>NC_084794.1:225656218-226304968 GCF_963169125.1 Humulus lupulus
TAGGGACTCTCACTGAATGGCCAATATTCACGGCTGCTATCCGGGAATAACTTATCAGAGCACTTGCTCGGATTCTAACCGTCCCATTTATTTTGGCGCCCCTAGGTTTAACCAGCTTATCCTCATCTCATGGCCACTCGTCACGGTAATGAATCAGACATAAATAAAATCAAGCAGTGTGACGGGGATCAACCGTCTAGGATATGACGGACATCTACCGTTCATATTTTCTAAATCAGCACTCACTAGACTAACGTCTCTAAGCAACTTTCTATGACAGTCTATATATGTGCATGTATCCCTATACTAACATACAAGACAATAATCATTTCATGTTGCAGCCATACAATATAAGTTGACTTACTTGGAGTCCTTAGTGCTCAGCAGGTTTTCACCCTCCAACGTTTAGTCCAGTTACGCTTAGCCAATACTGTAGTTATCCATACAGTATACTCGGATTAATTATGGCACTCATAATTCATTATTATTATTTTGGGCAGTTTGGTCATTTTAATAAAAGTCATTTGTAAGGATTTATAATCCTTATTTGGTTTTAAACCTATTAAGGAAAGTCATACAAAATATTCGAGACTAAACCCTAAGTCTCGAGGAGACCTATCCTAAGGTCTTGATACCTAGGCTCGGGTATCACAATGGTATTTCCCCACAATCCACTAAAAATCTTACTCTTTCAAGGTATCGCTATTAACCCGCACTTTCGACTAGTCGGTTAAAATATGTTAGATTTTAGCCGGTATTATATCCAGAAAATACAAATAAATTCCTTAATTATTTTAAAAGAAAATAAACTCTTAATTTTTCCCTTTTATTTTTCTTAAGGTTTTAATCTCTAAAAATCGTTCTAAGAAAATTGCCTAATGTGTCTTAATTAGGAAAACCGTTAAAAATTTCCCATCTTGACTAATTAATTTTCCAAAATCAATTAATCAATTTTACTTACTAGAAAAATAATTCATTTAATTATTTTCTCAAAATATAGGATTTTAAAACCTCTTTTAATTTATTAACTATTAATAAATTAAATCTCTTATTTTTAGAAAGAATAAAAACTCTTTAATAAAAATAATTCATTTAAACTCAAAGGGGTAATTTTAGTGAAAATATGATTTCAAGACTTACCAATTTATATCTTGAAATAAGAAAATTTTTACTTTTTACCTTATGTTCCAAAATCTCATTTTTACACTAAGTGTGAAAAGCCTATTTTTCACATTTTTAACTACATACTTCGTTAGTTCATAACTTGAAAATTACTTACCCGATTGTTACCAAAATTTTCCAATTCCATTTTTGTTATGCCATTTAGGTCTTTGTAAAATCTTAGGTCAAAATGAGCATTTTTTATTGGTGAAATCATTTTCCAACAATGAGGTAAAAATGACCTTATTTTCAAGTCCTTATTTTTTTTCAAACTTTGACAGTTAATAACTTTCAAACCGTTCAATATTTTCTTACCAAATTTTACAGTGAAATAATAGGTTATGCCAGCAATATTTCCACAAAATTTTAGAAAAAACTGGGTTAATTTTCCCTATACAGTGGCTATCCAAACTTGGTTCCGAAAATAAGAATACGAAAAAATAGTTTTTTACCTAAACTTTGAAATAGCATAACTTACTCATTTATAAACATTTTTTAGTGTTTAAAAAGCTCAATTTTATGTACTCAATCTCAAAAACATCACAGTATAATTTAATTTTACAAAACCAATGTACAGTGGCTGTTTGACCCCTTGGAAGTCACAGCTCAAAACATGTTTTGTTTTAGGGTATCCTACAAAACCCTTGGGGGTTTTGGTTCCCATTTTCAAAAATCAATACACATGCATCATAAAAAATTATTAAACAACTACCATAACCTTATTACATCACCAACAAGAAACTTTAAGCATTAAATATACAAAATAATGCTTAAAACTAAAAACCCTACAACAAAATCATCAAAAGTAAACTTTTTACCTTTTTGGTGTTCTTGCTTAAGGTTTGGACCTTCCTATTAGCTTTGACTCCTTCAAAACCTTTCAAAAACCCTAACCAACTTCCCCCAACAACATAGTTAATTAGCTATTTGAAACTCTATGCTTAAAACTTTACAAAAGTCTAGATTAATGAAACTTTACCTTAAGGAAAACCCTCCCTAGACCAAGACTTAGCCTCCAAGTTTCCTTGGTGTTCTTGAGGTTGAATATTGAGAGACAACTTAAGAGAGTTAAAAAAAATATGATAGTGAGAGTGAAAGTGAGTGGTCGGTTCTTAGGGGGAGGTTAGAAGAGTTTATACTACTCTAATTTATCCTAAAAACACTCAAGTGTTTTACTCCCACTTGCCCACTTGACATTATCCCAAACCTTTAAATAAATAGGATTTAAGCTCAATTAGTTAATAAATGGGATTTCCAAACATCACATGGCCGGCCACCCATTGTTATATATGTGATCATTGTTGGGTTTTATGCCCTTAATAAAACCATTTTTCTTATGTAACACGTTATTATTATCAATAAAAGAAGTAGAAATCATTTTGTTTATTCAATTGCATTGTTCGCTTGTTTTATTACATGTTTATTCAATTAATACAAACATTCATAAAATCATGAACATATGGATAGTTACAATTATGGTGACTAGGTCACAGTGGATTATAGTTGTAATTATATGTTCAAAAGAACAAGTCCTAGATTAGATCAGTGCATTGGATTTTCACTGATTAGGAAATCTACAATATGATCTACTTACACATTAGGAGTGTGATGTCTTGTCCAAGGCATTGACCAAGTAGATATGATCGGATGTATTTGGTTACATCGGACTAGGACCGATATTGATTATTGATTGATAAATAAGTATCGTTGTTATCGAATCTAATCAATATCACAACGTTGACCATAGGTTAAGTCGATCTTAATTCTGAGTGATAATATTCTGCTAATTATATTATTTAAATCTTTTGACTTGTTCGTTACCAGCTTACCCTACGGTCTAGCCCATACTTACATCTTGGAGATTTAGTAATGAAATTGAGTGGGAGTATTATTCATAGATATGAAATCTATAACTTCTGTATGAGAAGTGAAAAGATGATTTCCTTAATTGCTTTGTTCAAAAGGTTAAATGATTGAGATCTCATTTCTGTGATTAAGTTCACGGAAATATCATTTATAAGGAACTTAGTGGGAGTTAAGGATAAAATACTGATGAGGGGTAAAACGGTAATTTTCACCCAGCTTGTTAGTAAGTCATTGATAGAGGATTGACTAACTGTAATGGTTATAACAATGGATAACGTTTTTATGCTTTGGAAAATACGTTCTATGAATTCAAGAGTTCAATTCCAAGTCTATAGTGGAGTCACGAGGAATTAATAAGGTAGTGAAATTATTCGTAAATAAATTCACGGTAACTTATTGGAGCTTGATTTCATGGATCCATGGTCCCCGCATCACCTTTGAGTAAATCATCTAGAATGTCTCAATTAATTGATTTAATTATCAATTAGGATTTTTTTAAAGTTGACTAGGTCAATTTTGGAAAATTTATAGAGATATGAGATTTAGAGAATAAAAGAGAATCTTTGGGTAAATTTATTAATATTGATAAATTGGTGTCAATATAAATAAATAAAAATTAAATCAAGTTTCAAATTATAATTAGTTAATTTGAATAAGGATTTAGTTAATTAATTAAAATAAATAAATAAATAAAAGGTTTTGAATTTAGGCCCAATTGGGATTTAAATTCAAAATAAAAGTATTGGGCCCAAGTCCATTTGTGGGAGCCCAAGGCTTTTATCTTTTTGTTTATTAGTTTAATTAATTCAAAATTTAAATTTAAATTTAAATTTAAATAAAGCCCATTAAGTTGTCTATATAAGGAATATGATATCTAGGGTTTTCATAAGTTAGTATCAGTTAATTCATTGGGTAAGTGAAAACCTAGACACTCTAATCCTTTCTTAGCCACTTTCTCTTCTTCTTTTCTAGATCTCTTTCTCATGTGTTGAGAACCAGCCCACACTAGTTCTAGATTGATCAAAGGCTTGGTGAGGAAGACTGTGTTGCTAATCTAGTTCAATCTCTTGATAATACTCTGCTACAGAAAGGAATCAAGAGTTAGAGAGATTGAAGGAAGGAGTTGTTCCAGTTCCGCTGCGTATTCGTAAGTTTCTACATCATTGTATTTATGTTAATTTACGAATCTAATGTTCATATGTATGTCGTGTTATTCTATGTTTCTATTAAGTGTTTGGAAAAATAATAGGAAGCATGCATCTAGATTTAAATTTAAAGATCCTACAATCATTTCATTTTTTTTTATAAAGGTTAATAAATGTTTCATAAGAAGAAAAGTCTAAATTGACTTTTTATACCTTTTTCACTCTTATTAAGTTTTAATCACCAAACTTAACATTAATTAATTAAATTAAATGTCTCTAACATTTAATTTAATTAATCACAAAATAAAATTTAACCTAAGGTCCATTCATGGAATAAAATTCCCCATTTCGGCAAAATTAGGCATTTAACACAAAATGCCTTAAAATTTCCATTTTCTTTTAGGTTTATTATTTTTGACCAAAATTTAACTTTTATGAATGTATTTTATGCCCAAAATATAATTGCCATGATTTTTCATTTTATTTTCCGAGATTTTTACCCGATCAGGGTTTTTATGTCGGTCCAGGACCGAAAGTCTTATATTGACTTTTAAAATCACAAACTTCATATTTTTGCTAGAAATAACTCATGGAATACTTCCAAACAAAATATAATATTATTTAAAATAATATTCTTAACCCGGGGGAAAAAATCCCGACCCGAGTCGTTTGAAGGTACCCGAAAACACAGGACGTTACACTCTATATCTCACTTCCCAAGTGTTTATAAAGCTTAAGATGATAAAGCTTTTATCCCAACCCAAGTGTTTATCACTCTATAGTAAACCCTAGTAGCTTGAAGGCTCTGAACACAACTTGAAGAATGAGAAATTGGCTAGGTACTAGGTCCTATTTATAGAGTTCAAGGTGTGGAAATATCTTCTTTTAGCTTGAATAAAATAATGAATATTAATTGAAAAATATTTGAATATTCGTTCAACAGGTGCTTAAGACTCTGTCAAAAGCGTTCAGAGGCTAGTCAAGAGGTTAAGACTATTTTTAAAATTGAAAAACCAAAATTTTAATAATACATAGGTGGGGCCGATATATCACCCCTATAGGCGATATATCGCCACTCCCAGTATTCCCGAGGCTGGTTCGATCGTTCGTGCAAAGACGACGTGTTTTTCGTATCTTCCGTAGGTGATATATCGGCCCCTATGCTGCAATATATCGACATACATGAATATATTAAACACGCAATTTCACTTTTTCAGCATAATTGGAATTGATTAATCAAGTTTGACTGAGTAATACGTGATTCCAGCAAGTTCTGGAAGGGTCTAGAGCTTCTAAAATCTTCTATTTTTGAATTATCCGCTTAAAATGCTTAAAACCTCAAATAAACAAGATTGTGACAAGTGTCATGCTCTTAATGGTCTTGGAAGATTCTAAAGTTTCTAGAACTTTCTTTTATTTAAACTATAATTAAATCCTTAAATAAACATGCACACGACAAGCGTCATGATCTTATTAATTCTATCTAAACCTTATAGTATAATAAATGACATTTTTATAATAAGCTATATTAATCAAACCTTATGTTATAATTAATATTCTTAAACTATAGGTTAAACTTATAAAATCTATAAGTGTTGCTACGAGTGTTCAACTAAGTCCCAGCTTGAACCAAAAACCACAGTAACTATCATACTTTCCACAGTAACTATCATACTTTAACTACTACTACTACTACATGTGCCCTCTCGACACGCTAACCCAAGCAATAAGCCTTATTAGGAATTTTGGGACGTTACAATTATCCCCTCCTAATAGAAATTTTGTCCTTGAAATTTACCAGAATAGCTCGGGATACTGATCCCGCATATCTGGCTCTAACTCCCAAGTTGCTTCCTCAACCTTATTGTTCCTCCATTGTACTTTAACCAGAGGAATAGTCTTGTTTCTCAAGACTTTGTCTTTCTTATCCATGACCTGTACTGGTCGCTTCTCATAGGACAAGTCTGTCTGTAGCTCCAGATCCTCATAATTCAACACATGAGTCGCGTCTAAAACATACTTCCGAAAGGTCCCACCAACCTTTTGATATCCTGGAAAGGTCCCACAAACTTAGGGCTCAACTTTCCCTTCTTCCCAAATCATTTCACTCCTCTCAAAGGTGGAACTCAAAGGAAGACATAGTCCCTAACTTGGAACTCTATATCTCTATGCGTAGTATCAGTTTAGCTCTTCTGTCTACTCTGTAAAGTGGGCATCCGAGCTCTAATCTTCTCAATAGCCCTATTGATCCTCTGAACTGCTTCAGGACCCAGGTATCTTCTCTCACCAATTTCATCCCAATGAATGGGTGATCTACACTTCCTACCATCCAACATTTGATATGGAGTTGCTCTAATCGTTGGTGAATAGTTGTTGTTGTAGGAAAACTCAATCAAAGGTAAATACTTAGTCCGAGACCCTTCAAAGTCCAGTACAGATGCCTAAAGCATATCTTCCAATATCTTAATCGTTCTCTCAGATTGTCCATCTGTCTGAGGATGATAGGCTGTACTAAAGTTCAACTATGCACCCATAGCCTTCTGTAGACTTCCCCAAAACATGGAAGTAAAGTTGGGATCACAATCCGATACTATAGACTTTTGAGCCCCATGGAGACGTACAATCTCCTTGACATACAACTCAGAGTACTGATCTACTGTAAAATTTGTCCTCATGGGCAAAAAATGGGCTGACTTGGTATATCTTTCTACAATCACCCATACCGAGTCATGTTACCCCACCATTCTAGGCAAGCCTACCACAAAATCCATAGTGATGTCTTCCCACTTCCATTCACGAATGCCCAAAGGCTGTAATAGCCCTGCTGGACTCTGGTGTTCAACCTTCACTTGTTGACATGTCAGACACTTAGCCACATATTCAATCACATCCTTCCTCATCCTAGGCCACCAATATAAAGATTTTGGATCTTGATACATCTTCGTGGTGCATGGAAGCAACAAATACGGTGTAGTATGAGATTCATATAGAATCTCCCATTTGATACCAGCATCCATCAGAACACAAATTTGATCCTTGTATCTCAGCAGCCCCATCTCTGAAAATAGTATAGTCCTTAGCCACTCAAGCCAGGACGTCCCCTCTGTGCTTCATCAATTGAGGATCACTTATTTAACCCTTCTTTATCCTTTCCAAAAGAGTAGACTGTAAGGTGATTATGGATAACTAGCCCACCACCAACTCTATCCCTGCTCTAGCCATATCCTCTGCCAATTCTTTTGATATCTGCTTTAAACTGAATAATTGTCCCGAACCTCTCTGACTCAATGCATTTTTCACCACATTGACTTTCCCTTGATGATAGAGGATTTCATAATCATAATCATTTACCAATTCTAGCCAACACCTCTACCTCATGTTCTGATCCTTCTGAGTAAAGAAGTACTTAAAACTATTATGATCGGTGTATGTCTCTCACTCCTCTCCATAAAGATGGTGTCACCATACCTTCAATACAAATACCACCACTGATAGTTCCAGCTCATGTGTAGGGTACTGCTGTTCATATTCTTTAACTGTCGTGATGCATAGGCAATCACCCTTCCAGCCTTCATAAGGAAACAACCTAACCCTTGTCTCGACGCATCACAATATACCACAAATTTCTCTTGATCTAATAGGAGACTCAACACTGGAGCAGTAATCAATCACTGCTTTAACTCCTCGAAGTTGTTCTCACATCTGTCTAACCATACAAACTTTAGATTCTTGTGTGTCAACTCTGTCAGTGGTGTAGCAATCCTTGAGAATCCTTCTATGAAATGCCGATAATACCTTGCCAATCCAAGGAAACTTCTAATCTCTGAAGCACTCCTTGGCCTTGGCCAATCTCTAATTGCCTCAAACTTGGCCGGATCCACCTTAATTCCATCTTTAGTAATAATGTGACTAATGACCTATTGAGATTGGTTAAATATAATGGTTAAGATGTTTACACGTTGAGGTGTAAAACACTTAACAGTTTTCACTTAAAGAGAAGTGAAAACATGAGATTGTGTAGAAGGCATCTAAAAGCGACTTTTATGAGATCCAAACATTCCCAAGAAGTTTGGAGCAATTTTAGGACCATTGGAGGGGTCCAAAGTCAGAGGGGGTGGCGATGCATCGCCCCCTAAGTGGCATAGCATCGCCAAAATGCAAAGGGCTTCAAAGGCCCTAGTAGTTGATGCATCAACTGCTAGTAGGCGACGTATTGCCTGTCAAGCGATACATCGCCTGGGCGGTCTTTTAGGGTCATACATATTATGTAAAATGCTAAAAATGATGTGTTTTAAATGCTCTAATCCTATTGGTTTGACTAATAATTATGCCTACACTATAAATATGGGTTATTGAGTTGAAAAGCCTTGATCACACTTTCCAACTCTCTCTCTAACCTCTCTCTTGTAGCATCTCGAAATTTTACTTAGCTAGATAGTAATAGCTTGTGTTGTAGTATTTTATTTCTCATGGTTATTGGTTCAAGCCGGGATTTAGTCGGAAACTCATAGAGCTTGTTATGGATTTTATAATTTTAACCTATGGTTTAGAAAGATTAATTTTAATATAAGGTTTGATAAATATAGCTGGTCCTAGAAATGATATTTATTATAACCTAAGGTTTAGATAAAACAATTATGAATGTGACACTTGTCACATGTATGTTTATTAAGGATTTAAGGATTTTAGATGAATAAATTAATCAAGGATAAACCTATGAAGTCTAGAATCTTCACTCAGCTATTAGGATCACGTTTTACTCAGTTAAATTGGTTTAAACAAATTCAAGTGTGCTGAATGTGTGCAAAAACGTGTTTTATATATCAGCTTATGCCGATATATCGCAGCTATAGGGGTCGATATATCACTTATGATTGATACGGAAAACAGGTCGACTTCGCACGAATGAAACCATGGAGGCTCGGGATTATGGGGCAGGGGATATATCACCTATAGGGGAAATATATCGACTCCCTTTGGCATTTTTGAAAATCTTTGGAATCCGAGCTATAAATCTTTGAACTTGCTCTTGAACATTTCTGACTGAGTTCTGGGCATCTATTGAGCAGAAAATTCAATTTTTATTTATTTAAAAAGGATTTAGTTTCACTCCTTGAACTCTATAAATAGGACCCTTCACTCAGTCATTTGCTTCATCATTCAAGTACTTCTTCGAGCCTCTAAGCTGCTAAGTTTGTTCTAGAGAGAAACACTAGGGTTTTGGGGCTAAAAGCTTTCAAATCTAAGTTTTTCTAAACTTTTGGTAAGTAAGATAAAGTGATATTTTGATATTGAGGTGTATATTTAAGTTCTAATCTATCTAAGGTGTTTGATTCTTTTGAAACTTAAGGTTTTCGGTAAGTTCTTATCTTGATGGTTTATATCTTCTTTTCTTTTTCTTTTCTTTAGGAAACTTATGGTTTTTACTGTTGGTTTTAGGAGTTTCCAACTCTACACTTGTCTCCAATATAACGGTTTTTGGTAAGGAAAATAGGTTAGATTTTATGTGTTATGATTATGCTTATATGCTATGTGTATGTATGTATGTATGTATGTATGTATGTATGTATGTATGTATGTATGTATGTATGTATGTATGTATGTATGTATGTATGTATGTATGTATGTATGTATGTATGTATGTATGTATGTATGTATGTATGTATGTATGTATGTATGTATGTATGTATGTATGTATGTATGTATGTAGCAAGATACATACATACATAGTAGCAAGAGGACATAGATTGTTTCTCTCACATACTGCGGTAATGAGTTAATGGCAATTAATTTGTAGTCTTACGTTTTATGATTTATGGTTTTACGTTTTATGATTTATAATATGTTTGTAATGACCCAACTAATTCTAAGACTTAGGACCATTAAAACTACTATACATAGACACTATTCTTAAGAAAACATACATACAAAACATTCATAATTTATTAAAAACTCTAAGATAAATGTTGAAATACATAAACTCGGGGTATGGGATCCCATTGTTTGAAAAACAAAATATAACTTTAACTCAATTAAAATTGTTTACAAAACCAAGTGCGGAAAATACATAGAAACATAATAAAAAAGACTGAAAATAACGTTGTCCTCGAATAGTTCATGCAGTCCATCGAATCCATTCTTCCTCAATACATAACCCCAAGCTACCAAGAATCCTTCCGCCGCCATAACTATTTTCCTGCATACAATAAAATAAAGGAATGAGCCTAATGCCCAGCAAGGAAAATCTACTAGAAACATAAAACATACACATAAACTATATCATAATCATATCAACAAACATATGTCATATACTACTACAATGGCCATTATACTACTTGGGGCTTGTAAACTAAACAACTCATATACCCAATAGATTGGTGGGGCTTGCTAGCCAAGCAAGTCATATGCCCATAATTTATTGGGGCTTGTTAGCTATACAAGACATATGCCCAAGGTCTATAAAAATATTATACATAATGTAAACATACAATAACATAAGATAACATAACATAAGATAGCATAACATATCATATAAATATACAAAATTCTATCCTATTTTCCTTACCACAATCGGGATTTATGAGAACAAGGACGGGATTTGGAACACTCCTAAAAACCAACAATAAGAAGGTGAGTATTTCTAAAGAAAGAGATGATAAAGAATGAACTAAACCATCAAGAACAAGATCACTAAAATGAAACCTTACGTTCAAAGAACTTAATTACCTAACCAAGAATGGAAACAATGAGTTAGGATTTGAGTAAAGAAAACTAAAGGAAACTAATGATATATACAGAAATGAACTTAAGATTAGGAATACCTTTGAATGTACTAGAACCGAACTACACCTCGATATAGAAAAACACACTATTATCTTACTTCCCAAGTGTTTAATAAGCTTAAGATGATAAAGCATATACCTCAACCCAAGTGTTTATCACTCTATAGTAAACCTAGCAGCTTGAAGGCTCTGAACACAGCTTGAATAATGAGAGAAATGGCTGGGTACTAGGTCCTATTTATAGAGTTCAAGGTGTGAAAAGATCTTCTTTTAGATTGTATAAAAATAATGAATATTAATTGAAGAATATTTAAATATTCGTTCAACAGAGGCTTAAGACTCGGTCAAAACGTTCAGAGGGTTGTTAAGAGGTTAAGGAATAAATTGAGCTCGGTTTCAAAGACGTTTTAAAAAATAGCCCTAGAGCCGATATATCGCGCATTGTAGGCGATATATCTCACATTGTAGGCGATATATCGCGTGGGCTTATATCCCGAGGGTTCGTCGATGCATTTGTGCGAAGTTCACGTGTTTTTCGTATTCCCGTGTGGCGATATATCGGCTCCTAGGCTGTGATATATCGACGTACGTGAATATATTAAACACGTAATTGCACATTATCAACTTAATTTGAAATGATAAAACATGTTTGATTGAGTAATACGAGATTCCAGCAAGTTCTGGAAGGGTCTAGAGCTTCTAGAAACCTCTATTTCTGAATTATCCACTTAAAAATGCTTAAATCCTCAAATAAACAAGGTTGTGACAAATGTCATGCTCTTAATGGTCTTGAAAGATTCTAGAGATTTCTGGAACTTTCTTTCTATGAAACTATAGCTAAATCCTTAAATAAACCTGCACACGACAGGTGTCATGTTCTTATTAATCCTATCTAAACCTTATAGTATAATAAATGACATCTTTATAATACTACTAATACTACTACTGCTACTGCTACTACTACTACTACTACTACTACTACTACTACTACTACTACTACTACTACTACTACTACTACTACTACTATCTAATTAGCTAAGTAAAGTTCTGGGACTCTGCAGTTGTCCCCTACTACAAAGAATTTCATCCCTGAAATTTACTTACCAAAAAAATCTGGATACTGAGCTTTCATGTCCTCCTCCAGCTCCCACGTTGCCTCCCGTTCAGAACTATTACTCCATAGGACTTTGACTATCGGAGTACTCTTGGACCGTAACTACTTCATCCCTCTATCTAGGATGCTAACTGGTCATTCCACGTAACTCAAGTGTTTCTGGAGTGCTATTGTATCGTACTTTAGGACATGAGATGAGTCTGACACATACTTGCGCAGCATCGAGATGTGGAACACATTGTGGCTATCTACTAGAACTGGTGGTAGGGCTAATCTATATGCAATTGCTCCCACTTTGTCCAATATCTCAAAAGGACCTATAAACCTGGGACTAAGCTTGCCTTTCTTCCCAAACCGCTTCACACCTTTCATAGGAGATATCTTTAGGAAGACTTGATCTCCAACTTTGAATTCCACATCCCGCCGCTTGACATCTGCATAACTTTTTCTGATGGCTTTGAGCAGTGAGCATGCGCTTTCTAATCAGAGCTACCGCTTCCTGATCTTTTCTAACAGCTTCGAGAACCAAGAAGCTGCCTTTCTCCTACCTCGTCCCAATGTAACGGTGATCAGCACCTTCTTCCATAAAGTCACTCATAAGGTGCCATCCCGATTGTTGACTGGTAGCTATTGTTGTAGGAGAATTCTATTAGCAGTAAGTACTTATTCCATGATCCTCCAAAATCAAGTACACAAGCGCGCAACATATCTTCTAAAATCTGTATGGTACGCTCAGACTGACCTTCGGTCTGAGGATGAAATTTCGTACTAAGACTTAACTTAGTACCCATGGCTTGCTACAAGCTTCCCCAAAATCTCGATGTAAACACCGATCCTCTATCGGATACTATTGCTTTAGGGATTCCATGCAACCGTACTATTTCTTGGACATAAATGTCTGGGTATTGATTTGCTATGTATGAGGTCTTGACAGGCAGGAAATGAGGTGACTTGGTTAGTCTATCTACTACTATCCAAGCCAAGTCGTGCTGCTTACTTGTTCGTGGCAAACCCGTTACGAAATCCATTGCTATATCGTCTCATTTCCATTCTGGTATGCTAAGTGGTTGCAATAAACCTGCAGGTCGCTGATGTTCTACTTTCACTTGCTGGCATACTAAACACTTAGACACAAACTCCGATATATCCTTCTTCATTCCGGGCCACCAATATATTGCCTTGATGTCATGAGTCATCTTGGTCGACCCTGGGTGAACTGAGTATGGGGTATTGTGCGCTTCTTCTAAAATCATTATCTGAATCCTTTGATCATTTGGCACGGAAACTCGATCCTTATATCTCAATAACCCTTGACCTAATATTGAGAAAGTTGTGGCCTTACCTTCTCTAACTGCATCCAAATGTTCTACTAATGTGTCATCATGCCCTTGCCCAATCCGTATTTCTTCTAACAGAATTTACTGGATAGACAAGTTAGCCAGCTTACTGATGACTTCTTCTATTCCGGCACTGATCAGCTCCTGCTGTAGCGGCTTTTCTATTCTGGCTAGTGCTGCTAGACTTCCATAACTCTTCCTACTTAGCGCATCTGCAACTACATTTTCCTTTCTCGGGTGGTATAGGATTTCGCAGTCATAATCCTTCACTAGCTCTAACCACCTGCGCTGCCTCATGTTGAGCTCCTTCTGAGTGAAGAAGTATTTTAAGCTCTTATGTTCCGTATAAATCTCACACCGTTCTCCATAAAGATAATGGCGCTAGATTTTCAACGCAAATACCACCGTTGCCAACTCCATATCCTGAGTTGGATAGCGTTGCTCGTACTCCTTCAGCTGACTTGAGGCGTAGGCTATCACCTTGTCATTTTGCATCAGCACGCAACCCAACCCTTGCTTCGATGCATCGCAGTAGACTATAAACTTGTCGTTGGGTGTCAGTACACAGAGTACTGGTGCTGAGTACAGCTTATCTTTAAGCAACTGGAAGCTCTCTTCACACTTATCAGTTCAGTTGAACCTCTGCTGCTTTGGGGTTAGGTTGGTTAGCGAAGTGGCTATCTTAGAAAAGCCCTCTACAAACCTTCGATAATAACATGCCAATCCCAGAAAGCTCCTTACCTCCGATGCGTTCTTTGGTCTTGGCCAATCCTTTACAGCCTCTACCTTAGATGGGTCTACTGCAGCTCTGTCCTTGGATATAATGTGCCCGAGGAATGCTACTTGCGAAATCCAAAACTCACACTTCTTGAACTTAGCGTAGAGTTGATGCTCCTTTAGTCGTAACAAGATCAACCTTAAATGTTCCTCATGCTCGACTTCGTCCTTTGAGTATACTAGGATGTCGTCGATAAACACTATGACAAATTTATCCAAGTAGTCCTTAAAGACCTTATTCATTAAATCCATAAACGCGGCTGGAGCGTTGGTAAGACCAAAAGATATTACTAAGAACTCGTAATTTCCATAACGAGTTCTAAAGGTTGTCTTGGGAATATCCTCTCCCCGCACCTTAAGCTGATGATACCTGGACCGTAAATCAATCTTTGAGAACACGATCGCTCCTCGAAGTTGATCAAACAAGTCATCAATCCTGGGTAGTGGTACTTATTCTTAATCGTCACCTTATTCAGCTCGCGGTAATCTATGCACATCCGCATGCTTCCGTCCTTTTTCTTCACAAATAGAACTGGTGCTCCCCATGGCGAGTGGCTTGGTCTAATAAAACCCAAGTCTAGGAGTTCTTATAGCTGCATCTTTAACTCCTTGAGTTTGGTAGGTGCCATTCGGTATGGTGCCTAGGAGATAGGCTCGGTGCCCGGTACTAATTCGATTGTGAAGTCAATTTCCCGAGTTGGCGGCAATCCTGGTAAGTCGTCGGGAAATACTTCTGGGAACTCTTTTACAATGTGAACGTCTCCAACCTTTAGTGGTGTTTCCTTTACCACATATGTGATTCTGGCTAAGAATGCTTGGCATCCTTTTTCTATCGTCCTTTGAGCTTTGAGAGATGATATTAGCGGTGTGCATAGTCCTGAAACTTGTCCCATGAAGCACAGTCTCTGGTCGTCAGGAGTCTCGAATGTCACTTTCTTGTGTTTGCAGTCGATGGTTGTGCCATGCCTAGTATCACGTCGAAGTCTTTGATCTCTAGTTCTATCAGGTCTCCTTCTAATTCTACGTCCTCAATCTTGATCGGTACGCTTCGTACTATCCGTGATGATAGAACTACTTTGCCCGAAGGCAACTCTGTTACAAACCTAATTCTAAATCTTTCACAAGGTTTGTCTAGTTTTTCTATCATTCCTAACTAGATATACGAATGAGTGGCTCTCGAATAAAATAATACAAAACATACATTATTGAGGATAGAAACCTGACAATGACCACTTTATTGCTAGCATCAGCTTTTCCTTGGGTTAAGGTAAATACCCTTGCAGGAACCATCTTATCTTCCTTTTTTCCTTCTGGCTTGAGTTGGGGACATTCTCTCTTCCGGTGTCCTTCCTAACCATAATTGAAGCATCCCTTGGTGTTCGCATGACATTCACCAGGATGTTTCTTTTGGCACTTAGCACATTGCAGGTATTCTACATAACCTGGCCTATTTCCTCCATTATTCGTCCATGCCCTTTTATCGTGGTCAGACTGCTTGTTGTCAGGATGCTTTCTTTTCTGACCATTGTTGTTGCTGGACTAATTGCTATTGTTGTGGTTGTTGTTCCATCCGTTCTGAGGTTGACTTGACTGTTTAGGCTCAGGCCTACTAGCCTCCTCTTTACTAACATTAGCCTAAAGCCTTTCCACTTCTATTGTCGTTTCTAGAACATCGGCATAGGTAGTATTTCTCGGGTTGGCTAGCTTAACCCCTAGCTCGATCTTTGGTCGAAGTCCTCTAACGAACTTGGTCACCCTCAGAAAGTCAGTTGGAACCATTTCCGGTGCAAACTGGGCTAATTGGTCGAATTGCCGAGCATATTCTGTAACTGATAAACTCCCTTGTTTCAGACCAGGGAACTCTGCTCTTGAAGTGATGACTGTTGAATTATAATACTTTTTATGGAACAGCTCCACAAATATGATCCAAGTCATGGTGGCGACATCGTGAGTCTGCTGAACTAAGTCCCACCATATTCTGGCATCTTTCTTGTGTAGAGACGAAACGCAGGATATGCAGTTCTCATTGCCGAGATTCATGTGCGTCAGGATTGGCTCCACATTCCTAAGCCATTCTTCCACATTGAAGGGGTCTGTTGTCCCTTCAAAGTTCGAAGCGTGTTGCTTACGAAACTACTCATAAACTGGCTCCAAGTGTTGAGCTAGGTATGGCGCATAGTTCGCCATTGGTCATCCCCCATATGGACCAACTTATTGGGGTGCTAAGGCCATTTGCAGAGGTTGTGGTTGCGACGGAGGCGGAGGCTGAGCCTATTGTCACTGTTGCTGCAGTAATTCCTCAACTTGCTGTCGTAGTCTGGCAATTTCCGCAGTCTTGTCAACTGGCAGTGGCGGCGACGCATTTCAGTTAGCAGTAGCACGCACTCCCCTTCTGTGAACTGAAGGGGCTTCATTGCTCTCAAAAGTAGCATTGGAGGCATTGGCATTGGTGCGAGCGGACCTTCGAAGTGACATCTTCAGCAGAGTTCTAACAGTTGATAAAAACATGTTAGAATTTTACCTAATAGGCTCTAAGGCAAAAACTTAATCTAAACAAACATAACTCGGACCTATTAATTATGATTTCTAATGAAAAAATGATGTAAGCCTTCTTTATTATTAGAGTGGGTTTCTATACTTAGAAAAATAAGCCATCTTTATTATTTTCTATGTCTATTTCTAATCACCCTACATAACTTAATTCTCTGGCTCGAAACTCGTCGTTGTTCCAAAGTTAACGATATTGAGAAAGGGTTGGGATCAGTAAAATCGTTCCCACTACTATGGCCCCCTAACTCTCAATATGGAACCCGGTCCATTGGTTCGTATCCACCCTCACCGAACTTAGTCATTATTTATTAAATTTATTATTTATTATGATTGCAAAAGAAAATCAAATGCATACATGTCAACAAAATAACAATGATATTAATTTGGAAAAAGTTTTTTCACTAAATACAATCATAAAAGTAAACAAATAATAAATAAAATAAATAAAGAAACTAATCTATTCTACAAATTGGGATCTTCTACATCTGATCCTTCATCTAACATATCATCGTCTATTTCTTCATAGTCATCATTATCTTGAGCCTCAAAATGCCATCGAGGAAGATTCATAAAAATTCTATGTTTTTGCTCATTTGTAAATTGGAATTCCATCTTAGAAGTGAACCTAAGTATGAGAAAATAATATCTCATAGCTACCAGTAATTCATCTTCATCATCTATTGTCTCCCATATGTCTTCTTAGGCTGTAATTACGGTAGGATAATCTTTAAAAAGTCTAATCACTAAGATATATTTCTCCGTAGCTCTCATCATGATTTGCTTAGTTTCTTGGAGGTGACCTATCTCCTTGTGGAATAAGAGTAATCTTCGAGTGATTCTTTCTAGCACTCCTACGGTGTTTCTTGGTTCTCTAATTCTTTTTAAGGACTTAATGGCTCGAATATCCTCATAAGTTAATGCTCCATTCATTCTTAACTGAAAAACATAAGGCTAAAACGTTAGCTATACATATAAACATAACAACTATAACATAAACACTTACTTGGCGGTTAGATTCGGAGCTTGAGCGTGTGTATCAAGGAGAACTTCATGCGAATGAACCATTGCTTTGATACAAACTGTAATGACCCAACTAATTCTAAGACTTTGGACCATTAAAACTACTATACATAGACACTACTCTTAAGAAAACATACATCCAAAACATTCATAACTTTATTAAAATCTCTAAGATAAATGTTGAAATACATAAACTCGGGGTATGGGATCCCATTGTTTGAAAAACAAAACATAACTTTAACTTAATTAAAATTGTATACAAAACCAAGTGCGGAAAATACATAGAAACATAATAAAAAAGACTGAAAATAACGTTGTTCTCGAATCATTCATGCAATCCATCGAATCCATTCTTCCTCAATACATAACCCCAAGCTACCAAGAATCCTTTCGCCGCCATAACTATTTTCTTGCATACAATAAAATAAAGGAATGAGCATAATGCCCAACAAGAAAAATCTACTAGAAACATAAAACATACACATAAACTATATCATAAACATATACTACAAACATATGTCATATACTACTACAATGGCTATTATACTACTTGGGGCTTGTAAACTAAACAAGTCATATACCCAATAGATTGGTGGGGCTTGCTAGCCAAGCAAGCCATATGCCCATAATTTATTGGGGCTTGTTAGCTATACAATTCATATGCCCAAGGTCTATAAACATATTATACATAATGTAAACATACAATAACATAAGATAACATAACATAAGATAGCATAACATATCATAGAAACATACAAAATTCTATCATATTTTCCTTGCCAAAACCGGGATTTATGAGAACAAGGACGGGATTTGGAACACTCCTAAAAACCAACAATAAGAAGGTGAGTATTTCTAAAGAAAGAGATGATAAAGAATGAACTAAACCATCAAGAACAACCTCACTGAAATGAAACCTTAAGTTCAAAGAACTTAATTACCTAACCAAGAATGGAAACAATGAGTTAGGATTTGAGTAAAGAAAACTAAAGGAAACTAATGAAATATACAGAAATGAACTTAAGATTAGGAATACCTTTGAATGTACTAGAACCGAACTACACCTCGATATAGAAAAACACACTATTATCTTACTTCCCAAGTGTTTAATAAGCTTAAGATGATAAATCTTATACCCCAACCCAAGTGTTTATCACTCTATAGTAAACCTAGCAGCTTGAAGGCTCTGAACACGGCTTTAAGAATGAGAGAAATGGATGGGTACTAGGTCCTATTTATAGAGTTCAAGGTGTGAAAAGATATTATTTTAGTTTGAATAAAAATAATGAATATTAATTGACAAATATTTGAATATTCGTTCAACAGAGGCTTAAGACTCGGTCAAAACGTTCAGAGGGTTGTCAAGAGGTTAAGGAATAAATTGAGCTCGGTTTCAAAGACGTTTGAAAACGTAGCCCTATAGCTGATATATTGCCCATTGTAGCCGATATATTGCCTGGGCTTATATCCCGAGGGTTCGTCGATGCGTTTGTGCCAAGTTCACGTGATTTTCGTATTCCTCATGTGGCGATATATCGGCTCCTAGGCTGCAATATATCGGCATACGTGAATATATTAAACATGTAATTTCACATTATCAGCTTAATTTGAAATGATAAAACAGGTTTAACTGAGTAAAACAAGATTCCAACAAGTTCTGGAAGGGTCTAGTGCTTCTAGAAACCTCTATTTCTGAATTATCCACTTAAAAATACTTAAATCCTCAAATGAACAAGGTTGTGACAAATTTCATGCTCTTAATGGTCTTGGAAGATTCTAGAGCTTTCTTGAACTTTCTTTCTATTAAACTATAGCTAAATCCTTAAATAAACCTGCACACGACAAGTGTCATGTTCTTATTAATCCTCTCTAAACCTTATAGTATAATAAATGACATCTTTATAATCGACTATATTAATCAAACCTTATGTTATAATTAAATTTCTTAAACTATAGGTTAAACTTATAAAATCTATAAGTGTTGCTACGAGTGTTCAGCTAAGTCCCGGCTTGATCCAAAATCCACAATAATAAACAAACTATAACTATTACTAGCTATTACTTCTACTACTACTATCTAATGAGCTAAGTAAAGTTCTGGGACTCTACAATGTTTTATTAGTTTTTCCTTATAAGGCACTAGGCTTATTCCTTTTTATTTTAGATGGTGCAACAAAATGAGCTTGGAAGGTGGGACAAAATCGTGGCAGCTTTGGCATGTGTATTGGGAGAGAATGAATGGACTGATGGGAAAGATCGAGGATGATTTTTTTTCAAGTATTTTTAATTATGTATTTATGTTTTTCCGCATTTAGTATTTGAATAATTAATTAAAGTTTTTGTTTTCCTTATGATTTCTATTATTTTATGTATGTATTCCAAAATAGTAGTTATGCTTAGTAGTTTTAATGGTATGAGGTATTTAAGTTAGTCGGGTCATTACAATTGGTATCAAAGCCACGGTTCATATGCATGAAGTTCTCCTTGATACACACGGAAAAGCTCCAGATCTAACCGCTAATGTAAGCGTTTATGTTATGAATATATGTTTATGTTAAAAAGCTAATGTTTTCGTCTTTATGTTTTCAGTCAAAATGAATGGAGCTTTGACCTATCATGATATCCGAGCCATTAAGGCATTGAAAAGGGTTAGAGAGCCAAGGGATACAACATGAGTGCTAGAAAGAATCACTCAGAGACTGATCATATTTCACAAGGAGATAGTTCACCTTCAAATCGCTAGGAAAATTATGATGAGAGCCATGGAACAATATGTCCTAGTAATTAGGCATTTTAAGGATTTTCCTTCTGTAGTTTCAAAATTTGAAGAATTATGGGAGACTATGGATGATGAAGATGATTTACCAGTAGCCATGAGATATTATCTTCTTATACTTAGGTTTACCTATAGGTTTGAGTTTCAATTCACCAATGAACAAAGGCCTAATGAATATTCCCCGAGGTAGTTTCGAGGCTTATGATAATGATGATTATGAGGAAATAACTGATGATATGTTAGATGAAGGGTCTGATGTAGAAGATCTTGATTTTTAGAAATTTTACCCTTTTAATTATTAGCGTAGTTTATTTATTTATTTTGAATTTATGATTGTAATAAGTGAAAATATTTTTCCAACTGAATAAAGTTGTTATTTTTGAATGGCATGTATGATTTTGATTTTTTTGAATCATAATAAATTTAGAATCAACTCAATAAATAATGACTGAGTTCAGTGAGGGTGGATACAAATCAATGGACCGAGTTCTGTATTGAGAGTTTAAGGGGCCATAGTATTGGGAATGATTTTACTGATCCCAGCCCTCCCTCAATATGGTTAACTTTGGAACAACAACAAGTTTTGAGCCTGAGAATTAAGTCATATAGGGTGGGTAGAAACAGACTTAGAAAATAATAAAGATGGCTTAATAGTCTAAGTATAGAAATACATCCTAATTTATAAAGAAGGCTTACATAATTTTCTATAAGAAATCATAACTGATATGTCCAAGTTATGTTTGCTTAGACTAAGTTTTGCCTTAGAAACTAGTAGGGTAAGTTCTAACATGTTTTCTCAACTATTAGAACTTTGCTGAAGATGTCGCTACGAAGGTCTGCATGCACGAACGACAATGCCCCCAGCACCGCCAACGAGACTCACGAAGCCCCTCCAATTCGAAGAAGGGGAACACGTGCTACTACTGCTGCCAATAGAAATGCACCACCTCCGGTTGACAACACCACTAAGATTATCTAGTTACTACAGCCTTAACCACAACCTCAGTTATAGCCTCAGCTACAGCCTCAATCGCAGACTCAGGCGCAACCTCAACCAATGGCTCAAGCACCCCAGGAAGGGCAAAATGTAGGATGTCCATATGTGGGATGGCCGGTGGCGAACTACGCACCTTATCCAGATCAATACATAGAGCCCATGTACCATCGTTTCCGTAAGTAACACACTCCAATTTTTGAAAGGACAACCGACCCCTTTGAGGCTAAAGAATGGCTGAGGAATGTAGAGCCTATTCTAGCACACATGAACCTCGGCAATGCGAATCGCATATCCTGCATTTCTTCCCTATTGAAAAAGGATGCTAGAATCTGGTGGGATTTGTTACAACAGACTCATGATATCACCACCATGACTTGGGCCAGATTTGTGGAGTTGTTTCACAAAAAGTACTACAACTCGACAGTCATTGCTACGAGGGTGGAAGAGTTTGCCAGTCTGAAGTAGGGCAATTTGACGGTAGTTGAGTATGCTCAGCAATTTGACCGTTTAGCCAAGTTTTCACTAGAGTTGGTCCCAACTGACTACTTGAGGGTTGCCAAGATCACCAGTGTAGTGTCCCAAAATTGCTAATAAGGCTTAGGGCCTTGATTACCATGCCTGGAGGGCAATAATTGATTTAATTATGTTACAAAATTAATTTGATGATTGTGTGATTAGAAATGCATGTTTAGGTGAATTAAATATGCATGTGGGCCCCATGTGGCTATTAGGGATATGTTTGTAATTTTAGACCGTTAAGGGCATAAATGAAATATTTGTGTATATTGTGATTGATACCACATGTGAGTGGTGATATGTTTGTGATTCATGATCCGAGATAGACCTAGGGAGTAGTTTAGCTGGAAAGTCACAAAGGGGTCGAATACTCAGCTTGGGAGGAGCCTAGGGTTATTTTGGGGATATTATATGTGTTTTGAATTTATTGAGTAACAAGTAGTAGATTGGTAGTTATTTGGAATGTCAGGATAAAATGGGGATTTATAGGAATACTCAGGGACTTAACGGGATTCGTAAAATGACTAAATTTCCCTTGGGTTCAAGGGTAAGCTTTTTAACTCAACTTATTCTGTTGATTTCTACTGGGAAGTGTTATGCATGTGAGCTGAATTGTTTTTTACCCTTGGTTATTTGGAGAAGTCTTGGGGTTGTTTATGGGATGGTTAGGCTGTTTAGACTGTGGGAACAAGGATTTTGGGTATAGGCCTTGAATTAGGTTGATTTCATAGGGTTTAGGCTTGAGGAAAATGCAGGGAAAATGGTGTTTTCTGGGTTTGGAGGCTCGAGCGTGGCCTTATTCTTCAGGCGCCGTGACCCATGTATGTCAAGAGGCTGGGAGCCTCTGTTTGGCCAGGCGCACCGCGGCCCAAGGATGGGAATGTCGCGGCCCGTGTCTCCAAGTGGAGAGGCATTTTTCCTCTGACTTGGGGTGCACTGTGACCCTTAAGGGGCTGGGTCGTGGCCCTAATTCAAAGTATTGGCTGTTTGAAGGCAATTTGGCTTGAGAACCCAAAACTTAAGGCTCGGGAAGGATTTTACCACCCGGATTTGTAGAATCCAAGGTGCCGGAGGCAAGAATTATATCTCGACGTTATTTATTGGATTAGAGCTTGATGGATGGCTATTGTGAATGTGTTGTGACTAGGTTTTCAACGAGGCTCGGGTTAGAGGACTGTGCTCAGGATTGCGGTGCTCAAGAAGCTTGGGACACAAGAAAGAAAATTGTTGTACCCGTAGAGCAGGGCTATGGGTACTAAGTTAAGTCTTAGTACAACTTTTCATCCTCAGATAGACGGGCAGTCTGAGCGTACGATTCAGATTTTAGAAGATATGCTACACGCATGTGTACTTGATTTCGGAGGATCATGGAATAAGTACTTCCCGCTGATAGAGTTCTCCTACAACAATAGCTACCAGTCAACGATTGGGATGGCACCTTATGAATTGCTTTATGGAAGGAGGTGCCAATCACTGTTGCACTGGGACGAGGTAGGAGAAAGGCAGCTTCTATGCCCCGAAACTGTTAGACAAGCTAAAGAAGCAGTAGCGCTTATTAGACAGCGTATGCTTACAGCTCAAAGCCGTCAGAAAAGTAATGCGGATGCCAAGCGACGTGATGTGGAATTCAAAGTCGGAGATCAAGTCTTCTTGAAGATATCTCCTATGAAAGGTGTAAAGCAGTTTGGGAAGAAAGGCAAGCTTAGTCACCGATTAATAGGTCCTTTTGAGATATTGGACAAAGTGGGAGCAGTTGCTTATAGACAAGCCCTACCGCCAGCACTAGCAGATAGTCACAACGTGTTCCACATCTCGATGCTACGCAAGTATGTGTTAGACCCTTCTCACGTCCTTAAGTATGATACGATAGCACTCTAGAAAGACTTGAGTTAAGAGGAACGACCGATTAGCATCCTGGATAAGGGGGTGAAGCAGTTACAGTCCAAGAGCATTCCTATAGTCAAAGTCCTATGGAGTAATAGTTCTGAACAAGAGGCAACATGGGAGTTGGAGGAGGACATGCAAGGTCGGTATCCGGAGTTATTTGGTAAGTAAATTTCGAGGACGAAATTCTTTTTAGTAGGGGAGAATTGTAGAGTCCAAGAACTTTACTTAGCTAGTTAGATAGTAGTATAATAGCAATAGTAGTAGTAGTAGTAGTTTTATGACTGTGGATTTTGGTTCAGACCGGGATTTAATTGGACACTCGTAGTAACACTTGTAGATTTTCTAAGTTTAGCCTATAGTTTAAGAATATTAATTTTAACCTAAGGTTTGATTAATATGACTGATATTGATGGTAATATTTATTATATTATAAGGTTTAGATAGACCCAATAAGAAAGTAACACTTGTCATGTGTATGTTTAATGATAATTAAGTATTTTTGAGGAATAAGTTTATTAAGAGTAATATTTGAATATCCTAGGGTCTGTCAGTAGCTTTGAAAATGTTAGAGGACTTAGTCAAGACTGTTTACTCAATTCAAATTAAGCTTAAAATGTGCAATTTTGTGTTTAAATATTCAGCGTATGCCGATATATCGCAGCTATAGGGGTGATATATCGTAGTACGGGGATACGAAAAACACGTAACTTCGCACGAGCACCTCGACGAGCCTCGGGCATGCGGGCCCAGGCGATATATCGCCTACAAGGGGTGATATATCAACTCCTTTGATATACTTTTGAATGTTTTTGAAAATGTTCCCATTTTAATCTTTAACCTCTTGATAAGTCCAACATCTTTCTGACTGAGTCTTCAGCCTCTGCTGAACGATAATTCAAATATTTTTCACTTAAAAAGCCATTATTTTATTCAAGTTAAATGAAGATCTCTTCATTCTTGAACTCTATAAATAGGACCTAGTACCCAACCATTTATTCATTCATCAAGCTAAGTTCAGAGGCTGCAAGCTACTAGGTTATTTTTGAGAGTGTAAACACTTGGGTTGGGGATTATAAGCTTACCAGACACTTGGGAAGTGAGGTTTATAGCTCATTTCGGTTCAAGGTTTAGATTGGTCGTAGAATCATTCAAGGTATTCCAAACTCTAATTCATTTTGGTATCATTTTCTTTAAGTTCTTATAGTTTTCTACTCAGCACCCTAACTTTATTCTTTATTCTTGGATAGGAAATCTAAAATCTTGAACATAAGATTCTTGGTAAGTATATTTTGATGGTATAGTTCTTTCATCACTTTCATCCCTTTTTCTTTAGTATACTCACCCTTTCATTTATGGTTTATATGAGTGTTCCAAAGTCCCAAACCTGTTCTCATATCCCGGTACTTTTGGTAAGGAAAATAGGATAGGATATTATGTGTTATCCCATATGTTATCTTATGATTTATGTGTTATGTTAACTTATGATTTGTGTATGTTTGTAGACATGGGCATATGACCTGTACAACTAACAAGCCCCAATAAATTTATGGGCATATGACTTGCTTAGCTAGCAAACCCCACAAATCTAATGGGCATATGACTTGTTTTGTTTATGGGACCCCAAGTAATAATGGCCATCATAGTATGTGTGACATATGTTTATGATATGTTTTATGTTGCATTATGAATTTTATGTATATGATTTATGTGTTAGATTTTCCTTGCTGGGCATTAGGCTCACTCCTTTATGTTTTTATGTGCAGGAAAATTGTTTTGATGGCAGGAAAGGTTCTTGGAAGCTTGGGGATGTGTATTGAGGCGAAATGGAGTCAAAGGACCGAGTGTTCGATTTGAGGATGAAGTCTCTTTAATTTTGGTTTTATATGTCTTTTCCGCACTTTATTATGTAATTCATTTATTTACATTTATGTTATGTTCTTCTTTTAAAACAATGGGATCCCATATCCTACTTTAAATTTTATGTAGTTTAACATTTGTTTTACAAGTTTTAATGAAGAAATGATTATTTCACTTGTAAGTTTTATTAAAAATTAGTGTCTATGTATAGTTTTCGTTAATGGTCCAAAGTCTAGAGTAGTTGGGTCATTACAAGGACCCTCCACCTGCCCCACAGAATTGGCAACAGTTGTTTGTCGAGATGGAAGCTTGACTTCATCAAACAGAAAAAGAGCTTTGACAGTTGAGGCAACAGGCCCCTCCTCAGGGCATTGGGTTGCAGGTTCCATAGGTTGTGGCACACACTACCCCATACTAAGTTCACCCGAGGTCTACCAAGATGACTCATGATCTTAAGGCACTATATTGGTGGTCAGGGATGAAGAAACATGTAGCAGAGTATGTGTCCAAATGCTTAATATGTCAGCAAGTAAAGGTGGAACATCAGCGACCCACAGGCTTATTGCAACCGCTTAGTATTCTGGAATGGAAGTAGGAAGACATAGTTATGGACTTCATGACAGGATTACCACAAATGAATAAGCAACACAACTCGACTTGGGTTGTGGTAGATAGACTCACAAAGTCAGCTCACTTCTTGCCTGTCAAGACTACATACACTGCAGACCAGTACGCAGACATTTATGTTCGAGAAATTTTACGACTGCATGGAATCCTGAAGACCATAGTATCCAATAGAGGATCGATGTTTACATCGAGATTTGTGGGAAGCATGCAGCAAGCCATGGGAACCAAGTAAAGTCTCAGTATGACATTTCATCCTCAGACCGATGGTCAACCCGAGCGTACCATACAGATTTTAGAAGATATGTTACGCACTTGTGTACTAGACTTTGGAGGGTCGTGGAGTAAGTATTTTCCACTTATAGAATTCTCCTACAATAATAGCTACCAGACAACTATCGGTATGGTACGCTATGAGCTACTTTATGGAAGGAAGTATCGGTCACCATTACATTGGGACGAGGTAGGAGAAAGACAACTTCTTGGACCCGAGGCTATTTGAGAGGCTCAAGACGTAGTGGAGCTGACTAGAAAGCATATGCTTGCTGCTCAAAGTCGACAAAAGAGTTATGCAAATGCCAAGCTACGAGATGTGGAATTCAAAGTCAGAGATCAAGTCTTCTTAAGAATATCTCCTATGAAAGGAGTGAAGCGGTTTGGGAAGAAAGGCAAACTTAATCCCCGGTTTATAGGTCCTTTTGAGATATTGGATAAGGTGGGACCAGTAGCATATAGATTAGCCCTAACGCTAGCTCTAGCATTTAGCCACAATGTGTTTTACATTTCGATGCTGCGTAGATATGTGTCATACCCATTCCACGTTCTCAAGTATGATATGTTAGCACTTCAAAAAGACCTGAGTTATGAGGAACGATCGGTTAGCATCCTAGAGAAGGGGATGAAGGAATTACGGTCTAAGAGTATTATGATACTCAAGGTCTTAGGGAGTAATAGTATAGAACGGGAGGCAACGTGGTATTTGGAGGAAGATATCTGAGCACGGTATCCAGAATTGTTTGGTAAGTAAATTTCAGGGATGAAATTCTTTTAAGTAGGGGAGAATTGTAGCGTCTCAGAATTTTACTTAGCTAGATAGTAGTAGCTTGTGCTGTAGTATTTTAGTTTTCGTGGTTTTTGGTTCAAGTCGGGATTTAGTTGGAAACTCATAGAGATAGTTATGGATTTTATAAGTTTAGCCTATGGTTTGGAAATATTAATTTTAACATAAGGTTTGATAAATATAGTTGGTCCTAGAAATGATATTTATTATAACCTAAGGTTTAGATAGAATAATTAAGAATGTGAAACTTGTCACATGTATGTTTATTAAGGATGTAAGGATTTTAGATGAATAAATTAATCAAGGATAAACCTAGGAAGTTTAGAACCTTCCCTCAGCTGTTAAGATCACGTTTTACTCAATCAAAGTGGTTTAAAAAAATTCAAGTATGCTGAAACTGTGCAAAAACATGTTTGATATACCAGCGTATGTCGATATATCACAGCTATAAGGGCCGATATATCACCTATGATTGATACAGAAAACACGTCGACTTCGTACGAACGAAACCACGAAGGCTTGGGATGGGGCGGGCGATATATCACCTATAGGGGGCGATATATCGGCTCCCTTTGGTATTTTTTAAAATTCGTGGAATCCGAGCTAGAAACTGCCCTCAACAATTTGGACTTGCTCTTGAATGTTTTTAACTGAGTTCTGGGCAACTGTTGAGTAGAAAATTCAATTTTTATTCAATTATTTTCATTTCAAAAGGATTTAGTTTCACTCCTTGAACTCTATAAATAGGACCCTTCAATTTTCTTCATCATTCAAGCATTTCTTAGAGCCTCCAAGCAGCTAAGTTTGTTCTAGAGAGAAGCACTAGCATTTTGGGGTTAAAAACTTTCAAATCTAAGCTTTTCTAAACACTTGGGAAGTAAGATAGAGTGATATTTCGGTATTGAGGTGTAGATCGAAGTTCTAATCTATCTAAGGTATTTGATTCCTTTGAAACTTAAGGTTTTCAGTAAGTTCTTATCTTGGTGGTTTAGATCCTCTTTTCATCTTCTTTTATTTAGGAAACTTATGGTTTTTACTGTGGTTTTAGGAGTTTCCAATTTCGCACTTGTCTCCAATATTCCAGTTTTTGGTAAGGAAATTAGGTTAGATTTTATGTGTTATGATTATGTTTATATGCTATGTGTATGTATGTATGTATGTATGTATGTATGTATGTATGTATGTATGTATGTATGTATGTATGTATGTATGTATGTATGTATGTATGTATGTATGTATGTATGTATGTATGTATGTATGTATGTATGTATGTATGTGTGTGTGTGTGTGTGTGTGTGTGTGTGTGTGTGTGTGTATGTATGTGTGTGTGTGTATGTATGTATGTATGTATGTATATGTTTTATGTTGTAGTCGCTTGGGAAATATGGTTGCTTAGATTGCAAATAAGCAAATCCCAAGATTTTTATGATTATCTTAGACTATAGTTATATTTAAACCTACCTCTAAATAGTAGCAAGAGGACCTAGATGGTTTATCATATACTATATTTGTGTTTAAATCTACCTCTAAATAGTAGCAAGAGGACCTAGATGGATTCTATCACATACTGCAATAATGAGTTAATGGTCATTAATTTGTAGTCTTATGTTTTATGATTTATGATATGTTTTAGTAATTTTTCCTTACTGGGCATTAGGCTCATTCCTTTTTATTTTTGATGGTGTAGCAAAATGAGCTTGGAAGGCGGGACGGATTCGTGGCAACTTTGGCATGTATATTGGACGAGAAATGAATGAATGGACTGATGGGAAAGATCGATGATGACATTTTGTTTCAAGTCTTTTTAATTATGTATTTATGTTTTTACGCATTTAGTATTTGAACAATTAATTAAAGGTTTTGTTTTCCTTATGATTTTATGTAATAACAGTGGGATCCCGTATTTTGGATTTTTATAATAAAGTTCTATTATTTTAAGTATGTATTCCAAAATAGTAGTTATGCTTAGTAGTTTTAATGGTCTAAGGTCTTCAAGTTAGTCGGGTCATTACATCTCTCTCTCTCTAGCTCTAAAAGACCGAAGTTTTCTTCAAGAAACTCATCAAGCTTTGTTTGACTTGCATGAGTTTTAAGGCTTGTTAAATCCTAAATCTCATTCTACTTAGTTGAAGCTTCAAGCAATAAGGGAAGGCTTGGAACAGAGATTTTGAACAACAATATTCTTGTTGTGTTTAAGCCTTATAAGTTCCCCAAGTATGTAGATTCAAGTTGCTTAAAATCAAAGGTTACATCTATCTAACCCTAACTTTGTTTTATGTTACTGTATTGTTAGTATGGATGATTAAATGTTTCTAAGTTCATCTTATCATCATTTAGTTTCTTATATTCAAGATTGACATTCATATCATGAACATGTTTCTTTGATTATCAAGATTAATATTCATACTTTGAACAAGGTTCTTATTTAGCATTTAGGGTTTCAAATATTAACCTATTCCCACTATTAATTGTTGATTTGCAAAGTATGAAGCCATATATTCCCAACAATCAAAATCTATATTCTTAATTACTTTCATTTTTGTGTTTTGCATAATCAACAATGAGGGAAATTGGTTCAACTTCTACAATCTTCAAATCCTTTCAAGATTTGGTTTGTGTTGAACACATAACCATGAAAGAACAAAGAAAGTTCTATTTGGATGTGCTCTATATGAATGAGGATATGGATTCAAAGTCTTCATCAACAAAGGATGAGACAACTCAATGGGATTACATGCTTAAGGAGATTGATATCATCAAATTCCTTATTTCTAAATGTGTAGATTTCAAGAATTTGAATGAAATGTGTTTGCTTCCATATTTTTGTGAGTTTGAGATTATTGTTTATATTAAGAGTACAATTTTGAATGTTAATAAACAATTCAAGGGTTACTATTATACTTGCTTTGTTTGTAAAGTTATTGATCATCATGTGAAATATGGTAATTGTAAAGTTAACCACAATGAGATTAGGGTTAATACAATTGATGATGAGATCTTTGTGACCTTAATTGAATTTAATGCATTCAATGAGGAATGTATGATAACACTAAAGAGAATTGACATTGTCCATGCATGTAGTGATGAAACTAATACAACCTTAAGAAAAGGTGAACATGTCAATGCAATTGATGATGAAATCATTGCAAAATAAAGTTGAAGATACTAAGGTCAATACATTTGATGTTGAGATCATTACAAACCTAATTAAAAATACCATGGCCAATGCATTCGATGTTGAGATCATTGCAACCTTGAGTGAAGTTAGTGCAACCCAATGAAAGGTGAAATGATTGTAGTATGATACTTATGCCACCATCCATGCAACCTATGATATAACTCTTTTCAAAACATTTGAAAGTTCAAAGGTAGGACTTGAAGTCCAAATGGGAAATGAAAAAAGATCCAAGGTACTTGGAAAGGGCTCTATTATACCCATTTCTGGAGTGTCACTACTCATCGGCCCAGATCATTCCTAAGGCCTAGTTACCTATAACTTTGTATAATTTTTGGGCCAAGCACAATAACTTAAACCCTAACTCTTAAATATAAATAAGAGGATGAGGGAGATAGAAAGGGGGCTGCAACTTTTTACAAGGAGAGCTCTTCATCTTCAATGGATCCAAATAGCTAAAAGCTAAATACAAATGTAATCCATGACTTGCAAGATCAATGGCAGTACCTAAGTGGATGTAGGTCATCTTTTTGGGCCGAACCACTATAAACTCTCTCTATCTATTATTTATGGGCACTAGAAACCATCTCATATACTTTATTTAGGTCTCACAAATCTTCTCGATATTATTCTTTGGGTGTTAGACGAGTTACCGAAAAATGAGTCAACATTTTGGTGCTTTTGTTGAGAGCTGAACACAAGGAAAGAGACATTAGAGTCACTGAAATTTCCCCTAACGACTAGCTTTCCTAAGCCATCTCTGTTGGGCAATATCTTAAACATATCGCTACAATAGCTAGCAGAATAAGCTCCCTCGCAATGGCAAATAACTTCAATTACGCACATCTGAGGCTAGTCAGATATGAGGACCCATCTCTAAAGACGTGCTTAGATATTTGAACCTACCAAATGTAGAAGATCACTCCCAGGAGCTATCGCATGTCTAGGATTGCTTGGGAATGTCTGAAAGGAGAAGTTGCCTTTGAGCATTCTTTTTGCTTGGTTCCTTGAGGTCCTCGGAACCTTGATCATTCATCTTGCTTGGTTCTTAGAGGTCCATGAAACATTGAGCATTCCTCTTGCTTGGTCTCTTGAGCATTCCTCAAAACTTAGAGCATTCATCTTTCTTGGTTCCTAGAGGTCCTCTGATCCTTTGAGCATTCATCTTCTTAGTTCCTTAAGGTCCCTGGCAGTAGCACGTACGCCCCTTCTGCAAAATGGAGGGGCTTCATTGCTCACTGGAGCAGCATTGGAGGCATTTCCATTCGTGTGTGCAGATCTTCGGAGCGACATCGCAGCAGAGTTCTAACAATTGAAAGAAACATGTTAGAACTTTACCTAATAGGCTCTAAGGCAAAAACTTATTCTAAAACAAACATATCTCGGACCTATTGATTATGACTTTTTATGAAAAAAAAATTATATAAGTCTTCTTTATTATTTAGAGTGGGTTTCTATACTTAGAAAAACAAGCCATCTTTATTTTCTAAGTTTGTTTCTTATCATCCTATATGACTTAATTCTCAGGCTCGAAACTCATCTTTGTTCGAAAGTTAACCATATTGAGTGAGGGCTGGGATCAATAAAATCGTTCCCACTACTATGGCCCCCTAACTCTCAATATAGAAACTTGGTTCATTGATTTGTATCCACCCTCACCGAACTTAGTCATTATTTATTTTATTTATTATTCATTATGATTGCGAAAATAAAAATCAAACTCATACATGATAACATGATATTAATTTGGAAAAGAGTTTTCACTTATTACAACCATAAAACAAACAATAAATAAAACAAACAATGAAACTAACTATTCTAAAAAACAGGATCTTCTACATCCGATCCTTCATCTAGCATATCATCATCTAGCTCTTCATAATCTTCATTATCATGTGCCTCAAAATGTCCTCGAGGAAGGTTCGTAAAAATCCTATGTTTTTGCTCATTTGTAAACTGAAATTCTGATTTTGAAGTGAACCTAACTAAGAGAAAGTAATATCGCATTGCTAAGGCTGCCATTACAGGACGAAAATCTCTAAATAGTCTAATTACTAAAACATACTGTTCCGTTGCTCTCATCATAATTTGCTTAGACTCTTGAAGGTGGCCTATTTCTCTGTGGAACAAAAGCAGTCTCCAAGTGATTCTCTCTAGTGTTCCTATGGTGTTTCTCGGTTCTCTTATTCTCTTTAAAGCCTTAATGGCTCGGATATCCTCATAGGTTAATGCTCTATTCATACTTAACTGAAAACATGAATGCTAAAATCGTTAGCTATACATATAAGCATAATAACTATAACTTAAATACTTACTTGGCGGTCAGATTCAGAGCTTTGAGTGTGTGTATCAAGGAGAACTTCATGCGAATGAACCGTTTTCTCTGATACCAACTGTAAAAACCCAACTACTCTAGACTTTGGACCATTACTAATTTCTATACTAATCTTACGAAAACATACATTTGAAATAACATATCTTTATTTCAAAACTATATAGTAAAGGTTTAAAACTATATAAAATTCATAAGTAGGACATTGGGATCCCATTGTTTGAAACAAAACATAACTTTGACATAATTAAAACTTATTAAACCCAATTGCGGAAAAATACATAGAAAACCATAATTAAAGAGACTTCATCCTCGAATCGAAACTCTCGGTCCATCGATTCCATCCCGCCTCAATATACATCCCCAAGCTTCCAAGAACCTTTCCCGCCACCAAAGCTATTTTCCTGCACATCCCCAAGATTTGTGAGGCTTGCTAGCTAAGCAAGTCATATGCCCATAAATTTATTGGGGCTTGTTAGTTATACAGGTCATATGCCCAAGTCTACAAACATGCATAATATAACATATATCATATACATAACACTTAAATCATAAGATAACACATAACATAACATATAAAATCCTATCCTATTTTCCTTACCAAATATACCGGGATATGAGAACAGGTTTGGGACTTTGGAAACACTCCTAAAAAACATCAAAGGACGGTGAGTATACTGAAGAAAAAGGGATGAAAATAATGAAAGAGCTATACCATCGAAAGATACTTAACAAGAACCTTATGTTCAAGATCTTAGATTTCCTAACCAAGAATAAAGAATAGAGTTAGGATTTTGAGTAGAAAAACTTATAAGATCTTAAGGAAAACAATACCAAAATGAACTAGAGTTTGGAATACCTTGAATGCGTCTATGACCGATCTAAACCTCGAACCGAAATGTGCTATAAACCTTACTTCCCAAGTGTTTGGTAAGCTTATACTGATTAAGCTTATAATCCCCAACCCAAGTGTTTACACTCAAAAATAACCTAGCAGCTTGCAGCCTCTGAACTTAGCTTGATGAATGAATATATGGTTGGATACTAGGTCCTATTTATAGAGTTCAAGAATGAAAAGATCTTCATTTAACTTGAATAAAATAATGACTTTTTAATTGAAAAATATTTGAATTATCGTTCAGCAGAGGCTGAAGACTCGGTCAAAAAGATGCTGGACTTATCAAGAGGTTAAAGATTAAAATGAGAATGTTTTCAAAAACATTCAAAAATATACCAAAGGAGCCGATATATCGCCCCTAGTAGGAAATATATCGCCTGGGCCAGTATGCCCGAGGTTCGTCGAGGTGATCGTGTGAAGTTACGTGTTTTTCGTATCCCCGTATTACGATATATCGACCCCTATAGCTGCGATATATCGGCATACGTTGAATATTTAAACACAAAATTGCACATTTTTAGCTTAATTTGAATTGAGTAAACAGCCTTGACTAAGTCCTCTAACGATTTCAAAGCTACTAACAGACCCTAGGATATTCAAATCTTACTCTTAATAAACTTATTCCTCAAAAATACTTAATTTTCATTAAACATGCACATGACAAGTGTTTTTATCTTATTGGGTCTATCTAAACCTTATAATATAATAAATATCACCATCAATATCAGTCATATTACTCAAACCTTAGGTTAAAATTAATATTCTTAAACTATAGGTTAAACTTAGAAAATCTACAAGTGTTACTACGAGTGTCCAATTAAATCCCGGTCTAAACCAAAATCCACAGTCATAAAAATACTACTACTATTACTACTACTACTACTATCTAACTAGCTAAGTAAAGTTCTTGGACTCTACACTCTACACAAGTAGACTCAAATTGTTCAACTCAAACAATAGCAGGACATAAGCAATAAGCTAGGTAGCAATAATCTGCTCATTCCAACACATAATTCAATCTCAGCATTCAATACAGTTAGTTAAGTGCAAATGACACTTCTGTTTATTTTAGTGATGTTCAGGCTTGGCACCCATAGGTCGAGTCCTCTAGTCATATAGTTGACCCTGACACACTTAGGTCGTGCTGTGTTCTGCACGCTTATCGAGCCCCTGCTCCCTTAGGAATGACATTCAGATCAAGCATAAACAAACGAATAGATTACAAAACACACAATCAGTTGCAGCATAAACAAGCATGCCTAACCAAATATTCTCAAACACATATACAATCCTATTTTCATGTATAATCAAAGTCATAACCATATTCATTTACAGGGGTCCAAGCCCCGATCACAACCCGGGTGCAGTATTCTTACCTTGAGTCCCGAGCACAATCCCTAATCCCGAGCCTTAGCGGTAAGACCTAGCCACAATGCAATAGTGGATAACCATCAAATGCTAAACCAATTAAAAGCTTCAAGAAAATATACTAGCCTCGAGGGCCTCGAATTCCACTAAACCGGGTAATATAATCCCTCCCAAGCCCTTAGGTTTGAGTTCCCGAGCTAAAAATGTTGTTTTGGCTATTTTCTCAATTAGAGTCGCGGCCCAGGCCCAAGAGTCACAGCGCGCTACAAGTTAGAGAGATAGGGGCTCTCTTCTGGGAGACACGGGCCGCAGCGCGCCCCAACCAGCGTCGCGACGCTTAGGCAAATTCTGGGAACCACCAAGGCCATTTCATGTACATGGGCCACGACGCTTGAAGAACAGCGTCGCGACTCAAACCCGAAACCCATAAATTCTGCAGCTTTTCCCTGCATTTTCCCCGAGCCAACTTCACCCAAATTCATCCTAAACATGTCCTACAGCCAGATTTGAGTCTAGGACTCTCAATAATATATCACAAACAACACAACCAACCAAAAATTCCAAGCCAACCCTAACTCAACAACTTAAGCTAGAAATTAAAACCCAGCCAAAAACCTAAAATAATCAATGAATTCATAGAAAATTCAGGTTGTAAAGCTTACCTCAAAAATGATTTTGACCCCTGAGCTAAATCCCCAATCCTCTTCAACCTCAAGACTTCAATTCCTAAGCCAATTCCTCAAGAATTCCAAATATTTCCCCAAGGCTCAAGAGGGATAGAGAGATGAACGAGAGTGAGAGAGACAGGGAAAGTATGAGAGTAATCTAATTGTTTCTGGTTGTTTCTCAAGGTTGCTTAAGGCTATCCTTAACACCAAAAGATCTAAGTGCCCCTAACTCCATGCCTTACACGCTAATGCCCTAAGGGCAAAGCCGTCATTTACCACATTTTCCGCTAATCCTCAAGTAGTCCTGTAACGCCCTACTACCTTAGAATTGTTACCATGTGTTTTATAAATGTGTCATTAACTCACTAATCGAGGTTTTAGGTTAAAAAGTGTGATTAAATCAAAATAAAGACTCATTTGATGAACGTTAATTATAAATGTTAGGTTCATTTTAGGTTTGTTTTAGAGATTGTTTTATGTTATGTTTTTAGTTATTGAGGATTGTTTAGTACAGATTTACGCTTGTTTTCTTCTTGTTTCAGGTTTTAATGGTCAAGTACATAATATGGAGTGAAATGATGAATAAGATGGATTTAGTGTTGATTTTGGTTTCAAGACATTATGTGTGGAAAATACTACATTAAAGAGGCTCAACACATGTCGTTTATGCTCTATAACGCAAGTCTGAGACTTCAAGCCATATTTTGACTATGATTTCTTAACTTTCTGGAAACAATTCTAGAAATAGAAGTTGTAGATATTTCTCTTATCTTTCCACAGCTTTCTGAATCATTCAATTTGGAGTTATATCGAAGACGTTATGAAAAAAATACAATGAGCTGACGTTGCAGGCTATTCAAAATGAGTTCAGTTTTATTTTGTACAAAGTAGCACCCCAACGCTAAAAACCAACGCCCCATCACTGTCGAGAAATAGAGAGCATGATTTGATGCGGGTTGTAGCGCCTAGGCGCAACATTTTATCGCCCCAGCGCTATCAGTTTTCCAGAAACGTGATTTGCGATTTGTCTTCAATGTTGTCCCGTGGCGCCCCAGCGCTAGGGTCTGTACGGAAATGGAGTTTAGGGAAATTTTCAGGGGTAATCTTGTCTTTTCATGCAAAAATGAATTAGGGTCTATAAAAGTTTCCTTAATGACGTTTTTAGAGAAGGAGATCAGATTAAGCAAGGAGGCTAGAGAAGATACAAAATCCTAGAGTTCATTTCTTTATCTTTTGATTTAGATTATGTTAAATTCTATGTTTATGTTTGATTTAGTCATGTTTATGAACTAAATTTCTGCTTAGGTTTTCTAATTGACTCTCTTGAAACTCTATGATGATTTAATGCATTTATCTATTTCTTCTTCATCTGAAATCTATTCAGTTTGTGTTTATTGTGTATGTAATTAATTGTGCACCTTTACATATGATTTATGAATTTGAATCAAAATCAGAAAAGTGAGATTTAAATATGCTGAAATTGAATAGGCATAGATTTCAATTTAGAACTAGAGTATCAAATTGGTTTATGTGATTTAGGGCTGTATTCATTGCTTCCTATTGTTTGAATTGACCATAGAAATATAGGGAATTCACACTAGGTCGAGTTTTCTATTTCTTAACTCGAATAGTTAACACTTTCCAATCGTTGCTATTTGGGTAGATGCTGCTCCGGGACGAATTCCACTCTGTTATGAGCCTTCAACTCATTGACATATCTCTTCTGGGAACCTCTGCTCGTGCTGGCCAAATGGGGGCCTCCGGAGATTGTGGATATCTCTCATCCTATTACAGAAGGAGGGGTATCCTGACTTATCCGGGGCCCAGGCTGATTTACCGGAGCTTCCGGGGCTGGCTGACTAGTAGGAACTCAGTTCCGCGCATATTGAGCCAAAGGTCCGGCTCTGATGAGTGTCTCGATCTCATCCTTCAAATACCTACAATCGTCAGTGTTGTGGCCAATGTCGTTGTGGAATCGACTGAACTTGGACGGGTCCCTCTTAGCCTTCTGGTGTTTCAAAGGCTCAGGCTTTTTCCAGGGGAGGCGGGCAGAGTTTGCTAGGAAAATGTGTTCCCTAGTGTTTGTGAGCTCGGTATAAGCCACGTAGACTGGCTTAAATTTTTCCACGGGCTTGTTCTTCATCGGACCGTGCTGGCCGCCCGAGCTGCTCCCTTTTCTCTTACCTCCACCCCCTTGGTTATTTTGTGCAGTAGTTTGAGTCATTTTTACGACATCCGTTTCCACTCCAACGGGTTGATCAAGGGTTTGGCTGGTTCCCACGACCGATGCTCGCGCCTCTTCCAGGTTTATCCATTCCTGGGCCTTGTTTAGGAATTCATCCACGGTGTTGACACCTCTTCTCTGTATCTCTTTCCATAGCCCGCCTCCAACAAGGATTCCAGTCCTCAAGGCCATAAGCTTGGAACTATCGTCTACGTCCTTGGATCGAGCCGCGATGTTTGCGAACCTGCTCAGGTAAGCTTTCAAAGGTTCCCCAGGCTGTGGCTTCACGTTCGCTAGCGTGTCAGATTTGACGCGGGCAGCTTGAGAAGCTCGGAACGCCCTCTTGAAGTTAGTAGAAAAATTCTTCCACGAGCTGATGGAATGTTTTTTACACTGCTTGAACCATTGCCTAGTTGGCCCAGTCAAGGTGGAAGGGAATATCAAACACCTCAGCTCGGGGCCAATATTATGGCCATCATCAGGGTGTTGAACATACCCAAATGATCTGACGGGTCTCCGTCTCCATCGAACTTAGACAGATGGGGCATCCGGAAACCTGGCGGGTATGTTGTGGTTGCTATGTTGGGGGCGAAAAGCTCGAGTTCGTCCCCCGAGTCATACTCGTCTTTCTCCTTTTCTGACAAGAGCTTTTTCATCAGCTCCTCCATCTGATCTAAACGCTCTAGGGTTTGGTCCTTAATCCCTTGGTTGTTCTGGGGCTGTTCAACAGCTCCAGTTCCATTGTACGTGTTAGGCGGGTTATTGTCCCTCCAAGCTTAAGCTTGGTTAGGTGGGACATTCCCACTGTCACGTACCTCGGAAAGACCATCCCCTCGGTGAGCATGACTTCCACTTCTAGCCGTATCCCCCCTCTGCGAGTTGAGGCGATCTCGAAGATCGGCCCTCGAGGTGGCCCGAGGGCTTTGCGTCGAACTCAAGTGATTACGCAGGTCTCCACCGGATCTGCCACTTCGGTGGCTCTCGGTCTAGTAACTCCCGTTGGAAAACCTTGGAGCCTGCTGCTGGGGGTGAGGATTCGGGACCTCCCCACGTGCTCGGTTGCGATGGGAAGGACCGGTGGGAGGAGGATTTATTCTGCTGCTCCTATGTGTCGAAATTTCTCGAACTGGACGGGGAGAAGATGGGTATCTTATCTTCGACGGGGGGTGCCTAACTGGTGACGCGATCCTAGTCCCGTCCGGGCCGATCAAATTAGCTCGTGGTCATTCTACTCTACCATCTCCAGCATCCTGCGCTCGGCGGTCGGACCGCGGCACGAGAGAGCTGGTTGGCGCAGGCTGTCTTCGCAAGCCTTCCCCGGATCTCCTCCATGAGTTTCCATGAGCCCTTCTATGAGCGTTTGACGGTGGAATTGAGCTAGGAGTCGAGGTTCGGACTGATCGGCTAAATTGCTTATTGGCCCTGGTAAACTCCTCAAACACAGTTTCCTGGTTGTGGTGTGACGTGGGTGCAGAACTCGGGGTTGAGGTTCTGACTGATCGACTGGATCTGGGCTGATTATCCCTGTGGGACTTGTGAGTCCCACTTTGCCTCTTTTCGACGTTAACGTCAGTTGTAGGAGGGGGTAGTCAGGCCAAGACTTCTTTGATTTGCTTACTTGCTCTGGATAGCTGACTCCTCAACAGTATGTTCTCCATCTCTATCGCCGTCAGGAAACCCGGGTTCGGATTTGGTGGTCGGGGCACCGAACTCCCGGTGTCGTCCTGGCCCATCAGCTGCTTTCCCAATCGCTGCTGGATCTTGGGGTTTTGTTCATCGAATACGGCGGCATGGTGGGCCTCCTGCCCATCATGTTGATCCGCCTTACCATGTCTCGAACAAGTAACCACCATGATCAGGTTTTTGCGATAGCACCAATCTAAATCCTCTCAATGAAAGCACCAAACTGTTGACGCGGTTCTTCGCCAACAGGTAATTATACGAATAAGTGGGATGGATTAGTGCTAATTGGTGAACCGTAATATGAAAATAACTATATTCTAGACTAGAGAAACTAATATCATGGGAAGATGATCACTCCTTTCTTTTTAGGTGGTTCGAAGGTTAAAATCCCTCTATTCCACCAGGCGATATTATTGATATTTCTTGACTATTTCTTACAGAGTGTTTCTTTACAAAAAAAATGCCAACCCCTTGCACTACCCAGGGTCTTGGTATTTATAGGAAGAAGATATATGGGTTGGCAATGGGGTCATCCTGTGATCTCTTTATCCTTCATGTCATCTCTGTGACACTGATGATTAATTCTTAAACTTTGCAGTGAAGTGTGGTCTAATCAATAGGCAAGGAGGGATAATGGGCCGCATGGCCCCAATCAGGCGTGGGATGTCTGAACACGCATGTTTAAACTGCGTGTCCGAGAATTCAGGAATAGAATAGACACGTGATGTCTGATATATGCACGTTTATATTGCGTGGTTGACTTTGAAAGGGTTCGGATGTCAGATCTCTGTTGCATCACGAGCTTAGTGTGGCACCAGCTCATGACACTCATACTGCTGACATGATGCCTCCAAGTAGTAGTTAACTCTCTAATCAGCTAGGGTTGGACAGATGGAGGCCCGTAACAAACAGCTCCGGGTGGACGATCTACACATGTCAGATCGAATTAGGCCCTTTTCTAGCTCGCCAATATGCACGGATATTTAGGGCGTACAGAATTTATTCTATTTTAAAATTAATCGTTAAAAATAACACAAGTAAAAAAATGAAATTTTCCACATCTAAAAATTATATTTTTCTCACATTAAACTTGTAAATTTGTTAATTGGATTATAATATTATTTTCTAAATAAACATGTTAAATTATGAGAATTTTACATAATTTTTGGTTTTGGTTATTTTATGGAATTTAAAAGTAAGTAATGGAGTCATTATATTTTAAATGATTAAATAAAATAATGGAATTATGAAATAAAATAATGTCTTGAGAGATTTAATTAACCTAGTAATTTTAAGAAGATAAAATAATGGTAAACAAAGTATGTTACAAGTTTATTATTTTGAAAACGATAGAAGTAAGACGCGTAGAATTATCGTTTTAAACGCCACGTTTACGCAACATTCCCACGTATGCATGTCGCATTCAAATTCACTTTTACGTTAACAAATATGTCTATTATGCAACCATGTAATTTTATAGAAAGGTCATGCATGCAATATAGGTAGAATGCGCATTATTCTTTTATGACCTTCTGTGTAATTATGCATTTTTGTATGTTGTGAGTAACTCTCACCATGTGTGCATGGCCCATGCACACATGAGTTATATGAGTGGGCAAAATAGAGATTATGTGAAGCTAAGGAATGTTATTTTTATTATGGTATAGGCTCGTTGAGAAGCTGTTGTTTTACTTAGCTTGGACCTAAAGTAAGGTATTTAGATAGAACTTTGTTTATTTATGTTGTGAATGGTAAGACTGTTCGTATGAATGAAAATGTTATGAATTATGAAATGCTATAATATGATGATATTTTGGATTGTATGATTGCTATATGATATGAATGGATGTTAGCGTGATGAACGTGATACATCAAATAAAGGGGTTACTAAGGATATGAAGACGTAACCGAGTTATATGTAATGGTTGTTAGCGTGTTGAACGCAACACAACAAAGGGGTTACTAAGGATATGAAGATGTAACCCGAGTTACTAAGGATATAAAGACGTAACTCCAAGGGCGGACGCGCCGAGGTTATTCAAGGACCAGAGATCTTGTTTACCTCAAAGGGTGACATGGACAAGTTAGCGGGCCATGTTCACAAGGAAAATGTTAATTTATGATGATGTTATGATGTTTATGCTATGATGTTTATGTTATGATGTTTATGCTATGATGTTTATGTTATGATGATGTTATGATGTTCATGTTATGATAATGATATTAATGTTGACGTGATTATGTTTATGTTTATGATATTGACACCATTATGACAATGATGCTCTGATGTATAAAGGTGGACAAATGTGTTTGTGACTTGTTGTATCTTACTTGTTTGTTGTTTGTACTTCCTTACAGGGCTTTTAGCTCAACCCCTTACTTTCCCTTCCAGGTAACAAATAGGTTTCTCTATGGAATGCGTGGTGATGTGGGGAGTTCTATCGTCCTGGTGTGTATGGCGTGGGGGCCTCCTATGGACGAGAAACGATCGGTTTAAAACCTCATTTTCTTTTAATAATGTTATGTTTAATGGGACTTTTTAAAACTTATCAGTGGGACTTGAACTTTTAGTTGTTTTAGAACTTTGTATGAAAACTGATATTTTCTTTTTAAACTATTGGGCCCAACTTGCATGTTTTAAGCAAGACCCCACTGAAATCTATATCATAAGTGGATTTCTCTTATAAACCAATGAATATGTGAATGTTTTACAAAGCACTAGACTAGGGCGTTTTTACATTTCAGCTTTAAAAAATAACAAGACACAATAACTCACAACAACACAAAAAGGGAAAAAAAATTAACTAAACATAATAACAAACAAGCACGCATCACTCTTCTTAATTCTATGTTTATAAACTTAAAAGTATAAAAATAATTCTTTATTCAAGAGTTATCACACCCCTAAACTTATGACATTGCTCGTCTTCAAGTGATGAATCTAAAAAGACTCAAAAGACACAAAAGACAACAAAAGAAAAATTAAAAGACAACAAAAACAAGACACAATAAGACAAATGCTCAACACCACAAGGACACACAAAATAGAGGAAATGTTTACTTGGTATTATGCTTAACAAGGGAAATGCTCTCTGAAATATATTAAATATAAGCATAAATACTTGGCAAGAAAACATTAAGATGAGACACACACTCCCCCCAAACTTAATAATCAACATTGTTCCAATGTTGAAAATAATAAAAGAAAACAATGGACGCAGTCACCAAAATACCACTCAACAAAGGTACACTCCTCTCATCCTCCCTCATGATGCAACACTAAACATATATCCAAGCAAACCCAAGGTGCTCAAAGGGTATGGTAAAAGGAAGCGTATATAGCTAGGCTAGCATATGTTAAAGAAATAAAGGGAGTCAATTAAGCTCAATGGGGGTGACTAGGGATAAAAAGTATGTAACGGTTGGCTCGAAAGGCTCAAACAGTCCAAAGATGGCCTAAATCATGTCCTCGGTTTAGTGTTGTCTAGGATTTCGCCTCATGGGAACCACTAAGCAATTCTAGAAACTTAAGCTCTCCAAAAAATCTAGCTAACTTTAAGGGTTCAAGAATTATTGGTCAAGCTATGCACACAAAATAGGGATCAACAGTATCATCAAGTTTTTTCAAACGCCATTAACACTTGAGCACTATTAGCCTAGAACACAAAACAAGAGGCGAGGTGATGGATATGTGGCAGGAATGCTTTTTTTTTATTTATTTAGATTGGTCATCATCGAGCCCCAAGTAAGCACCAACTAAAGCAAGCAAAATCTTCTCAAGAAAACAAAAACAACAAAAAACAAAAAGACAATGAAAAACTACATAGCCAACACCATAACACAAATCAAAATTAAAAACTAGGAACAAAATCAAAAGCACCAAAAAGAGCATCAACAAAATAACAAATAAAGAAAACTAACAAAAACTTCAAATAAAAACTAATCATAGACACAAAGAATCACAAAACAGAGAAAAAGTAGAGAGTTGAGTTGAGAAATGCTCATTTAAACTTGGCCAAATGTCTCGGCTACATGAACAAGCTGCTCTGACCAGAATTGCACATCAATTGGAGTTGCCCAAGTGCAAATTTTCACAATCTGTGTAAGGTAACTTTGACTGGTGCTTGGGAGCTCTCGGCACCTGAGTGTGAGTGTTGGGGTTAGCAGGAGCTTGGCTTGGCTGGGAGAAATGGCGAAGGTGATAGGGCAGGGAGGTAGTCGGCTGGAGGTGATGAAGATGATGGTGGTTATAGTGAGTGGCGGCTAGGGCTAGGGAGAAAAGAAAGAGACAAGAATAAGAGAGAAAATGGGTATCGAGTTTTCACTTTGTTGTTTTTTAATGAATAATCAGGTGATGTGTTGCCTAGTAGGTGGCGACACATCGCATGTCTCTCTGCCCAAAACCACCTAAATGCCATGATCATGCTGTGCACTTAGCCCAGATTGTTGTAGCATTACTGCAGCATTGCAACCCAGAATTTCAAATTTTCATTCCTTAGCTCCCCACCTTTTTGTTCACCTATCACACCTCCAAAACATTCCATAACTTGAACTGTTCACTCCAAATCACCATCTTTCTGAACCTAACACCTACACCATAAAATGCAACACCAAAGACCAAGTCAAAGAAAATCAACAAAACAAGGAAACCATTTTTTTTATTAACAAACATAAAAAAAATATTCAATAAAGGAAATACAATGAACTTAACTAAGATACTAAAAAAAAATTTAAAAAAAGTTTAGAAACTTGGGTTGCATCCCTAGAAGCGCTTGATTAAAAGTCGTCGACTTGACCTTGTTGAAAAGTGCTCATCAAAGAGCGGCTTTTTCCCTTAGAGAGTGGCATAAGCCCTCACATATGGATCTTCATTGTGGATGCCCTCAGACATGGCGAGATGTGGGATTGAAGGGCTCATGTACTCAACTCGACTTGCTTTTGATGAATGAGTGTGGTGGACACCAAGATACAATGTTATTGATGATGGAGGAGGTGGTGGCCAAAAAGGATCTTCATATGTGTATGCTTCCATCACTAGTGGCTTCCAAAGTTGAGAATCGATCGAGGACTTGTTGCTCTCGAAAGTGTTGCATAAGGGGTGGTGGTGGGTTGAGATTTAACTTTTTAGTATTATTATGCTCAAACATTTTCTCAACATCTTGGGTAAAGATAGAACTTGGATTAAAGAGGAGAAAACATGTCAAAGAGGATAATCAAAAATCTTATCTTCCTCCTCTTCCTTTTCTTCCTTGGATTCTTCTCTTCGAACTTGGAATTTCTTCTTCTTCTTCTTTTTCTTCATTTCCCTTTTTCCTCTTTCTCTAATGGCAGCTCTAGAATAATTCTCTCAAATGGTGGCTGCTTTCTTTTTATGAAGCTAGGGTAATAATCATTTCCCTAATTATATGGCCCACCACATTTGTCTCTATTTTTTGTCCAATCTTTTTTCTCTTCTAGAAAATGCTCTAAAATGCAGCTCATTGCTTTTTATTTTTGCCACCTCATCACTCCTTTCCAACTCAAATAATGACATGTCATGTCAAGTGTCTCTTCTTCATATGCTGGAATTCCCTACTTGAATCCTGGTGAAAATGCTCTAACAAAATTTCTTTTGCTACAACAAAACCTAACATTTCAGCACGAATTAGACAACTTAGAGCCAATTTATTTTTCATTTTTTTCTTTGGATAAAATCATGCATAAATTCCTTAATTTCCTACTTTCAGCTCTAAAAGACTAACAAGACACAATAACTCACAAGAACACAAAAAGGGACAAAAATTAACGTAAAATAATAACTAACAAGCACGCATCACTCTTCTTAATTCTACATTTATAAGCTTAAAAGTATAAAAATAATTCTTTATTCAAGAGCTATCAAAAACCTTACTGAATTGTATTATTTTTCTCTCAAGCTTTAGAAACTCAATTGAACCATGTTTCTTCTTGATCTTGAGTATGAGACTTTGTTGATTAATAAAATTTCAAGTGGGCGTAGATCATTACCAACTCTTGGGGCCTAACCACTATAAAATTATGTGTCATTTACTTTATTTCAGTCCGTTTTATTAATTCATGTCGTATATATTGACTCAGTGTCGTTGACCAAAATGTTATTCAACATTAATTAATTTTAAAAAAATAAGTTTTGAAATTACAAAAAATAATTAAAATCTTATTAATTAATTTTAAATTAAAAAATAAATAAACGAATTTAATAACTCATTTAAACTAATTTCAAAATCAAATTAAGTGTTCATCTTCAACCAAAATAAACTGAACTCAAATGAATATTTCTTTAAAAAAAAAAGTGACCCACCAAGGTTTGCAATGCTTTGTCCCCATAGGCTAGCTACTCAGATGCAAAACCACCAATCTTTCAATCACTATTTTTAAAATCCTAAATTTGTAAGCTAAATGAATCAAAACCAAAACTACTGAGGACGCCAACGATTTTTCCTAGAATCCTCAAAAGAAGACTTTGTTTAATACTTGCGAGCTCCATCTCCAGCGCCTTAGTCCGGACCCAACCCATTTCAATACCACCTCATGTTGCATTCTAGATCTCATATTCATTGCAAACCCATATCATAAAAATGCATAATAACACAGAGGGAGAATGAGATTAATTGAGGAAGAAGAATAGAAAGAGGTGTAGAAGTTTCAGTAACGTGATCTCAAACTCGATTATGGGAGGCACACCATGATTAATCCTAATTAGCTCTTCGTTGGAGTCATTGATGATATCATGGTTGTTGGCTCCGCGATCTTGCTACCAACAATCAGACAAGGGAGCGACAAAGTACATGGGAATGGAGGTAGAAAAAGGCCTCGAACTCGATTTCATGGTGATTCTAGTTCATTCAAATCGAGTGAAGATGGCGCAATGATAAGGCAGAGGATGATATCCGCCGACTTAGAATCATTGAAAGTGGCGGATAGGGCAGGGCTTTTGAGTAGCTTGAGTTAGGGTTTTGGGTTGAAGATGAAGGGATACAACTTGGGTGAAGATTAAGAATTCAGATCTAAGGAGGATTAAACCGTAAATTGTAGAAGCTCTTTGTGTAAAAGAAGCCTTAAATTGGATTAAAGCTAATTCTTGGTCATCTGTCATTATGAAAACATATTGCTTAGTGGTGGTGAAGGCAATCAGAAGTACTCTACAAATGGTTTCTGCCTTCGGGCAAGTTATTAATGATTGCAAGTTTTTGTTATCTAGCTTAAGTGATGTTTGTTTGTATTTTGTTAAACGGTCTACCAACAAAGTTGATCATTGTCTTGCTCTAGCATCTTGTTATTTTTCTAACTACATTATTAGAAAGGACAGTGTTCCCTATGAATTGTTGTCTTTGTTATTGGATTATATTTCCTAGTAATGAAGTTGATAATTTCATTCATTAAAAAAACAAGTTTAAATTATATAATGAGATATTTATTTACACACAACAAAAAACTATTTTTGTCTCAAAATTTTCATTTTTACGGTGGTATGAAAAAAATTTCAATTTTAGTGTTTCACTTTTAACATTACATTTATATGGTTTGTGAAGGAAATTGCGAATCCCACCAGAGATGAAGATTTGGAGCTACCGAAAAACCCATTCGACGACTTGTGCACCACTTCGCAGGATTGGACTGGTGCTAGAAATGATGAGGATAACATTGTTTGTATATATAATAATGTTGAGTGGGTATTTCGTCAATTACCAAATTAAGAGAAAAGCTTAAAGAAGAAGAATAAGAACACCAGATTTTACGTGGTTCAGGTTATAAGTTAACCCTAGTCCACGAGTCACTTGTATTTATGAATAAGAACTTGCAAGGCTCAAGTTCTCTTGGTATTCAGGTAGTGTGTGTGCTCACTCTGAATATTGAGAATGGGGATTCAAATCCTTTTACAAGTTGTGGTAGCTAGGAATAATAAACTCATTAATTGGAGTTGATTACAATTACTCCTCTCTTAATGAGAGTTTTTATTACATAAATGACTACATTATGTATTTAATAAGCTGGTGGGCTCGATACGAGGAAGCTCAGTCCATTACTTTATTGGGGAAAACGCCCTTGACAGTGTCAAGGTGGTAGCTGCGCGTTTTCCCATGTCAGGCGGTGTCGTGAAACATCCTTTTTGCTGTTGTACGGGACCGACAACATGATCTCTATGATAGCTGGGTATCAGATAGCTGTCTGTGGTCCTATTGAACCTCTCTGCCTGACACCTGGCAGCTATTCTTCTAGCCTGGAGGAGGGTTCTCATACACTTGGAGGAATTGGTGATAGCGAAAATATAATGCGCAGGTATACACACTATCAATCAAGTACCAATAACCAATTCTAACCTTCTATTTAGCTGTCAAAAATAGAGTGATTTTTAACCTAAAACTGAAAATTGAAATAAACTATGCAATTATAAAAATTGATTCAAAGATTAAAAACCTAGGGTGTTTACTCATCAACTTTTCAACCTGTTAATTTTACTAATCAATGCATATAATTCTTCAATTTCTATCCTAATAACAGGTTAACTAAAACATTCCTAATTCTTTTTTAAGATAAAAATATCTCAACCTATATGCAAACTTTCTACATATATATGATAAGTTTTAACATATAGCAGGCATGAAGCATAGAAACCTAAACGCTACTGATGGACCCAAAACGGGTATGTTTTAAATATTTATAAATCGCAAGCGCACGAATTGTTCATATAGAATAGTGATCGTGTAAGCAAGGATGTCGAACCCAAAGGAGTTGTCTAAAATCGAAAAGAAAACTATTTTAAACCAAAATTAATAAATTCTAACCTAGCTCCAAAGATTAATGAGAATCTGTAACAATAAAAATAAAATAAAATATAATAATAAAGATATTAAAGACAATATATATAACATAAATTAATAATAGAAATCAAGATGGTAAAAGAAAGATTATTAAGATAATAGAATCCACAAAATATAAGTTCAATAATATTTAAAAGTACATTGACTCCCAAGTTTTAGAAATAGTAGAAATTAATCAAACCATTACTTATTCAAATTAGATATTCTATTTAAGCACAAGTTTTTATAAAAATATAAGATCTATCTTCACTTTTCAAAAAGTATAATTTCAAAGCATTTAGTGTAAATCAATCTAATGAAATAACAAATAAATCAATGAACATTATTTATAAGGCAAAACATAATATTTTTGTTCTAAGCAATGGATGTGTACAATTTAATGACACATCTTACACAAAGAATATTATGTTTTTACACTAATGAAGAACAAAGTGTAAATATGAGCTAACAATAAAAAATACATGATATATAAGATGAAAGAAAATATTTGAAGAAGAAAATCCATAAACTTTATTGCACAAAATGGGAAATCAACATACAAAATAAACACTATCTAATTACATATTGTTTCATCATCACCTTAATAATCTTAAAAATATTAGAAACTCATAACTAAAATAGCAAATACAAACTAAAAATTACAAACATAAATAGGAAAATTTGGAGGAGAAACCCCCAAATTTTTCCTCTAAAAACTCATAGGAAAAATGACCAAAAAGAAGAAAAAGATGAAGAGAATTGAGAGGTCTTGAAAGTGTAGAACTTGTGATATGGTAACCTCCTCCAAAATAAGCACTAAACTCCCTTATTTATAGCCAAAAAAAGGTATTAAAATAATCAATCTAAATTAATTAAATTGATTAAATTAATTTAATTAATTATAATATGGCAAATAGGGGTAAATTATAGGGTGTAATGATGATGTTTTGGGGTAAAATGTGTATAAAAGTTTGGGTAAAAAATGGTATTTTTTGCAAAGGGGACAATGGTACAAAAGTGAGCTTTTGTTGGGCTCAAAAAATGGTGGCTTTGGTGGGTGTTGGCAGCTGGTGGGCTGGAGTGGAAGTGGGCAGAGGCGTGGGGGAAGCTTGGGGCGTCAGGTGGGAATTGGGCCAAAGCTTCTGAGACAGGCCGAAGGGAGCTTGGAGAGCTGAAGGAAGCTTGGCTTCGTGGGGTGCAAAGGCTGAAGCTGGCGTGGGCTGACTGGGCAGGGGACCGGGCCTGGTGAGGTGGCTTGGGAAGCCTTGGGCCTGTGGGGAAAGGAAGGAGGCAACTGGCTGGGAATTGAAGAAGGCCTAGGTGGGCGTGTGGGCCTGGAGTTTGGGCCGGCTGGGAAGATTTTCTGAAGGGAGCTGGAGCTTCAATATTACCATTTTTTTTCTTTCTTTTCCTTGAAAATGCCACATTTTCTTTCATTTTTCTTTCTTTTCTTGTTCTTCTAGCACAAAAATGCAACATATTACCTATAGAAAATAATATAAATTAAGTCATGATAAAATATTTTCAATTATAAAATAAACCATATTAATTCTTTGAAAATATTAATTACAACTTAATTTAATTTAACATTTAGTTTCAATAAAACGCACATTTTTTTACTTCCCTAAACACAATAACTTAAATAATTAACTACAACATCTTACAATAAAATAACTATTAAAACACACAAAAATATATAAAATCAAAATAAACCCAATAAATTCAAAATTACTTTAAAACTTAATAAATAAATTAAAAACTCAAGAATTAATCAACAATTAGCACATAAAAAGTGGTAAAATAACTCTATTTTGTAGAGTTATCACACTCCCAAACTTAATATTTTATTAGTCCTCGAGCAAAAGAAAAATTAAAAACACACACACTTTTTTTGTTTAATTGGTGATGTCAATGTTTTCGTCAAAAAATTACATAATGGAAATAGTTCAAAGAAAATCACAAATAAAAGTAAAGCTTATGTAATTAATTAAAAAGTTAAAATTGTTTTCAAAATAGATATTTAACATGCAAACACAAAAACTATCATCAAATCATCATGTGAACATTAGACATGCTTATGCAAACAAAAATAAATTAAATCTCAAGAGATAATCAAGAAAATTCTAGGATTTTAAAAAAAAAATTAGAGATTTAAATAATTTAATGTTTAAATAAACTTTGTCCAAATATCACAATAGTTCAAATAGAATAGAAAAGTGACAGATTATGAAAAATATATATTTAAACAAAACTAACTTAAAAATTAAAAATAAAGTTTAATAATTATTTATATTTTTCTAATAACTAAGGACAATTTCAATCATAATTCTTATCATCATAAAATGAAAATCACCAATATTTTTTTTTTAATTTTACAACAAATGAAACACATACAAAAACACATAAACACAAAGAAAAATGCATACACATTACCCTCAAACTTAAATGAAACATTGTCCTCAATGTTTAATAAAATGGAAAAAATTAAAAACTACTCTCTTTGATGAATACTTCCTTGATTTGGCTCTTTTGTTTTCTTCTCTTCTTTTCTTTTTGGGCAAGAAGTTTCCTTCAAGCTTTTTGAAAAACATGAAAAAAAGCACACAACAAACGTGAAATATAAAATGAAACATTAAAGCATGGGTTGCCTCCCACAAAACGCTTTAGTTTATAGTCTTTAGCTCGACTATAATTTTTTTTTCTTTTAACCTACACCCAATCGATGGTGTAGAATTTTATTAGTAGGGTGAGTTATGACTTTGATGCAAATGCCATAAATAATAATTGATAACATCACACCTACAAGAAAAGTAGAAATATGTAATTTTAATGGAATATCAATAAAATACAAAAATTGCATATCTATATTAGGCTCCTTTTCATTTTGAGTAAATATACAATTTTGTTCAATTATGGGCTCTTGAGATATAATTATATATTTTTCATTTTCCTCATGAGCCTCGAAAATTATTCCATCCAACTATTTTGTTTCATTAGGGGGTTGGATGCATATTACAAGTTATTCAACAACTTCATTCTCCTTTTTATTTTCAATTTGACCATTTGGATTGGGAATGGATTGGTTGGGATAAACTTGTTTTTCTGACTCTATAACAGTTGTAAGTTGTCCTACTATTGTCTCAATTTTTTAGATTGACTGAGACTGGGCTAGTAAGATTTGGTATATTGATTTCATGAACTGGTGTAGGGTATCCTCTAAAGATAGGCTCGTTTCTTGTTGAATGGGATATGATAGGTCGGATTGGGCATGACTTGGATTAGGCATGTTGAATTCATGCTCTTGATTCATTGGAGATTGGGTATGGCTCCATGAAAATTTTGGATTATAGGTGGGGGTAAAATGGATATCAAAAGATTCATGCATATCATACATATCATTAGTTTCTCCATAATTTAAATTTGATTGCTCATAATAGTTGTACTCAGAATTCCAACTATAATTAAAATGATCCATTTCAAGAGATATATCTTTTTTTTAGAAATTAAGAAGAGTACTAAACACAATAATTAAGGAAAAAGAAGAAAAAAAATTAAGATAACATAAACAATATTAAGAAATGAAAATAAGAGTTAGGAGGCACAAGATCCATCAACTATCACAAAATAAGAGAGGATAACACAAGAGCTAGGAGGTACAAGTGCCGTCAACTAACAAAGTTATAAACGAAATAAAATTACAACAAAATTAGGAGGCACAAGTGCCATCAACTATAAAAATTAAAAGGATAGATAGGAGGCACAAGTGCCGTCAACTATAAAAATTAAAAAGATAGATTGGAGGCACAAGTGTCGTCAACTATAAAAATTAAAATGATAGAAAGGAGGCACAAGTGTCGTCAACTAAAAATAATAATAAATATAAAAATATAAGTACAAATTTTTTATGGGTGGTAGAACCGTCCCAAATTTTCTTTTTATCTTTTTTTTTTAATTTTATAGAAATATATTTTTTTTATATATTTTTGTATATAATTTTTTTTAATGCAAAAATTTAAATAACTACTAGAAGAATTCATTAACCTTGAGATAAATTTCGTTTCTTTTCTTGCAACTCCCCGGCAACGGCGCCAAAAACTTGATGAACCCAAAACGGGTATGTTTTAAATATTTATAAATCGCAAGCGCACGAATCGGTCATATAGAATAGTGATGTCGAATCCAAAGGAGTTGTCTAAAATCAAAAAGAAAACTATTTTAAACCAAAATTAATAAATTCTAACCTAGCTCCAAAGATTAATGAGAATCTGTAACAATAAAAATAAAATAAAATATAATAATAAAGATATTAAAGACAATATATATAACACAAATTAATAATAGAAATCAAGATGGTAAAAGAAAGATTATTAAGATAATAGAATCCACAAAATATAAGTTCAATAATATTTAAAAGTACATTGACTCCCAAGTTTTAGAAATAGTATAAATTAATCAAACCATCACTTATTCAAATTAGATATTCTATTTAAGCACAAGTTTTTATAAAAATATAGGCCATATCTTCACTTTTCAAAAAGTATAATTTCAAAGCATTTAGTGTAAATCAATCTAATGAAATAACAAATAAATCAATGAACATTATTTATAAGGCAAAACATAATATTTTTGTTCTAAGCATTGGATGTGTACAATTTAATGACACATCTTACACAAAGAATATTATGTTTTTACACTAATGAAGAACAAAGTGTAAATATGAGCTAACAATAAAAAATACATGATATTTAAGATGAAAGAAAATATTTGAAGAAGAAAATCCATAAACTTTATTGCACAAAATGGGAAATCAACATACAAAATAAACACTATCTAGTTACATATTGTTTCATCATCACCTTAATAATCTTAAAAAGATTAGAAACTCATAACTAAAATAGCAAATACAAACTAAAAATTACAAACATAAATAAGAAAATTTGGAGGAGAAACCCCCAAATTTTTCCTCTAAAAACTCATAGGAAAAATGACCAAAAAGAAGAAAAAGATGAAGAGAATTGAGAGGTCTTGAAAGTGTAGAACTTGTGGTATGGTAACCTCCTCCAAAATAAGCACTAAACTCCCTTATTTATAGCCAAAAAAAGGTATTAAAATAATCAATCTAAATTAATTAAATTGATTAAATTAATTATAATATGGCAAATAGGAGTAAATTATAGGGTGTAATGATGATGTTTTGGGGTAAAATGTGTATAAAAGTTTGGGTAAAAAATGGTATTTTTGGCAAAGGGGACAAAGGGTACAAAAGTGAGCTTTTGTTGGGCTCAAAAAATGGTGGCTTTGGTGGGTGTTGGCAGCTGGTGGGCTGGAGTGGAAGTGGGCAGAGGCATGGGGGAAGCTTGGGGCGTCAGGTGGGAATTGGGCCGAAGCTTCTGAGACAGACCGAAGGGAGCTTGGAGAGCTGAAGGAAGCTTGGCTTCGTGGGGTGCAAAGGCTGAAGCTGGCGTGGGCTGACTGGGCAGGGGACCGGGCCTGGTGAGGTGGCTTGGGAAGCCTTGGGCCTGTGGAGAAAGGAAGGAGGCAACTGGCTGGGAATTGAAGAAGGCCTAGGTGGGCGTGTGGGCCTGGAGTTTGGGCCGGCTGGGAAGATTTTCTGAAGGGAGCTGGAGCTTCAATATTACCATTTTTTTTTCTTTCTTTTCCTTGAAAATGCCACATTTTCTTTCATTTTTCTTTCTTTTCTTGTTCTTCTAGCACAAAAATGCAACATTTTACCTATAGAAAATAATATAAATTAAGTCATGATAAAATATTTTCAATTATAAAATAAACCATATTAATTCTTTGAAAATATTAATTACAACTTAATTTAATTTAACATTTAGTTTCAATATAATGCACATTTTTTTACTTCCCTAAACACAATAACTTAAATAATTAACTACAACATTTTATAACAAAATAACTATAAAAACACACAAAAATATATAAAATCAAAATAAACCCAATAAATTCAAAATTATTTTAAAACTTAATAAATCAATTAAAATCTCAAGAATTAAGCAACAATTAGCACATAAAAAGTGGTAAAATAACTTTATCTTGTAGAGTTATCAGCTACACAAACCCTATAGATATTATTGTCCTATTTGTAATTTATGTCTATATTATTATAGAATATTCAACTCTCCCGTCTCAAATCTCCAATTAAAATCATAAATTATGTACATAGTGATCAATTATCAACATGTATTAAGCACAAATCATATAGATAAAGGATAGAAGAAGAAGAAATTATATAAACTTTATAGAAAATTAACAAATATCCAAGTGACTACATTAAACCCTAAAACAAATGTTTAGTTCATATCAAACATGACTAAAATAATAAAATAATTGTTCAGAAACATAAAATTAAACTACTAAAGACTAGGAGAAAATTGAGAAAAATAGATCAATAGAGTTAAATAGCTACTAATCCTGTCATCCAAGAACCTCCTTTACAAATGATCTAAAAATTGTACTTAAACACATTTTTTCAATTTTTAGTGAGGCGGGTTGCAACTTGCCCAATCCTGAGTCGTGACCTGTGTCTTTTTCTGCCAATTCCTTCCCCCTCTGAAAAATCAAGCGCCGCGACTTGATAGACCAAGTCGCAACCCGCCTGTCCTTAATTCCCTTCACTGATTCACCTCTGTCTTCATGCGCATCGCGACTTGTAAGGGCAAGTCGCGACTCCTTGTTCCAGATTTCTTGAATTCACTCCTTTTTCACCTCGTTTACCACCAAAGTCATCTGAATATTCCCGGCTCTCCCAAATTCATACAAAATGGCCAAAATCTCCCAAATACCCATTTTCATCATTAAATCTACTCTTTTCCTCTCCATTCATAAATTCATAGCAAAAACCTGAAAACAAAACAAACACAAGCATAATACCATACAAAACTCACAATTTGACTTGAAACTAAGACTAAAACACACTCTAAAACTACCCTAAACTAGACTTATCAAATTCCATAAAACTCGATCTTTTCTCGCCCTCGAGCAAAGGACTCAAGCTCACATGACACAAAAATAACACAACACTTTTAAAGTGAACCCAATGAACAATAAATGCCGCCAAATCATGAATGTAGGCCACATAATTCATTATGCACAACCCAGAATTTCAGTCAAACTACTCCTCTAAACCACTTTAGACTAATCACATTAAAGATTACCTAATCATGCTCAACAAATAGAACACTTAACTCATTTATGCATACCAAATTTTCGTCCAACAAACCAAACTGACCAATTATTCCATATGCTCACTTACTTGTCACTCTCCACTAATAGAAATCAAAACATGCTTAGAAATCAATAGGAATTTATAAGCTTGAAAGGTTAGGCTTAAGTAAGGGTAGATGAGAAGAAAAATTTTAAGCTCAAAAATACCATAAGCACATGACCAATCTACTCCTGATTTCAATCCTGAAATATGCAATCCAATAATCCCCTATGTTATTCTTTATTTTAGAGATATATATTTTATAATAGTAACTACACTCCCTCAAACTCATTTCTTTTCGATATTCAAATTGGGAGTGTAGATCTTGATTGAACTCTTTTCTTTCATCTTTTTTTATATACTCTCTCCCTTCTTCTTTTTTTCTTCAACCCACTATTTTTAAATCATATGCTTATAAGATACTAGGGATGGATATATTAACAAGGTTTCATATAGGCTTAGATAATGGCAAAGAATAAAAAAATCTTAATTTTTCCAGTCAAAAAGGGTATTTAAAGGATAAACAAATGCAAGGTCGGCAAGAAAGGCTCAAGCAATCCAATTGATGGCCTAAATCATTTTTCTAAGCAAACATAATATATTATTTTACTTCAACCAACAAGTAAGCAAGTTCTAGAATTTATAAATTTCCACCAAAACAGTCCACAAACCTATTCAATATGCATAAACAACTCAAGTGCAATATTTAAGGATCGTGAAAAAGGTATTCAAAGATGTTGACTAACTAAAGTAGAATACAAAAGGAGTCTAATCAAGCACACAAGTTTTTATGAATTCATTTTCTTTGGACTATACATCCTAACATTCATTTTATCTTCTTCGACAATCATTGTCAAAATAGATTCACGTTATACTCAAGACTTACAAACATAAAAAAAATTAAATCAATACGACTAAATTGTAAAAAAAAAATTAAGTATCTCCCCCCCTCCCCCCCCCCCCCCCCCCCCAAACTAAAACTACACATTGTCCCCAATGTTAATAATAGTAAAAGAAAAAGAAACATACCTTGCGATTAATGTCAAAATGGAGGTGGGTCTTGGAAAGGATGCCATGGTGGTGGTTACGAAAAATAGTGCTTGTCCGCTTCTTAGTTAGACCACTGGTAAATCAACTCATTTTTTCGGTTGTCTTGGGCTCAATGATAATCATGAAGTTCTCCCAAGTAGTTATGGGTGTGTTGGTTTTGCTAGATAATGTAATCCAACCTTGCCAAGTGTGAATTCGGTGGTGCCTCATTTGCCAGAAATTGAGGGTAAGCTTCTCTCCTCCCCTCCTCTGCTTGCCTTGTCTCTTCTTGATGAGGCTCGGCTTGTGGAACATTTGCTAGCTCGTGGTCTTGGTCATCATCGCCTGCCTCTTGGGCATCACGAGGTCTTCTCACAGGGGGCAACAATGAGGGTGGCTGAAAATTATGTAAAGTGGCTCTAGATATAGGATTCATTGCTTTCCTATATATCACTAGGGTAGACGGGTACTTCCCACATCTCACATAAATTAGTGATCATAGAACCATGCCCCAGGATTGTTGTGGTGGTGAGTTTACACAAATCCTTAATACTAGTGCGGATCACCCAACCAATGTCGATCGTAAGACCATTCATTATTGCATATACTAAAAGAAATCGATCGGGGCCGACCTCGGTGTTAGGCATTAAGCGAGCACTCACAAATAAAGTCCAAGCCTTAGTCGTTTTGTTAATTTGATATCTCTTTAAATACTTTGGCTCACCCTCATTAAAAACAAACCATGCTCCAAGAATGCCTAAGGTCTCAGCCACATCATCCCAATCCACCTCACTATAGTAAGCCAACTGATAATATTCATCATCTTCAGTTCTCAACATGGGTAACCCATATAGTCCGTCGATGTTATCAATGGTGTATTCCACCGTTACCCCTCTCACAAACATTTTCCTATCCACTTAGCCCGGGAAGTTGGCATAAAATTCATATACCAAAGAACAATTGGCCTTTGTCATAATCATATCTACAAAATATTTCCAATTTCTTTGTTGAATTTCAGCGTGAATGAGATCATAGGGATATTGAAGGTATGGGTTATCCTGGTACTCCATCCCTCTCTCTTGAACCACCGACCTTAAACATAACCCCTTATAATGCTCAAAAGCATCCTTACTAATAAATTTGGTCAAGTCATATTTCTGTGGTGGAGGAGGTGGTTGTGCTTCGGGTGATGGTGGGCACTAGATGAAGAGGGTCATGAGGCTTTTTTCGATGAAGCGGCTCTAGTTGGGTTCTTCCTTGCCCCCATGACAATTAATTCTTTCACTCTTGTTTTTAAGAAAAATCCGGCAGCACCTCCCCTTAAATTTCTTACTTCCCACAAATGAAGAACACCCCAAAAATAGACAAGTCACAATACCAACTTAAAGAGCACAATATATACTAGCAATTTGTCCCAAAATTCCAATGAAATCTCTTTTCTACCAATCACAAAACTAATTCAATACTAGAACTTGATGAACATAGAAAATTAGGAACTTACTTGCCTTTGATGTTGTTGCTATTGCCCACAATCTTTAAATACTCCTCTTTTCTTCAATGCCACATACGAGGCTATCTAGAGTTTTGATTAAAAGACTGAAGGGAATGGAAGATGAATCTTTGAAGGTTTGGGTTTGGATTTATGGTTGTTTTAGGGAGGATGAAGATGGGAGAATGGGAGAAGATTTGAAAAAAAAAATTGGGTTTGAAGGAGAAAATGTTCCGAGTTTGGGTTGCGTTTTAAGAAAAATGGGGTTTATACTCGGTTTTCTCTTCCTGATGAAGGCGCGCCACGACTTAGCTTTAGTAAGTCACTGCCCGCCTCATTTTTTTTATTTCCTAGTTGCAAGCGTCGCGACTCTGCTGTAGCAAGTCGCGGCCCACCTCTTTCATCCCAAAAAAAAAGGATTGTTCTCTTACTTCCAAGCGCGTCGTGACTTATAAGGGCAAGTCACAGAAACTCCAGATTTTTCCTACGATTGTGTAACTCCCAAGAGTCACGACTCAGCTTAAGAAAGTCACGGCTTGGCCCCCAAAGTGATTTTTTCTCAACCATTAGTCATCGTTCACGATTTGCATGGTTCCTAAATACAACCTACTCTAAAACTAAATAAAAAATAATCTTTACAACTCCAAAAAAAAAATTAAAACAAAATTGTTCAACTGAAAAATTAAAACAAAAGCAAAAATAAATCATACGAATGTCTCCTACAGCGCTGTCGTTAACGTCATTTAGCCGGACGTTGCCTTCCTACTTAAATGGGACTAAGTATCACCACAAACTTGACTTGATCCACCTGACCATCTATGTAATGCTTCAACCGTTGACAGTTCACCTTAAAATGTCCCGTATTTTCACTGTGAACTTGTACTGCACCATACAGGAACATTGTGAATGGTCTTGACCACCTTGACTTCAGCGTGCCCAAAAATAGCTTCAACTATGAATTAAATAACTGCACCTTGTCTCCTGGTTGAAAGTACTTGCAAAGAATTTGTTTGTCATGAAAAGTCTTTGCCTTCTCCTTATATATTTTCGCATTCTCATAAGCCTCATTACGGAATTCGTCTAACTCGTTTAATTCCATGAGTCTATTATATCCTGCCTTCTGCATTTAATTTCTTAATAGCCCAGTATGCCCAATGCTCTAATTCCACTGGCAGATGACATGCTTTCCCGAATACCAACTGATAGGGTGACATCCCCACACATCGAACAATTCCACTTCTAGAACTCCAGTTAACAGGCATTTGATCCCTTCTAGATATATTTCCAGTCTGTTGACAGCGATCACATCTTTTTACAAATAAATTGGCATCCTTGAACAAGGTAGGCCAATAAAATTTCGTCTGCAATACTTTCGCCTCTATTCTAGTTGCCCAAAATGACCACCACACTGAAGAGTATGAAATGAGTTAAAATGGAGTTCATCTCTTCTTCGGGCACGCATCTACGAATCATGTGGTCTGCACAATGCCGATAAAGGATGGGCTCCTCCCAATAATAGTGTTTAACCTCTGAATAAAATTGTTTTAATTGTTGTCTTGACATGTCTTGAGGTGCAACCTTGGCCACTAAAAAGTTTACATAATCCGCAAACCATGGTACCACTTCACTATCACTCACAGTAAATAGTTGTTCATCCAGAAAGTTATCATCAATTTGCATTTCTCATTCACTGTGCCCTTCTACAATTTCTAACCTTGATAAGTGATCTACCACTAAGTTCTCAATCCCCTTTTTATCCTGAATCTCCATATCAAATTTTTGCAACAGTAAGACCCATCGAATAAGGTGTGGCTTGGCATCTTTTTTGGTCATAAGATATTTAATAGCAGATTGGTTAGTGTAAACTATTACCTTATTACTAATTAGATATGGTTAGAACTTGTCAAAAGCAAACACAATAGCAAGAAGTTCATTTTCTGTAGTTGCATAATTTAGTTGAGCATCATTCAAGGTTCTTCTAGCATAATAAATCGTGCGGAATACCTTGTCAACTCGCTGTCCAAGCACTACCCCCACTGCATAATCACTCGCATCGCACATTAGTTCAAAAGGGAGATCCCAATTTGGTGATACCACGGTGTAGTGATCGATTTCTCTTTCAAGGTGTTGAACGCCTCAAGCAGTCATCATCAAATTTTAAGGTCACCCCATCCATAAGTATTGTAGACAAAGGCTTCAAGATCTTAGAGAAGTCCTTAATAAACCTTCTATAAAATCCAACGTGACCCAAAAAACTTCAAACACCTTTTACAAAAACCAGTGGTGGTAGGTTCTCTATAGTGGAGATCTTTGCACAGTCTACCTCAATGCCCTTGCTGGATATTTTATGGCCTAACACAATTCCCTCAGCCACCATGAAATGACATTTCTCCTAGTTCAAGACCAAATTCGACTCTTCACATCTCCTCAATACCATCTCCAAATTTTTTAGACATTCATCAAATGAAGAACCAAAGACTGAAAAATCATCCATAAATATCTCTATACCTTTTTCCACCATGTCTGAGAATATGGACATCATACAGTGTTAAAACGTGGCTGGAGCATTACATAATCCAAATGGAATTCTTCGGAAGGCAAATGTACCATAGGGACAAGTAAATGTGGTTTTCTCTTGGTCTTCGGGAACTATCAGAATTTGGTGATAACCAGAGTACCCATCTAAAAAGCAGTAGTGAGGATGGCCCACTAATCTATCCAACATCTGGTCCACAAAAGTCAAAGGAAAATGATCTTTCCTTATTGTCTTATTTAGCTTTCAGTAGTCGATGCATATTCTCCACTCCGTCACAGTACGAGTTGGAATAAGATCATTGTTATCACTCTTGACCACTGTCATCCCACCTTTCTTAGGAACCACTTGAACCAGACTAACCCATGCACTGTCCGAAATTGGGTATATCACTTCTGCATCCAACCACTTCAAGATTTCCTTTCTTACCACCTCCTTCATTGAGGGATGCAGCCTCCTCTGAGCATCGATACTGGACTTCATGTCATCTTCCATTAAAATAGGATGTGTAATAGTTGAGGGGAATATGCCATTTATATCAACTAGCATCCATCCAATGGCTGACTTATGAGCCCTCAATACTCTAAGTAATTTCTCTTCTTCCTTATTAGATAAAGAAGCAAAAATAATGACAGGCCACGTCTCTTTCTCACCCCAAATAAGCGTAGCGGTGGTGCTCAGGTAAAGACTTCATACCTAGAGTTGGTGGCTTCTCTATGGATGGAAGTGGTTGCTCAGGCCCTTGACCCAATTCTTCATACTTTTTCTTGTAAATCTACCCAGCTGCGTTCGACCATTTCACATACTCAATGGCCTCAATGCCATCACATTCTTCTGGCCTCGATATCATACTCAACTCAAGAGGATCTTCTGTAGGCTTCCCCTTTGAACATTCTTCATCTAAAACATTCACACTACAACAACTATCATGTAACGCCCTGGATAACCAAGACCGTGACACTGTGTGTTTGAAATAGTGCAAGACCTGCCAATCAGGTCGTTTGAACCTAAATGTGTTTCCTAAAGTCAACTGACAAGTTAGGGTTAAAAGATTTTGATCGTAAACGGTTATGTTGACCATGATTTTGGCCAATGGCGAGTAGACGCAAAAACGATAATGAAGAAAATAGCCTTGAATAGAAAATAAAAATGACACGACCAGTTTTATAGTGGTTCAGCCCCAATTTGTTGGTAATAGCCTAATCCACTTGGACTTGTGATATATATAGCCTACCTGAGCCAACTGAGTTTCTCAAGTGTAAGTAGAAAAATACAATATTTATCTCTCTAGAGAATACAAGCTTTCTTTCTCTAAGCTCTCTCAGAAAATGCCCCAAGAATTCCCTAAGTCACAGTCCCAAAGTCTCAAAATTAGAGAGTCTAAAAGATCAGATCCCCTAAAATGATGCCATGAGCCCTTTATTTATAGGCTCATGGATCGTACATGAAAAATATCCCATTTTGACGGGTTTCAACCAACTTTAATTAATAAAGTAATAAAAAAATTCAAATTACAGCAATATAGCTATTACTTCGGAATATCTTAGAGATTCGTGCAGTAGTTACGAGTGATTCGAGTTGAACTTGTTACTGAGATTCTGTAAAGAAGTCACTGGGCAGTTAAGTCTTGAGATTCTGACACATTCGGTCGGCTACACTCCTCAATCTAACATAGCTGGTCGGGTGAAACCCCTTTCTGAGGTAACTGGTCGGGTGAAACACTCCCTGACCAGCTAAATCCTTACCTGGTTGGATAAACTACCCTTTTGATGTGTCTGGTTGGGTAAGACTCCCTCCTGACCAGAAAAAATTCTTATCTGGTCGGGTAAATCATTTCCTGACCAGTTAAACCCTTTCCTGATCGGACAAACACCCCTTCTGGTGTGTCTAGTTGGGTAAGACTCCCTCCTGACCAGTTAAATTCCTATCCGGTCAGGTGAATTATTTCCTAACCAGGTAAAACCATCTTTTGACCAGTGATATCACAACTCTATAGGTCATTTTCTAACTTTTGCACTTCCCTTGGTCAACACATTTATTGACCATTAATGTGCCACTTGATGATCCGCTTGACGATCATGCACTGCCACCTGTCACTTCTGATTGCCACATCATCGAACTGAAATTTTGGGGATAACATTTTCCCCCCAAGTTTATTATATGATTTTATGATAAACTTTTTCTCTAGCAAAATGTTTTTGAGGTCGTCCAAAAACTTCGCCCGGTTAGTAACATTCACAAATAATAAAAGCCCGACCAGTTAAATCTCTAGAAATTGAATAGCCAATCAGAAGTTCAGAGAATATCCTAGCAGTTGCCTCCACGTGGTGACTCACCAATAACTTTAATATTATCTGTGTCCCAAAATTCCAAAAAATTACTTCTATATTCTCCCGCCTTTTTTAAGTAAACCCACAACTGAACTTTTCAAGCCATAAAAATGGCACCTATCAGTTCTCAATCGTGGGAAAAAAGAATACTGAGAGTTTTTAAGGTAATTGAAAAGTTCTTCATTTCCCTTTAAATAGTCCCACGCATGCCTATCCCTCACAAGCAAAAAAAAATACATCACAAAAAGAAATTCTTCTCATCTTGGCCGATTCTCCTCCAAAGCTCCAAGAGTGCTCCACTTCCTTCGAACAAACCAAAGTTTCTTTCAAGAAATCAAAGGCTCTTCCATCCACTTGGGTAAGTTTCTTCTTCTTTAACTTCACTTTTAAACATTTTGAAGCATTAAAATCCTGCACAAATTTTGGTTAGAATATGTGAGTGCCAAAACCCACATTTGATGTGCACTCCTTGGAATTTTGTGATGAATCTTTGTTGAATAGTGCATTTTGTGGCTGTTTTGATGTAGTTTAGGCCTTGGGTTAGTCAATTTTGCCTCCAATTTCATGAAATTTTGAAGAAAAAGTGATCTCCCATTCTATATAGCATATTCGGGTTCATGGGTATAGGATGAGCATTGACTTTTTCTTGAAGCTTTTTGAAACCCTTGAAATTCCCTTTTTGATCTTGTTGTACTCCATGAATAGGAAAATGTGTTTGTGCCCTGCGTTTTTGAGTGAGTTTGTGCTTTCCAAGTGATGATATTTTTAAAAAAAAAATTATTGTTCGGATTTGTTTGTGTGACCGATCGGATAGGCATTGTTCCACTCGAGCTAGCTTGCTCCGATCGGGTTCCTTGGCTGCTCAGAACACGTGTGAGTTGCTTGGAATTGTGCTTGTGGCGGATCGGATTCGCCTTGGCTGGTCGGAACCTATGCCTAATTGGTCCAGTAGGCCCTAACTTCTCGGACACTTGCTAGCCGACGGGACCACGCGTCACTCGGGTGCCGTGACTCCTAGGACACTTGCTCCTGATCGGGTTCGCCTTGGCTGGTCGAAACCTATACCTAACCGGTCGGGTAGGCACCAACTCCTCGAACTCCTTGGTGTCCCTTCATCTACTCGATCACATGTTTAGTTGCTCGGGTATGTACCCATCTTCGGGAACCCAAACACCACCCAAGCACAAAAACATACAACATCCAATCGGGTTGGCCTTGGAATGTGTCATGTGAGTAAAAAAAATTCTTTCTGAATTGCATCAAATTATCAGTACTACTCTCATACATTTTTATCTGGGCAGTAAAAATTTTTCACTGCTTAGAAATTTTTTTCATTGGCTAGTAAATATTTTTACTTTGCACTCTTTTTCTTTTTGGTTTACTCACCTCCCCGTATTTCTTTTGTAGATTAATCGTTTCGACTACAGGGGAGGTGACAACCAAACAAACTCTGATTTCTCATCTCCTAGTTCAATTGAAACCCTTCCAAGCAGCGATTCTTCTTTCAAATCTCAAAGCAAACAAACTCTGGAAGACCGTCTTCGTTGTCTCAAGAAAATCCTTTCGCGATCATCTTTATACTTCCTTCACGAAGATCAGTTCCTTAAGCAGCAACATCAGCACCAACCGATGAGGGTGAAAAAGTCCAATTGACTCCCTCGGGAACAAGATCCCCAAGTAGCTCGTAGAGCAACGCAAAAGGTGGTGGAACGAGTGCCCTTTGTGGGAGAAAATTTATTAGAAGAAGTTGAGACTGAAGCCTCTTCAAAGACTCCTCGCCAAGCTCGAAAAACTAGTAAACCCAAGAGAAAGGTTACCCAGACTTTTGCCAGCGAAATCCAACAAACTGCTACACTTAAATCGAGGAAAAAAGAAGATCTCGTGCCTTCATGGTTTGTAGCCAAGGCTTCTAAGCTAAACTCCAAAATGTTCGATAAACATATTAAGACTTTGGGACTTGAAGGAGTGAATGTGGTATGCCCACACCCACACCAGAGAGCCAATAATTCTGGTGGTGCCTATTGTGCCTGGTCTAGGTATCACATTTATGCAGGAGCTACTATCCTTTTGCATCCTTTCTTTAGGTCAATAGCGGATTACTTTAATGTTTCTCCCTTCCAGATTGCTCCAAATGGAATACAAGCCCTGTCTTCCTTATACATTCTCTACCACTTCCAGGGTTAGAACCCACCTACCCCTCATGAGGTACATTATTTGTTCGATCTTAAGACTAACCCCAGCCACAAGAATACAAGTTTTTCCACCTCTTTCATAGGCAAAAAGGAGTTAAGTATCTTCATGGTATTGCCCATAAATCAAACCCTGGAAAGTATTATACGGAATACTTTCTTACTCCAGACATTAAAGCCAACAACCTGGCTTTTACGCACACAAGCCCTTTTAATCAACCTCTCCCAACCATGGAAATGCATTCCTGGGCAGATGATCTTGCTAACATGCCCATTGAGGAGAAGGATGTTAAGCAGCTGGTCACCTTGGAGAACCTTCAATTGGCGGGGTTGTTACAGAACAACCAAGACATTGTTGTGGGCAACACTAGTGATGAAGCAGATTCGACTGATCAGTCTAATGCAAATATCGAAGTAGTGACTGGCCAGTTCTCTCCTAAGCCACCACCCCAACCACACCGACCAAGTGATCTCATCATTAGATAACCTCTTCTTGAAGACCCTCGCTGACCTACCTTCCCTATTAGGCCTAGGAAAGGAAAGCGTATCAAACTCCTTAGAGAAGATAGCTCATCGTCGGAAGACGAGGACGACATTTTTGATGAAATTCTAAACTCAGGTTTTTCTACTAACAGTAACCAAAGTTTATTTTGTTCTAGATAAATTTTTGAGAATGATTGTGATGAAAGTCTGTAGATTCATGTGCTCACGGTAAAACTTTCCATTCACTTATATTTATTTCTCGTTTTCACTAACTGGGTTTTTACTTTACTTGTTTGCAAATCCAGACATGTTTAAGCAGTTCAACACTACCTCTGCCCAAAAGAGGAAAACTGATGAAGGGAGCAGCCTGAATCCTCCAAGCAAGGTCATGAGGACTACACTGCCTAACCAGGGGAGACCATCCGATCAGTTAGTCATTATCCCACACTTGACTCTTCCATCTATTCCTTCTTCTGCCAATCTTCAAACTAGTCGATCAGCCTGCTTAAGCGAGCCCCTTCTCATTGCTGGTGAGTACGACAAAGAGTTACTAGACCATACTCTTCACCACTCAATGACAACTCAGACCTTTGAGACTCTACCCCAACAAAGCGTTGAAGTTGTCCTTCACAAAGGCCTTGCTCAAATTATGAGTGTAAGCATCTTATCAGAAACACTCACTTTCTTATTAATTGTTTTTATTTTGAATACTTTTCCAGTTATTTACTCCAAGTACTCATCATTGTTAGTCATGCTCAACGCTGAGTAATTCACTATAAGGAGCTGGTCAAGGTCTTGAATGATCAATTGGTGGAAACCCATGCAAAGATTAAAAGTCTAACTAAGTCTGAGAAAGATCTCCAAGAAAAGATTAAACAGGCTGAGAAAATAATTGTTGATCGAGATAGATCATTGAAGGCGTTGGTTGATGAGAACAGCAAGCAAATCCAGGCTAATAAGACATTGAACAACCAGCTAAAGAAAAAGAATCAAGAGAATGAAGAGCTGAAACAGGAAAAGGAAGCTGATTTGGCTCATTATGAAGAAATCTGCTTCAACTACTTCTATCAGATTTGGAAGTTAAACAAGCCTCTCAACCTTGAATTTCTCTCTAAAGAAGCAAAGGCTGAAGAGCTCGCCAAATGCAAAGCCAAGGTCGTTGAGGAGGCAGCTCTTCCAGCTGACACTGTGCTTGCCAGCTGTCTGAGAAAGATCTCCAAGAAAAGATTGAGCAGGCTGAGAAAACAATTTTTGATCGAGATAGATCGTTGAAGGAATTGGTTGATGAGAACATCAAGCAAATCCAGGCTAATAAGACATTGATCGACCAGCTAAAGAAAAAGAATCAAGAGAATGAAGAGCTGAAACAGGAAAAGGAAGCTGATTTGGCTCGTTATGAAGAAATCTGCTTCAATTGCTTCTATCATATTTGGAAGTTAAACAAGCCTCTCAACCTTGAATTTCTCTCTAAAGAAGCAAAGGTTGAAGAGCTCGCCAAATACGAAGCCAAGGTCGTTGAGGAGGCAGCTCTTCCAGCTGACAATGTGCCTGCCTCTCCTGCTCTATCATTCCGACTAGAGGAGGTCCTGGATGTTGACGATGGTGTTGACCAGCCAGAGACTAGTTTACCTGACTAGTAGACACTCTTAGCCAACCAGAGAGCATCCTATCCAACCACGGAGTTTCCTACTCGACCAGTGATGGATGCTCAACCGGCCAGGGAAGTTGTATCTAGTCCCCCAACTAGGGAAACTTTGCACCTGACTAGCAAAACTTTGTACCTGGCCAGTAGTTTACTCTTTTTCCTTATACTTTTGTAAAGACAATTGTTGCTTAGCAGCTTTTATATTTTGCTCGTACGACCGAGCTATTGGCATTTATACTTTACTTTTCTTTTTTAACTTAACATATTTTAAGTTTTTTTAGACTTTAAACATTATAAGTTTTTTTGTAAATATTAAAGTCACTCTAATTTATGCCTTATATATTTTCGCATGAGTACTTAGTTTTCTAACTTAGAAATTATATACATTTCATAAGTCCCTACTAAGTATACTTTCTCACACTCTCATTGCTCTAACATTTTATGAGCATAATGTTTATTTTCACACGAATATCTGCTTCTAACTTGAAATTTTGAAAAAATCCAAGTTACTTAAGCTTTGTCAAACAAGTTAGCTTAATGGCCTTTTTTTACTTCAAAAATTTACAAGTCAGCCTAAAAAAAATATCTTAACTCGTGCTCTTATTGCCTATGTTAAATTATATACCAGTATACTCCATGTGCCCCCCAAGTGATCGAGGGTTGAAAGATCCTTGGTCACTTGCTACTTGACCGAATTTTTTCAAGCAATTAATTACTCGTAAAACACATAGAATATATGGAAAATATTCGAGCAGTTGAACACTCCTTGAATGTACCGACCAGTTGAACACTATCTGATTTTACCGACAATTGAACATTGTTCGAAAAATCAACACACATGCATATTTGTAGCAAGAATTGACCATGTTGCGTGTAGTCTCTTTTATTACTCGTAAATTAAAAAAGGACAAAACGTGTCTAATAACGAGTCTTAAACAAAAAAAATTGTTCAAAAATAAATGACTGGTCATAAAATAACTAGCTCATAAACCAAACTTAAATAACAAGTTAAACAACTTGAAATTAAGCTACCACTCTGAAAGCGGTATTTAGTGATAATATATCCTCATATGCTCGCCATTCCAGTGGTTCCTGATCATGCTCCATTCAGCCAATAAATTTTGCAAGTCCTAGGAGGCAAAACTTTCTTGATCTGATAAATTCTTTCCCAATTCGGTCCTAGCACTCTAGCTGCTAGGTCTTCGATGAACACCTTTCTCAGGACCAAATCACCGACCTCGAACTTTCGATCTTTCACCCTGGAATTGTAGCAAGATAAATTATATATCAGCATACTTATGTGCTCCCAAGTAATCGATGGTTAATTACTCATGAAACACATAGAGTATATAAAGGATTTCTGAGCAATTGAATAATGCCCAATTACTGTCAGTTTGTCCGACCAGGTGAACATTGGCCAGTTGAACATTGCCTGGTTTGTACTGACCAGTTGACAACTTTTCAAATTCACTGACCAGTTGAACACTACCCAGTTTACCGACAAGTTGATCATTGTTTGATCTACCGACCAGTTGAAAACTGCCCAGTTTACAGTTGGGCTTGAATGACCGATGCAACTGATAATGTTTCAGAATTTTGGCCTCCTAGTCAGGCATTTCCGTTTGGTGCACTGTCATCAAGTATTTCTACTTGATCGCCAAGGTTGTTAAGATCTTACCCTTTGACCTGGGCGGTCTTTCGCTTGTTGTTGATGACGTCTCTCAAATCCTTCCGCGTAGCATGTCCTCCTAGTCGGTCGAACACTATACTCTTAGATTTTTCAGAGGGCTTACTATGCGGAACCTGCTCTCTCCCACTACGTTGCTGGCCAGGATGTAGTGGCGGCTTCTCGACATGGCCCGGGCGGTCTTTTCCTCTTTCTTGTTGGTTGTTGCCCTCTTTTTCTTTTGACCGATCGGTTTGATGACTATCAACCTCATCTCAACCATATTCATCTTTGTATTGGGGAATTTTCTTATCTCGAAGTGTTCTGGTCTGGTTATGCCCGGGCGGAGTCTTCTTACTACCTGACCGGTGACTTCGTGATCTAGAAGTTTCTAACCGGTGGCTTCCGAAAAGGGTTCGAGAATTCTCCCTTTGCATTTATGCAGTCCCAGAGCGGACCCCATCATCTGCTCGACTAGTGGGATTACTTCTACTTCTGTCTGGCCCCCGAGAATCGGCCCTGCCAGCCGGGGACTTCTGACCAGCATTATTATTTCTTGCTCCTTGGACGGCTGCTTGTGCCACGTCTTGGGCATTAGCCTGGGCCAATTGAGTAGCGGCTTCTAGAGCAAGTTCTGCCTCACGATGTCATCGGTTGGCCTCCTCCTGCCATCGCCTAATCTCTTCGCTTCTAGCATCCATTTCCTGCCTTTGATGCTTGAATGCAGCCTCCTGCCTGGCCATTTCCTCAGTAAAAGACTCCTGTCGAGCGATGAATTGCATCATCTCTTCTTGGAAAGCCCCCATGGCTTCCTGGAGTTGTTCGACCTCTGGATTTGTCTCCTCGAGCAAGACCCTGGGCTCGGTGTCAGGGTTCTCAGGTGCAAGACCTTCTGGCCTAACAGTTTCATTTGCAGTTGACGTACCGGGATTCCTGGGCGCCATATTGGTAGGATAGTATTGTGTTTCTTCTATTCAGGTTCTCAATGAAAGCACCAAAAATGTTGACCATGATTTTGGCCAACGATGAGTAGACGTAAAAATGATAATGAAGACAATAGCCTTGAATAGAAAATAAAAATGACACGGCCAATTTTATAGTGTTTCGGCCCCAATTCGTTGGTAATAGCCTAATCCACTTGGAGTTGTGATATATATAGCCTACACTTAAGATCAGATGAACCTGAGCCAACTGAGTTTCTCAAGTGTAAGTACAAAAATACAAAATTTATCTCTCTAGAGAATACAAGCTTTCTCTCTAAGCTCTCTCAGAAAATTCCCCAAGAATGCCCCAAGTCCCAGTCCCAAAGTCTCAAAATTAGAGTCTTAAATTCTCCAAAAGATTATATTCCCTAAAAAGATGTCATGAGCCCTTTATTTATAGGCTCATGGATCGTACATGAAAAATATCTCATTTTGATGAGGTCCTTGGTTGTTTCAACCAACTTTAATTAATAAAGTAATAAACAAATTCAAATTACAACAATATAGCTATTACTTCAGGATATCTGAGAGATTTGTGTGGTAGTTACGAGCGATTCGGGTTAAAGTTGTTACTGAGATTCTGTAAAGAAGTCACTGGGCAGTTAACTCCTAAGAATCTGGCACATCCGGTCAGCTACACTCCTCAATCTGACATAGCTGGTCGTGTGAAACCCCTTTCTGAGGTAACTAGTTGGGTGAAACACTCCTTGACCAGTTAAATCCTTACCTAGTCAGATAAACTACCCTTCTAATGTGTTTGGTCAGGTAAGACTCCCTCCTGACCAGACAAAATTCTTATCTGGTTGGGTAAATCGTTTCCTGACCAGTTAAACCCTTTTGGTCGGATAAACACCCCTTCTGGTATGTCTGGTCGGGTAATTCTCCCTCCTGACCAGTTAAATTCCTATTCGATCAAGTGAATTATTTCCTGACCAAGTAAAACCATCTTCTGACCAGTGATATCACAACTTCGTAGGTCATTTTCTAACATTTGCACTTCCCTTGGTCAACATATTTATTGACCATTAATGTGCCGCTTGATGACCATGCACTGCCACCTATCACGTCTGATTGCCACATCATTGAACTGAAATTTCGGGGATAATAGGTTATTTTCATTAAAACAAGTGTTTGATACATGGGATCCCAAAAATAGTATTTACATGGCGGAAAAATAACCCTCAAAAGTTGGTATAGCAAAAAGCCAGTCTAAATGGCAAAATACAGTTTTGAACTCTAGTTCCTGCAATTCCCTCAGTCATGGCAGTCAAGGAGTCGTCAATGTACACTCTGCCCCGAAAGCTCATTAACTCATGGTTGGTCCAGCTTTCCCTTGCCTTTACCTGCACCACGTAGCACCCGTGAGCCAAGGCCCAGCAAGAAAACCACAATCAACAAGCATAAACAGCAACAAGAGCATTTAATAAACTTCAAACAAATTAGTTCGATTAATTAGCAGAATACAAGTATTAAGCTAGGCAACGATTAGCATATACTTTCAAACACATAACTCAAACTATAATGTGAATACTTAGGTGTCGGCGCCCTTAGGTCGAGCTCTCTGATTATTTAGCTGACCCCGGCTCGCTTAGGCCGAGCTGTGTTCAGTACGCTTGTCATCAGCTCTGACACCCTTAGGTCGTACTTTCATATCCCACATAACATATATATAACTCACAGAACACGTATATTCAATTACAGGGAATCTCAGTCCCGATCACAACCACATGGGTGTAGTTTTCTTACCTTGAGTCCCAAGCGATGGATAAAGAGTGATCCCAAGCACGATCCTCAGTCCTGAGCCTTAACGATAATCCTAGTCACAAGCAATAATGGATAACTATCAAATTCTAATCCAATTAAATGACTTTGGAATAAGTAAAATCCTTGAACACATTGAAGGCCACCTTCTCACCATGAACCCTTAACTCTGACTCCCCTTTTTGTACATCTATCAATGTTTTCCCGGTGGCTAAAAATGGCCTCCCTAAGATAATAGGAACATCCTCATCTTCCTTCATGTCAAGTACTATAAAATCTGCAGGGAAGATAAATTTTTCCACCTTCACAAGAACATCTTCAATAATACCTCGAGGATGCTTGACTGATTTGTCTTCCAATTGAAGTGTGACTGTGGTGGGGCGAGCTTCTCCTAGTCCCAGTCTTCAAAATACAGAGAGTGACATCAGATTAATACTTGCACCCAAATCACATAACGCTCTTTCACACTAAAAATTATCAATGGTGCAATGTATTGTAAAGCTCCTTGGATCCCTTAACTTCTGAGGAAGCTTTCGTTGTAATATGGCACTACACTCTTCAGTCAAGGCAACTAACTCATAATCTTCCATCCTCCTCTTCTTAGACAAAATATCCTTCATGAACTTCTCATAACTAGGAATTTGTTCTAGAGCCTCTACAAACAGTATATTGATGTGAAGTTTCTTGAATACCTTGAGAAATTTAGAAAACTTCTTCTTAAGATTCACCTTTCGAAACCTTTGAGGATATGGTATTTTTGGTGTATGCTCCACTGTTATAGGCTTGTCTTTCCCTTTCTTCTGAAGATCTTCTGTAACGTTCTCTTGCTCTGGACTAGCTACCTTTTGATCTTGTGTCTTCTCCACTTCCTCTTGAATTGTAGGCATGTCATACTTAGTACCACTCCTCAATGTGAACTCTTGACATTGCTCTTTAGGATTTACCTCAGTGGAGCTTGGTAAATTCCCTTGAGCCCGGTTAGACATTAAATTTGCCAGTTGACCAATTTGTGTCTCCAAACTCCTTATTGAAGACCTTATTTCAGTCATAAATTGGTTCAACGTGTCAGACTGCGCTTCTAGTGGGTTCACTTGAGGGTGCAGTGGTGGGTGTTGTGGCACTGCTTGGCGAGGATCATAATATGGTTGAGGATTTAGCCCATATGTTGGTTGATGGGGTGGGTATTGAGGTTGGTTTAGTGGGTATGGTGGTTGTGCGCCTTGATTATTTTTCCAAGACATATTAGGATGGTTTCTCCAAGCTAGAGTATAAGACATGGAATACGGGTTGTTTGATGGTCTTGGAAAATTATCAATAGCATGTGCCTGCTCTAAAGGCGTATTGTTGACATCAGCAGAGCAACTGGCAGCAATGGGACATTGTTCATAAGGATGTGGTCCTCCACACATCTCACAAACAAACTTATTTTATAGGTGCATAGCCTGAGCGGATATATTATTCTTTTGTAGTTGTTTTGTTAACGACGCCACTTGTGCGGTAAGCATAGCAATCAGATCAACCTCAAGAACTCTAGCTACCTTCTTATTTTCACGTTCAGTTGGCCATTGGTAATTGTATATGGCCATTTCTTCTAACAGATTATGAGCCTCATTTGCACTTTTACTCATAATAAAGGATCATCCCGCTGTTGCATCTATAATAGTCCTTGTATTTGTAATGCCCTGAATTCTCCGATGAGGTTTAATGGCAGGATTAGTAGGCCGGGAGGGCCATACTTGTTTAATTATGCCATTAATTGATAATATGCATGTATATGTGAATTATATTATAATATGATGTTAAATGCATGCATGTGGGACAACATTTTAATTACAGGGGTGTGATGGTAATTTGGTCGTTGAGGGCATAATTGTATATTTGTATGCATGTCAATGATATGTGTTGAGACCACATTATAATGTGGGTTTGTTCGAGCTATTCGGCATGAGACGATCTTGGAATATTGATTAGCGGTCTAGTCACAACAGGTTTAAGTTCAGGGCTCGGGATGAGTCTCGGGGTGATTTTAATGATTAGAGCGTTACCGGGAATTAATGGGTAACGGGATATGAATTATTGGTGTTTGAGATTATTGAGAATAGCGGGAATTGGAGAGCGTTAATTATGATTAACGAGATAGGTGGAAAATATCAATTTTTCCCTTGAGAGCCTTTAGAAACTTTAAATTGACCTAGGGGTATAATGGTCATTTCACCCCTAGGATAGATATAAGCCATTGTTGGCTGAGAAAGAGGTAGAAAAGCAGAGTATGTTCAAGAGCCTTCCCGTATCAATTTCTCCTTCATTTTCTTTTGAGATTTTTGAACCATTCTTGAGGATTCAAGCTTGGGAAGCAAGCCTTGGGAGTTTGGGAGAGTGTTCCACCCTTGAAGAGCATCATAAGCTGAGCTTTGGGTAAGTTTCTAACCATTGAAATCCTTGGTTTGCCCTGTTATAGTTCTATTTTACAGTTGAGATTTCTAGGGTGAATACTTGGTTTTGTTGGGAGTTTTGGTTAGGGTTCCTATGGTTAGGATGTTTGGGATATGTTGACATGGTTTTTGGGTTCATTTGGCATCAAAAATAGGTTTTGGAAGCTTTGGAATCAGGTTGGAATCGAAGGAGATGAAGAAGGTCGATTCAAGGGATTCCTAGTCTGGAGGTAGCGCTATAGCGCCCACCCTAGGGCGCTATAGCGCTACTCAGGGGGCATTTGGGCGTGTTGGAGGTTCTGAGAATAGCTCTGGGGCGCTAGTGGTCAGCGCTATAGCGCTACCCTGTTCCTTCAAAGTCCCGTTTTGAGTGTTTTTAAGGGTTTTTTACTTGGGGTTTCAATCCTTAAGGCCCGGGATCGAATCTACTCACCGTGTGGGCATGTTTCGAGGTCCCGAGGGTGGTGCTTAGGTTAAGACCCTTTCATTGTTGATTCTCATTAATGGAGGTTATAATTGGTTGTGATTAGGTAACCGCTAAGGAACTAAAAGATCGATCGTTCTCAGGGGTCGTCCTTATAATATTCTTCGCTCGAACTTGAGGTAAGAAAACTGCACCCTGTATTTATATGACATGCGTGATTGTTATTGAGGCATGTTGGTTGATAAATGTGGATGTGGATTGCATATTAAATGCTAGTGAATGTTGTTTACTTATATATGGCATTGACTAATCAGGGGCACTGACCTAAGAGTCAGAAACGGCATAAGCGTCTTGAACACAAGGCCGAATGAAGATTAGATCTAATCAATATCAGTGTTGAATGGCTCTAAGTCATTGACACTGGACTGACCCTAAGTTCGATGAAACTTGTAAGCGCTTGGCTAGACTAAGACTAGTTACTGAGAGCCAGGGCATAAGGCCCAGGTGACTGTTTGTCACATGGCTAGGGAACAATGTTCCAGGGTTATGACTCTATGGTCATGAGGAAGGTTATGTTGGTGACCAGTCACCATGCACCTATCCTATTTAAGCTAATGAAAGGTTTACTTACCTGTTGAGCCCCGGTGACCCTATCGTCACAAGGCTGAAGGGAGTTATTCCCAGTTTAGTGACTTTTGCGACTGTCACCTATCTGTTTTGGACTGATAGTCCTGAATGATTATTATGATCATTGTCGATATTATATCATGCTATATTGTGTTTTCTTATTGGGCCTTGGCTCATGGGTGCTATGTGGTGCAGGTAAAGGGAAAGAGAAGCTCACCCAGCCTTGAGTGGAGAGCTTAGGTGGTGATGTGTACATATGTGGCCGCTTGACCACCACAGCCAAGGAGTTCTCAGAAGGACTAGGGGTTTACCCTATTTTTGCCGCTTAGGCCAGTGGGGTTGTATATTTTGAAATAGTAGTGGCCATTTTGTATAATGAACAACTTGTAAATGTTTTAATAGCTCATGAGCAGTTTATATACTTAATAAAATATATCCTTTCCTCTTTATTGTTTTTCACCTTAACCTGTTAATAACACTTAGAACACATTTTTAACCAAAGGACTCGGGTAACGGGTCAAATTTCCTGTTCACCGATCACCGTAACTGTTCTAGGGTAACCAGGGCGTTACAGTATTCCCCCCCCCCCCCCCCCCCAAAAAAAAACCATTATAAAAATTATGCACCAACATCCATTTCTCAATACCATGATGTGGGCACTTTCAAAGTAATTCCTTAAACATTTCCCAATCATCATACAGTGATTCTCCATCCAGTTGATGGAAGTTATTAATTTCTCCTCAATAACGGGCGGACTTAGCAAGAGGAAAATATTTGGCAAGAAACTTTTGGGCAAGGTCTTCCCATGTAGTAATCGAGTTGGCTTGCAATGAGATCAACCAATTCTTAGCTCTATCCCTCAAAGAGAACGGGAATAGTCTCCACCTAACTGCATCATTACTCACCCCATTCATCTTGAATGTAGCACATAATTCCAAGAATTCGGTGATGTGTAGGTTAGGATCTTCATTAGGCAGCCCCCAAAATTGCACACAATTTTGAACCATCTGAATAATATAAGGCTTTATCTCAAAAGTGTTCGCCTCTACAGTAGGCGGATGAATGCAGGAATGTATCCCTGTCATAGTCGAGACTACATAGTTTCTTAATGGTGGATCAGCTTTAGTAGCATCAGCAGTGTTATTTACCCCAATATTCCGCATTTGAGCCATTATCTCTAACTGTTTCTGCCTTTTATTTCTCTTACAGGTATTTTCAATTTTAGGATCAATAGGTACTAGTGGCTCCAATCCTTGACATCACATATACTATTTACCCTGCAATTAAGAAACAAGTAGAGAAATATGTTAGAAAAACTATTAAAGAAAAGCCAAAGTATAACAAGAATCAATTATTTTTTATATTGATTAAATGGTCCCCAGCCACGGCGTCAAAAACTTGATAGCAAAAATATAATGTGCAAGTATACACAATCGATTCAAGTAATATAGATAATAAATAATAATCGTTCCCACGAAGACTATCAATCAAGTACAAATAAGCAATTCTAACATTCTATTTAGTTGTCAAAAATAGAGTGATTTTTAACCTAAAACTAAAAATTGAAATAAACTACTCAATTATAAAAATTGATTCAAAAATTAAAAACCTAGGGTATTAACTTCATCAACTTTTCAACCTATTAATCTTACTAATCAGCAAATATAATTCTTCAATTTCTATCCTAATAGCAGGTTAACTAAAACATTCCTAATTCTTTTTCAAGATAAAAAGATCTCAACCTATTTGCAAATTGTCTGCATATCTGTGATAAGTTTTAACATATAGCAGACATGAAGCATAGAAACCCTAAACGCTACACAAACCTTATAGGTACTATCATCTTATTTGCAATTTATGTCTATATGATTTTAGAATATTCAACTCTCCCATCTCGGACCTTGAATCAAAATCATAAATCATGTAAATAGCGATCAATTATCCACACGCATTAAGCACAAATCATATTGATAAAGGATAGAAGAAGAAAAAATCATATAAACTTCATAGAAAATTAACAAATATCAAAATGACTACATTAAACCCTAGAACAGATGTTTAGTTCATATAAAATATGACTAAAATAATTGTTCATAAACATAAAATTAAACTAATAAATACTAAGAGAAAACTGAAGAAAAATATATCAATAGAGTTAAACAGCTGCTAATCCCGTCATACAAGAACCTCATTTACAAATGACCTAAAAATCATACTTAAACACATTTTTTTCAATTTTTAGTGAGGCGGGTCGCGACTTTCTCATTCCTGAGTCGCAACCCGTGTCTTTTTCTGTCATTCCTTCCTCCTCTGGAAACTCAGGCGCCATAACTTGATAGACCAAGTCGCGACCCGCATGTCCTTAATTCCTTTCACCGATTCGCCTCTGTCTTCATGCGCGTCGTGTCTCGTAAGGGCAAGTCGTAACTCCTTGTTCCAGATTTCTTGATTTCACTAATTTTTCACCTTCATTTAGCACCAGAGTCATCCGAATATTCCTAGCTCTTCCGAATTCACACAAAATGGCCGAAAGCTCCCAAAATACCAATTTTCATCATTAAATCTGCTCATTTCCTCTCCATTCGCAAATTCATAGCAAAAACCTGAAAACAAAACAAACACAAGCATAATACCATACAAAATTCACAATTTAACTTGAAACTAAGACTAAAACACACTCTAAAACTACCCTAAACTAGACTTATCAAATGGCAACAACATGAAGGTTGTTGGAGAGTTATTTCCTGACTAGATTCTCGGGAGGTAATGCTAATGGAGGATACACTCCTCCCCAGTGGTATTGGTAACAAGAGATTTGACTTAAGCTCCTATGGAGCCTTAAGCAATCTCTTAATTTATGTCACGTGTGGACTGGAGAAAACACGAACAACAAATACACATAGATATTTGCCGGTGTCGATTTTCTCCAACCAAAGAACATCGATTCTGACTAGTTTAGTGATACTCTTGGAACCTCCATTTGTGAAGGTAGGGCAACACCATGGATTGGCCTGTAGAAGGCATCTGATAAGTTGAGGTATCCTGTCCCCAGAGATGAAGTTGACTCACTCTTCTACATATTTTCTCTATGTGTATGAAGACAAAGATGAAGATGTATTGGCTTTGGATCGGATGCGAAACCACATTGTTTCAATATGCTTTTATAAAAGTTGTGTGGTGTTCTTTTTGAAACTGTTCCAACGAGCGACTGTGAAGTTATGTTATCTTGTGCTACACGGGCTAGAAGTGTTATCGTTTGGGTCTTTGTCCATGAGTTCTCTATCTAGAAATATTATATGTTGCTTTGAAATTGAACACGTTATAACTTTGAATTCAAGTAGCTCCAAAATTTAGAAGTATAAAATTTGGTTGAATACTGTGATTTTTTGTAATATTTTTTTTGGTTGATTTCTAGTGATTTTTTAGTTTATTTAGGGTAAATGTTTAGTTTTTCGTAGGTATATTTTTTAGTTTATTTTAGGTATACTTTGGTTATATATTTTTTTTAAATAATTTTTTTGCTTTCTGGAAAAAATTTCCATGTTGATTTTAGTTATTTTTTTAGTTTATTTTGTGTTTAAATTACTTTGGTAGTTTATTTTGTGTTTATTTTTTTTAAAGAAACAAGAATGAGAGAGAAAATGGGTGTCGGGTTTTCACTTTTTTTTTAATGAATAATCTGGCGATGTGTCGCCTAGTAGGTGGTGACACATTGCATGTCTCTCTGCCCAAAACCACCAAAATGCCCTGAACATGTTGTGCACTTAGCCCATATTGTTGCAACATTACTGAAGCATTGCAACCCAGAATTTCAGATTTTCTTTCCTTAGCTCCCCACCTTTTTTCACCTATCACACCTCCAAAACATTCCATAACTCGAACTGCTCACTCCAAATCACCATCTTTCTGAACCTAACACCTACACCATAAAATGCAACACCAAAGACCAAGTGAAAGAAAATCAACAAAACAAGGAAAACCATTTTTTTCTTAACAAACATAAAAAAAAAATATTCAATAAAGGAAATGCAATGAACTTAACTAAAATACTAAAACAAAATTAAAAACAAAGTTTAGAAACTTGGGTTGCCTCCCAAGAAGCGCTTGATTTAGAGTCGTCGGCTTGACTTTGTTGAAAAGTGCTCATCAAAGAGCGGCTTTCACCCATAGAGTGTGGCATAAGCCCTCACATATGGTTCTTCATTGCGGACGCCCTCAAGCTTGGTGAGATGTGGGATTGAAGGGCTCGTGTACTCGACTTTCTTTTGATGAATGAGTGTGGTGGACACTAAGATATGATGTTATTGATGGTGGAGGAGGTGGTGGCCAAAAATGATCTTCATATGTGTATGCTTCCATGACTAGTGGCTTCCAAAGTTGAGAATCGAGGAGTTATTGCTCTCGAAAGTGTTGCATAAGGGGTGATGGTGGGTTGAGATTTCACTTTTCAGCATTATTTTGCCCAAACATTTTCTCAACATCTTGGGTAGAGATAGAACTTGACAAACTTTACTTCACTATTTCCTCTCTTTTTTCTTTGCTACTTTGGATTGAAGTGGGCTCCTTTTGCCACTCAAATTTTTCCCAAAGTGTCTCTAACTCTTCTCCACTTCTCAAAATGACCTCCTCACTTTGCTCATTTCCCCTTGCATTTTCCATATCACTAAACAACTCTTTGGCCAATAACCCAATTTGATTCTCCAACTTCTTCAAGGATGCATCTCAGCTCTTAATCAAGACATCATTTTTAGCCATAAACTTCATCATCAATGCCTCCAGCGAAATTTATTGAGCCACTTGGTAAGGTTCCTCTTCTATGATTAATTCTTGGAAATCCAAACTCTCCTCATTTGGTCCTTGAGTGCAAATGTCAAAAGTCGACTCCATATTGTTGCAATTGCGCTCACATATATGGTTGTTCATAGAAAAATTCCAATTCCACCATTCATTGTATTCCACCATGTCTTCCACCATCCAATAGATTTCATCCATGGATACTTGGTAGAAATTGGTGGTACCATCTCCTCTTTCTACCCATTCTCTTGTTGTGCCATTCAACCCATTAAGAAAGACTTCAAATTGACACTCTTTGGAGAAATTTTGATATGGGAACCTCATTAGCTACTCTTTGTATCTCCACGGTGCTTTTTACAAAGGCTCCAAGTCATGTTGAATGAAATTCAAGAGGACTTGTTGATGTGACATCTCAAGTACCTCGCAAGAAATCAACAAACAAAAGCGTAAAATAGGAGAAGAAAAACAAATAAACAAAAGAAAAATAAGAGACCAAATTGAAAAGCAATTGATTTCAACAAACAAAATTTCACAAAATTCAATCATCGGCAATGGTTCCAAAAACTTGTTGGGATTTAATTGGATCAAAAATGTGCAAGTGTACACCGTCAACAAGTAATATAATGATAAGTTGAGTATCGTCTCCACATGGATTGAATTAGCAAATAATTGTGCACAAATCAAATACCAAACAATTTAATAGTGACGAAAAATAAATTAAAAATGCTTCAAAATAAACTAAGATGACAATCTAAAAGTAAGAGAAATTTAATTTGATGAAATGGGCTTTAATTATTAAATCCCTCTATGGCAATTGACCTGTACGTTTTGCTACAACAAAATTACCCTCAGTTTACAAGAATTCCAAATTAATTCATAGAACTTTTTCAAATCCTATGGTATTAATTATTTCACCTAATTTAACATATTCATATGCCAATCAAGTTTAAGAACCCAAAATTTAAGCAACAATTCATAATGGTTACACAAGGTAAATAACACATTCATATGATATTCACAAGCATAACCTAACAAGATTATTCACTTGTGTCATTCAAATCTATCAATTATATTCAAGCTTCCCAGCACAAATATAACTCAATATCTTTCCACCGGTGGCCAATCAACAACAAGAAATCATCAATAAACATATTTGAATGAACAATGGGTCATTTGTTAAAATAAAATGCTAGAAAATTAGAATTAAGACATAGAGTTCATCAATAATTCAAGCCTCGAAAGATTTAGTTCATGGTTGAATTCAAGAGCACAAATCAAAAATCAAAACAGCCCATGGGTATTTAAATAGAAAAAGTTAAATAAATTACAAACTTAAATGAGATTAAGAGGAGAAAACAAGCCAAAGATGATGAATCAATAATCGTATCTTCCTCCTCTTCCTTTTCTTCCTTGGATTCTTCTCTTCAAACTTGGAATTTCTTCTTCTTTTTCTGTATTTCCCTTTTTCCTCTTTCTCTAATGGAAGCTCTAGAATAATTCTTTCAAATGTTGGTTGCTTTCTTTTTATGATGCTAGGGTAATAATCACTTCCCTAATTAGAAGACCCACCACATTTGTCTCTATTTTTGGCCCAATCTTTTTTCTCTTCTAGAAAATGCTCAAAAATGCAGCTCATTGCTTTTTATTTTTGCCACCTCATCACTCCTTGTCAATTCAATTAATGACATGTCAAGTGTCTCTTCTTCATATGCTGAAATTCCCTACTTGAATCCTAGTGAAAATGCTCCAATAAAATTTCTTTTGCTACAACAAAACCTGACATTTCAGCACGAATTAGACAACTTAGAGCCAATTCACTTTTCATTTTTTCTTTGGAAAAATTCAAGCATAAATTCCTTAATTTCCTACTTTCAACTCTAAAAGATAACAAGACATAATAACTCACAACAACACAAAAAGGGAAAAAATTAACTAAAAATAATAACAAACAAGCACGCATCACTCTTCTTAATTCTACATTTATAAGCTTAAAAGTATAAAAATAATTATTTATTCAAGAGTTATCACACCCCCAAACTTATGACATTGCTCGTCCTTGAGTGATGAATCTAAAAAGACTCAAAAGACAACAAAAATTAAACAACAAAAGAAAAATTAAAAGACAACAAAAACAAGACACAATAAGACAAAAGCTCAACACCACAAAGACACACAAAATAGAGGAAATGTTTACTTAGTATTATGCTTAACAAGGGAAATGCTCTCCGAAATTTATTAAAATGATGGTGAATGATGATTATGCCTCTTGTAAATGCTTTCAACCAAATTTTCAAATGTTAATGATGCTATCAAACCAAGAGTCAAGTGTATTTCCCTAAAGTGTGTACATAGTTTTTTCCAAATATTTTCAATTCTCCCCCAAAGCAAACTAGACCTTGATCCTAAAGCCTAATAATTGCCTCCATATGTTGATTTAATGATTCCCTCTCCACTAATGTAGACAAACACTAAACCAAAGATCAAAAGGATTTTATCAAGCTTGTAATGTAAGGCTTAGGAGATGGTGGTTAAAGGAAGTCATTTTAGGCTCAATTTACCTTAAAAACACCTTAATTTTCCTAAGACCAAGTAAGAGCTCACAATCACTTCCCCAAAAGATTACCCCCACAAAAATCAATGATACTCTTGCCATTCTTCTTTATTACTAACATAGAAAGAAACAAATAAAATGAGACATATATCCTTTTTTTTTATAAGATGCTACACCCCCAAACTTTCTTTTAACTATATTTATACAATTTGTAACTTTTTTTTCTTTATATATATTTTCTTTTTTTATCTTTTTTTTCATTTCTAGGGGTGCAATCTCTTCTTTGAAATTATTTTTTATTTCTGTCTCTTTTTTATTTTATTTTAAATATAATTATATATACTTGGCAAGAAAACATTAAGATGAGACACACACTCCCCCCAAACTTAATAATCAACATTGTCCCAGTGTTGAAAATAAGAAAAGAAAACAATGGTCGCACTCACAAAAACACCACTCAACAAAGGTACACTCCTCTCATCCTCCCTCATGATGCAACACTCAACATATATCCAAGCAAACCCAAGGTGCTCAAAGGGTATGGTAAAAGGAAGTGTATATAGCTAGGCCAACATGTGGTAAAGAAATAAAGGGAGTCAATTAAACTCAATGGGGGTGACTAGGAATAAAAAGTATGTAACGGTTGGCTCGAAAGGCTCAAACGGTCCAAAGATGGCCTAAATCATGTCCTCGATTTAGCGTTGTCTAGGATTTTGCCTCAAGGGAACCACTAAGCAATTCTAGAAACTTAAGCTCTCCTAAAAATCTAGCTAACTTTAAGGGTTCAAGAATTATTGGTCAAGCTATGCACACAAAATAGGTATCAACACTATCATCAAGATTTTCCAAACGTCATTAACACTTGAGTACTATTAGCCTAGAACACTAAACATAAGGCAAGGTGATGGATATGTGTGACAGGAATGCATTTTTTTTTTTTTTTTTTTTTTTTAGATTGTTGATCATTGATCCCCAGGTAATCACCAACTTAAGCAAGCAAGATCTTCTCAAGAAAACAAAAACAACAACAAACAAAATGATAATGAAAAACTACATAGCCAACACCACAACACAAACTCACAAACTCACAAACACAAAACAAAATTAAAAACTAGGAACAAAATCAAAAGCACCAAAAAGAGCATCAACAAAATAACAAATGAAGAAAACTAACAAAAACTTCAAATAAAAACTAATCACAGACACATAGAATCACAAAACAGAGGAAAAGTAGAGAGTTGAGTTGAGAAATGCTCATTTAAACTTGGCCAAATGTCTCAGCTACATGAACAAGCTGCTCTGACCAGAATTGCACATCAATTGGGGTTGCCCAAGTATAAAATTTCACAATCTGTGTAAGGTAACTTTGATTGGTGCTTAGGAGCTCTCGACACCTAAGTGTGAGTGTTGGGCCTAGCGGGAGCTTGGCTCGACTGGGAGAAATGGTGAAGGCGATGGGGCAAGGAGGTAGTCGGCTGGAGGTGATGAAGATGATGGTCCTGGGGAGACCCCCTCTGGCACACACTCTGCCTCACCCCCGTCCGAGTGAGGTTCAGCCAAAACAGCCTTTTTCTTCCGCGTTCCAGAAATAGTCCACAACAACTCAGGCTCCGAAACTGGGGACAGCTTGTGATGGTTGAGATTGGTCACGGTGAAGAGACGTACAACCATTTTTTCAACAGGATCAGCCTCGAGAAATTTATCCACTGCATCCACCTCTGGCCCGAGAACTTCAGGCATGGCGAAATTCTCTGCACAATCAACACAGTTGTCGACACGAACATAAGTTCCAAAATAGTAAGTTCCAAAAAAAAAAATTTAAAACTTGAAGTACTTACTAGGACCTGAGTGAAAGTGCTCACAAACAGAGAAGGGACCCTTTACAAAGAAGAAGTCCTGCTTCCAAGACCCTGGGTTGGATACAGAACCGTCTATCAAGGAGACTGAAGTATTGGCTTTTTGCAGGAAATAAAAGCCTTTGGATTTAGGAGAGGGCATGAGGTTGTACATGAAATGCACCTCTTGGGTCGTGGAAGCACACCCAAAGCGCTCCATATATGTAATAAAGAGGCAACTCAAGGCCAGCCAGCTGTTGGGCACCAACTTGAGCGGAGCAAGGTCAAAATGGTTGAGAACTGTGACGAAAAATGGGTGTAATGGGATTGTGCCACCCGCTTTCAAGATATGCTCGCTCATGGCCACGTAACCCGGACTTGGGCGATTAGCCCGGCACTTGTTCGAAGGAACGTATAATTTGTATTCTGGGCTAACACGGTAGTTCCCTACTAATTCCAACAATTTATTTTCAGACACATGGGACACTACGGTGGATGCCAACAAAGGGATAGTGTCTTGATCCTCAGTGGTCACCTGTCGCCGTGCTCTCTTTGGCATATCTACAAAACCAAAAGAAAAAGGTGAGGTGGAAACAGGGCACTTTACCCTCCATTTTTTCTTCCTAGCAAGGGTCTTCCACCGAGGCACCAAGTGTGAAAGCGCTAAGCAAGGGTAGACCGAGAACAAGGGTTGAGGAAAAGACGGGATGGCCCCATGACAATCATTAGGGGAAAACGGGGTAGGAGGCTCAGGCGGGAGATTTCCCTCCATAAACTCCAACTCCATCTGCAAATCTAAAAGGGTCACCCTAAGGTTCGCTACATGGTCGTTAAGGTCAAGGGGGAAAGATACTCCGTCTCCCCTCAAAACTGAGTCTATTTCGCTCTCTACCACCCAGATTTTACGTCTAAGTTCAGCCATGTGCTCAAGATGACGAATAAATGCCTGCCTTAAGGTGTCATAGTCTTGGTGAGGGTTGTCCTTAGGGGACTCCGAGTCTAAAGACAAGTCAACAAACTCGGCCCCCAGAGGAGCGTTGAATGGTCCTTCACATGCCATGAGACCTCGTCTCAAAAGCAAAAAGGGTTCATGTATAAATGAGAGAATTGCTACAAAACACAAAGGAATGGGCTCAAAACCTCTAGGCACAAGCGCTCTAAATAACCAACTACGGGGTATGAATGAGGGCATGCAATTGGGTTAACTCATGACGAGTTCAGGCCAAAGTACCTCATCCTGAGTGGTGCTAATTTGGACCCAATAAACATAAGGGAGAAAGAAAGTATACCTCAAGCAAGTAAAATTGGGCGCTGTCATGGTCAAAAGGAGGTCGAGGGCCAAAAGCACCGTCACGGTCAAAGAGAGGCAAGTGGTTGAAAGTACATGTCTGCAAAAACAAAGGAAAATGGGTTTTAGTCCCCAAATACCTACATAGATATAGACATACAAGAAATGAACTCAAATATAAAAATAAAATAAAAAAGGAAAAGATAGCAAAAGTCAGGTTGTGGGGGATTGAACCCCTTACCTCTTGAAAGGAGCAAGGATCTCAAAACCACTAAGTTGAAGAGGTAAGGTGTAAATAATAGGCTAGACATGAGGGCCTATTTATAAGAATCAAAGAGAAGATTCTACCAGAGCACCTAAAGGTCCTCTCCTAGACTGGGGGACAAGTGTGGATGCTCAAAACTCCATGCTTGTAAAAGGTCCAAAGCACGTGCTAAGGTCCCATAAATGCTTAAGTACATACCTGTGCCTACGCCCCTAGGTGTGTATTGATAAACCTTGTTGAATGAAGCCCCAGCAAGTGTGTCACACAGGACCCCTGTCTCGTGCCTTGCGAGCCCAGTAGGTGTGCCTCGCGAGCCCAATAGGTGCGCCACGACCCTTACATGCACCAGGTGCCTCGCACCCTGCACCTCAAGATGGTGTCTCCTATGAAGACCTACGGAAACTTGAACATTTAGAGGTAAAAATCCAAGTATAATTTTAAGAGATCGTACCAGTACGATCTTGTACGAGGTACAATCTTTAGGAGAAGGGACACGCCAGACAAGTAGTGGGAGTACTAGGAGAGGGGACATGGCCTGTATGCTTCTAACCAAATGTTAGAATCGACACCACCAGCAACACCACTACGCCTGGTGCCACTCCTCTGACACTCGTACTAAATAAGTAGTGGAGACATCCCCATAGAACCTGACCATGTACTGGAGCCAACACCACTACCCCTGAGACCACTCTCCTTACAATGTACTTGTGTACCATCTGGTCCCCTGGACCACAATGTATCAGGGGCCATTAGAGCCCACTATAAAGGGAACCCCACTTCCACATGGAAGGGGGTTGGAAAAAACACTATAGCTTGAGACAACAAAGGAATACAAGTTATTTTTCCCATTTTTTCTTCTGCAACTATTTTTTAAGTTTTTGATTATATAGTTGAAGTTCTTCATTGATTAGCAATAGACTTTGATTTTTCTAACTTAACTTCGTTGACGAGTTCTCACCGTCGATAGGTTGCCTCCCTAGAAGCGCTTGATTTAAAGTCATCGGCTTGACTTTGTTGAAAAGTGCTCATCAAAGAGTGATTTTTGCCCTTAGAGAGTGGCATAAGCCCTCACATATGGGTCTTCATTGCGGAAGCCCTCGAGCTTGGCGAGATATGGGATTGAAGGGCTCGTGTACTCGACTTTCTTTTGATGAATTAGTGTGGTGGATGCCAAGATACGATGCTATTGATGGTGGAGGAGGTGGTGGCCAAAAATGATCTTCATATGTGTATGCTTCCATGACTAGTGGCTTCCAAAGTTGAGAATCGAGGACTTGTTGCTCTCGGAAGTGTTGCATAAGGGGTGGTGGTGGGTTGAGATTTAACGTTTTAGTATTATTTTGCTCTAACATTTTCTCAACATCTTGGGTAGAGATAGAACTTGGATTAAAGAGGATAAAACAAGTCAAAGATGATGAATCAATAATCTTATCTTCCTCCTCTTCCTTGGATTCTTCTCTTCAAACTTGGAATTTCTTCTTCTTTTTCTGCATTTCCCTTTTTCCTCTTTCTCTAATGGTAGCTCTAGAATAATTCTTTCAAATGGTGGTTGCTTTCTTTTTATGATGATAGGGTAATAATCATTTCCCTAATTAGAAGGCCCACCACATTTGTCTCTATTTTTGGTCCAATCTCTTTTCTCTTCTAGAAAATGCTCGAAATGCAGCTCATTGCTTTTGAGTTTTGCCACCTCATCACTCCTTGACAACTCAACTAATGGCATGTCAAGTGTCTCTTCTTCATATGCTGAAATTCCCTACTTGAATCCTGGTGAAAATGCTCTAGCAAAATTTATTTTGCTACAACAAAACCTAGCATTTCAGGACGAATTAGACAACTTAGAGCCAATTCACTTTTCATTTTTTTTCTTTGGAAAAATTCGTGCATAAATTCCTTAATATCCTACTCTCAGCTCTAAAAAACTAACAAGACATAATAACTCACAACAACACAAAAAGAGAAAAAAAATTAACTAAAAATAATAACAAACAAGCACGCATCACTCTTCTTAATTCTACATTTATAAGCTTAAAAGTATAAAAGTATAAAAATAATTCTTTATTCTAGAGCTATCAAAAACCCTACTGAATTGTATTATTTTTCTCTCAAGCTTTAGAAACTCAATTGAACCATGTTTTTTCTTGATCTTAAGTATGAGACTTTGTTGATTAATAAAAGTGCAAGTGGACGTAGATCATGACCAACTCTTGGGGCTGAACCACTATAAAATTATGTGTCATTTACTTGATTTCAGTTCGTTTTATTAATTCATGTCGTATATATTGACTCAGTGGCGTTGACCAAAATGCTAGTCAACATTAATTAATTTTAAAAAAATAAGTTTTGAAATTACAAAAAATAATTAAAATCTTATTAATTAATTTTAAAATAAATAATAAATAAAGAAATTTAATAACTCATTTAAAATAATTTCAAAATCAAATTAAGTGTTCATCTTCAACCAAAATCAACTGAACTCAAATGAATATTTCTTTAAAAAAAAAATGAACCACCAAGGTTTGCAGTGCTTTGTCCCCATAGGCTGGCTACTCAGATGCAGAACCACCAATCTTTCAATCACTTTTTAAAACCCTAAATTTGTAAGCTAAATGAATCAAAACCAAAACTACTGAGGACACCAACGATTTTTCCTAGAATCCTAAAAAGAAGACTTTGTTTAATACTTGCGAGCTCCATCTCCAGCGCCTTAGTATGGACCCAACCCATTTCAATACCACCTCATGTTGCATTCCAGATCTCATATTCATTGCACACCCATATCATAAAAATGCATAATAACACAGGGGGAGAATGAGATTAATTGAGGAAGAAGAATAGAATGAGGTGTAGAGAAGTTTCAGTAACGTGATCTCAGACTCGATTATGGGAGGCACACCATGATTAATCTGAATTAGCTCTTCGCTGGAGTCATTGATGATATCATGGTTGTTGGCTTCGCGATCTTGCTACCAACAATCAGACAAGGGAGTGACAAAGTGCATGGGAATGGAGGTAGAGAAAAACCTCGGACTCAATTTCGCATGGTGATTCTAGTTCATTCAAATCAAGTGAAGATGGCTCAATGAAAAGGCAGAGGACGACATCTGCTGACATAAAATCATTGAAAGTGGCGGCTCTGGTGGAAGGATAGGGCAGGGCTTTTGAGTGGCTTGAGTTAGGGTTTTGGGTTGAAGATGACGGGATACTACTTGGGTGAAGATGAAGAATTCAGATCTAAGGAGGATCAAACTATAAATTGCAGAAGCTCTTTGTGTAAAATAAGCCTTAAATTGGATTAAAGACAATTCTTGGTTGTCTGTTGTTATAGAAACATATTGCTTAGTGGTGGTGAAGGCAATCTAAAGTGCTCTACAAATGGTTTCTGCCTTCAGTTAATGATTGCAAGTTTTTGTTATCTAGCTTAAGTGATGTTTGTTTATATTTTGTTAAACGGTCTGCCAACAAAGTAGGTCATTGTCTTGCTCGAATAACTTCATTATTAGAAAGGACAATGTTCCTCTGAATTGTTGTCTTTGTTATTGGCTGATATTTCTTAGTAATGAAGTTGATAATTTTTTTAAATTAAATATTTTTTTCTAATTTTTTTTAGAAAAAATATTCAACAAAATAAAATATACAAAAATTCTAAATTAAAATTATGAATTTAAAAATTTTATTTGATCACGTTTTAATTTTTTAATTTGAAAAATTTTAAAGCCAACAAAAAGTTATATAGAAATATATTTCTCATTAAAAAAACTAAATCAAAAAATAAGAAATATATATTTAATTTATGTCTTATGTCACTATTTGGATAAACAAACTATATTAAATGACAAAATAAATAATTAATAAAAGAAAGAAAATAATAAATTTAAGCACATAAATATTTTTTAGTTATAGTTTTTGTTGACGCGATTTTTCGCCAACAGTGTATTAAGAAATTAAACAGGTCGATTAGTGCTAGATTATAAACCGTAATGAAATAGTAAACACTCACTCAATTACTACATGGTTCAATGGTTGTAATCCACCTAGTCTACAAGTCAATATTATTATTTTTCTCTCTCTATTTTTGCAGAGTTTTGGTAATACAAAATAATGGTCTCCCATTCCTGTCCAACATTCCTAGTATTTATAGGGGAATTCCATGGACAGATTTGGGTAACTGCGTAAATAAATAAAGTATATAATTAATACAGATTATTCTCATTTACATTGGGATATGATTCGTATAACAGAATAAATTTACTCCTGCTATCTCAAATAATAAATGATAGATATATGATATAGGTTGGTCATTAATTAGCATATAAAGAATCCCTGAATCTCATGGGATCCTTCAGTATGCATTTTTTCTAAGTTCTCATGAGCTGAATGTCTCACCCGAGCTCGTGTTTAACGACTACCTGAACCCGAGCTTGTAATAAGTTCAAAGCGCCCAAAGTTGGATCTGACCATTATACATCTCGAACTCGATTGTTATCCTAAGTGTTGGTCAGATAAGAACCTGTATACTGTGTACGAACTGGATTGAATCTCAAGCTGCTCACATCATTAATAACCAAATATTCTACTTGGCTATTTTTCCACTATTTATATGTCAGTTGTACCTGAGCTAAGTAATTGAAGTCGTGCTAATTTTAGGGTACAACATTTTTCCCCCAAGCTCCTGCTCGTGCTTGATGTCGTCACTTTCTAACATGCACAGTAGGGGCTTTAGACTTCTGCCACATAAAATAGTGTATGCCCACTACTCAAGTACTGGACACGTGGTGTAACACCCTACTACCCAGGGACCGTTACGTTGTGCATTTTAAACAGTGCTAGACTCGCTAACCAAGTCATTTGGCCATAATTGTGTAACTAAGTGTGATTAACAGTTTAGGGTTAAAAAATTTGGTCAAAGATACAACATTTCACTAAAACGTTTACTGTATACATTGGGATCCCATAATATATTTTAAAGGTTAATTACAATAAAAGATTTACAACCAGCTGACCTAAGCGGCAAAATAGGGTTTAACCCTAGTTCCTCTTTAAACCCTCGGTCGTGGTGGTCGAGCAGTCACGTATGTACACATCGTCACCTAAGCTCTCCAACTCAAGGATGGTCCAACTTTCTTTTGCCTTTACCTGCACCACATAGCACCCGTGAGCCGAAGCTCAGCAAGAAAACTCAAACACATGCTTATAAGCAGATAATAACATGTCACTAAATCATAATAAGCATGTCTAGCAGTAATAACCTTATTCATGCATGTAGGCAGGTACAAATCAATGATTTCAATTCCTGCGCTCAGAGTAGATGACTAATAAGTCTCTCTCTCTGAGATAGATGACTGATAAGTCTCTCTGAGGTAGACGACTAATAAGTCTCTCGGGGTAGATGACTAATAAGTCACTCTCTGAATAGATGACTAATAAGTCACTCCCTGAATAGATGACTAATAAGTCACTCTCTAAATAGATGACTAATAAGTATATCTCTGTATAGATGACTAATAAGTCTATCTCTGAATAGATGACTAATAAGTCTATCTCTAAATAGATGACTAATAAGTTTATCTCTAGGGATCCACTCCCTAAGCCATGTGACGTTTCAGTCACCTGACTAGCCTTTAGACTAGACATGCGCTTTAGTTTTTCTTCGACCTTGGGGTCGGTCAAGAATTTAATGCTTAGGTTGATTAGTTCTAATCATTTCGGCTTGTGTTAAACACGCTAATACCATTCTTGTCTCATAAGCCAATACCATACGACCAGTGCTCAGTACTACTGCCGATCTTGACTGATAAGTCACAACTTCACAATCAATACTGACACCATTGTCGTTCCCTGACTAATAAGTCAGTGCTTCCTCAATGAGGTAATGCAAACAGACATGTATCATATGTCAAATATTCATATAGAAGGCATTTATCATGCTTAATCAATAATCAAAAGCATAATTATAATCATGCACAATTACAGAGACTCAAGCTCTGGAAAATTCCATATTTCTCTTTCATGACATGCCATAATCACATATATTGCATGCATCACATACTGGGCAGTTTTCTTACCTTTGGCTTGTGCGTAAAACAAATGAAGAACGATCATTGAGAACGATCCTATCCTTAGGTCCCTTAGCGGTCACCTAATCATAACCAAATATGAAATCCCATCAATAAAATGAGTAATAAAAGGTTCATGGCTTACAACTCAGCTCCCGGGACCACGAATCCTACTAAAATGGTTAGTAGATTTGATCCTAAGCTTTGAGAATTGGAAATCCACGCTTAAAACCCATTAAAACCCAACTTGGCACAAGGAAGATAGGCGGGCCACAACCTACCCCCAAGGGTCACGGTGCCCCCAAGTCAGAGAGGTTCTCAGCCTGGGTTCTAGGGGCGGGCCGCGACTTGACCTTGTGGGTTGTGGCGTGCCTGCTTGACAGAGCCTAGGGGAGGCTTTGGAACACCTTCAAGTTGCGACTTGCATGAACTCGGTCGTGACTTGACCCCACAAACCCAGCTCCCCTGCATATTTTTCAATCTAAACCTCAACCAAAACTCATCAAACCAATCCCAATATCACAATTAATCATTACCACAACATTACCACCATTCAAACAACAAAACCCAAGCTTTATACCACTTAAAACCACACCAAACATCTAATCCTAAGATCAAAACCTTAAGCTCTCAAATAACCTCAAAACAGAGCAAGAACTCAGAAATTTAAACTAAAAACCTTACCTCAATTTTGAATTAAACCCCTTCCAGCTGATGAACACAATCCTAAACTTTCAAGCTTCAATCCTTAAGCCTCAAATCCCTTTGCTTGCTTCAAAATCCCAACCGAGAGAGAGAAGAGAAGAAATCGAGAGAGATAGAGAGAGAGAAAGAGAACCCTCTGTTTTCAGCCTTAAAACATCTACAGCCTTCCTTGGCTGAATATATCCATTTGGTCAAATGACCAAAATGCCCCCAAGGCCAAACTAACGCCTTCAAAACCACCAAGGCAAAACTGTCATTTCCACCTATCTCGTTAATCATAATTAACGTCCTCCAATTCCCATTATTCTCAATACCCTCAATAATTAAGAAATCATATCTCATTACCCGTTCATTCCCGGTAATGTACTAAACACCAATTCACCCCTAGGCTCACCCCGAGCTCAGTAATTAATCTCGTTATGACCAAACCGCTAACTTGCATCCTAGGATCGTCTCATGCCAAACAGTTCAACCATATCCACATAATAATGTGGTCTCATCCATTATCGCATACTTGCACATAAATATTCAATTACGCTCTCAATGGCCAAAATTACAAAAATGCCCTTCTAATAAGAAATGGGGCCACATGCATGCAATTATCATCATATAATAATATATCTCACATAATCATGCATGTAATCACATATTTGCACATAATATCACATCATTCCAAAATTTTCCATCTTGATCCCCTAATCAAGGCCCTAAGCTTATTAGGAAATTTGGGTCGTTACATGTGGCTTCCTGCAATTGGCGTTCGTTCGGCTTTCGAGAACTGAAACAACTATCTTGTCAACTTTTTGCCGCCGTGTGGTTCATTTGATCCTGGCCTTCTGATCTCGAACTAACTCAATCGGATGGCCCGAATTAAACTTCGTAGTTTACGTATAAATAGGATGATCAATCCTGAGACTTCACCACCTTTGCATTCAAAAACCCAAGCTTCCCTTTTTCTTCTCCAAAATCCCAAAAAACCTTCATCGCCTTTCAGACCTTCAGAAGCTTTCAAGGAGCTTCATGTGGACATATCAGCATATTCTTTGAACGAACATTTACTCTATAAGTATTTCATCACCTGGTTTGAAAGAAATTTGTTTTATTCTTTATTTTCCAGTGAGTCTTTTACTTCGAAAAATGCTCATTGTTCAATATCGTTTGGGCTAGGTCTAAGTGTAAATAGGAAATAGGATTCGGTTTAGGCTAAATGAATGAAATCAGACTTGTTTAGAAATAAGTTAGTCATAAATTTGGGCAATTTTTCTAGGTTATTCTGAGAAAACTCTAATGGTAAATCGGTTCGAATACCTGTTTGGGGTGTAGAAGTCGAAGGGGTTTTAGGTTTAATCTTAGGTAGCTTAGAGGTTACGATTCCTTAGGCGGTTTTGCATTAAACTTCTTTCAAAGGGAATGTAGTGGGTCTGACAGTTCTGGCACGCGGTGTAATGCCCTGGATAGCCAAGACCGTTACACTGTGTGTTTATAAAGGTGCAAGACTTGCTAATCAAGTCATTTAATTTGAAACGTGTCACTAAAACTACAGTTGAACTAGGGTTAAAAGATTTTGGTCTCAAAAGCTTCATTTCTTATAAACAAACATTTTCTTTGCATGGGATCCCAAAAGTAGCAAAGTAAAAGACAGTCTACAAATTTTAGGATTAAAATACAGTTATTAGCCACTCTAAGGCAAAACAGACAGTTAAGCTTTTCTCGTCCTGTAACACTCTTCGGCCGTGACGGCCGATCAGCTGACTATGTACATTCAACCCCAAAGCTCTCCATCTCAGGACTGGTCCAACTTGCCCTTGCCTTTACCTGCACCACGTAGCACCCGTGAGCCAAGGCTCAGCAATAAAACACAATAACAGAGCATAATCATCAAGCAAATAACCAGATAACCCACATAGTATAAACATGTACTCAACAGTCCAAACATTCACGTTATTCAAGTATTCAGCATAACAAGTACATCACTTTATATCAATAATCAATTCACATATGATAACCAGGGTTAGCGCCCTTAGGCCGCACCCTCTATTTAGCCCACTGACTCCGGCCCGCTTAAACCGAGCTCAATGAATATTAAGCTGTCCTCAGCTACCAGTGGTCGAGCCGCGCCCTGTGCGCAAGTATTATTTACGGCACCCTTAGGTCATTTATCACATGTCCCATGGCATAATACCATCTATGACATCATACAGATATGGGGAGCTATTAGTCCCATTACAAACACATAACCGGGTGCAGTTTTCTTACCTTTAGATTTCGCTAGCTTTGCTCAATTCGATCCTTAAGCACGATCTCATCTGAGCCCTAGCGTACACCTAGTCACGGTCACAAGTTAGAACCAACTTCAAACCTCAATTCCAAAACCTAGCCTCGGGACCAATCCCGAGCCCTTGGGAAGCCCTAATTCCACCAAACGGGGTGGTGGAATCAAACCCCGAGCCCCCGGGAAAAAACCCTAAGAAATAACCCAAAAACCCCTTTCTAGTAACAGGGTAGCGCTACAGTGCTACAAACAGAGCCATCAGGCTCCCAGACGCCCAAGCCTAGCGATGTAGTGCCCTAAGGCTAGCACTACAGCGCTAATCACAGCCAGACACTACCCAGTTTTCTCCTCTTCGAATTTCCTTGAGCCAAACCTTTCCAAACCTCAACCAAACTTAAGAACAAGCCTCCCAACATCCTCAACTCATCCCAAACAACCCAACCACAAACAATTCAATCACATGCACCCCAAAACACAAAATTCACCATGGCTGAACCTAGAGCTCAAAATTCAACAGAAATCGACTGAGATCACAGAACTTAAACCAGAGTTTCTTACCTTTGATGGATGAGCTCAGCCTAGGTTGTCTACCACCCTTGCTTAGCCTTCACCTCCTCAAACCCTTAGGTTTAATTCCCTAGAATTCCCACAGAAACTCTGCTTAGAAAAACCAATTCAATACTAAACCAAGAACTGAATATCAACCTCAAGACCTTACCTCAAATGATGAACAATCCTTGCTAGCTATTCAAACCAACCCAGGGATCCTAGCCTCAAGATCCTACCCAAACTCTCTCTGAGTTTTAGCTTCAAATTCCTTCAAGAAATGGAGAAAAGACCTCCAACCGAGAGAGAGAAAGATAGACTCCTATTTTCCCTTTTTTCCTTTTCCTTCTTTTCTTTCTTTTCTTTCAGACTTCCTTCAAATTCTAGACATTCCACTAAGGCATAAAGCAGACTTAACTCTTATCCCCTATAAGCCAAATGACCATATTACCCTCCCACTTATAACTAAACTTTTAAACATCTTAAGGGCATTTTAGTCATTACACCCAATTCCCGCTAATTCCTCAAATGTCGCTAATATTTACCGCTTACTTCCCGACACCTAACTAATCACCAATTATGTTCCTCAATATCAAAATAAATTCCAATATATTTCCTAAATTCTCATAATTACCCCCAAGCTCGCCCCGAGCCGGGTATAAATCCCCGCCGTGACTTTTTCACTAAACCACTCACTAAGATCGCATCGAGTCACAGATTACAAATATATCCACATAATAATGTGGTCTCAACAATTATTTACATTCATGCCCTCAACGGGCTAAAATTACAAATATGCCCTTCTAACCTAATCAGGGCCTACTGCATACTAATACATGTAGTCATGCATCACAGATATTCAAATAATCATATAACATGTTTTTAATCATTAAATCACATATAATCCAGTTATGCCCTCCCGGCACACTAATCAAGGCCCTTGAGCTTTATAAGTAAATTTGGGTCGTTACACACGGATCCCAAAGTATCTGAGGATTTTAAGAAATTGAGGCGTGTGGCCTAGGATCCCGCGTGGGACCACGCGTTGAGGATAGGGAAAATCTTAGCTCGTATAAACTTTCAAATATTGAAAGTAAACCAATTAAACATTTTCGTCTTCCCTACCTCTACAATCGTAGCTAGAGACCATCTTAGGTCGCCTACTAATAGGCCGCTTTTTCTTCAGGCGATCTGAATCATGGCACCTGCCAAAAAGAATGTCGCAAGCTCCTCTGCCCATAACAAAAATAAAGGCAAGCAAATCGCCTCTGATTATCCCATCCCTCACTTTGGTCCTGTGGTGGAGAGAGAGGTTGTAGTCGACCCCAACGCATTTTTCGAGGCTGAGCATATAGTCTCTCAGATAATGACTCAAGGGAAGGTGAGCAAGATCCTATTGAGTAACAATATTGAGATGGGAGTTGACAGTCTTATTGCCTGACCTACATTTGAGGGAGAACGGAGTTGCGCCCCCTTCCAAGATGACTATGGAGCTTGGAGTGATGAGCACCTGAAGGTCGGTGCCTTCCTCCCATTGGACCAATATTTCGTAGATTTTCTGAACTACGTTAAATTGGCTCCTTTTCAGCTCCCCCCAAACTTATACAGGCTTTTAGCAGGGTTAAAATATTTGTTTTTGAGGCACGAGTGGGAGGTCCCCACTTCAGCAGACATCCTATACTTCTTCTGCCTCAAAGCCAGTCCCGACCAGAATGGGCGAAGTGATGGATTTTACTACCTCACTCAGTTTTTGAACTCCACCTCTGTCATTAACCATCCCAGCCACCCAAATGACTATAAAGATTTATTATTTATGTCAAATGGGTTCAAGAACTGTGAGTATCTATACTTCAACCGTCCTCGTAAGTCTTTTATCTTTGTGAATTCAGCACGTAAACTTTTATCACTTTCATTGTAAAAAATCTTTTTTATATGTTTTGACTAAGTTCACTCCTTGTGCAGCTATATTCGCGAGGACAGGGCGATCTGTGACCCTCGGGGGTCAATATGAGACCCTATCTAGTCTTCCTCCCAGGGAAAAAGACTATCATCAGATCGTGAACGATGCCACCATGGTGGCTTGCAAACTGATCAGCAAGGGTTAGACATTAGCTCAGAGGACCAAAGCTCCTCTTCCTGTCATCCCGAGCTCCCCCCTTCTCAAAAGGCCTTGCCAGCCAATGAGGATGCCAAGGAGGAAGAAGACGTGGCACTGCTTGTGCAAAAAAGGTGAGCTCTTGAAGATAATCAGGGGCCCGATCCTGAGCAAGCTGCGTCTGGGGCAGCAGCCGGCCCCTCCGGCTAAGGTAACCCATACCCTTTCAGAGAGTTAGATCGGGCTGCTACCAGCTATAAGCTAATCCATTTTAACCCTAACCAGCTCGTTAACCATCACCCTACTGATCCGGACCTAAACGTAACCCTCCTCCAGTGCGTGGATCATTTGGTGGTACGCTATGATCATAGTTATCCCAAAGGCACTGTCATAGTTGATAACACTTTACACTTTAGATCCACCATCTTTGAGGAGTATGGGACAAACCGTAGGTTCTAGCCTTCCCTACTCCAAGGTGTGTATGCCCCTGGTTTTAGGCAGTACGTAGATGAGTCCAGCCCTGAGGAAGGACTTGAACCCCCTAGGATCAAGGAGGTCATAGCTTTAGGTTCCCCCTCTCTCCGTTAATCCAATAGTTGGAGGTTGTACCTAGCCCGGTAATACACCTGAGCTGATCGTAATAGATTCTTCCCCTAGCCCGGAGGGTAGGATTCTTGCTCTTTTTTCTTGCATTTATAATATTTCTGAAGCATTACTTCCGTGAACTGAATCTTCAGTTTGCTCTTTTTTCAGGTGAAGAGATGGAGTTGCCAGGAGCTCCAGATTTAAGGGGTGCCTTCAAGGTCGGCAAGACCGGAGCTGGTCTTGTGGTGAAAAGGCCCAGTGTGGCAAAGAAAACCACCCCTAATATGGGGGGAATCACAAAGTCCCCTCATAAGGGTAAAGGTGCTGGCACTGCTCAGGAGCAGCCACCAAGAGAGCTCCCCTCAGCTCCGGTAACAATGGTTACTGTTCAGCAAGTTCCTCCTCCTCCTCCTCAACATATGCCTCCCTCACATCCTCAAGTGATTCAAAGTGAGGCCCCCATTCAAAGCAAGATTCCCATTGTCCGAATCCCGGTTGAGCCACACGATCTGGACAAGATCCCTGAGGCTTTTCGGGTATCCTGTATGAGACGGCAAGCCACATGGTGGGCCATGCATACAAAGCTAGCGCCAGGGATCTGAGGGCCATAGAAGAGTGCAGCCCAGAAGACGTCCTCGAATTTTCTATGGGGATGAACCTTACCGTGAGTCCTTTTCCCCCTCAACCTTTTCCTTTTTTTTATGTTTCATTTGACTTGTTTCGTTATTCTGCAGTCTGTCTTGGCTCAATACTGAAGCATAGCTCGTGTTAAAGCCAGGAATGAGGAACTCCGAGCTGCCCTAAATGTTGCTTAAGAGAATGAGCAGGCCGCCAAAACTGCCCTGAGCGTTGCCCAAGAGAACGAGCAGGCTGCCAAAGCTGCTCTTATTTCTTCTCAGGAGGGCGAGCGGTCTGCGAAGGCCGCCCTGTCCACCTCTCAAGCTCAGGTTGTGGAAGTGAGTCGTCGTGCCGATCAGTTTCAGGCCAAAAACAAGGAACTCAAATTGAAACTGATTGAGGTCGAGGCTAAGGCCAAGGAGGAAGCTGCAGTGTCCTCGTCGTAAATGGAGGAGATGATTTACCGCTGCTAGGCCTTTAACCAGGATGGGAATTTTTCCTTCATGCAGCCCGAGCTGTGGGACCCGTATCTTGCTAAATTCAAGATTTAATTTTCGCAGGAACCCTCGGAGATTGGCGAGGCTTCCGGAGCTGCAGAGGGGAATGGTGAGGAGGTGACCTCGGTGGAGCGTGCTGACGGAGCCCAATGGCTCTTTTATTCAACCTTTTTTATTGTTATTATTATTATTATTTGAAATTTGTGTAACAGTCCCTTGGGACCAAAACAATTGCCTTCGGGCTTAGTTCAAGGTTTTTTCTCCTCGAGATGACAATATATTTTTTGAATATACACCAATCCTTAGACTCTTGTACATTCAAAATCTTAGGGATTTCCTTTTAGATCGAGATATATTTTATCGATATCTTAGTTGTAACCAAGATTTGGCTTGCTTATTTGTGTCATACCTATTAAGAATCAGGCCTTGGACCTGGTTATATCCAGGGTTTTTAATAAATTTAAGTGTTATACCTATTAAGAATCAGGCCTCAGACCTGGTTATATCTATGGTTTTTAATGATTTTTAAACTTAGTTCACACTAGGTTTATTGAAAACTCGATCTTTAAAAAGCCAGTGAATAATCAATTTTTCCAAGCTTCTAAGTTTTTAATCTTTATCTGAGTAAGCTTAGTTTTCTCAAAACTCTCCCCGGTTATGTGCCCCCCAAGTAACCTGAACGTTCTTGTCCAAGTTTAAGGTATGCATTATTATACTTAGACTGATTCCCACCATATCCTCGTGCGACCATGCGAAAACATCCAGGTTCTTCCGTAAAAAATCTACCAGCTCCTTTTTCCTTTTGTCTTCAAGATTTTTTCCAATTTTACAACTTTTGAAGCTTATTTCAGGTCGATGTTTACTTCCTCGAGCTCTTCTATGGCTTTGAGCTCAAACATGTCTTCGCTCATCCGCAGATCAATGTCGTCACGTTGGGTGACCTCACCATCTTCTTCTTGAGATTCTTCCATCCCACGAGTGATTCCTATTTCCTGGGACTCCTCACCTCCCTCATTTATGACCATCTCCTGCTGCTCAGGTTGTGACTTTCCCTTCATAGAAATGCTATAGCATTCTCTGACAGCGAGTTGATCTCCTCTGACTGTGCATATCCCCGAAGTTGAGGGGAATTTTATTGCCAGTTGTCGAATCGAAGTTACAGCTTCGAACGCCATCAGCGCGGGTCGGCCCAAAATCGCATTGTATGCGGCCAGACAATCGATTACCACGAACTCGAGTATTTTGGAGACAGTTCGTGACTCTTCTTCCATTGTCACCACTAGTCCGATTGTCCCTATGGTCGTTGTTCCTTCACCCGAAAACTCGCACAATGTCATTGAGGTCGCCTTCATATCGGATACGGATAGTCCCATTTTTTCCAGGGTGGACCAAAAAAGTAAATTTACTGAGCTTCTGTTATCCACCAGTACTCTCCGTACCCTTCGGTTGGCGAGCTGCATGATTACCACTAGCAGATCATTGTGTGGAAATTGGACGTGGCTAGCATCCTCTTCCGTGAAAATGATTGGTTGTTTTTTCAATCGTTGTTGCTTCAATAACCGCTACTCTGGGATGAACTCCACTCCATTATGAGCCTTCCAACTCATTGATGTACCTCTTTTGGGCCCCGCTGCTCGTGCATGCCAAATGAGGTCCTCCGGCAATAGTGGTTATATCTCCTCCTACTATTGGAGGAGGATCGACCTGATTCGCCTAAGCTCCAAGTTTGCCTATCGGAGCTTCTGGGACTAACTGATAATTCTGCTCAACAGGCTGATTGGGAACTACCCGATTTCAGGCGTATTGGGCCAATGGTCCAACTCAAATGAGAGTCTCAATTTCATCCTTTAGGTGTCAATAATTATCAGTGTTATGACCGATATCATTGTGGAATCGGCAAAATTTTGAAGGATCTCTCTTTGCCCTCTGGTTTCTTACAGGTTTCGGCTTCTTCCATGGGAGGCGATTAGAATTAGCCAGAAAGATACGCTCTCGGGTGTCTGTTAGGTCGGTATAAGTGGCGTAAATGGGCTTAAACTTCTCCACAGATTTGTTCTTCTTCGTCTCGCTTTGGTCACCCTCACCATTCCCCTTCCTTTTATTATTCCCCCATTGGTTATTCTTGGTAACAGCTTGAGTCGTAGTTACAACATACGTTATCGCTCCAATGTGTTGAACAGGGAATTGGCTAGTTCCCGTGATAGAAGCTCGTGCCTCCTCTAGATTTATCCATTCTTGAGCTCAGGCCAAAAATTTGTCTATGCTTTTAACTCCTTTTCTTTGAAGTTCTTGCCACAGGTCACCCCTCACAAGGGTTCCCGTTCTCATTGCCATGAGCTTGGAGCTGTCATTCGCGTCTCTAGCTTATGCAGCAACATTGGCAAATCTGCTCAGGTATGCTTTCAATGTCTCGCCAGATTGTTGCTTTACATTGGCCAATGAATTGGCTTCAACATGAGCTGCCTGTGAAGCTCTGAATGCTCTTTTAAACTCGGAGGAAAATTTCTTCCACGAGCTTATCGAATGCCTCTTGTATTGTTTAAACCACTGCCTAACAGGTTCGACCAAAGTTGCAGGGAATAAGATACACCTTAGATCGAGCCCGACATTGTGGGCCATCATCATGGTGTTAAACATTCTAAGGTGATCAGACGGATCCCCATCTTCATCGAATGTTGGCATGTGCAGCATCCTAAAGCCAATAGAATATGTTGTCGCTATAATGTTTGGAGCAAAAGGTTCGAGCTCTTCATCTGAGTCACAATCGTCCTTTTCCTTCCAGATAAGAGCCTTTTCATTTGTTCTTCCATTAGAGACCTTCTTTCAAGGGTTTGGTCCCTGGTCCCTAGGTTAGCTGGGGGTTGTTCAACAACTCCCATCCTACTATACACGTTTGACGGGCTATTGTCCCTCCAAGTTTGAGCTTGGTTATATGGGACATTCCCATTGTCGCGTACAATGGATGGACCTCCCTCATGCTGAGTATAGCTAACATCTTCATCTAGAGTCGGATCCTTCTCTATGAGTTCAAATGATTGCACAGGTCGGACTGTGGATCATATCGAGGACTTTGTGCTGAACTCAAATGATTTCTCAGGTTGCTCTCGGACCTGCCTCCACGCTGACTCTCTGTCCAATAACTTCTGTTTGCGAAACTTATAGCTCGCGGTTGAGATCGAGGACCTGGATTCTCAGCACGCGTTCATGGGGCGTAAGTATTTACGGACGGGGGAGGATTTCTCCTGCTGTTCCCTCGAGCTGGAACATCACGATGAGGGCGAGGATTTCTCAGGTGACGGAGGAAGCCTTATTGGCGAGGCTATCCTTGTTCCATCAAGACAGACTAAATTGACCCGCCTTGGTTCTATTCCAATGTCCCTAGTTCTCTGTGCCTGGGGCTCTGACCGTGGCACATAGGGATTTGCTGGAGCATTTTGCCTTCGTGAGCTTGTCCCAGCTCCTCCCCGCGGGTTGTTATGGGCATTTCTGGGAATCTGTGAAGAAGGCCCAAAACTCGAGGTCGCAATCCTGATTGACCGACTAACATGCTGATGACCCCTGTGATGATTAGTGGGCTAAGCATTCTAGTGGTTTTACCCTGAAGGCGCATAACTCGAAGTGGCAGTTCTGACAGATTGACTCAGTTTAGATCGGTTATTCCTGTGGGACTTATGAGACCCACTTTGCCTCTTTCCGGCATTAACGTCGGTTGCAAGAGGGGGTAACCAAGCCAAGACCTCCTCAATATACTTGTTTGCCCTAGCAAGATGGCTCCTTAACTGAGCATTTTCCATCTCGACGGCAGTCAGGTATCCTGGATTAGGATTTGGCTGTAGTTACACTGAACTCCCAGTATCGTCCTAACCCGCCGGTTGTTTTCCCAAACGTTGTTGAACATCCTGGCCCCTTTCATTGGGAACAGCGGTATGATGGGCCTCTTATCCACCATGATGTTTCATCTCATTATCATGCATTGATCGAGTGACACCATGATGAAAGTCGAATTGAACTTGCGAAGCACTAATTTCCTCTCAATGAAAGCACCAAACTGTTGACGCGGTTTTTCGCCAACAGTGTATTAAGAAATTAAACAGGTCAATTAGTGCTAGATTATAAACCGTAATGAAATAGTAAACACTCACTCAAAAGCACAGAACTTTTACGTGGTTCAGAGGTTAAAATCCACCTAGTCCTTAAGTCAATATTATTACTTTTCTCTCTCTATTTCTGCAAAGTTTTGGTAATACAAAATAATGGCCTCCTTATCCTATCCAACATTCCTAGTATTTATAGGGGAATTCCATGGACAGATTTGGGTAACTGCGTAAATAAATAAGGTATATAATTAATACAAATTATTCCAATTTACAATGGGATATGATTCGTATAACAAAATAAATATACTCATGCTATCTCAGATAATAAATGATAGATATATGATGCAGTTTGGTCATTAATGAGCGTATAAAGAATCCCTGAATCTTCTGGGATCCTTCAGTATGCGTTCTATCTAGGTTCTCACGAGCTGAATGTCTCACCTGAGCTCGTGTTTAATGACTACCTGAACCTGATCTCGTAGTAAGTTCAAAGCGCCCAAAGTTGGATCTGACCATTATACATCTTGAACTCAATTGTTATCCTAAGTTTTGGTTAGATAATAACGTGTATACTGTGTACGATCTGGATTGAATCTTGAGCTGCTCACATCATTATTAACCAGATATTCTACTTGGCTATTTTTCCACTATATATCTGCCAGTTGTACCCGAGCTAAGTAATTGAACTCGTGCTAATTTTAGGGTACAATAATTTTGAAAATATAATTAATTAAGTAATATAAATACTTTAATATGAAATTTTAAAATATGTGATGAGAAATTATTATGACTCATTTATTATTTTTTATTTGTATTTTCAATTTATATAACTTATTTAGATGATTTTATTAATTTTAGTTTATTTACCTTATTTAGACAACTTTAAAACTAATGGTGTTAAAAAAAAAATGTTAAATCTAACGGAAACCAACAATTTCCGTTAAACTCGCATTTATAATATATAAATAAATGTAACTCTTCATCACAACATATCTTCTCAAACTAGTTTTTTTCGTTTGGGTTAATGTATAAGTGATTTGTATGTGTTTTTTCGACACTATATTGAAGTTGATAAATGTCTAGTTGATTTTCAATTATTTTTTAGTTTATTTTGGATGCAAGTTTAGTTGTTCTGATGTATAGTTTTAGTTTATTTTGTATAGTTTTAGTTTATTTTTTACGCACTTTAAAATGCAGTAATAAGTTTTTCATTTTTTTTGGTTTTGTTATTTTTTTAGTTTATTTTGGGTTGATGTCTAGTTGATTTATGATTGTTTTTAGAGAAATTTGTGAAAATTGCCTCTTTTTTTAAGTGATTTTGCACTCTGGCCTACATTTGATAATTTTTTGCAATATGACATCTGTCTAAAATTCGACTAGTTATCTAAATTTTTCTATCAGCTGTCTAAAATTTTCGACCGCCTGTTTGAATTTTTCGACTACCTGTCTAAATTTTCGACTACCTGTCTAAATTATGCGATGTCATTTTGAAAAAAATTATTAAAACTAGGCTAGAGTGCAAAATTACTTTAAAAAATAGGTCATTTTGCTAAGGGTCCCTTGTTTTTTATCACTGTATAGTTGTGGGGTTGATATCTAATTAGTTTTTAATTGTATTTTTTAATACCATATTTTTTAAAAATTGAGTTTATAAAATTTTAAAAAAAAAATAGTGATCCTAAAAATGTGAAAGAAAAAAAAACATAAATAGGAATGTTTTTTTAACAAAAATAATATATATTTTGATTGAATGAACAAAAATATTTCTTTTCTTTTTTTACAATCAACTTATAGAGGTTCTTTTTTTTAGTTATGTAAAAAATAAGGCTTCAAAATACTCCATATAATGAGTTAGGTTTTATCAGTTGATAGAGAGATAAATGACAGTCTTCCATGGCTGATTTCAAATTTCTCAAACGAAAAACATAATATCTTCAAACTCATTTCTTTAAACATGGTAAGACCCTTCAAACTCCATAATATCTTCTATCTCTCTCTGCAATCAATAATCTCCATTGTTTTGCTTTTGATTCAGGATTACCTAAAATCCGTGGTTCCTTCACAACTCGTCTCGGAACGAGGCTCCAATTTAATCGTAATCAATGCAGGTATTGCTTTTTGCGACTGACCCATTAAAGTTGACTTTAGAAAACGCAGACCCATATGTCCAAATCGAGAATTGTCTGCTTAATTTGGTTGTTTCTATTGTGCCCAGGTTCGGGGAATGTCAGAATTGGCCTTGCTTCACAGGATGCCCCTTTTAACATTCCTCATTGCATTGCTCGTTATACTAACCAAGTGCCCAAGAGAACTGTCCAAGATCAGGTTCTTTTATAATTTTTGTTGTTTGGTTTTCATTATGGTTAATGATTGTTTATTGGGTTTAGTATGTAACTTGAGAATTGTGCTTTTTGGGCTGAATCAGATGCTTAATTCTCAAATCACTACTGCCCAGCACATGGAGAGGGAAAGGGCTTATGATGTTGTGAGTCATTGAGCATTCTTAGTTTAGCCTTTACCTGTTTTTTCAAGTGTTTACATCATGTGGTCTAGTTTTAAACTTGCTTACTTTGTTTTTAAAAGGTTGCATCGCAGTTGAAGATCCCGTTTTTGGATGAAGAGGTTGCCAACAATTCCTTGCCGCGCAAGGTATGAGTAGAAACTAATTAGTTGTGTTCAATTTTCTTGCGTAGTCTAAAGTTACTAGTTTGGATGTTAGAAATAGATTCTGATATGATAGCTGGAAGATGTTAAACAGTCACGTTTAGTAAAATGGCTTAGCTGTTTTGCAGATGGGACGGGTTGATGGATTTAATCCCCAGAATAGCAGGAAGGATACTGCATTTGATTGGACAAATGTACATGAAAAGAATGTTAAATCTCCAGCAGGAGGTGGTTAAGAAATTACTATATTTTTCTCGGTTTATGAAGAACTTCAGTTTCTTGCACTCCGTGTTTATTTTAATTCTTTGCTTTTATGTTAGTCCATGAATGCCTGAACAAAAAGAGTGAATACAGTACAATAGAATTGGCTGACTTTTTATTAGTCTATGTCACCTGTTACATATTATATCATACAATATAGTTTTAGATTGCAATTTGTTAAAGAAGTGATTTTATTCCACAGAAAGTTTGGTCATTAAAGGTTCAGATAATGAGTCTGGGGATCAAAATGAAGGTGCTGATGCTAAAGAACCTAGTTCAAGTGGACTTAATTTTAAACAGTTCATTATTGGTGAGGAAGCACTTAAAATATCTCCAGCAGAGCCCTATTGCTTACGTCGTCCTATACGCAGGGGTCACTTTAATATTTCACAACATTATCCCATGCAGCAGGTACAAATAAAATTTGCCAGCTTCCCACTGCAGGACATAGAGATTTATAATCATTGTTAATGTACATGTGCAGCCACTCTTGCTTTTCTTATATTTCTTCCATAATTGCATGAAATGGAGTCTGGTTTCTAGTTATTCATGTCTTGCGTTTATTCTTTATTTTTCATATTAATCACAGGTACTTGAGGACTTACTTCTAATTTGGGAATGGATTTTGATAGAGAAATTGCATATTCCTCTATCTGAAAGAAACATGTATTCTGCAATTCTTGTTGTCCCAGAGACATTTGATAATCGAGGTAATTAAAGTAACTATTGTATAAATGTGATTGTCAAAGATATACTCGTATTGCTGCGATTTATACCTTATTCATCTTATGCCTTGGGGTGTTACTAATTCCTTGTTGAGGTAAAAAAAAAAAAATTGTGACCCAAATAAGGGTTCATTAATGTTTTTAGGACATTTTGTTGTCTTTCTCTAGTTTTCATATTCAATCTTAACCCATTATTGTATGATTTATGAAGTCTTTATTTTGTACATTTGATTGAATAAGTGGAAAGTCTTGTGATTACCATTTTTTTGTTTGTTGAAAGCAGAGATAAAGGAGATTTTGTCTATAGTCTTGCGAGACTTGCGTTTTAGCTCAGCAGTGGTGCACCAGGTGACAATGACACACTATTCATTGATAGCTCTACATGTTTATAATTAAGTTCTTTGTGTAGGTAGGGATCATACTAAGTTTCACATAGATGACTGATTGATGGATAGCATCAGCACTCTACAATCAATCAAAATTGATCAATGGATAGAATTTAAATTTATGCCCAAGTACTGAAAACCATGAACGACTTTTTTTTCTTCATTTTTCTAGTCTATCTTCTACTGCATTGTTCCTTTGGTTACAAATCCATTGTTTTATCTGTTTCCTGATTTGTACTTAATGATCATGATAGACCCCCAATTAGGCACACTTTAGGCGCAAGAATAGGGGGTGGGAAATTAATGTGACTATTAGAAATATCTTTGGGTATCTGATTTGTTTGGAATGTTTTAGTGATTAAATAGCATGAGAGTGTAGGGTTGAGGCATGTTTATTCTGATTTGTATTGAGCCTTGGCTCTTGGGAGAGAAACCAAAACTCTTGAATTTCCTGGATTATCAATAAAAAAATACTCTCTAATTCTTCTATTTCTCTTTGTTTTTCTTTGTGTACCTAACTATGGTGTATCAATTGGTGCCGTCTGTCAAACAATCTCCATGGTGACTAAGATAGAAACCAAGATGGAAGCAGTTGAAGGTCTGATCACTACCGTTCAAACTGAGTTGGCTACCATCAAAGACGATTTGCAGAAGGTGCCGGTTCTGGAGCGGAGTGTGGCTGTCTTGGTCAATCGCTTGGATCAATTCATGACCACCCAAGAGGAGCATTGGGTGCAGCCAATGGTGGACGAACGAGCTCAGTCGTCGGCGTTTGGACCAACACTCGAAGGGGGTCACGTCGCGCGTCCGATGGTGTCGGTCATCCCTATCAACGCAGGAGGTAGCGGTAGTCTGACTGGTGGTTCTTTTCGGGACATAGCGGCGCCCGCACCGAGGTGGGATATCCGACCTCGGCGAATTAAATTGTCTTGTTTGACGGAAACAATGCAAACAGTTGGATCTTGAAGGTTGAATGGTATTTCTCTCTTCATTGCCTGACTAATGAGGAGTATCTTAAGATAGCAGTCACCAGCCTTGAAGGAGAGGCACTGATTTGGTTTCACTTGGAAAATTGTAGACGTCCCTTTGTGTTTTGGGGTGATCTGAAACGACAAATGATTTGAAGGTTCTGGCACCTTCCAACAAGGTCGATGTATCGGGAATTTCTGGCTTTGAAGCAAGACGACTTTGTGTGTGAATAAAGGAAGCGCTTTGAACTGCTCACTTCTTCCTTGGATGATACATCGAAAGAGGTATTGGAATCAACTTTCAGCAATGGGCTTACATCTGATATTGATATTGGGCTTGAAGTAACTAAATTGGGCCCTAGTGGGCTTGAAGAGGCCATGGAATTGGCCCAACAAAGAGCCAAACAAACCACAAAAGGGTCTTTCTCTCGTTTTAGTGGGACTCACGTGGGCACGATTTCTTTCTCCTCTCCACCACGATCGACGAAAATTAAGGACGAAGTTTGACTTTCGGGTTTTGGGTTCTGCCGACTGTCAGAATCTAAGCTCCAACAGAAAAAAGCTAGAGGTTTATGTTTCAAATGCGATGAAACGTACTCCCTCGGCTATCGTTGCAAAAGTAAAGAACTCCAAGTCATCGTTTTACAAGATTTACCTTCCAACAATAGTGCCAACGAGACCGATGAATCTAACAAGGGTGCCGAGCACTTGGAAAATCAGGTGGTGGAAGATTTTCTCAATTCAGTGGTGGGTCTCACTACCCCGAAGAACTTGAAGTTGGCGAGGTAGGTTGGGGCGCAGTCAGTCATGGTCTTGATTAATAGTGGGCAACCCATAACTTCATCTCCAACATCCTTATTCGCACATTGGGGCTACCCATTACTGCAACGAGCTCTTATGGATTTGGGCACTGGGAAAGCAATGCAAGCCCTAGGGATTTTTCGAGGCATGGCCGTGACTCTGCAAGGGTTAGAGATTGTTGAGGATTTTCGTCTGATGGATTTGGGCAACACGGATATTATACTGGGCATGCAATGGTTGGAGATGTTGGGGGTAACGCATATCAATTGGAAAACTCACTCAATGAAGTTCTCGATGGGAAATACAGCTGTAACATTGCAAGGCGATCCAGCTCTCCCCAAAACCCTCATGTCACGCAACTCCATGATGCGCTCTATTAAACGTGAAGGCCATGCCCTGCTTATTGAGCTTGGAGTTGTAGTTGTGTCGCCTAGTGCCTGTTCCGAAGTTCCAATGGAGATTAGCAAAGTGTTAGATGCGGCTAAGGATGTGTTTGACATGTCAATGGAGCTTCCACCATTGTGTGGCGCGAAGCATGCCATTATTCTACGAGAAAGTGTCACCTATTAGCGTGCGCCCTTATGGTTATTCTCAAGCCCAAAAAGATGCTATGGAAAAGTTGATTGAAGAGATGTTGGCAGCCGGTATTGTGCAACCAAGTGTGAGCCCTTTCTCGAACCTGGCCTTGTTAGTACGAAAAAAGATGGCAGTTGACGTTTCTATGTCGATTATCGTTCCCTTAATTGTGAGATGGTCCCAAATAAATTCCCCATTCTGGTCATTGATGAGCTGTTAGATGAGCTTCACGGAGCCACCCTTTTTTCGAAGCTTGATCTCAAATCAGGCTACCACCAAATTCATGTCCAACCAACAGACGTGCCCAAAACAACTTTTCGCACTCATGAGGGTCATTACTATTGTCTGGTCATACCTTTTGGCCTCACCAACGCTCTCGCAATGTTCTAATCATTACTGACTAAGGTTTTTCGCCTTTACCTTCGTCGCTTTGTTTTGGTGTTTTTTTATGATATTTTAGTGTGCAGTCGTAGTCGTAGTGTGCATGTTGGTTACCTGACTACAGTACTACAACTATTGTCCACACATAAGCTTTATGCGAATTTCAAAAAGTGTTTGTTTGCGAAAGAAAAATTAGAGTACTTGGGCCACATCATCTCACCAGAAGGGGTGGCAGTGGACCAGACGAAAGTCCAAATTATGCTATACTGGCATGTTCCGAAGAGTATCAAAGAATCACGGGGACTCTTGGGACTTACTGGTTATTACCCCAAGTTTGTTAGTGAAATAGCTTGGTCCCTCACCGAACAATTAAAAAAGGATAAGTTTGCATGGAATGAAACAACTATTGTTGCTTTTGAGGCCCTTAAGCAAGCTATGACTATTGTTCTGGTTTCGGCACTCCTTGATTTTAACCGGCCTTTTGTGGTAGAGACCGATGCATCTGGCTATGGGGTTGGCGCTGTTTTGATGCAAGAACAGCGACCGGTGGCGTTTATAGTCAAGTGTTGGGACAACAAGCCCTCGCCAAACCAATTTATGATAAGGAATTGATGGCTATTGTCTTTGCTATCCAAAAATGGCAACCATATCTGCTTGGACAACGTTTTGTGGTTAGAACAGATCAACAGAGTTTGAAGTTTTTATTGGAACAACGTATTGTGGCTCCCTGAGTATCAAAAGTGGATGGCTAAGCTGATGGGGTATGATTTCGAAATCTAGTATAGACCAGGGGCTGGCAATAGGGTGGTCGATGCCTTGTCCCGAGTTCTTCCTTCCATGGAGTGCCACAATCTACTCGTGTCACAATGAATTGATTGGGATGCATTACATCAAGAACTAAGACAGGATGCTTTCTTGAGCCGAATCATTTTCGATTTACAAGGAAGAACAAGCGCTGTTGGGTTTTCCTTGGAGCATGGTCAATTACAATATAAAAGGCGGTTGATGTTATCCAAAAAAATGCTCTCTTATTCCTATCATACTGAGGGAGTACCACAATTCTACTATTGGGGGACATTCCGGTGAAGATAAAACTTTTGAACGCATTACATCAGATTTTTATTGGCTGGGTATGAAAGACTGTGACAGATTGGTTGCGCGGTTGTGAGGTATGTCAGAAACACAAATCTTGGGCCATTTCTCTTGCTGGGTTATTACAGCCTATTGTTTTGCCGCCTTTGGTTTGGGAAGACTTGACTATGAACTTCATAGAAGGGTTGCCTCGGTCCCATAGCATGGATACAATCTGGTTGTGGTGGATAGGTTGAGCACATATGCTCACTTCGTTCCTTTGAAACATCCCTTTACTGCTCGAGGGGTCGTTGATGTTTTTTTGCGCGAGGTTGTCCGTTTGCATGGAATTCCAAGCTCCATCATCTTTGACTGGGACAAGGTCTTTATGAGTCTTTTTTGGCGAGAGTTATTCAAGTTACAAGGGACAAAACTCCGCCACAGCACCACATATCACCCTCAGACCGACAACCAATTTGAGGTTGTCAACTAATGTTTGGAGACCTACTTGCGTTGTTTTGCTTCAAAGAAGCCCCAAACTTGGTTGAATTGGCTTGCTTGGGCAGAATATTGTATAACACTTCGTATCATGCATCATCAAAACATACTCTGTTTTAGATCCTGCATGGTCGGGAACCTCCTGTCCTTATTCGGTACAAGTTTGGCTCCACTCCAGTCTCTTTAGTCGAGGAGATGCTAGAAGAACGGGATGCGCAACTTGATGTCCTTAAAATACATCTACTACTCGCCCAACAGAAGATGAAGATGACAGCTGATAAGAAGCGGCGTAATGATCATTTTGAAATTAGTGAGAAAGTATTCACCAAGTTGAAACCATACCGCCAGAAAACTCTTGCTGCCCAGCAGAATGAGAAACTCTCTCCTCATTTCTATGGGTCTTTTACAGTCCTCTCACGCGTCGGGGAAGTCACTTATAAGTTGACCCTACCAGCTACCTCTTCCGTGCATCCTGTGTTTTGCATGTCACAACTCCGACGTGCCCATGGTGTGACCAACTCTCCACCCACGCTGCCACCTCAGTTGAGTCCAGACCTGGAGTTGGTGGTTGAACCTGATGAAGTTATGAGTGTTCGAAACACTAAAGCTGATGGAAGTGGCGAAATGGAAGTACTCATCAAGTGGAAGAACTTGCCCCTATTTGAGGCAACTTGGGAAAACTATGACAACATATGGAAACTAGACTTCTATATTTTATTGAATGAGAGCTATGCCTTTAAATAGGCATTGTACAGAGAATGAGGATTTTTGGTAATGAATACAAAATATCCTAACACAAGTACAGAAATTCTAGTAAGAAATAAATCAGCTTATAATTAGCTAAATATAGAAACTAAATATTTTATACAGCTTGGTTTCCCATTCTAAAAGGGATACCGTATAATAATAATAAAACATTATTTCCTACACAACATGTTGCAGCAGTTTCCTTTTCTTCACCTTGTCCGCAAGGTGAAAGTTTGGGTGGGGGAATTGATAGACCCCCAATTAGGCACAAGAATCAGGGGATAAATATGGTAGTTTTCATGGGGTGGGAAATTAATGTGATTATTAGAAATATCTTTCGATATCTGATTTGTTTGGAATGTTTTAGTGATTAAATAGCATGACAGTGTAGGGTTGAGGCATGCTTATTCTGATTTGTATTGAGCCTTGGCTCTTGGGAGAGAAACCAGGACTCTCGAACTTCTTGGAATATTGATGCAGCGGGTTGGATGGTTGAGCAAAGCTCATGCCAAATCCATGGCAATAAGGGGAAACCCTCAAATAATAGAAACTCTCAAAACTCTATTTCAGGTTTGTGGTGGGTTGGAGGTTGAAAGATGTTGGGTGTGATGGTGGTACTGGGATGAAAATGAAAATGGAAGTGATGGAGAGGGTGGACAATACCTTGGAAATGACAATGGAGAAGATGATCCTTGGTGGGCACTCCACCTTTGGTAGTCGTCCCTCCGTTAGAATGGATCGCCAACTTCGTTTCGATGAAGGTTTCGATCCGCCCATAAGGCATGCACTTCATGTTCTTCGACATTGAAGCGACTCTGATCCCCATCCATGGCTATCGTACCTTTCGAGAAAGAACCAAGGCTCTGAATACGATGCAGCGGAATGGATAGTTGAGCAAAGCTCATGCCAAATCCATGGCTACAAGGGGAAAACCCCAAATATAAGACTCTTAAAACTCTATTCAAAATATCAATTCTCCAAAAGTTCCCTTACAATATAACAAGTGAGGTATTTATAGAACCCTCACAAATATGACAACATAAGGTGAATAAACAAAATGACAAATTAATAAACCTAATACATTCTAGAATTAGGACACCTCTTAATATTCTAGATTATTCTTACTACATCAAATATCAATAAAAATACTCTCTAATTCATATATATCTCTTTGTTTTTCTGTGTGTACCTGACTGGTGTATCAGATCACAACTCACAAGTAAAGTTGACTTGAGATTTCATAGTATCATGGAAGGGCTGCTTGGTGAAGAGAAGAAAGAAGTACTTTTACGCAGTTTACTATCATTATCACAATGACATTGAGTATGCTTTGATCTATTTAAAGGGAGAGGGACAGTAGGGTGTTTGAAGCATTGGAGTTTAAAATTATATAGATTTTTCTTGAAGATATTACTCCCTATGAAATATAGTCTTTTCGAGCTTTTTAGCTTTTAAGATTCATTGTTGTTGTTGTACTTTTTGTGATAGTGATTATGAGTAACATTATTTTTCAGTTTTCATTGCTTTTGGACATTTGTTCTGCCTCCTTGATCTCTTTTATAAGATATAACTTCGTTTTTTTTTTTTTGTGCATCTTGCTTATTAACATGTTTACCCTACACATGGACATCTGTATGCATGTGATGTTATGTCTTTTCCCATGTGCAAGCAATGCTTATTACATAATTTGGTAACTGTCAATTTACTTTCATAATGATTTATCAGTGGATCTTAAAATTAGCTCTAGTATTTACCATATTTCTGTGACTACCTATGCAGGAAGGTTTAGCTGCTGTTTTTGGGAATGGGTTATCCACAGCATGTGTTGTGAACATAGGTTCTCAAGTGACGTCAGTTATTTGTGTAGAGGTAATCATTGTTTCTTTCTTGATTATTTTGTGTGTAGAATAACATTTGAGGTTATATGGTGCGTGAATGCATATGATATATATTATAAATGGATGTTTATAAACAGAGTAAAAAAAGCCCTAAAGTTCATGCTTTTGATCTCTGCTTGAATATGATTTTGAGAAAAGAGATAGTTATGCAAAAATATACTTTTTATTAAAAAACAAGAAGTGACAATTTTAATATGTTCCTTTCACTATTGTAATAGCTGTAGCTGAAACTTTCTGTCATTAGCACTACCACTCTGTCTAGTGCTGTCACGTGGTTATCAATTTTATCTTCAAAACCATTTTCACCTTCAACAGCTTTTCTGTTTACTTTCCATCTCAATTAGAAATTGAATTACTCATATACTGCTACTCTTTGTGTGCTCTCTCATAGCAGTATATCCTTAAAAGACCCCCAACGCCACTTGTTTGCGGATTACTAAATATTACCACCTTATCTGTCACTATAATAATTTCTGGACATTTTTTAATTTGATTTTCGGCCCATAATGTCATTAAAGTACTTTCTTATAATTGTTGTTACCAAACATCATGACACCTTACCAGAATATTTCCTTTCTTAAACTTGCGTGCCATTTATAGTTTTGCATGAAGCAAATGAGAAAAAGGGAGAAAAAAGTTCAACTGACCACTCTCTTTTGGTGTTCAGGATGGCGTAGCTTTGCCCTCTACTGAGAAGACCTTGCCTTTTGGCGGAGAGGTTTGTTTTATAAAATAACAATAATATAGGGTGCTTTATAAAGTTTACATTACTTGGTGGTTTTATGGTTCCCACTTTTTTCATGGATTTGAGTCGTGGGCTCCTGTACATGTTCACAGGATATATCAAGATGTTTTCTTTGGACTCAAAGGCACCATCAGACATGGCCACAGATACGTACAGATGTTTTGTCAAAACCTATAGACCTCTTGATGCTTAACAGACTGAGAGAATCATATTGTGAAATTAGAGTGAGTTACTTTTTCTGGTTCACATTCAAAATGTCAACTTTGGAACTCTTAAACTCCATTACTGTGATTGTGGATTTGGCTCGATGCCTTTGGCGTGTTAACTAGGTGGTTTGTGATTCTTTTCTGCTAATTATACTTAAAGGTGGGGTACAAGCAAATAAACAGTTTAAGTGACCCTATTATATTCATACATTATACACTATTATGCTTCAATTACAGAATTGTGAAACGTTGTGGAGGACATGGTTAGATTTGTGGTTTACCTCTTAGTTATGCCTCACCAATTTATTGAGCTTCCTATTGCAGGAAGGGGAACTTGATGCTGTTGCTGTAGTTCATTCTTATGAAGCTGACACGACAGTTGGATCTCATAAGACAAGGCTAACTGCTCTCAATGTGCGTTTATTATCACAAAGTAGTCATGCCTGTCTTCCTATATTTATATTTTGTCAGGCAGAAGATTAATTCTTATTGCATGTCATATAGGTCCCTCCAATGGGTTTGTTTTACCCAATGCTTTTGGTTCCAGATGTGTATCCTCCACCACCACGCTCCTGGTTGGTAAAAATGTTGATACAGTTTTTTTTGTTTTGACAACGAGACTATCAGTAGTAAATCATGTTGATATGGGGTTGTTTCACTTGTTCAGGTTCAATGACTACGAGGATATGCTGGAAGAAACATGGCAAATGGAATTTCCCAGAAGAAATGAAATGCAAGATGGTTTTTACCCTGCTGTTCATGCAGGTTTACCAATGTGGGACAACTATCCAGTTTTTGCCAACAAACCAAAGAAAGAAGAGAAAGTTGGCCTTGCAGAAGCTATCACGAGTAGCATTCTTTCAACTGGTATGTATAAGTTTGTCCTACAACACTATTTTGTGTCTAGTTCCTTAATAACCACCCAGTGCTCTGTTGACAGGACGTATAGAACTCCAAAAGAAGTTGTTTTCTAGCATACAATTGGTAAGTTATGGCAACAGTTGAACTCTGGGTTTCAATTTTATAAACTCCTCTGGAGTAGAAGCATGAGAATTTCTTCTTGCTGTAGATTGGTGGTGTGGCTTTGACTGGTGGTCTCATTCCCACAGTGGAGGAGAGGTCTGTTCTACTCTTGCTTTATCTTTAAATCATACTATTCTTAGCCTAAGGGGGAATAAAGTTAGACGAAAGAGAAGTAGTAGTATTATTATTCTGGTGGAAGCACATGCACAAAGGGATTTTACTAGAGATGGAATACACCATTATAAATAATGCTACTAATAATTTTATACTTATGGTTGCAGGGTCTTGCATACAATACCTCCAAATGAGGCTATTGAAGTTGTCGAGGTTACTCCTTGGTTTCTTTGTCTTAATTATTTTGTTTGTTGCATTTTCTCTTCTTAATGAAAGAATGGAAATTGGAATCCTGTAGGCTTTCTGACCTTAATCCAATATTCAATAGGTTTTGCCATCAAGAACAAGTCCGATGTTTGTATCATGGAAAGGTGGAGCGGTAAGTCAACAAGGGAAGCGTCCATTATATTAGTGTTTTGGTTCTTTAGCTCTGTCATACTGTCCCTTAATTCTGCGTCTGAATTTGTTTCTCCCATTACAACACAATTATATCATCATGAATCTTGTTGTTGTTGACAGATTCTTGGAATTCTTGATTTCGGTCGTGAGGCTTGGTTACACAGGGAGGATTGGATCAAGAATGGAATTCACATTGGAAGTGGAAGAAAGTACAAGGACTCGTATTTTCTTCAAGCACAAGCAATGTGTTATATCAATTCGTGAAAAGAACGCGACTAGTAGAAGTACAGTAGCTTCTCTTCTTAGATATTCATATTTTTATCAATCAATTTTTAGAATTGAGTGGCAATATCATAGTCCCACATCGAAGAGGAAGGCAAAAGACAATGGAAAGTGGCGTATAAATAGAAGGGGTGTGCATTAATGTTACGTTTAAAAGGGTCAGTTGGCTAAATATGCCACGCTCACCCTAGTTTTGGTGGGTGCTGTATGGCTATCAAGACATATGGCTGACATAATTTGTGTAACCTTATAGGGTTGGCTCGCCTTGGCCGACCCTCCTAATTTTATGCTAATTAATTTTATGCTAATTTAAAGAAACTAATTTTAAAAATAAAAATAGTTTTTAATAATTAAATTACTAAATATAAAAGAAAATAACTACAAAAATATTTAAATTATAATTTATTTAAAATTGAATTTATATGTAATCTAAATCAAAGAAAAAAAAAACATTCTGGGCGGGAAATGAATGGGAGAAAATGAGAGGGATTTAATGATTTGGAATGTCTTGAGTTCCAACCCCTTACAAATAGGTATCTTTCTTTTTTTTAGGATTTATTTTACAAGTTCTATTTGCATAACTACCCTCTTGTATGGAATGCATGATAAGGTAGGTGTACACATGTCAATTGTTCATTGGCTCTTAGTTGAGTAGTGGTGGCGCGGATTACCATGATGTAGTTAAGTAAACGCCTTGAGGTGGCCTGTGTTTGTACCATGTTAATAAGAACATGGGGCACTGCCTACCCAACAAAATTAACTCATGCTCGCTACTGCGTTACCCTTTTGCCGTGTAGAATGTTGTCTCATTTTCATTGAGGTAATCTCTCTTTCTCGCAATGAAGTTATCCTCTTCTTGCTGGGATGTTGTCTCCTTTTTGCGAAAAAGCAAGCAACGAGTAATCATGTCTTGTTTTTACAAGGCGAAACAAATGGTAAGTGAGTGACTCAAGTTTTTGCACATAACCTAGTGGATGGATACAAACCTACTTTTTTTTCTTTTAAAGTTTTGATCATTTATTTTTTGTTAATTGAAGAACCAAAATTACAAATGAATGTAATTTTGTAGTTTTGTGAGTTCTTTTAATTCTTTCCCAATTTTTTGTTAGTTTATGATTTTGGTGTTTCATCAAACCTTTCAAGAACAAAATGGTGGGTGATTAGAAAAAATATGATTTTAGTATCTATTGGTTTCTTTAATAGTAATAAAAACACTAAATAGAGAAGAAAAAAATCATGAACAACACTTAATGAAGTTTTTTTTTTTTTTTTTAAATAATGTTTATTTAAGTTTTAATAAGTTTTAGGTATTAATCTTGTTTGAATTTAACTCACTTTAAAAAAAAAAAATCCTCCAATTTTTAAAAAAATAAATTATTGAATTTTACATGATTTTTAATATATTTAAATTGATTTTTAAATAATACATATACAATTTAATTAATCAAGAAAAATCAAATGTTTATGTGTCAACTATGTCACCACATATGTAACACCCCACATCACTATGGTTGCTTCCTGGAATGACGATTAGCCCTACAAACCAACACGAGTCTCTTCTGCGAAAACTTCCCATGAGGTCACCCATCATGAGACTACTCTAGGTCAAGCACGCTTAACTTTGGAGTTCTCAAGTGATGGGCTACCAAAAGAAGATGCATCTTGTTAGCATAGGTAGTACCCATTAATCCATTTAAGCATTCTTCAACTGTGTAATCCTATACCTACATAGTCTTAGAATCATCACACTTGACCTTCCTCAGGAGATGTTGGATTGCACAGCTTTTACCCGGTCTTTCCCCCTACAGATCACGGGATTCTGACTGTCACAATCACCCCCTTAGAGGTCCGACGTCCCTGGCAGCCACACTTCTGGCTGGGTCAAGACTCTGATACCATTTGTAATGCCCCATGTCACTGTGGTTGTTTCCTGGAATGACAACTTACCATGCAAACCAACATGAGTCTTTCCAGCGTGATTTGTCCTCACCCGCATGCTTCTTGGGAAAACTTCTCAGGAGGTCACCTGTAACGTCCCAAATTACATAGTAAGGCTTAGGGCCTTGATTAGAGGGTCAAGATGGCAATATATGGAGTTATATGCTTATATGAGTTATATTTGTGTATAATTATGTGATTATATGAGTTGTATGATAATATGACTAGTTATTCATTTTTAGGAGTATTAAATATGTATGTTGGCTCGTTTCTTATTAGAATGGCATGTTAGGAAACTTTATACAGGATCTTTATTTATTTTCATGTAGATCTAATATTAAACAAATTAATATGAGATAACCTAGAACATGTTTCTAAAATTGAATTCAAAGATAAACAAATATAAGAATACTTACAGTATACGCAGCGGAATGAAAGAGTCCTCCCTTCAATTTCTCTAACTCGTGTATCCTTTCTGTCGCAGAGTATTATCAAGAAACTGAACCGTTCATCTAATTTCTTCACAATCTTCCAATGTATCATTAGAATCACCTAGACTAGTGTGGGAAATTCTCAACACATGAGATAGATACAAAGAGAAGAAGAGAAAATAACTAAGAGGCTTAGAAAAGGACTTGTGTTTAGAGAGAATCTAAAACTATAAGAAAATCTGACTTGTGACTTATCAAACTTGTGATTTGACTTCTCTCTAAGCACTCATTTTATAGACTCAATTAGGCCATTTAATTTAATTAAAAAATCAAGAAAATAATAGTCAATATGAAGCCATAGGTCGAAATTATCATGGGCTTTAGGCCCGTGAAATTTCTCATTTGATTATAAGCCCATTGAACTTAAAATCAAGGCCTGTATTATTTTCTATTGATTTAATTAATTAAATAATTATTTAAATTATTTATCAAATTAATTATTTATAATTTGAAACTTGATTTAAACTTATTTATTAATTTAGATACAAATTTATCTTAATTAATAAATATGTCCTAATTTTTCTTTTCTTCTCAAAATTACATAACTCTATGAAACTATCCAAAATTGACCTGGTCAACTTTGATAATTCTAATTGATAATTAAATCAATTAATTGAGACTATCTAGATGATTTTATTCAAGGTACAATGGGGACCGTGGGCCTATGAAATCAAGCTCCAATAAGTTATCATAAATCTAACAAATAAATTTACTAACTTATTAATTCCTCGTGACTCCACTATAGACTCAGAATTGCACTCTTGAATTCATAGAACGCTCTATAACAAATATAGCTACGCTATTAATTATCCATTGTTACAACCATAATTGTCACTCAATCCTCTATAGATGGTCTACAATGAGATAGGACTAAAATACTGTTTTACCCCTCATTGTATTTTATCCTTAAAACACTTAGTTCCTTGTAAATTATATTTCAGTAAACTAATTTAATTACTGAAATGAGATCTCTATCATTTAACACCTTGAACCAAACTAAAAGGAAACCATTGTTTCACTTCTTCATCAGAAGCAATAGACGTTCATATCTATGATTAACACTCCCACTCAATTATACTACCGAGTTCCCAAGATGTAAGTATGGGATAGTCCGTAGGGTAAGCTAGTAATGATCAAGTCAAAGAACTCAAATAATACAATCAGTTAGAATACTAACCACTCAGAATTGAGATTGAATTAACTTATGCTCAACTATATGATATGACTATAATGGATAATAATGATATGCTTACTTATCTTATCAACTGTCAATATCGGTCCTGTCCGATGTAACAAATACATCCGATCTAATCTACTTTGCTAATGTTCTGGAAAGAACATAACACCACAATGTGTAAATAGATCATATTGTAGATTGGCAAGTCAGTGTAAATCTTGTGCACTGACTAATCTTAGGACTAACTTATTTTGAACATATAATCATATTAATATTCCACTGTGATTACGTCACTATAAATATGATTTTCTATATGCTCGGGATTTAATAGAAGTTTATATCAAACAAATAATCATGAAAATAAAATATGTGAGCAAAGTGATTGACCAAGTCAAAAAATGATTTCTATTCTTTTATTGATAATAAAATGAGATTACAAAGAATTTGGGTTTTAATTAGGGCATAAAACCCCCCAACAAACTCTCACTTGCACTAATTGAAACTAATGCCTTAATTCTACTAATCTCATTTCCTTGATATGCTTATCAAATGTAGCTTTTGGTAGTGTCTTTGTAAACGGATCTGCAAGATTGTCTTTAGTTGCAATCTTCATAACCTTCACATCTTCCCTGGCCACATATTCTCGAATAATGTGATACTTCATTTTTATATGCTTACTCCTCTAGTGACTTCGAGGTTCTTTCGAGTTGGCTATCGCTCCTGTATTGGCACAAAACAACACAAGCGGTTTATCCATTTCTGGAATAACACCAAGATCTGAATAGAACTTCTTTAGCCAGACTATTTCCTTAGTTGCTTCTGACGCGACTATGTACTCAACCTCCATGGTGGAATCTGAGATTGCAAACTGCTTTACGCTTCTCCAAATCACAGCTCCACCCCCAAGAGTAAACACCATTCCAGAAGTAGACTTCCTGTCATCGACATCAATCTGAAAATCTGAATCGGTGTAGCCTACAGGGTTCAAAACACCACCCTTGTAGACTAACATATAATCCCTAGTTCGTCTCAAGTACTTCAGGAGATGCTTAACTGCTATCCAATGTTCTAGTCCTGGGTTTGACTAATACTTGCTCACTACTCCCACTGCATAGTAGATATCTGGTCTAGTACACAACATGGCATACATCAGACTTCCAACTGTAGATGCGTAAGGAACTTTTCTCATTACATCTTCCTCTTAAGAAGTCTGGGGAGACTGCTTCTTTGAAAGATGAATTCCATGGCGGGACGGTAGACGCCATTTCTTGGAATTTGTCATTGAGAAACGTTCAAGCACTTTATCAATGTAAGTTGCTTGAGATAGAGCTAAGAGTCTGTTCTTTTTATCTCTGGTGATCTGGATACCTCGAACATAACTTGCTTCACCCAAATCCTTCATCTGGAATTGAGTGCTCAACCAATTCTTCACATCTGATAATTTCTTAACATTGTTTCCAATGAGTAAGATACCATCTACATAAAGAACCAAGAGTACCACTATTTGATTTGCCTTCAGTTGGTAAACACAGGGCTCATCAATATTTTGTTCAAAGCCATAGGTTTTGATTATTTCATCAAACCTAAGATTCCAGAAACAAGAAGCTTGCTTAAGTCCATAAATAGTCCTATTCAGCTTGCAAACCTTTCCTTCTTGTCCAGATACTTTAAATCATTCTGGCTAATCCATATAAATGACTTCGTCAAGCTTTCCATTAAGAAAAGCTGTCTGGATGTCCATTTTCCAGATCTCATAGTCGAGAGCGGCTGCTATGGATAGGAGGATGCGAATGGACTTGAGCATGGCTACCGGACTAAAAGTTTCCTCATAGTCCACGCCTTCTCTTTGGGTATAACCCTTTGCCACTAATCGAGCTTTATAAGTCTCGATATTTCCATCAACACCTCGTTTCTTCTTGTAGATCCACTTGCATCCAATGGCCCTAAAGTCACTAGGTGCTTCCACAAGATCCCAGACGAAATTTGAGTACATGGACTCCATTTCCTTTTTCATGGCTTCGAGCCATAGTTCCTTTTTCAGGGCTAGCCATTGCCTATTTGAAAGACAACGGATCATCATCACTAGTGTTACCAACAACCATATTGGTTTCACCATCCAAACCATAGCGAACTGGGTTCCTAGAAACCCTCCCACTACGATGAGGCTTTGTGATAGTTTGCTCAGGAACAGTGGTACTTTCTTCCTTTGAATCGACTTGCGTCGGTTGGACATGAAGAGTGGGAATTTCATCATCAACTTGCATAGATGATGATGGAACATTGGTTGGAGTCAAATATTTAACCATCTCTTCTAAAACTACTTTGTTGCGAGGTTTGAAGTTTTGGACATAGTCATTTTCCAGAAAAGTAGCATTTGTAGAAGTAAACACTTTCTTTTTTGAATGACTATAGAAAATTCCACCCCGAGTACCTTTAGGATAGCCAACAAACATGCAAACTTCAGTTCGCGGTTCTAGCTTTCCCTCCTTTTTCCTCAGCACGTGGGCGGGACACCCCCAGATTCTATAATGGCGTAAACTAGGTTCACGACCATTCCAGCATTCTAAAGGTATTTTGGGGGTTGATTTAGATGGCACGACATTGAGAATGTCGTTCGCGGTTTCAATTGCATGTCCCCAGAACGAAGTTGGTAGAGTTGAGTAACTAAGCATGCATCTAACCATTTCCAATAAAGTTCTGTTCTGGCGTTCCGCTACACCATTTTGTTGCGGAGTACCTGGGGTAGTAAGTTGTGATAAAATCCCAAGTTTAGTTAAATGATCTTGGAACTGCATATCCAAATATTCTCCACCCCTATCAAATCGCAAGATCTTTAACATTTTACCTAATTGGTTCTGTGCCATTGCTAGGAATTCCTGAAACTTTAAAAATGTTCCTGATTATCTATGCATTAGGTAAAGACATGAGTATCTAGAGTAATCGTCAATGAAAGTGACAAAATACTCAAAACAACCCCTGGCTTGTACATTCAAAGGTCCACAAACATCTGAATGCACAAGACCAAGTGGTTCTTTGGCCCTATCACCCTTTACAGAGAATGGACGCTTGGTTAGTTTTCCTTCTAGACAAGATTCACAGACAGGTAATTCACCTAAGGTGAGTTCCCTCAAAGGTCCGTCCTTTGTAAGTCTTTGAATCCTATCATAGCCAATGTGACCTAGTCTCAAGTGCCATAAATACGTCATATTATCGTTATCTGTCTTTTGACGTTTATTGGTCCTAGGTTTAGCTACTTTGAATAAATCATTGTTAAGAGCGAGGGGTTCGTTAGGTCGTAGAACATAAAGCCAATTTTCCAAACATGCAATACACAATTGTGATCCATTGAAAGAAATAGATATATTAGAACTTGTGAAAGTCATAACAAATTGTTCTAATTGCAACATGGAAACTCAAATTAAATTTCTACTAAAATCCAGAATAAAAAATACATCATTTAAAATTAAATATTTATTTTTGAACTTCAGACGAGCTCTTCCTCTAGCTTGGACAGCAACGAATGCTCTGTTCCCAACTCTAAGCTTTAAGCCGCCTTCGTCCACTTCCTCCCATGATTCAAGAAGCTGTAAAGAGTTGCAAACACAATTGGTAGATCCAGAATCAATAATCCAAACAGATTTATCATTCTCTAAAACAAATGTTTCCAAGATAAATGAACTATAATCATTACCTTTGTTTTTCGCTGCTAGAAACTTAGGGCAATCTCGTTTCCAATGCCCATTCTCTTTGTAGTGAAAGCACTTATCTTTACCTTTCTTGTTTTTCTTGTTCTTCCCCTTAGGCGTATGTGCACTTGGTTGTGCACTCGTCTTTGCAGCCTTTGCATGCTTGGGGTTGTTGTTTTGTCCACCTTTCCTCTTGTTTCCAGCTTTCGAAGACGAAGCTTGGTTAGCTTCAGCCTTAGCTGGATCAGTAGCAACAACAGTTGTCTTATTTTCTCCTCCTTTACTAGGTCCACCCATGATAGGCTCAAAAAACTAAAGCTCGTTTATGAGTTGCGTCAGACCATAGTTGAGTTGATCACAAACGTGCAGACACGGTGCCATCTGAGCATTCACAGTGTCATCACATATGTGCGGAGACGGTGATATCCAAGCATTTACAGTGCCATCACGAGCATTGACGATGCCATCACGAACGTGCGGACACAATGCTCGTTCTAGGGATTCCTCAATCATGACGAACTCGGAGTTGTCACCAATCAACTTTATGTTGATATTCTGCTTCCAATTAAGGAAGTTTTCTCTAGTGAGTTTCTCCATCGAAAGTTGAGAAAGGATGGGAGTAGACACAACCATTACTTAACTTAAAACTACAAATTATCAATAAAATAGAAATTAATCACATTTGCTCAATAAAACTTCTATTCACACAAATTTCAAGAAATGGGACAACATATACCAAAAATATGTAAGATATGAGAAAAAATACCAAAAACAATCATATCTCTATTTCTTTAGGTTTTTAACTAATCTATGATATCATTGTCTCGATTGGCGAGAGTAAAAAATACCACTAGTTAAATAGAGTTGTAAACTCATTTAATAATGGACACCACTATTAACAACCTACTATTCGATCAAAATAAGAAAACAAAATCTCTTATTTTATGAGCTAGACCCAGGGATTCAATAATCATAGATTTAGTCCTAGTAGTCACCGTAGGAGTGAGTCTAGTAGAATTTGACCTATAATGATCTTTCTTTTGAAATCTAACATTGTCAAAATAACTAATGAACACCTTCCGTAGGGGGACAAATCAAAGTGCCTCAAGGCCCCATTAAGCTATTGACTATGTTAAACCAACGGTGGAGATCGAATATAAATTTTAAAATAAACTCATTATAAAATTAAAAATAGTACTTTTATTATTTATTTTTAGAAAATTGATGACTATGGTTTTCCAAAAAAAATTAAACAGATTAAATTTTTTAAAACCAAAGTCTTATAATTTCCTATTAATTCTAAAGTGTCACATTGAAACAAATTCAATTAATTTAGAATTAATTTGTTGTTAATCAATATTTAGGTTTAACTAATATAATGAACCTATACAATTAAGTCCAACTCAGGCAAATGGGCCTTAACAATTGGGTTTGTATGGAGGAGAGCTGGGTCCAGTATGTCGTTCCACTACAAAGGCCCCCAATCTTCCATACAAGGTCCAAAAGACAGGAATTTAAACATTCGTTTTATTAATTATTATTAAATTATTTGGCTACTATAGTCATGCAAAGCAAATGAGTCTTCATAAGTGGAATCACCCACTAGAGAGGAATTTAAACTTTACATTTTATAATGGGCCCAAATAAAACCTATCATTTTATTAATATTTTATTTGGCAAAATACCATATATCTAACAAACATATGAGCCACTATATGCATCTAAGCCAAATTGCAAAAATACGACATATAGTGCAAATTGACATGTTATAATTGGATGGGCCTAATCATGTTACTATATGAGTAATTCTATGAATTTATGCAAAAATACCACAATTTATTTCATTTGCAAAAATACCACAATTAATTACCTAGAATTTATCAAAAAATTCAAATTAATTAAATTTTTACAAATAATAAGTCAATTTAAATGAAATTTATCAATAATTAACAATAGTTAATTTAAATTTCATTTATCAACAATCAACTTAGTTTTAGGTTAATTTGAAAAAAAATATATATTAATTTAGTTTAAATAGGATTTATCAACAATTAACCAAAGTTAATTTAAATCTCATTTATTAAAAAAATATTTTATTAATTGGCTGAAAAAAAGATATTTTTCAAAATTTAACCAATTTTAAATTTTAAAAACAATATCTTAACTGTTTTTAAAAAATATCTTGTGTTGTTACAACTATAAGCAAATATTTTAACCATTTAAAAAAAATAAAATATTAATAGTTATAACAATCATAAAATATCTCAAAACAGTTAATCAAATTCAAATATCCATGAAAATATCTAACTAACAAATTTCAAATAATTTAAATATTAAAAACTATAGAATAAACGGACATTTATATTTTCAAATAAAGATTTAATAAAATATAAATAATTTAAACGAAAATATCTTAAATATCTTATATCTTAGTTCTAATATTTTAATATATTAAAAGATTTAAAATTAAGTTGTTAGTCTATTTTTAAATTTGAATTTGAATCTTTGTAGAAAATATCTAATTATTTAAATCTCAACTAACAAAAATATCTTATTTTAAAAGACAAATTTAAATGATAAAACAAATATGATATTTTTGGTTTTAATTATAAATAATTTATTTCCACAAATTTTATTTTTCTTTAATTTAAAAAAAAATTAATTTTTTTTTGGGGATGAATAGTACTTGTGGGTACTGTTCACCGTGTTGGTGGCCGGTGCGCGTGGGCGTGCATGCAGTGCACGGGCGGGGCACGCATGCATGGCAGCCAGACCAAATTTAAAAAAAAAAAAAATTTTGAGCAATTTTTCAAACCAAAACTATTTTCTAATTAATTTTTAACATGTTTTACACAAAATGAAGCATATATAAAAATTAATAGCATAGAAACACACAACAAAATAACCTAAAATTTGCTAATAATCACATAAAATCAATATGCTTCATAAAAACATGAAAAATCATCCAATTATTTAAACATATCAAGTAATTAAATTTTTAACATGCTCATGCATGAAAATAAAGACTACCAAAGGCTCTAAGGCCAGTTGTTAGGAAACTTTATACAAGATCTTTATTTATTTTCATGTAGATCTAATATTAAACAAATTAATATGAGATAATCTAGAACATGTTTCTAAAATTGAATTCAAAGATAAATAAATATAAGAATACTTACAGTATACGCAACGGAATGAAAGAGTCATCCATTCAGTTTCTCTAACTCTTGTATCATTTCTGTCGCAGAGTATTATCAAGAAACTGAACCGTTCATCTAATTTCTTCACAGTCTTCCAATGTATCATTAGAATCACCTAGACTAGTGTGGGCAATTCTCAACACATGAGATAGATACAAAGAGAAGAAGAGAAAATAACTAAGAGGCTTAGAAAAGGACTTGATTTTAGAGAGAATCTAAAACTATAAGAAAATCTGACTTATGACTTATCAAACTTGTGATTTGACTTCTCTCTAAGCACTCATTTTATAGACTCAATTATGTCATTTAATTTAATTAAAAAATTAATAAAATAATAGTCAATATGAAGCCCTAGATCGAAATTATCATGGGCTTTAGGCCCGTGAAATTTTCCATTTGATTATAAGCCCATTGGACTTAAAATCAAGGCATGCATTATTTTCTATTGATTTAATTAATTAAATAATTATTTAAATCCTTTATCAAATTAATTATTTATAATTTGAACATTGATTTAAACTTATTTATTAATTTAGATACCAATTTATCTTAATTAATAAATATGTCCTAATTTTTCTTTTCTTCTCAAAATTACATAACTCTATGAAACTATCCAAAATTGACCTGGTCAACTTTGATAATTCTAATTGATAGTTAAATCAATTAATTGAGACTATCTAGATGATTTTATTCAAGGTACAATGGGGACCGTGGGCCTATGAAATCAAGCTCCAATAAGTTATCATAAATCTAACAAATAAATTTACTAACTTATTAATTCCTCGTGACTCCACTATAGACTCGGAATTGCACTCTTGAATTCATAGAACGCTCTATAACAAATATAGCTACGCTATTAATTATCCATTGTTACAACCATAATTGTCACTCAATCCTCTATAGATGGTCTACAATGAGATAGGACTAAAATACTGTTTTACCCCTCATTGTATTTTATCCTTAAAACACTTAGTTCCTTGTAAATTATATTTCAGTAAACTAATTTAATTACTGAAATGAGATCTCTATCATTTAACACCTTGAACCAAACTAAAAGGAAACCATTGTTTCACTTCTTCATCAGAAGCTATAGACGTTCATATCTATGATTAACACTCCCACTCAATTATACTACCGAGTTCCCAAGATGTAAGTATGGGATAGTCCGTAGGGTAAGCTAGTAATGATCAAGTCAAAGAACTCAAATAATACAATCAGTTAGAATACTAACCACTTAGAATTGAGATTGAATTCACCTATGCTCAACTATATGATATGACTATAATGGATAATAACGGTATGCTTACTTATCTTATCAACTGTCAATATCGGTCATGTCCGATGTAACAAATACATCCGATCTAATCTACTTTGCTAATGTTCTGGAAAGAACATAACACCACAATGTGTAAGTAGATCATATCGTAAATTGGCAAGCCAGTGTATATCCTGTGCACTGACTAATCTTAGGACTAACTTATTTTGAACATATAATCATATTTATATTCCACTGTGATTACGTCACTATAAATATGATTAGCTATATGCTCGGGATTTAAGCAAATAATCATGAAAATAAAATATGTGAGCAAAGTGATTGATCAAGTCAAAAAATGATTTCTATCATTTTATTGATAATAAAATGAGATTACAAAGAAATTGAGTTTTATTTAGGGCATAAAACCCCAACACGACAATTTTTGTAATTTGGTCATTATGGGCATAATTTTATATATGTACCTATATGTGATATATGTGAGAGACCACATTATTATGTGGGTTTATTTGGGTTACTCGACACGAGATGATCCTAGGGAGCAAGTTAGTGGGAAAGTCACAACGGGACCCAATACCTGACTCAGAGCGAGTCAAGGGGTATTATGGGTAACTGATACATTATTGGATTATCGTGTAATGGGAATGAATAATTAAGGATATATTTGGAGTTAGTGAGTTTAGGAAAGAATACCGGAGATTTTGATCATTTTTCCCTCGGGGACGTTTTTGGTACCCCGAGCCTCAGGATTAGCTTAAGTAACTTAAGCCTTAAGGAAACAAAACAGAAACACAAAAACACTTGTAGCAGGTCAGTCCTAACCGACTCTCTCTCTCTCTTAATCTCTCTCAATTGTGAGTGAAGTTCTTGAGGAATTAAGGAGATTTTTGGTTGGAAACCAAGGAATTGAAGGCTCGGGTTAGGATTCGGGATTGGTTGTGGCTAGGAGATCACCATTCACAGCAGAGGTAAAACTTTAATCCCTATTTTAGTTAAATTTCTGTCATGTTTCCCTTGAGTTTTGAGGTGTTCTTGAGCCTTGTGGCTCAAGTAATAGATTGTGAATCTTGGTGGGTTTTTAATCGAATTTTAAGTTGAGTTTTGTTGCTGATATTAGACTGAATCTAATCTGAGAATTAATTGTTGTTCTAGGAATGATTTGGGTAGATTTTGGTAAGTTTTTGGCTGGAGGAAAACAGAGGAAATTTGGGTTCGCAGGGTCAGGTTGCAACCTTGTTCTTGGGGCGTCGTGACCCAAGCGAACCCAGGGCTAAGGGGGAGCTTCTACTTCAAGGGCGCTCCACGACCTTCCAAGACAGGTCGCGGCCCGTGTCCAGGTTCCAGGCAGGAAGGAGCCTCTGACCTAGGAGGCGCGACGCAGCCCGCCAGAGCATTTTTGGCTATTGTAGGGTTTTAGTGACGAGAATTCAAACCTAATGGCTCAGGATCGATTTTACTACCCAGTTTAGTAGAATTCGGGGTCCTAGAGGCTAGGACTCGATTTGGAAGCCTTTATTTGCTTGTTATTAATATAATTTGTTAGGAACGAGTTTCCTAATACGCAGCAGAATGGTGGTGGGTTGGCCTAGTGTACAACAAAAATTTTGTAACATATTTAAACTACTTTTAAATATGCGGATCCATTAATATACATACATTAATCATAAGCAAGAAAAGAATAGAAAACATACCTCTTGAAGCCTATCAAGTGTCCTTGCAATCTTTTCGTAATTTGAACGAACTTCCTATCCAAGTTGCTCCCAGGTACTCACACCAAGATCTTCCACAACGTTCTCTACACTTCAAGAAGTGTGTGGGCACTTAGAGAATAAGGGATGGTTAATTTTTTATTCTACTTGATGTACTCAACACATGAGATCAAGAGAATAAACTTGAAATTTGTTCTGTATCTTTTTCAGGGAGAGATAGAAAAGTCTCGTTCTTTTTCACAGAGCGAATGAATGTCTTCTTTCTATTTTCTAATAAGTCTTACTTAAAAAGAAAATATTTAAATTTAAAAAATAAATTTGTAACCAATTTACAACTTATCTTTTAATTAATTAATTATCTTATTAATGAAAATATCCAAAAATTAACTTTTGAATTTTCCATTAATTAATTAATTAAATAAATAAAATTGAAAAATCTATCCCTAAAAAATAATGCAGTACACGCCACACACAGTGCATGGATTGTGTGTGGTCGTGTACCACTCTATATTTTAGGGATATTTGATTTTTCTATTTTTATTTAATTATTTATTCAAACTACTTTGTCAGATAAAAATCTAACAACCTGATAATTAATTCAAATTTGAATTCAAATTTAAATTAAATATCTTTTTAACTAATTATCAAATATAATTAATTATTTGAATAAATATCAATCTTTTAAATTCAAATCCAATTTGAACTTATCAGATTATTATCTCCCACTCAAATAAAAATATTTAATTAATTCTACCAATTAATTAAAACCAATAATAATTTCAAAATTAAATATTTAATTTATTATAATTTTGAAAATTATAATTAATTAACTATTTAATATAATTTCTAAATTAATTTAATTATTTAATATAATTTTGAAAATTTATTTAATATAATTTCAAAATTTACATATTAATTAAATGTTAATTAATTTTGTTAATTACAACTAATTTGTAATTAATTAATTAATCAATATTATCACATAATTGCATATTTGACCCAAAGAACAAATTTCTTCTTAAATATGTATTTCAACCATTTTTCCCTTTATATCAACTCTTGCCTTGAATAGTGTTGATAGAGCCGAATTTGGGACCTATGGACTTATAATTCCAAGCTCCGATAAATTTGAGATTATTAATTAAACTCTTTAATTAAATAATCTTAATTTATTAATCTCATGATTATTCCACTATAAATATGAGACTGCACTCTTGTAATTATAGACATTTCATTTACTAAGTACTTTATAATGATAAAGCGTCCATTGATATAATCATTGCATACAAATTAACCCTATAATAATGATTCATAATTAATCGGGGATAAAATTACCGTTTTACCCTTTTAATTATATCTTGTTTCCTTAAGTACAATTGACTGTACTAGTGAAGGTTAATTCATAACTAAATTATGAATTTGAGCTCAATAACCTTTTCAATCTCAAAAGTCAACCCTTAAGAGAACAATTATTCAATTTCTTTCGAGAAGGTTTAGATTCCATAGCTGTATACTATGTCTCCAGCCATTTACATTAATGAGTTCCCAAAACAAAAGTTTCTAGCCTGATCATTCCGACAGACTCTAACGAGTGAATCAAATAACTCATATAACATAAACAGGAGTTCATAGTAACTTCAGGATTAAGATCTATTTGTATATGATCATCAGTTGATATATTTAATTAACACATCGAAATGGTATTTAACTAAGTATTAATAAACATATATGGTCCAGTTCTATATATTCTCTAATATATAAAGTACCTCCACTAAAGTGTCCTACTACACTAGTGATTCAGATCTAGATCACATGTATTCATAATACTAGTGGACCGTACTTGCAATAATTAATCTAAAGATTCCATAACTTTATTTTACTGCGAACTATTCTAGTTCATTTATCTCAAACACAATCCTCCCGTACCAATACGTGTTTGAGATCACATATATGAACTTAGGAATTTTTCTGATATTTACATAATGGTATCACAGAATAATATAGTCCATAAATTATATACATAACAAATTCAATTTATTTATTTATTTCTTAAAAAAATGTCTACTACATATGCTTTCAGGGCACAATTCCCAACAGAATCCTATATTATGGTTGTGACTAGGTCATCGCTAGGGGCTCAGAACTGGGATCGTGCTCGAGGGTTATTCTTATTATTACGCTATACTTGGACCTGAGGTAAGAAAACTGTACCCAATACATGATATATGTGATTACGGCTTGGCCCAGTTGTTGATTATAATTATGAATAGGGCGCGGGCCCCTGAGAATGTACGTGTTTGAGTTATGATTGCGCTTGTTGATTAAACATACTTGAATATTCTGTTTCTGGCTAAGTGTTATACGATTATTCACATGGTTTGCATAGCTAGGGCTCAGCCCCGTTAGGGAACATGGTTATCACTATGTTTACATTTAATTGATGGTGTTATATGATTGATATGTACGCATACTTGTATTGTCAGAAGTATGCTTATATGTATCTATATCTGAATACCTGGTTTAGGGCTTGGCTTATTAGTCAAGGGCGGCAATAGCGCATTGCGCGCTGGTCGAAAGGCTCAAGCCGAAACAACAACGTACTATTATGTTGGTCGACCTTATGGTTGTTGGAAAACAATGTGTTTGGCTATGGCTAGTTACTCAAAGCTAAGGGCGAGGGGCCTAGGTGACTCTATGGTCACATAGTTTGGGCATAGGGCCCCGGGTTGACTTTATGGTCAACTATTCGGAGCAGCAGGCCCAAGAATGATCAAATGATCACTTATTTGTAATTGTATGCATGCATGAGTAGGTTATTACTGTTGAGCATGCTAGATATGTATGTGACCTGCGTTTACTGTTCATGCACAAATTTAAGTTTTCTTGCTGAGCCTTGGCTCACGGGTGCTATGTGGTGCAGGTAAGGGGAAAGGAAAGCTTGACCAACCATGAGTTGGAGAGCTTCGGTGGCGACGTGTACATATTTGGCTGCTCGTCTACCATGACCGAGGATATTCCAAGGAACTAGGGCTATATTCCCTATTTTACCGCTTAGGTCGGCCGATTGTAACTTTTGATGTATATACACCCTTTTAAATGTTGTTTGTAATATTTTGGGATCCCATGTATGTATTAAACTCTTTAATGAAAAGTCAACGGTTCCTTGATCAAAAATTTTAACCCTAACCCTTGACATTAACTGTAATGCCCCGAATTCTCCGTTGTGTTTAGCGGCATGAACAGTAGGCCGGGAGGGCCATACTTGCTTAATTATGTTATTAATTTATTAAATGCATGTATATGTTGATTATATTATGATATGATGTGAAATGCATGCATGTGAGTCCATATTTCTATCTACAGGGGTGTGATGGTAATTTGGCCCGTTGAGGGTAAATTGACTAATTGTTCGCGTGTTGGTGATGTAATTTGAGACCACATTATGATGTGGGTTTGTTCGAGCTATTTGGCATGAGACGATAAAGGAATGTTAAATATCGTTTTGGTCATAACGGGCTTAAGCTCGGGGCTCGGGGTGAGTCACGGGGTGCTTTTAATGATTAGAGTGTTACCGGGGATTAAAGGGTAACGGGATGTGAAATATTGGTGTTTGAGAATATTGAGATTAGCGGGAATTGGGAAGTGTTAGTTATCATTAACGGTGTAGGTGGTAAATGTCAAAATTACCCTTGAAGTGGTTATAGGAGCTTTATTAGACCTAGGGGTATAATGGTCATTTGTGATTTGGATATATATGATGTATGGATGGCTGTAAAACAGAACCCAAAACAGAGTTTGTTTCATCCTTCTCGTACCTTCACCTTCCTTCATTCCCCTTGTGAGTTTTTGTGATCTTGTTGAGGATTTGAGCTTGGGAGCTAGGTCTTGACACTTTGGGAGAGTGTTCCACAGTGGAAGAGCACCATAACCTGAACTTGAGGTAAGATTTTAGCCATTAGTTTCCATGTATGCTCTGTTTTCGTTCATAGTTTTCAGCTTTAGATTTTGGTATGGAAAGTTGGAATCAAGGGGAGTTCTTGGGATGTTTTACTTGGGTTATGATGAGGGATAGTTATGGGTGATGTTTGGAGGTTTAAATGGGTGTTTGAGAGAGGTTTGGGTGGTGTTTAAATTGGGTTTGAAGGGTTGGTTTCAAGGGTAAACGCAAGGGAGGAAAAACAGGGGTTTTGGCTGAAATGGAGCTTGCGCCGCGGCATGGTAGGGGTGAGCCGCGGCCCTTGGGGGCTGCTGGGTTTAGGCGCCTCTGTCTGAGGGGCGGGCCGCGGCATGGCCAAGGAGGGCCGCGGCCCTTAAGGCATTTTTGGCCAAAGTGAGCTTTTTAGCATGGGGATTCAAGCCTAAGGCCTCAGGACTGAACCTACTACCCGGTTGAGTAGTGTTTGAGGTCCCAGAGGTTAGGTTTTGGGTTGGGAACCTTTTATTATTCATTTTATTGATGGAATCCCATAATTTGGTTATGACCAGGTAACCGCTAAAGGACCAAAAAGTCGATCGTTCTCAGGGTCACTCTTTTATTTGTTCTTGCTCGAACCGGAGGTAAGAAAACTGCACCCCAGGTGTGACATGCATGGATATTTGTGAGGCATGTTGGTTATGTAATATGGACATGGATTGAACATGGAATGCTTAGCATGTGTTGTTCACGTGAGCATAGCACTGACTAATTAGTCAGGTTTGGCAAAGGGGCTAGTATCAACTGTGAAGCTGTGACTGATTAGTCAGGTTCGGCAGTGGTACTGGGCACTGGTCACGTTGCACTAACTTGTCAGTCAGAATTGGCAAAGGTGTTAGTGTCAGCTGTGAAGCTGTGACTTATTAGTCAAGTTCGGCGGTGATACTGGACACTGGTCACTTAGCGCTGACTTATTAGTCAAGGATGGACTTAGCGTGGTTCACGCAAGCCAACGGAGATTAGATCTAATCGATTATTAGCATTGAATGACTCAAGGAGCATTAATGCCTGACCGACCCTGAGGGTCGATGAACAAACAGAGCTTGGAGGTTGGTGGCTTACCTAGCAGCCACTCTCCTGCTAGAAAAGAGAGCTTGGAGGCTAGTGGCTTACTTAACAGCCACTCTCCCGCTAGATTCATGTGTTGTTCATTCGCTTGTTGAAAGCTTTATGTTCAGTATGATTATAATGATAATCATTTGATAATGTTTATGAGAAATGTTATGTTTTCTTGCTGGGCTTTGGCTCATGGGTGCTATGTGGTGCAGGTAAAGGGAAAGAAAAGCTCACCTAGCCTTGAGTGGAGAGCTGATGTGGTGTTGTGTACATATGCGGCCGCTTGACCACCACGGCCAAGGAGTTCTCAGAGGAACTAGGGGGTTTACCCTATTTTTTCCGCTTAGGTCGGCGGGATTGTAAATTTAAAACAGTAGTGACTATTTTGTACTGAGAACCACTTGTAAATGTTTTGTTTAGCTCTGCAGAGCAGTTTGTAATAAATCTCCATTTCCTTTTTATTGGTTTTATACCTTAACCCGTTAATTACACCTAGAGCACGTTTTGACCAAAGGACTCAGGTAACGAGTCAAATTTCCGGTCCACCGTTCACCGTAACTGTTCTGGGGTAGCCAGGGCGTTACATTAACCCTAGTTACACGTTTTGACCAAATGACTTGGTTAGCAAGTCTGATACTATTTAAAGTACACAGTGTAACAGTCCTGGATTAGGAGGACGTTACATCACCCATCATGAGACTACTCCAGGTCAAGCATGTTTAACTTTGGAGTTCTCAAGTGATGGGCTACCGAAGAGAAGATGCATCTTGTTGCCATAGGTAGTACCTATCAATTCAATTAAGCATTCTTCAACTGTGTAATCCCATACCTACACAATCTTAGAATCAACACACTTGACCTTCTCCAGGCGATGTGGGATTGCATAGCTTTTACCTATTCTTTCCCCCTGCGGATCACGGGCTTTTGACTGTCACAACATGTAGCTTGGCATTAACCGCCGCACCAATTGAGTGACAGGAGGTACGTTTGCTTAAAAAAACTTAAGTGTAACTTTGAGCACAATTTAAGTACTTTTGTCGCAAATATTCTTAAATTAAGCTTAGCTTAAATTTTATAAAGAGGAATTTACATGAAATATGGGAAAATTCAATAAATTTTGATATATATGGCTTTTTTTTGTGTGTGCATTTCTTATGGCTTTTTTTATTGTTTTACTTTTTTATGGGTTTTGTTTTCCCATATTTATCAAAATATTTGTTCTGTATCCCATATTTTTTTGTATAAGTTTATTTATTTATATGGGCATTTTTGTGAGGAAATTTCTGTCTTTTTTATTATTATTATTATTTTGGTAACCATTTTTTTAAGAAAATTTCGACAGAGACGAATGGTGGCGAGGAGGTTGGGGAGGATCGGATCGGGTGCTTAACGAAATGGGGTCTTGATATAAATGCTAAGATAAAAGAGTTTTTTGGGGCCATTGCTAAGAAGGATTCTTTGAATCTTTTGGTCCCTTCTCTTTTCTCTGTTTCAAGCTGTATATATGCCAGCAAGACCAAAGAGAAGAAAAAGTTGTAATGTAATAGTATTTCTTGTCTTTCCTTCACTTTCTTCCAGCAATTTCACACTTCCAGTGTTATTATCCCCTATTAAGAATACTGAAATGACGATTCTTTTTCTTTTTGGTCCTGATTTTATGTCTTGTGCTTGTCAGCTATTTTTTCATTTTATTTTGTCTTGTGTTGGTATTTAATATCATTGTTCTTTTTTTTTTTCAATAGGCAAATGCTCATTTCAGCTTCAGACCTCTTTGTTCGTATCTGTCAATAAGCTTCTTGGATCAGTTCCTATCAGCCTATGATATACCAGTAAGTTGAGGAGGAACAAGTCAAACAAATCTTATTACCAATCCTTTTACATATTTACATCTTTGCTGATAACGTCTATTCTCACTGCTGTGCATAGAAGAGCACGGTTTGGACTGCGCAATTGCTGGCTGTGACATGCTTATCTCTTGCAGCCAAAATGGATGAGACTGAAGTCCCACTAGCTCAGGATTTACAGGTTGAAAAAAGCAATCTAATCAAATCCGATTTGCATTATCTGCTAACCTCATTTACTTTGGATTGAATAGTAAGTCATCTATTTTAATAGGGGTAACCGGTTACTTTCTTCTTCTTCTTTTTTACTGGATGTATTCTGATCTGTTACTGTCATGACAGTTACAATTCACTCGAGTACTTGCCATGACAGTTAAAATTGGTAGTAGTAACCGGTTACTGCCACATTACTAAAAAATCTAAATTGATAATCGTAACTGGTTACAGCGAGGTTTGAAAATAAAAATCAAATCTAAAAAAAATAACCAATTGCTATGGTACCTGGTTACTTAGTCAGGTGTGAAAACAAAATCAAATATAAACAAAAAAATCTAAATTAATCGCTACTGTAACTGGTTACACCTAGGTCTAAAATTTTTTTGATATGAATAAAATGATTCAGGCCTCATGGTACCTGGTTACTTAAACAGATTTGGAAAAAAAAAAACCCAGAAAAATCAAAAGTTTTGTTTGCTTGTTTTTTTATTTCTTGTACTTATATTCTGAATAAATTTTGTAAACCTATCGATACATTTTTTGAGCAAACGTTCTAGTTCTATTTCTTTAAATAATTAATAAACACATAAATATTTATGTTAGAACCTTATTTGATGAATGTTTGGCTGCTAAACCTATTGATCTAAACATCACAGAGAAGAACCTTTTGACAACTTTTGCCCTTTTCAACCAAAAAAACTAATCAGCTAACCTAAGCTTTCATATGTTAAAAGTACCCTAAAATATTCAACTACCTAGCTTCTTATACTAGGTTAGTCTACACTAAATAATAGCAGTCAACTTTTCTTAAGTACATTTCTTAAATCAAATTAAATATGAAGTCAAGTACCTGGTTACTTAAACAGATTTAGAAAAAAAAAACCCAGAAAAATCAAATATGAAGTCAAGTACCTGGTTACTTAAACAGATTTAGAAAAAAAAAAAACACAGAAAAATCAAATATGAAGTTCAAAATCAGATGTGAAAAAGAAGAAAACTAGATTTGAAGAAAGAAAAAGAAGAAGAAGAAAGACCAAATAAGAAGAAGAAGAAGAAAGAAAGAAGACGTAGAAAAAGAAGAAAGAAAGAAAGAAAGAAGAAGAAGAAGAAGAAGAAAATCAGTTCGTCGTCGTCGGAGGAGGCAGCAGCGGAGGTAGGATCGCCGGAAGAAATCTGAGATGGCCATTGAATTGGGGAAGAGAAAGAAAGAAATGAGAAGAGAGAGATCGTGAGGAGAGAAGATAAAATAAGAGAATTAAGTTTATGGTAATTTATTTACCATATTTTAAACTTTTTTTCCAAAACTTACCATATTTTGTACAATTATTTTTTTTCCCATAACTTTAGAAACTATATATATTTTTCTCATATTTATGTAAACTTCTCTTTTATAAATATAGACAAAAATAGTATAGGATAATCTTTTTGGGCTAAATGCTTCTAAAATAAGATGAAATGCCCCATATATTATTGAGAATTTTTCATGATTATAAAACGTTATTTACAAAACTAGTTTGACTTAAAATAATTACAAAAATTATCTACCTTATTTAAAAATAATATCATTTAAATTACTTCAATTTAAAAATAATTAATTCCACAAAATGTATACTAAATCCCACTAAAGGAGGGGATTTCTCCAAATCATCACGAAAAAATGAGCAAACTTGTTGGCTGGATTCGTTTTTTTCCCCTCTGTTTTTTTTCAAAAGCAATTGTTTGGTTGCTTAATATAGTGATATGTTATCTTTTAAAAAATGACTTAATATTTAAGTTATATTATGGTATTTTAATATTTAAGATACATTTTGCTTACCTTAACATTACAAGTAGCTACCTTTTAAAATATGGCTTTATTTTTATATTATATTATGATGTCATATTATTTAAGATACTTTTATGTTACCTTCAAAATTATTTTGAAAATTAAAGAGTTATTATATTCTATAACAAGTTACCATATAGATTAATAGCTAATGTTATTATTTAGTATATTACACACTACAAGTCACTATATGATAACTCGTTAGTTTTTTAAATAAGCTTAATGGTAATCTAAATATTTCTTAAATAATAAGATATCGTAATATAACCTAAAAATGAAGTTATGTTTTAAAAGATAATTAATTAATATCTTAAGGTGACCAAAATATATTTTAAATACTAAGTTGCGATAATATGACTTAAAAATACAATCTTTTGTGAAAATATAACTAATCAGTATCTTAAGAAACTAAAAAATTTCTTTTAAAAAAACCATGAAAAATAAAAAAGTTCGAGCAACAAACTTGCTTCCTCTTTTTTCGTGTTAGGTTGGCAAAATCACCACCTTTTTAGGAATTAACCAACTTTTTGTGGGATGTGTTCCTACTTTTCATGTTGTATTCTTAAAAATATGGTAGGGATTATTTTTAAATGGAGGATATTATTTGTAAAGAGTATAAGGTATTATTGTAAATAAAAAAGTCCAAGTAATTTTTGTAATTAAAATTTGTTAAATAATGGCCAATGTAAATTTTTCTATATTATTTGTGATAAGTTATTTTCTTGAGTGGTGAAAAAATTGAAAGAAAAAATTATTCATAGTTTTTTTTTTGGTTGGAGTATTTTTGTTGAAAATTTGTATGTCACCTTATTGTTAAGATTTTTAGATTTGATTTTCGATTGAAAAAAAATCAACAAAGGTTCGAAGAGTGTATATGCAGTGTGACTGTTTTAATATATTTTAATATAAGATGTTTATATATCAAGGTTAAGCATCTTCAATGGAATGCTGGATTTGCGATGTAATATCATATATATATATATATATATTTTTTAAAATATGTTTTTCTATTAGTGTACTAAATGTTGTGCCAAATTTAACACATGTTAAAAGTTGTATCAAATTTGTTGTCTATGATTTCATCATTCAACACGTGGCAGTCATTAGAGAAGTAATTAAGTTCATTGGGAGATATTAAAGTTCTGTAGAGCTCACCTAGAGCTCCTCAGAGTGTAGTCTCCTCCCAGCAAGTCGTGATCCCTTTTTTAGGCGTGGATGTCTCCTAGTGAGTCCATGTCCTGAGGACCACCCTAGCAGTCTTCCCGCCTTCTTGACCCGATAGTCCTCTAGGTCTAGGAATTTTGTCCTCGGGGCATGGAGGGAGCACCGAGTGTCAGTCACTGCAGTCTTGGGCCACCACAAGATCGTCTGATAGTATTTTGTGTTTCTCGAGTAGTGGTGTCGAGTTCGTACACTCGACAATTGACATTTTCCACAACGCCGCATGACACAGGAAAACGTGCAGCTGTATTTTGACATGGTTAGAGACATGCCTTCCCTAAAAGAGAGTGGGCTGCAACCTGGGAATTGGGCCTCGTGCGATATGCATGGGGCCACTGCCACCTTTGTCATAGAAAGGTGTTTTAATTGGGCTTTTAATCCCAATTATGTGAGAATATTCCTGTAATAACTCTTCATTAAGGAGAGTTAACGACCATCAACCTTTATAAATAGGGCTAGAAGACCATTGTAAAATGATTCACAATTTCTTGTACTCAAGACACTCTATACACTGTCTGAGAAAATATCTATTGAAGTTTGTCATCTCAAGTTTCAACAACACTAATACTAAAGACTCGTAGATTATGGTTGTTTTATAACCTGAACTACGTAAAATTTCGGTGTTAATCTTCTTTATTTTCTATAAGTTTATTAAGTTGATAGGGAAAAAAACAGTCAATAAAATTTAATACAAAATATAACATAAGTTAAAATATATTTTTCTAATAGGGTACTACATGTTGTACCAAATTTAACACAAGTTAAAATTGAACATTTAAACAAAAACTCAAATCTTATGTAGAGACTTGGATGGATGGAGAAGATGATATCTTTTATTTATGTTGTTTGGTATTAAGAGAGGGTAAGAAAGATAGATACAAATATAAAGTTTAATATCAAACTTACTAAATTAACTATTATATTATAATTAAAACTATTATAAAATTATTTAAAGGGTATTTTTCTTTATATTTTTCATTTTTTTGGAGAGCTTTTCCCTTCAACTTTCCTCTCCCTCTATCTTTCCCTCCCACCATTCCATCCCTAAAAATATCCCTCCAGCCAAACATACTAAGTTTGCCCGTAAATAGAGTCAGTTGGCCCCCAAACAAACACAGAGACCGAAAACGAAACGAAACCCTCTCTCTCTCTCCGCTAAATTTGAATTTTTTTTCGAATCTCAAAACGGGGTGTCGTTTTGACTTCCCCGTCCGTACAGGTACAGATAGCCATGGCCTTCCTCTCCTTCGTTGGTAGAGTTCTCTTCGTCTCCGTCTTCGTTCTCTCCGCTTGGCAAGAGTAAGAACCACCAGATCTCACTCTTCCATCTCTGTTTTTCCCTGTTTGTTTCCCGATAAAATGCGGGGGAAAATTGGCGGCTTTTTTTATAGTTTGGACTTTCTGATTCTTTTGAAGCTTTGGATCTGATTGTTTATAATTTTGTGATGTAAATTTTAGTTTCTTCGTTAGAACCTGGTTCAACCGGCTTAACTTTTAGTAACTTTGTTTTCTTTGGTTGGGTGCTGTAGTATGTCAAGTAAGATTTTTGTTTTTGTTTAAATGTTCAATTCATTCTTATTTTTTCTCTGATTCCGTTTGTTCCCCGAGAAAATGCAGGGGGGAAATTGGCTGTTCTGTTTTTTATTTGGTAAAGTTCGGATCTGATAGTTTGAGATTTTGTGACGTAAATTATGGTCTCTTAGTTAGAAATTAGTTTAACAAGCTCAAGTACCTTAGCGACTGCTTTTCAAGTGGAGATTTAAATTTTTTGTTTGAATGTTTAATCTTTATGAATATATTAGTTATAATATTTACGTGGTCGATTAACATTTTGATTGATTACAAAAGATAGTTAGATCACATTAATGGGAATTTATTGCGAACATCTAGTTCCTATGGTTATGTTATCTTTAGATTGGATCTGGCTCTATAATTATTACTGATACTTAATTTTTAAATTAGATCCCAAAAGGGAATGGTTTTTTTTTTTGCTACTGCTAGTTTTTAGACTTTTTGTTCCCCTCTATTTATATATTTTATTTTTAGAAAATAAATGTTTGAATTCCATATATTTTTTGTTATTGCTGAGTGTGAACTTTTTTTTCTTTTGTGATCTGGTTTCTAATAATTTTAGTTATTTTACTAAGCTTTATGATTTAGAAATGGGTTTTCATCCATGTTAGTCCAAATGCAAAATTAATTTTTTTGCTAGAATACATAGTTTGTTGGCTAATTAATCATGTTGAGTTTTTGTATGAGCAATGGTTTTTTATTTATTTATTTTTTATTTGAGTAACTAAAATGTTTGACTTTGATAATGGTTGGATTTCTTCAATTTTGTTCCATATGTGATGAAACTACAGAATCTGGACAGGGTAGCCTCTCTTTCGCTTTCTTATTTGACTTTGTTGGAGTCCAGTTAATATTCTATTTGTGGATGTGTTAGCAGTGGTAATTATATGTATAGCTATTACTTTGCTGTTAATCTTCGAGGCTCATTCTCTGTCTCAAGTCACATTATGAATGGTGTAGATAGTAGTACACAATAGAAAAAAGTTTCATATAGATGCTTGATATTGAATCATGAATCTGTTTGTTTCCGTAGGTTCAATGATTTTGGTACTGATGGTGGACCCGCGGCAAAATCTTTGACACCAAAATTCCATGCTTTCTCTAGTCACCTGTCAACCCACACTGGGATCAAAGCTCCAGAAGTTGAGGTGAGCAATGCATTCTACTTTTGATCAATTCTCATTTTCGACCACATATATGTATGTTTTAGTTAGTTAGCGTATGCAAATGATGTTGAAGTTATTGTTGGCAGATTAAACACTTGGTGGCTGCAGCAATTGCCTTGAAGGGCCTGGGGAGCCTTCTTTTCATATTTGGCAGCTCATTTGGAGCCTATTTACTGGTTGTTACCAAACTAAACTCGATCGTGTTTTTATTTTTGATCAACAGATGACTCATTGTGTTTCATTTTCTTGTCACACAGCTTCTTCATCAGGCAATCGTTACTCCCATATTGTATGATTTCTATAACTATGATGTTGAGAAAAGAGAATTCGCTCAACTTTTTCCCAAGTTTACTCAGGTTAGCAGTCAATTAACTGGAGGGCAAAGTTAGCCTGCTAGTAACTTCTAAGCCATGGCAAAATGTTTAAACAATTTTGATTTTACCTTCTTTTGCAGAATCTGGCGTTGTTTGGGGCTTTGCTCTTCTACATAGGCATAAAGAACTCCATGCCAAGGCGGCAACTGAGGAAAAAGGCTCCTAAAGCAAAAACTACATGAGAAGGAACACCTGATGATGATTGATTCAAGGGTTGGGTTTCTTGACTCTTGCCTGGAACATCGCTCAGGAATTACTTTTGTATGCTTTATAATGTTATGAAGAATTTTTCTTTTTGAGAAATAGGGAAATCAGGGGAAAGAGGGCTCTTTTACTTGTTTTGAGGTGTGATTCTGTTTCTTCACGAGCCAGTTTGTAGACACTGCATTGAGTTTAGTTAAGTTCCATGATCCATTGATATCAAAATAGTACATTTCTTCTGCTTGACATACTTGTTGAATTGATGGTGGACTGGAGACAGGCATGAGAAGCTGATAGTGACCCCTTAAATAACAAACATTCCTCTCGTATTAGCTACAATTAATAATCGTAATCTTCGTGTCTAAACGTCATCGCGATGTTTAATCTGAGTATTGTTATTAAATCACTACTCTAGCATTTTTCTTATTATTAAGCATGTTGTTCTCTCTCATATATCGGGGAATTCACATTAAAATTTCAGAAGTGGATATGAGGCTGATTTGATTTGAAAGTATCTAATTACTGTGTTGTCCTTCAAAAACCCATTATTGGAGTTAGAGCTTACCATTACTACATCATGTACCCAACAGTCTGGTGATATAAACAACAAAGAACTTTAATAAGGGATGGTGTTGGTGACAGTGTGTTGTCTTGTACATTACCGTTGCACGGGTTTCAATTAATACATAGCTTTTTTTAAATGCTAGGTGCAACTTTGAACCGACTCTCAACAATTTCAAACCGAAAGAATAAGTAGAGTACATTGCATTCAATTACTTCACCAATTTATATCAGTTTAAATTTTATATAATTTTTTTATTAGTTTTTAATTCAAGAATGTTTTATTTGAGATTATTAAATCCACTAATTTATAAAACTAGAGGCATTTTGCTCATAATCAAAAAAAGTTTGACCAAAATTTGATCCCGAGTGTTCTTTTATTTTATTTTACAAAATATATGATCTAAAATGAAAATTTTTGTAAAACACAATAATCAAAATGGTATTTACCCTTATTTTTAAAATGGATGATATTATTTGTAAAGGCCATAAGATATTTTTGTAAATAAAAAAATTCAAGCAATTTTTGTTGTTGACTCGGTTTTCGGGCAACCTCATCAGACACCAAAAGAATAATATTGACAAGCTTAGTGAGAGTGGACTCAAGTGTTTAAGACATACTTAACATGTATAATTACTAAATGGAATAATAAATAACAAATAGATTTATAGTAGTTCGACCATTAATGAGACATACGTTTACTTAGTCATTTTTATTGATATATGTGCTTCCAAGCTTTGGTTACATTTGTGTTTACATATTAACTCGCTTGAGTATGGAGATAGTATTAGACATTAAAGGATGCCTTTAAAAAGACTTTTATAGTGAGGAGTCGGGTTACACTTGGGTTTCAGGCCAATCTATTGGGCTTGACCTAAAGACAATTAATACAAAAGAGTGACTAGACTAACGGGGTCGCCAGCCTCGGCTGAGTTGTGGCATGCCTTATGCGACCACCCTCCAAAGCTGGAACTAGCAATTATGCTTAAGGTCGGTGAAGAGTTATGAGCGATGTCCTCCTGCTTACTGGGACCAACAACCATAGCGCCTGATAAAGTCAACAACTGGAGCCCTCAGGAAAGGCTCTAATGAGGCTGGGGAGGGGGGGGGGGGGGGGGGGGGCGATTAGGCTTCATGACGTTGTACCCTACGACTGGGGCCTTGCCAACGGCCACATGTGGGGGCAGTCGACGAGAGGATGGTGTTCGGGCTTCCCGAGTTTGTTTATCTCTTGGACGTTGCTACTTTTGTCAATTATGGCCAGACAACCTTGGCCTCAGGTATCACATTGGACCTCAACAATCTTGGGCTTTGGCGATGATAATTGAGCAGTCTTCTTGTAAGCGGCCCTCAAATTAGTGAGGTGATCCTCTTCAATCTTATCGCTAGCATATTTTGCCTATATTGACTACCACGTCATTGTACGAAAAATGAGTATAAAATTTGTTTAACAATGCCCAATGTAAATTTTCCAATAATTTTTGTGATAAGTTATTTTCTTGAGTGGTAAAATAATTGAAAGAAAAATTACTTTTGATAAAGCTTAAGAGTCTCCAATAACTTACATCTTAAAACTCAATCGCGGAGTTAGAGAGTGGTGTTGGATTAACTTATACAGGATCTTTATTTATTTTCATGTATATCTAATATTAAACAAATTAATACGAGATAGCCTAAAACATGTTTCTAAAATTGAATTCAAGAGAAACAAAGAATAGAATACTTACAGTATACGCAGCGGAATTAAGAGTCCTTCCTTCAGTTTCTCTAACTCTTGTATCCTTTCTGTCGCAGAGTATTATCAAGAAACTGAACCGATCTTCTATTTTCTTCACGATCTTCCAATGTATCCTTAGAACCACCTAGACTAGTGTGGGCAATTCTCAACACATGAGATAGATATAGAGAGAAGAAGAGAAAATAACAAAGTGGCTTAGAAAAGGACTTGTGTTTAGAGAGAATATAAAACTATCAGAAAACCTGACTTGTGACTTATCTGTCGTCTCTGAAATCTTCTCTCTAAGTACTCCTTTTATAGACTCAATTAGGTCATTTAATTTAATTAAAAAATCAATAAAATAACAGCCATTTTGAAGCCCTAGGTCAAAATTATCATGAGCTATAGGCCCGTGAAATTTCTCATTTGATTATAAGCCCATTGGACTTAAAATCAATGCCTGTATTATTTTCTATTGATTTAATTAATTAAATAATTATTTAAATCCTTTATCAAATTAATTATTTATAATTTGAACCTTGATTTAAATTTATTTATTAATTTAGATACCAATTTATCTTAATTAATAAATCTGCCATAATTTCTCTTTTCTTCTCAAAATTACACAACTCTGTGAAACTATCCAAAATTGACCTGGTCAACTTTGATAATTCTAATTGATAATTAAATCAATTAATTGAGACTATCTAGATGATTTTATCCAAGGTACAATGGGGACCATGGGCCTATGAAATCAAGCTCCAATAAGTTATCATAAATCTAACAAATAAATTTACTAACTTATTAATTCCTCGTGACTCCACTATAGACTTGGAATTGCACTCTTGAATTCATAGAACGCTCTATAACAAATATAGGTACGCTATTAATTATCCATTGTTACAACCATAATTGTCACTCAATCCTCTATAGACGGTCTACAATGAGATAGGACTAAAATACCGTTTTACCCCTCATTGTATTTTATCCTTAAAACATTTAGTTTCTTGTAAATGATATTTCAGTAAACTAATTTAATTACTGAAATGAGATCTCTATCATTTAACACCTTGAACCAAACTAAAAGGAAACCATCGTTTCACTTCTTCATCAGAAGCTATAGATGTTCATATCTATGATTAACACTCCCACTCAATTATACTACCGAGTTCCCAAGATGTAAGTATGGGCTAGTCCGTAGGGTAAGCTGGTAACGAACAAGTCAAAGAACTCAAATAATACAATCAGCTAGAATACTAACCACTCAGAATTGAGATTGAATTGACCTATGGTCAACTATATGATATGACTAGAATAGATAATAACGGTATGTTTACTTATCTTATCAACTGTCAATATCGGTCCTGTCCGATGTAACAAATACATCCGATCTTATCTACTTTGCTAATGTTCTGGAAAGAACATAACACTGTAATGTGTAAGTAGATCATATCGTAAATTGGCAAGTCAGTGTAAATCCGGTGCACTGACTAATCTTAGGACTAACTTATTTTTGAACTTATAATCATATTTATATTCCACTGTGATTATGTCACTATAAATAAGATTAGCTATATGCTCGGGATTTAATAGAAGTTTATATTAAACAAATAATCATGAAAATAAACACAAGTGAGCAAAGTGATTGACCAAGTCAAAAAATGATTTCTATTCTTTTATTGATAATAAAATGAGATTACAAAGAATTTGAGTTTTAATTAGGGCATAAAACCCCAACAAGTGGAACCAAAATTGAGCATAAATATCACTCACAATCCACACATTTATTCAATGTGGGACAGTGGTAAATGCACAAACCCATGGACAAGAGGTCCCAATCCATTGGTTTTTTAGGATTTATACATTTTCGAACCTTGTGTTTTGCCCTATTACTTGTTTGGACTTTGTATTTTGACAAATTACTGACCATTTGTTTTGTAAAATGGTTCAAATAGATCCATACACCAAATTTTGGTCAACGTTATTTGAACTAAAATCACAAATAATTCACCATACTAACAATTCAGAAAAAAAAATCACAATCATTCTACTTAGTAACTATGTTGTTATATTCAATTTTTTTCTTCATCAAAATTGGGTTTAGGGGCATATTTGAATCATTTTGTAAAATATAGGGTTCAAAAAATAATTTTTCAAAACATATGGTCTAAACAGATAATTGGACAAAACACAAGGTCCAAAAAAAATATATTTTTTTATAAAGCCTAAGAGGCTGCAAGAATCCACATCTCAAAACTCAATCGCGAGGTTTGAAAGAAAATTTATTCATAGTTGGTTAGAATATTTTTGTTGAAAAAATTTACTTGACATTATTATTATGATTTTTAGATTTGATTTTCGATTGAAATAAAGTTGTACGAAGGTTTTAGGAGTGTTTATGCAATGTGGGTGTTTGAATATAGTTTAATACAACATGTTCATGTATCAAGGTTAAGTATCTCCCATGGAATGCTAAATTTGTGATACAATGCTATATATATATTTTGTAAAAAAAAGTTTTTCTAATGGTGTACTATAAGTTATGTCAAATTTGATACATGCTAAAAAAATGTGCAAAATTTAATCCAAAATATAACATAAGCCAAAAATTAGAACAACAATAATATTTGGTAGGACTGATGGAAATGAAGATATATTTCTATTATGTTGTTTGGTATTGAGAGGAGAGTGAGAATAATGGATACAAAATTTAATATCAAAATTACTAAATTAACTATTATAAAATATATATGTGTTTAAATTATTTGAAGGGTATTCATGTAATTTTCTTTATATTTTTTTGTCTTGTTCAATTATTCTCTCATTTTTAAGGGTACTCATTCTATATGATTTGGAGGGAGAGCACTTCCCTTTATCTTTCTCTCTCTCTCTTGCCAAACAATTGATTTTAGCCCTCATCCCACTCATTTCCCTCCTACCATTTCCATCCCTCCAAAAATCTCTCTTGCCAAACGTACTAAGGGTCAGTTTGGTACAACTATGTTTTAGGAAAAAACAATTGCAGTTGTGTAGTAGGGAAAAGTTACTCAGTGTTTGATACATTATAGATTTTAAAGTATTGTGGTTGGAAAAGTTGTGCGAGTGTTTGGTAAACTATATGAATCATAAAGTGTTGTGAAGTATTAAAATATTTTTGTTTTGAATAATATATAATAAATAAGTAAATATATTTAGATTAAAAAATATTTTTTTACAAAGTTTTTTCAAAAAGCTGTTTTATGCCAGATTTAGCTTTTAGCTGTTGCTTCTGCATAGATTATTTGATAAACTATTTTCTAAATGTTTACCGAACACTTTTATTACACAGTTTTTCCGAAGAGGAAATTACATTTTATATGAGATTTTTAATAGAGTGTGCAAAAATATGGATTTTTTTTCAAAAAAGTTAATCTATGGCTTTTTTTAAGATTTTTCACTTTTATGGGTTTATTTTCCCATATTTTTGTATAAAAGTTGGTTTATGCCATAGTTTTACTCTTAATCAAGTTTTTATTAATTTGGAAGGTTATGTTTGTAATTTGATTATTATTTTTTATATAGCTAATTTTATATTAAAATTTTCTTTGGTTGTTTTGCAATTTTTTTTTTCTTTTTTTTTTGTGATATGAATTGTGTTTATTATTATTTTTATTTATTATAAACATTTTTTCCTTATTTTTATATTGTACATTTCTTTTTTCAAATCCTGGGTAAGATAACCAGTTACTTGATTGATATTTGACAATAATGTAAAAAAAAAAAAATCTTAGAGCTAGGTTAAATAACATGTACCTGAATGAGTAACCAGTTACCTTGAGATGAGTAACCTTCCACCACAAGAGAGGTAACCAGTTACCATAAGAGGGGTGAAGGGTTACTCATATTAAATATGAAAAGAAACATCAAATCTGAATGAAAAAGAGGAAGAACACTTCATTAAAAAAAGGAAGAAGTAACTATAATTTTAGTAACATAGGTAACCAGTTAACCCTAGAAATACACACACAAATAATGTGAATGTAACCAGTTACCCCCAGAAATATACACACAAATAACGGGAAGGTAACCAGTTTCCACAACTTTGAAGATAGAAAAAAAAATCAGATGCACCCCCTTTCCTTTCTCTCCCATCTTCTTCAAATACTTTTTTTCTAGATTTGAATGTTCTCATCAAGGTAACTAGTTACCCATTCATGTTTTCATATTTTTATTAGTTTTCTTTCCAAAATTTGGTGTTCCTATAAGTGTTACAGTAAAAAGAAAATGCTGAAAAAATTGATTTGAAATTTTTGACATATAGTGGAAAAAACTATAAAAAAAATTAAAATAATAAAAGATAATAAACAAAAAAAATAGTAAAATAATTATGTAATGTTAAAATATGTGTGAAAAAAAGAAAAATGAAATGAGAAAATAATAAGTACAAAAAAAGAAGGAAAAAAAACTTAGAAAAGAAAACTAAAAAAATATGGAAAAAAAACAAAAAAAAAAAGAAATGATGAAGGAAAAAAAATAGATGAATGAATAAAAATGAAAAGAAGAAGAAGAAAAATAATGGAAAAATGGAAAGAAAAAAATGAATGAAAAAAAATGAAAAAAAAAAGAAAAAAAGAAGAAAAAATGGAAGAAGAAAAAAAAGTTCATATGTGTGAAAAAAGAAAAAAAAATGGGAGGAGAAAATAATAAATGCAAAAATGAAGAAAAAATAGAAGGATAAAAATGAAAAAAAAGGAAAAATAAAAGAAAGAAAACTGAAAAAAAAACAATACAAATGAAGTAAAAAAATAGATAAATTAATAAAAAATGAAGAAGAAGAAGAAGAAGAAGAAGAAGAATGGAAAAATAGAAAGAAAAAAAGGATAAAGCAAAAAATTGGTAGAAGAAAAAATAAGTAAGGAAAAAAAAGAAAAAATAATTACAAGCGAAAGAGAAAATAAAAAATTGAAAAAAATAAAATAAAATCATCTTCAAAATAAAATAAAATATAAATATGATAAAAAATGTGACATTTCCATATTTTAGTTAGCTACTAATTGTGTTTTCCATACTTTAATTTTGTCTTTAATAAATTTTTCCATACAAATTAAGAAAAATATAATTCTCATATTTTTGTATATAAAAGCTATATTTTTTAAAAATTCTCTTTTCTGAAAGCATTTTTAACTTTTTTAAGAGCTGTCCAAACAGGCCTTAAATTGTACATTTTTAAAAGGGAAATTTCAATTATACACTCATTTAACAAAAACAAAAAAAAATCTAAAAATACAGTATCCTATTTTATTTACATTTTTACAATAACCCAATTTGATACACTTTGAAGCCTAGCATGAAAAGCCCATTACACACATGAATTGCACAATGTAGATTAGAGAAACCATGAAAGCCAACGAAGAAACCAGCACACAACAAGCTCAGATTTTAAAACAAACCAACTGATGTAAATTAATAAATCGATTGTTATAAAAAGAGGTACATTCCTCCAAAATTCAAAACAAGGTAAGCAACTATTCTAAAACAAACTGTTACGATATTGTAATCATCCTTTACAAACGAGTATTATACAGGGTTTTATCAAGCTTTCTCTTCTACTAGTCTTGATTCAATTTTGTTATACTCATAGAAACACAAGAAACAACTAACATTGTAGATTCATCAAACTACAGGATCATCAACACAAAAACAAAGTAAATAACTATTCTAAAAAGTGTTATGATATTGTAACAATCCTTTAATAGAAATTAGTCTGGGTTTTATCAAGATTTTATAATATTGTAAAAATCCTCTACAGAACTGGTCTATTTGGTTTTATCAAGATTTTACGATATTGTAACCATGCTTTACAAAATTGATCTTGTCACTTAGTCCTTCTCCATCTTTCCATAAGTCCACAACCAACAAACTTGACTTTTTTTTTATGAACTATCATATGTTCCTGAAGAAAACAAGATTACCAATAACAACCTTTATTTGATTAACTCATACCAAATTTCCCCAAAATCCATTACTCCTTTTACCCGGTCCATTAAAGTGCTCATCAAACCATCCTACAAAACCCCAAAAGAATATATTCAAGCTTCTAAATTCAGTGAGTGTCAATTGAGACCTACTCCTGAGGTCCAATTCGTTACTTTACAAATCTCTCATGAATTTATTCCTGAGTAGATTGCGCAAGGATTCACCCATATTCATTTTGGTGCCATTCGCTTAGCTATTTCCCTTCATAGCCGAAAGGGTCTTCCAATCGGCTGCCGAATGGGTTTGCTCAACACCCGAATGAGGAAGTACCAACATGCAAGCATTGCAACCATAGAAACTACATTAAATGTAGGAACAGTAATAACTTCTGTAACGACCCCAAATTCGCTAGTGAGGCTTAAGGGCCTCGATTAGTGTGCCGGGAGGGCATTATTGGGTTAAATATGATTTGCATGACTTTATTGATTTAAATGCATGGTTATATGGTTAATGATGCTTGTGTGATTATATTGGCTTTAATGTGACAAGTGTATATGGTAATTGTGAGAACCACATTATTATGTGGGTAGATCCGCAGAGCACGACTCAAGGCGATCCTAGAGCTAGTTAGCGGGGAAAAGGTCACAACGGGGCTTAGCGGTTGACTTTAGATAAGTCAAGGGTATTTCAGGTATTGGGTAGTTATTTAGACTATCGAGTTATGAAAATAAATATATGGAGATATATTTAAGGTTAGGAAGTCTAGGCAGGAATATTGGGGGATTTTACCATTTTTCCCTCGGGGACGGTTCCGGCACCCCGAGCCTTGGGATTAACTTAACAAGTAAGACAAACTTAAGGAAAACAGTAGACAGAAATATTTGACCGACTCTTTCCCAGCCCTTCTCTCTTTACTCTCTCATTCAAGGAAACACAAAGAGGAAACCATTGAGAATTTAGTGAATCAAGTTGGGAATTTATGAGAATTGAGGTGGGGATTTGGAGGCTTAGCTCAAGCATTAATCAAGAACTAAATCAGGGCTAAGGTAAGCATTTAATTTCCTTTTCTGTGGTTAGAAATTCTAGGTTTTGGTTGGGTTTTGAGGTAAATATGGTTTTGATGTTTAAAGACAAAATTAAGGAGGGAAGCTTGGGAATTAACTTGGTTTTGGCTTGGTGAAGTGGTCCAGAAGAAGAGGTAAGTCTCAATCCATGATTTAGAAGTTTTAATTTGGGTTTGAATGGCTGGTTTGAGTGTTTATAGCTCTTGAGTTTCAGAAATTGAAAAGAGAATTCTAGTGTATGTTAGGTTGTGTTTTCTGTGGAGTTATGTTGTTTAAGTCATGCTAAAAGTGTTGGGATTGTTGGGTGTTGAAGTAGGGAGCTTAAGGGTGGTTTTGGCTAAGGTTTCAAGCCTAGAAATGGTGGGAATTCTGTGTTCGAAGGGAAGGGCCGTGGCTCTGTTCTAGAGCGATGCGGCCCTAGGATGAAGGAAAGCCAAGGGGGATCGGCCAAAGGTGAGCGTTGCGGCGCCCAAGGCAAGGGCCGCGGCGCATGTCCTCTTTCAGGGGTGGTCCTTGGCTCTGTTTTGAGGCTAGGGCTGCGGCTAAGCTTCAAGGGCTGCAGCCCTTAGTTGTACACTTGAACTTTTAGGGATTTTAGGCATGGGAATGTGGTCTAGAATGCTCGGGATCGTTTTCGCCACCTCTTGGCGGGATTCGATTTCCCGGAAGTTAGTTTTGAACCTGAAAACCTATATTTGGATATTAATGGAACCTTATACTTTGGTTGTGACTAGGTGATAAAAGCTTAGGCTCGGGAACGGATCGTGCCTGAGGAGTGTTGCTCGTAAATAATAACTGCAAAGATCAAAGGTAAGAAAACTACACCTGGTTGAATATATGTGACGGGACTAAGGGTTCCCTATTGTAAATGCTTGAAAAGTTGGTATTATGCCATGCAAGCCATTTAGTGAACCAACGGCCTAAGGGCGCCAAGGGTTACACTAGCGCACAGGGCGCGGCTCGGCCACTGGTAGCCGATGACAGCTTAATATGCACTGAGCTCGATTTAAGCGGGCCGGAGTCAGTGGGATAAACAGAGGGTGCGGCCTAAGTAGTCGGCCCTGATTATTATTTAATATGAATGTTATAAGTGTTTGATTGCATCCTTGATTCTGAATATATGCTGAATGATATTATGTGGATTATTTGATAAAAGTTCATGCTTGGTGAATTTTACTGTTTGATATCATTGATTATGTTGCATTTCATGTTTTCTTGCTGGGCCTTGGCTCACGGGTGCTATGTGGTGCAGGTAAAGGCAAGGGCAAGTTGGATCAGCCTTGATTGGAGAGCTCAGCGAGTGGAATGTACATAGCCAGCTGCTCAGCCGCCACGGTTGAGGTTTAGGCAGGGACGCAGAACCCATATTGTCTATTTTGCCTTAGTATGGCTAACCTTTATTTATGTCCCTTTTTGGAGTCTGTAAATCAACTTTTAACTCTGTTCCTTTTGGGATCCCGTGTATATAACAGTTTAATTATATAGATGAAACTTTTGAGACCAAAATCTTTTTAACCCTAGCACATGCATGTTTAGTGACACGTTTTAAAACTAATGACTTGATTAGCAAGTCTTGCACCTTTATAAGTACACGGTGTAGCGGTCTTGGCTATCCAGGGCGTTACAACTACACTGTTTCCTAACTTTAATATGTCTCTCAAAGACAATCGCTTGACTGATGCTTTCAAAGTAGAGGTCCAACTTTCTGGAATTGACCAAGATCTTACTTCTATTGGAGCTACTCTTCACTACCAGATGGCATACAGACTCCAAGATTACGCTCTGGTTCTTTCTTTGCTAATAGCTGAAGAAGCATTACTGGTCTCGGTAGACTCTACCCAAGTTCCAACATGCACTCATATTCCAAGGCAAATCTCTACAGATGATCTTATGAAGATTTTGCTCTGTTCATGGATAACAGACTATGAGATGATCCATCAACCTCAAAAAGCTGCCCAGACTCTTACTGAACCATCTTATCACAAGAAAGAAGATGGCTCTGTCGAAATAATCTTTGACATAATTCAAACAAAGACTCCCAGTTGCTTTACCACCTAGTATATGATGACTTCCGTCACACCAGCTGATGTGGAAATCCAATCCTTGATTCTCAAGGCAGCCCTATTTATGCGTTCGAATCTTCGGATGGACATAAGTATTGGGATGTTTGCGACTGCAAAAGATGCCTAAAAATAGAAGAAGACCTCCCAAAGCCAAAGCGACGTCCTAGCTCAGGAAAATGACTTAAGCAACAACTAGATCAAGGAGATAAATGAATAGGATTCTTAGGCCAACCCTCTGGAAAGTTTGACTATATAGTCAAATATTCTGCTCCTAAATACTTACCTGACTCTCCTCCAGAACCAACTGGATGGGACATTGAGCTTCCTCCAACAGGCTCCCAAGAGCCTCCACTTTCGGCTCCTCAACAGAACATTTTTCCATGCTACAAAAAAGCAGCAAAATGGATGCAACAAAATGGAGAAGCTTTTCCTGCTCAAAATTAGTTCCAACAAATTCCACAAGTATATATGATGACTACTACTGATTATGAGTCAGATTTTCCTCCTCTCAAGAAAATAAACAAGACGACCAAGGTACGGTCTCTCACCAACCAAAGGTTCAAAACCCCACATCCAGGAACGCAGATGGGTCTCTCAAAAAAGTATCTCCGGCCGAAGAAGTTATGAACTGGCAATCATAAAATATTATTGCCCAAAACAAGGTCTTAAAGCAAGTCGAGTTACAAAATACCTGAATAGAGACGGCAGTAAAACAATCTCAGACTATTTTCATCAATAAACTCACTGCAAAGATCCAATAGACTCATGAAGAGCTTCTAGCCATCATCAAAACAAACTTAGTCCCGATGCCAGTATTCCTGACAAAAGAAGTCGAGATGAAGAGCCTTAAAACTCAATATGAATCCCTCAAGATCTGGTTCTGCCAACAAGAATCGACAAAGGCTCCTTCAACTATCTATTTGGGAACCTCGTCCCCGTTCGGGATAAGTACAACGTCGGTCCCTTGGTAGTTTGCTACAATACCAAAGACCTCCTAGTATTTTCCTATTACTGGATTTGTGCAAGAAGACTCTATTGTAAGACTAAGACACATGCTTGATGAAAACCAACAACAGAAGACAAAAAAGGGGAAGAAGAAATAATCACCAAGCCAACCGACAGATGAACTCAAGCAACTTATGGTTCATCCAGCCACAAATCCTCTATCACAAATGATTCGACATACAAGCACTCTCCACATCGCAGAAAAAGAAACGGACTCAGATGATAAAAGCTCTTCGGCTAGTTCAGAAGATTCTTCAGATGACTGGTCTGAAGAAATGAGTTCAACTTCTAATGATACTATACCTAGTGATCCCGAAAGTCTATCCAGTGAAAACTTATCCAGCGATGACGATGGAGCAGTTCCATATTTGATGGTTCAACCTGCTGAATCAAACTCACAGACCGAACAAATTATCACAAGTGAAGACGAAAGTGGAAATGAATCAACAACACCACATGTTCCCCAAAAATGAAAGAGTAAAAGCTCAAACTTTCAAACTTTTACTTTAGATGACCTCCCTCCATCAAAATGGCGCGAAAAGGTTCCAAGAGTTTCAAGCTTGGCTCAGCCTAGAATCGCAAAGACCAAAAGCACAGACATGAACAGTTCTCCTCAACTTTGTCTCCCGTTTTACAGGCACCCTACAAGACTAGTGGACAAGTCTGGGCGATTACAGACAGATGACGTTTTTACAACTTCCATCTGTCACCAATGCCCTGACCTATCTGTACGTTGAATTCTGCGGACAGGAGGCTCAAGTCACTGAAAGACTACGTGGAGAATTCTCTAAACTAAAATGTTGTTAAATGGATAAGAGACATTTTGAGAAGCCTTACAAAAAGATAACTCAACGGTTCTACCAAATAGGTGGAATTGATGATCCAAATCTAAAACAGGCTTTCCTATCTTCCATACCAGAACCACTAGGAGAAGAATCCTTCAGACTTCTCTCAGGAACAGGAAGAACCCTAGCTGATGCTATGATTGGAGAAATCTATCAGCTAGTTCTAAAGGCATTGGAAAAGATGTGCTCTCAACACAAATTTATCCAAGAATTCATGAAACAATCCAAGAAGCTCGGAAAGGTTTGCAGCCAAAAGGACATGAGGATCAAATTCCCATCAGAATCAACATGTTCTTTTCTTCCAGAAAAAAGGAAACACAAGAAAAGGTTTAAAACCTTTAAGACCTTTAACTCCTCAAAGGGAAAAGTACGTCGCTCATTCAAGTTTCTAAGAAGGAAGCGCTCTTTCGGGAAGAAGTCCGACAAATGTTTCATCTGTGGCGACAAAGGACATTATGCCAAACAATGTCCCAAAGGGAAAACTTCCAAACTAATCTCCCACATTCAACAGACAATTGACATATCTCTCAAAGAAAAGGACCTAGAATCCATCTTCTCTACTGATGACGAGATAAATCCAGAGTCCTTCTGTGCATTCGAACAACAGAAGGCTTCAGATGAATTCTACCACATGGCAGTTATCAACACAATACAACCATCACCAATCATCTCCATGCATATCCTCTCTACAAAATATGCTCGGCCAGTCAAAGTAGCAGCCTTCTTTGATACAGGAGCATCATACACCATGATGAACCCTGATGTTCTCCCTCCATAATATTGGAGGAAAGAAAAACAATTCTTCCACGCTGCAAATGGAAGCATTTTCCGTACAGAGCTCATCAGTAAACCAATTAAATTATAGTTCTTCCCAGGATGCTATATCATTCATAGAGTAATTGACTCAAAATTACCAGGGAAAGATCTAATTATTGGTTTTGATGTCTACACCAAGAAAAAGGGTTTACAAATCCTTCCTGGTGGCCTTGGCTACAAACAACATTTTGCTCCATGGGAATCCATACCAAACTACTTTCTCATGCCTCCTAATCCATTCTCCAAGGTCAGACAATGACTCATAGAAAATTCCTGTGCCACAAGTCATGCTGAGTTCCTCCAAAAATGTGAATGCCCTCTATGGAAAAATCATCAGTTCTTCATCAGTTTACCATTCAAGCTCAATGAAGACATTAACCATACCAAGGTAAGTCACCCAGGCATGAACCTAGAGCATCAAAAAATGGAAACCGAGGAATGCAAAGAACTACAACAACAAGGGTTGATCGAACCAACCACCTCTTCATGGGCATGCCATGCTTTCTACGTCAATAAGAGATCAGAGCAAGCTCGGGGAAAACAAAGGTTGGCCATTAATTACAAGCCCTTGAACGAATTTTTGGCACATGATAAATTCCCCCTCCCAAACAAGAATTCCTTATTTGCAAGTCTGTCAAAGGCTAAAATATTTTCGAAATTCGACCTAAAGGCGAGATTTTGGCAGTTGGGTATCAAACAGGAAGACAAGCCCAAAACGCCCTTCTGCATTCCAAATCACCACTATTAGTGGACTGTCCTTCCCTTTGGTCTCAAAACAGCCCCATCACCGTTCCAGAAGGCCATGATTAAAATCTATGACCCCATTCTAGATAAGGCCCTAATCTACAATTATGATATATTGCTCTTCTCACAAGATGAACAAGCCCATCACAATCTACTAGCCCAGTTCATCTCTCTCACAGAAGCCCATGGGGTCATGTTATCCAAAAAGAAGATGATCATTGGACAAGCCCAAATTGACTTTCTAGGGATGAAGCTTATTAAAGGCCAATATGAGGCCCAACCTCACATAGGCTAAGAGTTGTTAAAGTTTCCCGAAAAGGACTTCACAAAGGTCCAAATCCAATAGTTCTTAGGAATTGTAAACTATTTATGGGATTTTGTCCCACGACTTTCGGAAATGACAAGACCACTCAGTGACATGCTTAAAAAGTAAACTCCACCATGGTCACAAGAGCAAACTGTAGCAGTCAAAAAACTAAAGGAGATAATGCAGACACTACCACCTTTGCAGATTCAATCTGATGGAAAAAGAATCTTGCAAATAGACGCTAGTGATCGGTATTGGGGAGCTATCCTACTTGAACAAGACAAGACAGGGAAAAGAAAAATATGTGGATACAAGAGTGGCCACTTCAAAGACTCTCAGCTCCACTATCATTCCACCCTAAAAGAATTATTGGCGATAAAGATGGGTATTACAAAATTTGAATTCCATCTGATAGGTCATCATTTCTTGGTAGAAACGGGCTTTGCTGCGTCAAAAGGAATGGTTGGTCTAAAAAAAAGTAAAACGACAAATGCTTTTGAGATTGACAAATGCCCAAATGTCAAAAAACTAAAGGAGATAATGCAGGAATTGTTAAGGTGTTCCCGCTATAAGTTAGTTAGACAAACTAACGAATTAATAAACCCAGCAATTTCTAGTCCAGACTGCCAATCTCAAAAGTTTGACATTTGCCGTTTTGCTCTTTTTTAGACCATTCATTCCCTTTGATGCGGCAAAGTCCGTTTCTACCAAGAAATGATGACCTATCAGATGGAATTCAAATTTTGTAATACCCATCTTTATCGCCAATAATTCTTTTAGGGTACAATGATAGTGGAGCTGAGAGTCTTTGAAATGGCCAGTCTTGTATCCACATATTTTTATTTTCCCTGTCTTGTCTTGTTCAAGTAGGATAGCTCCCCAATACCGATCACTAGCGTCTATTTGCAAGATTCTTTTTCCATCAGAAGGAATCTGCAAAGGTGGCAGTGTCTGCATTATCTCCTTTAGTTTTTTTTACTACAGTTTGCTCTTGTGACCATGGTGGAGTTTTATTTTTAAGCATGTCACTGAGTGGTCTTGTCATTTCCGAAAGTCGTGGGAAAAAATCCCATAAATTTTTTACAATTTCTAAGAACTGTTGGATTTGGACCTTTGTGAAGTCCTTTTCGGGAAACTTTAACAACTCTTGGGCTATGTGAGGTTGGGCCTCATATTGGCCTTTAATAAGCTTCATCCCCAGAAAGTCAATTTGGGTTTGTCCAATGATCATCCTCTTTTGGATAACATGACCCCATGGGCTTCTGTGAGAGAGATGAACTGGGCTAGTAGATTGTGATGGGCTTGTTCATCTTGTGACAAGAGCAATATATCATCAATGTAGACCAGGGCCTTATCTAGAATGGGGCCGTAGATTTTAGTCATGGCCTTATGGAACAGTGATGGGGCTGTTTTGAGACCAAAGGGAAGGACAGTCCACTGATAGTGGTGATTTGGAATGCAGAAGGCCATTTTGGGTCTGTCTTCCTGTTTGATACCCAGCTGCCAAAATCCCGCCTTTAGGTCGAATTTCGAAAATATTTGAGCCTTTGATAGACTTGCGAATATGGAATTCTTGTTTGGGAGGGGGAATTTATCATCTGCCAAAAATTCGTTCAAGGGCTTGTAATTGATGACCAACCTTTGTTTTCCCCGAGCTTGCTCTGATCTCTTATTGACGTAGAAAGCATGGCATACCCATGAAGAGGTGGTTGGTTCGATCAATCCTTGTTGTTGTAGTTCTTTGCATTCCTCGGTTGCCATTTTCTGATGCTCTGGGTTCGTGCTTGGGTGACTTGCCTTGGTAGGGTTAATGTCTTCATTGAGCTTGAATGGTAAACTGATGAAGAACTGATGATTTTTCCATAAAGGGCGTTCACATTTTTGGAGGAACTCGGCATGACTTGTGGCACAGGAATTTTCTATGAGTCGTTGTCTGACCTTGGAGAATGGATCAGGAGGCATGAGAAAGTAGTTTGGTATGGATTCCCATGGAGAAAAATGTTGTTTGTAGCCAAGGCCACCATGAAGGATTCGTAAACCCTTTTTCTTGGTGTAGACATCAAAACCAATAATTAGATCCTTCCCTGGTAATTTTGAGCCAATTACTCTATGAATGATAGAACATCCTGGGAAGAACTGTAATTTAATTGGTTTACTGATGAGCTCTGTACAGAAAATGCTTCCATTTGCAGCGTGGAAGAATTGTTTTTCTTTCCTCCAATATTCGGGAGGGAGAACATCAGGGTTCATCATGGTGTATGATGCTCCTGTATCAAAGAAGGCTGCTACTTTGACTGGCCAAACATATTTTGTAGATAGGATCTGCATGGAGATGATTGGTGATGGCTGTAATGTGTTGATAGCTGCTATGTGGTAGAATTCATCTGAAGCCTTCTATTGTTCGAATGCACAAAGGGACTCTGGATTTATCTCGTCATCAGTAGAGAAGATGGATTCTAGGTCATTTTCTTTGAGAGATATGCCAATTGTTTGTTGAATGTGGGAGATTAGTTTGGAACTTTTCCCTTTGGGACATTGTTTGGCATAATGTCATTTGTCGCCACAGATGAAACATCTGTTGGACTTCTTCCTGAAAGAGCGCTTCCTTCTTAGAAACTTGAATGAGCGACGTACTTTTCCCTTTGAGGATTTAAAGGTTTTAAACCTTTTATTGTGTGCCCTTTTTTCTGGAAGACAAGAACATGCTGATTCTGATGGGCATTTGATCCTCAGGTCCTTTTGGCTGCAAACCTTTTCGAGCTTCTTGGATTATTTCATGAATTCTTGGATAAATTTGTGCTGAGAGCATATCTTTTCCAATGCCTTTAGAACTAGCTGATAGATTTCTCCAATCGTAGCATCAGCTAGGGTTCTTCCTGTTCCTTAGAGAAGTCTGAAGGTTTCTTCTCCCAGTGGTTCTGGTATGGAAGATAGGAAAGCCTATTTTAGATTTGGATCATCAATTCCACCTATTTGGTAGAACCGTTGAGTCATCTTTTTGTAATGATTCTCCAAATGTCTCTTATCCATTGAACAACAGTAACGCCCTACTACCTTAGAGCCGTTACTAAGTGAGTTTTATAAGAAACTTTGTGCAAAGAACTCGCTAACCGAGGTTTTTAAAACAAAAGTGTAACTAAGCAAAGGTTAAGGCTGTAATCTTTAAAAACGCGGTGTTTCATTGAAAACTTCTAGTATTTAAAGTTTGGGATCCCAAAATAAGGTTTGAAAACTATTTACAACTTAAAATAAGTTTACAGTTGATTAATTATTAAAATCACAGATTATTACAGCCATTTCTCGAATAAACCCCCAACCAAAGCAGTCGGGCAGGCCAAACATGTACGCGTCGCTTCACGCTCTCCGTACTCAAGGTTGGTCGACTCAATCTTTGCCCTTACCTGCAACACAGAGCACCTGTGAGCCGAAGCTCAGCAAGAAAACTCATACAGTATATAACATATGCGGATTATATAGTTAACATATCAGATTATCCACAGATAAATGAGTATTCCATCAAACTAAACAAACACGGCCATGCCGTCCCAGAGGCATTACCTAAGCCTGGGGTCTCGGTCCTCACCGTAAGGATATCCCCTGTATCCATTGGGGTCCCACCCTGTCTACAAGCACTTCACGTGCTAAGTGTTACTTCTGGCCCCCACTGCCGTTCTCGGCCTTTCGCCGTACTCGGCTCCTTTGCCGTTCTCGGCTCCTTGCCGTTTCATTCTGCTATAATCACAAATAGCATAACTCAAATAACATTCAAACATATATCAATTCAATTAAGTCTGCACCCTAACATGTAATGCAATATAGGGCCGTGCCCTGCAATCACACTATGGGCCCATGCCCTGTCCTATGGGTGCTATAGTTTTCTTACCTGTCAATTTGATAGCTTTCATCACTTGACTCCTTGAGCACGATCCCACTCGAGCCCTAGCGCACACCTAAACACAGCCATAGGTCAAAGTCATCACCGAACCTCAAGTCCGAAAACCTAGCCTCGGGACCAATCCCGAGCCCCCCGGGAAGTCCTAGATCCACAAAACAAGATGGTGGAATCGAACCCCGAACCCTAGGTCAAAATCCCTCAAAAATAACCCAAAAACCCCTTTCTGGGAACAGGGTAGCGCTACAACGCTCTAAAGAGGGCGCTATAGCGCTACAGGCAGAACGGACATCCCCAGAAACAGGGCCTAGCGCTACAGCGCCCAAAGACTAGCGCTGTAGCGCTAGTTGCAGGCAGGCAACCCTCATTTTCTTTTTCTGCGATTTCTTTGAGCCAATCTCAACCCAAACTTCCCCAAATCTTTACCAAACTCAAAATCAAGCTTATAAACACTCTCCACTCATCCCAAGCATCCCCAAATCTCAAAACCCAAGCTCATGCATCCCAAATCTCAAGATTCACCATAGATGAACCCTAAACCCAGAAATTCAGTCAAACATCAAGTTAAAGGCTTAGAATTCATACCGTTGATGCAATTTCGACTTTGATTCAATTCCTAGACCTCCTTAGCTTGCTCCTTCTCAGTCTTGGCCTGAATTCCCCTAAAATCCCCATTAATTCAGCTTAGATACACAGCTCAAACCAGTCAAACCCTAAAACTGAAACTTCCAAAAACTTACCTCAATTTTGATGTGTTCTTGCTAATCCCTTGCCAAATCTTCAAGTCCAACTTAGGATCCTTGATGCTCAGCCTATCCTAGCTCTCCTCTGAGCTTTGCTCCAAGAAAATTGAAGAGAAATGGTGCTAGAATGCACAAACCGCCCCTTTTGGAAAAACCCCTCTGTTTTCTCACTTCTTCTTTTTCTTCCTTTTTCTTTCTTTTCCACAGCCCTCTCACTCTCTCTATCAATCCCACTAAGTATATAAAGCCTCAACAAATTTATCTCTAAGAAGCCAATTGACCAAATTGCCCTCCCTATTAATTCTAAACCCTTTTGTCCATGTAGGGCCATTTTAGTCATTTTACCCAATTCCTGCTAATTCCTCAAGTGTCTCTAATATTTTCCCGTTGCTTTCCAATACCTGATTAATCACCAAATATGTATTCCTCATCATCAAAATTAATCTCAATATATTCTCTAAATTCCTGTTTATACCCCCAGGCCCGCCCCGAGCCAGGTATAAATTCCCGCCTGGACTTTTCCGCTAACCTGCTCTCTGGGATCGTCTCGAGTCACAAATCACAGATACATCCACATCACAATGTGGTCTCAACAATCATCACATATCAATACAGTTATGCCCAAAATGGCCAAAATTACAATTATGCCTTTCTGACACAATCAGGGCCTACATGCATACTAATACATATAGTCATGCATCTCAAATAATCACATAGTCATATAACATGCTTTAAATCACAATCATGCATTTTACTCATTAAAGTCACACAAAATCCCAATATGCCTCCCAGGCACACTAATCAAGGCCCTTAAGCCTTATTAGCGAATTGGGGTCGTTACAACAACATTTTAGTTTAAAGAATTCTGCTTGTAGTCTTTCAGTGAATAGAGTGTCCTGTTCGAAGAATTCAACTTACAGATAGGTCAGGCATTGGTGACAGATGGAAGTTGTAACTAATAGGAACACAAAATGATTAAAACATACCACATTCCCAATAACTCATTCAACCATAAAACCAATAACTTCACAATAACTCAACATAAAAAAAAATTATATACAATATATTGTAAAAAATCAAAAGCATGTTGCACATTGAAACATATATAATACAATGGTTTATATAAAAAAGAAAAGTTAAACCACAATCAAATATCCTTAATTCTTCAATAAATTCTTAGTGTCAAATTTAATATATTTTTTCACAACTCCACTCACTTCCTTCAACGATTGGTATTTTTGATCTCTTTGGAATCCATTTGCCCCTCGACAACAGAGACACCTTAAACTTCAAACTTTGATGACAACCTTTATAGCCAACAATGACCGACTCCTTCACAGCTGGATAAGTAAACCCCAAAATGGTTCACTGTTATTTTAGGGAAAAATTTATCAGACAAAAACAAAGATGAAAAGCTTGAAAATCCATAGAATGAAGCTGCATAATGAAAAAAATTGCACTAAGCCCTTACAAATGATTGGAAAAAAATGAGACAAAAATGGATAAAGTGACTGAGTAAAAAGGATGAGAATGAGAGGGAATATACTGATAGAGAACGATTTAGAGAAAAAAATATAAGGGAGAAAGAATGATGCAGGCAAAGACTTACATTAATTTTTTTTAATGAAAATAGGTATGGTTTCTACTTATTAACCCCCCATCTCTTATGGCTTAAGTGCTTAAAGTGAGATACTACCAACATACAAATATGTTGGAGGCTAGAGAAGGCCACTATCCTTCATTGACATGGTGAAGTATCTTATGGGGAAGGGATTTGTTACAGAAGGGGTTGAGAAAGCGCATAGGTAATGGGAAAAATACTTCAGTGTTTAGTGATTTTTTGATACCAAGGAACTCTGTCATTCCTCCCTAGTTTAACTAACTTATCTAACCCTATAATAGTTTCTTACCTCTTGGAAACACAATGGAAATGGAACACCACACTAGTTTGACAAATTTTCATGCCCTGGATGTTCTACATATTTTAGCCACATTTAGCTCCATTTGAACATTCAGACTTGTGGTTATGGCACTATACAAAGCATGGAAATTACACTGTAAAAAGTAGATACAATCTAGCTAACTCTAAAGATTATTCTTACCCTCATCATCAAGTGAAGTGTTATCTAAATGGTGGAAGTCCTTTTGAGGATTATAATTCCACACAAAATATTACACTTTCATTGGAGAGATGTTTCCACGAAATTTTACCGACCTTAAGGAGCTTACATAGTCGAAGTATCACAACTCATAGTGTTTGTCCAATTTGTGGTTTTGGGGATGATTCTATTGCGCATGCGATTTTCTGGTGCCCATCCGCCAAAGAAGTTTGGGATTATGAGGACTACTATTTCCTCTCACATAGAAAATAAAACATTTCTTTCAAAGAAATTCTACTTATGCTTCATAAATTTTAGAAAAAGAATATTTTTAAATGTTGATTGTAGCATTGGTCATATGGTTTGAAAGGAATAAAAGAACACATGGAAAACCAATAAGACATCCATACCATATGATTCAATGAATAACACAATATTATGAGACAATTAAAATTGCACAAATTTCGACTAAACAAACTGCTTTACATCAAAGAATTCCAAATTAATGAGAAGAGGATTCAGGACATTATCCCTTTACTTTGTTTGTTGATGCTGCGATCTCAAATCATGCAAATATGATAGGTTTGGAGGAATTATACTTTCCTAAGATAAAAAAGTATTGGTAACCTTATCAAAATATTTTTTTAGGTATTTAGGTGTCCTTTTAAAAATTTAAATTCGTTTGGACTAATATCTAAAGATAACTAGATCCTTGAATCTTATATAAGAAATAATTTAGTTTAGAATTACTAATTATAGGAACCTAACCAAAGGGAATTCCCTTTGGTTGGGATTGTCTTTCACTTTTATTTTTATGTTATTATTATTACAATTTAACTACTTCTACGTGTTAGCTATTTTAATATTGGCTGGTTTTGTATGCATGGGCCTTATCAGCATTTCAATCTGAAGCACTAGCACTATTAGTAGGACTTGACTGGGCTTAAAGACTGAGCCTAACTCTAGTTTCTTCTATTTCTCTTTTGCTTGTTTTGGCGCTAAGCAATAACACAATCTATAATAATGAACTTGGTTTTATCTTTGTTGATATTAGAGCTTTATTGTCTAACTTTCCAAGTGCATCTCTTTCTCATGTTGGTCATTAGTTTAATACTGTGGCTCATGTATTGGCTAAGCATGCTCTTGGGCTAGATGACGAGTTTTGTTGGTTGGAGGAAATTCCTCCCCTTATTTGTACTCTATTCTAATTTCTATCTAGATAGTCATAAATTCAATTCCTAACAAAATTTACCTAGGGCTAATGGAATGTCCTTTGGTTGTGTAATCTATTTTCTAAAAGAATTCTTAACTTAATTTCATTAGTAGTTTCTAATTCTTATTTGCTTTGTGTTGCAGGTATCTTATTGGCCTTACAAATGAAGCTTTTGTTTTCATTTTCAAAATCTTTGTTTGTTTTGTGTTGCATATATATTATGAAGCTTCACTTTCATTTGATGGATTTGAACACTATTGTAGCTTATCAAAATCAACAATATTTAATTATTACCATATGTAAACTACTTTATCTAAATTTCCAAGAGCATATACAAGGAGTTTATACTGGTTAGAGGATAATCCTCATTCAATTTTGTACTCTTATCTTCTAATTTTTCTGAATAAAATTAAAGTTATTCCTGACAAAAAAAAAAAAAAAAACCGTATAAAAAAAGATATAGTGTTTTTAGATTTTTTTAATTACAAAATTACCATTAATCATTAATGAAAAACTTTAATACACTTTTTTTAATTATAATATTTCCATTAATTATTTTTTAAAATTTAATTTGTTGATTGTCCTTTTTCATTATCAACTAATGAAAAGAACTTAAAGAAAATGCAGTAAGAAGACACATATTTTATGTGGTTTAAGTTATTAATTAACCCTAGTACATGAGTCTATTGTATTAGGATTTGGGGAAGCTTGAAGGTTTCAAGTTTCTATGGGGCTCAGGCAAGTCTTGGCAGTGCTTTGAATACAAAAGTCGGAGGATCCTTTACAATGGGTGCCCTAGCCCTATTTATAGTGGTTGAGGACAATTAATTCCCTTATTGGGGATTTATTACAAAACATCCCCAATTAATTGGGGTCTAAATGCTAGTTAATACACATTCTCATAATAAAAGTGGTGGTGTGCGTATCACATAGAGCCCATTTCCGAGGTTGCAGCCCACAAACTTTTGGGAAAACACACCCTTGACAATGTTAGGGGGTCGCAGCATGTTTTCCCACGCCAGGTGGGGCATTGGGACATGCTACTTGTTGCCTGTACGGACTCGACACCACAACTTGAAGGAACAATAGCTTTGTCAAACGGCTGCTTGTGGTCCAAGGTCGCTGTGCATGACACCTGACACTTCTTTCTAGGCTGACAACTCCTACAGCTTGGAGACTAGATGAACACGAGAACGAGAGTGTTGGGATTAGTGCCCTTTAAAGCATATGTATTGAACACTGTTTTATGAAGTAAATAATTGAAATGAATTTTTGCATATATATTTATTGTTTATTATTATCATTAGAATAATATTATATGAATACCACAAAGTTCCTAAATTCGTTATTGTGACTACAATCTTGTATTGGTACGAGAGGATTAAGATTGAAGGTAACAAATTTAAATAGTTAAAGATGTAACACACTTGAAGACATTCATCTCTAGAGGTGAATCGCAACATATTGGGAATGGCTTACCTTCCGAGGAGCTCTAGGCTAGCTTTGGACTTTATTAACTCCCATGGAGCTTTATTACTTCTCTAATGACTACCACATGTCAATTGGTGAAAACACGGACAACATTTGCTTCCAAGCCTTCACTTGTCCTCAGAAAGTGGAGACTTAGATTGAGAGGAGTAATTTTAAAGGATTTACTCTGGGGGTGACGTTTGGGCTCATCGAGGCATCACATTTCCAAAAAGGTAACACCACGTGTTGACTCCCCATTGTTGGGCCCATCAATCGGTGCAATTAATGAGGAGTCCATTCCACGTCCAAGGTGTCTAATCCCTATCCGAGAAGTCCTTTCGCCCTGTACCTAGGTGTCCTTTTCCCATGTTTTGATCGCGATCTGTGTCTTAATATCTATGACTGTTGGACCACGCTCGAGGGCCTACTCCATAGGTGATTGACGATCAGGGAGGAGTTTCTTCCTCCCCAAGTTCTCGAGTATAAAACTCTAATTTTGCTTCCCATTTCATCATTATTAGCATTTGAAACTTTCTCAGAAACCAGAGCTCTCCAATTTCCTTCATCCTTCCCCAATCGAAAACCTCATAAGAGTTCTCTTGCCGAAGACCTGGACTGTTAAAGAGAATCAAACTTTTTCTAGGTCAACGACGTGAAGTACTTTCGAGTCCAGACGTCGTTACAACACTTATTAGAGGTTCATTTCGAGTAAGTCACTCTTTCTCCCCCTTTTCTGTTTGGGTATTTTTGGGTGAAGGTAGTTGCATGCTTAGGCTGTCGTGGTTTCTAGGATTTAAAGGTCATTTTTACCTCTCTATTCCTTTTAGGTCCATTTTGGCGTTAAAATTAGCCAAAACGGGTCGTTCGGGCCTAGCTGTGTTTTTTCGCATTTCTGGGCATTCAACCAGAATCTGGAAATTTTCAGATTCCGATAAAGTTCATGAATTTCATGTTAGAATTAACGTCCTAAAAGCATGTAAAGATATTTTATTGATTTAAATAAAAGTATAATTCTATTATGTTTGAATATTATAATTAATGTTTGAATTAATTATATAATAATATCAAGAAAATTCCTTATTCATTCATGAGAATATGATCTTGTATTAGTACGAGATAATTAATATCATATATAACGAATAAAATAGTCAGTAACATATTAAAGTAAGGAATCTTTAATGAATGATTACTAGTGCGGTTTACTAAGCATACAAGATGCAAGTGATCTAGATTCAGATTACTATTGTGGATAGACATCTTAATAAATGTGTTATATAATAGATATTATATATGGCAAGACCGATGTGAATTAATAATCTTTATAAACTTTCTGTTTGACATAAAGATTTAATTCTTATCATAATAGATGATCATTTGTAGATTAGTCTAAATCCTAAGTATTCATGAACTCCTGTTTGTGTTTATTTGATCTTTTGATTCACTCGTTAAGGTTTCTTAGTATAATGAGACTAATGACTTTTATTTTAGAGATTCAATATCATAAATGGCTAGGAACATGATTTACAATAATGGAATTCATACTTTCCTAACATATTGAATATTGGTTCCCTTAAGGGTTAATTCTAGAATTGAATAGTTATTGAGCTCAAATTTATAATATGATTATAAATTAATTCTTCGCTAGAGAATTAATGGTAGTTAAGGATCAAGAGGTAATTAGAAGGGTAAAATGGTATTCTTGACCAACTCTAATTAACGAACCAATAAATGGAGGACAAAACTACATTTATTGATTATATCAATGGACTACAAGAGAAAACTCTATAAATATAATTATATAAATAGTTAGAGTGCAATTCCATATTTATAGTGGAGTAATCATGGAATTAATAAATAAGATTATTAGATTAAAGAGTTTAATTAATAATCTGGTTTATTGTAGCTTCGTATTATAGTTCCATGATCTCCAGATCACATCTGTCCTACATTGTCAATGGTAAGGATGTCAAAAGAAAGATTTGTAGAGAGAATTGCTTAATTGCAAATGAATTAATTTTTCAGGGCAAGGAAATAATTATGTGATAATTATGGGCAATTGATTAATTATGAATTAATTAATTATTTAACAATATAGGTTGTGTTTGGTAAAATTTTTGTTTTTGAATTTTTTAAACACAAAAATAAAAATAAAAATATTATTTTTATTTTTGTTTCTTTATTTTAAAAAAATAAAAATATGTTTGGTAACTATTTTTGTTATTTGTTTTTAAAAACAAGCAATAATAAATGTGTTTGATAACTTTTATTTTTATTTTTTGTTTAACAATACAAAATGATGTGTTGATTTGAAGAAGAGAAGAAAAAAAAGAAATGAAAAGTCGAAAACGGTTTAAAAAAATTTTGAAAGTGAAAAAAATTCTATTTTCAAAATTTAATGAATTTTAATTAAATTTTTTAAAAATAATAAATAAAAATAGAGTTGTCAAACACTATTTTATGTTTAATTGCAAAATTTTAATTAATTAAATAAAAAACTATTTTTTAAATGTAACCAAACAACACCATAGCTTTTAAAATAAAAAGTATATGTTAAAATAAATATTAGTCATGTTTGGATTAATATAAAGAGAGATTAAGAATTACCTTATTTAGAATAAGATATTTATTTAAAACTGATATTTTAAGATAAATTTAATTTTGAATTAATTGATATTTATTTTTGGGATAAATATATTGTCTTAAATATTAATTAAATAAACAAATGAGAAAATTAGGGAAAACCCTAATGTGACTCACGCCACTCATTGTATTGCACAATGAGTGGCGCCATACACAGGGATTTCCTCTTCCTGAGATTTGAATTTTGAATTTCAAATAATTTGTTTATTTAATTATTCTTTTTAAATATAATTTAAATCAAATAATTAAATAAGGTTATAACTGATCAATTTATTTAAAATAAAATAAAATAAAGATTAATTAAATTAATTAATTATCTTTATAAACTTGAAAACAAGCGATACTTTTAAAGAAAATAAGAAGTGGTTTTCATAGACTGTCAGACTCTCTCTCTGAAAAGAAAGCGATAGTTTTTCCAAACCTGAAAAACTATTCAATGCATCTTCTCTCAATCGAACCTTTCTAGATCTCATGTGTTGAATACTTCTAAAGAGTCCTAAATCAACTTTTTGAATCCTACGTGTTAACACACACCCTTGTGTGTTTGAGGATTGGTATAGAAGATCAAGGTGTGAGCTTTCAGAATTTGGATTGGAAGATCGTTGATTTATACAAAAAAATTCGTGGATACTTGATAGACTTCAAGAGGTAATCTCTAATCTATTTTTATGTGATTTAATATATCTATATTTGTATGATCCTGACTGATATTAATAAATTTTAAAAAAACCCAATTTACATTGCGTATCTCTTATTTATACTTTTATTACCAACAATTGCTACCAGAGCAGTCTACATATATATATGTATTAAATATTGTGTGGGTTTCTTGCATTTGTTATATGTATGTTGATATGTATATTGAATGGATGGATATGTTTTTTGAATGTATGGTTGAATGATGGATCATTAATTATATGATGCTATTGGGTTAGGAATTTGATTTTCTAGATTTTTTGTAAGCCATAAAGAGCATAGAATTTTTGTAAATTTTATTTTTGAAATATATATTTTAGGAATATGTACACAAAGAAGAGAAAGGACCCAAGCCTATGGCCCGAGCCCTAGCCGCATGCACCAGGCCTAGGCGCACGACCACCTGCGCACCTAGGTGCATGGCCACCCCCGCCACTGCCCAGCCCCGCTGCTCCTTGCACACCCGCGCTCTGCATGCCTGCAGCCCAGTGCAACATCCCAAATTACCTAATAAGGCTTAGGGCCTTGATGGCAAATTATGGAAAATTATCTACATATATGTGATTTAATTATGAAATATGTGTATATGTGATATATATGTTTATCATCATATGAATACGTGATTTATATTATAATATGACTAGATATGCATGTTTAGATGTATTAAATATGCATGTGGACCTGTTTCTTATTAGAAGGACAATTATCGTAATTTGGCCCGTTACAGGTATATTTGGATATATGTGATATATGTGTGAGACCACATTATTTTGTGGATATATTTGGGTTACTCGGCACGAAGCGATCCTAGGGAGCAAGTTAGTGGGAAAGTCACAACAGGACCAAATACCCGACTCGGGGTGAGTCAAGGGGTATTTTGGGTATTTAGTACATTACCGGGATATCGGGTAATGAGAATAAATATTAGAGGATATATTCGGAGTTAGTGAGATTATGAGGGAATTTCAGAAAGTTTGACAAATTTTCCCTCGGGGAAGTTTTTGGTACCTCGAGCCTCGGGATTTAATTAGAGTTACTTGAACTCTAAGGAACCTTACAAAACACAAAACACTCAGCAAACACTTAGAACTCTCTCAACACACACACACACTCTCTCTCTCTCTCTCTCTCTCGTGTATACTCCCTCTTTCTCTCAAATCTTTGAATTTCTTGTGATCCAAGGGGTATCGAAGCTAGCTTAGGCTCGAGATTGTTTGGGGAAAATCTTGGCATCATTTTGGGTAGTAGAGGTATCGATTTCTAGCCCAATTCTATGTGTTTTCTTTGGTTTTAGTTAAGTTTTGGAGTTTTGAAAACTCAATTATGAATTTGGAGATTTGGTGAGGTTTTCGCCAAGTTTAAGCTTGGGTTTTGTTTGTATTGAAGTGCTGAGTTGATTGGAAACTTTGTTTTTGGGGAAAATCTAGATTTTCGTGTCGAGCCACGACCCTGTTCTTGGGGCGTCGCGGCTCTCATGAATGAAGGGAGAAGGAGGTGATGATTTACCATTTTGAGTCGCGGCGCTTGTGTCTAGAGGAGAGCCCTTGGGTTCTCTGAGTTGGGGCGGGTCGCGACTCTTTAGCCTTGGGCCGTGACGCTTGATGGGCTTTTGAGCCCCAGGAAGGTCTTGAGTGCGGGAACTCGAACCTTAGGGCTCGGGGTCGATTCTACTACCCGATTTAGTAGAATTCGACGTCTCAGAGGCTAGGACTCGGTCTAGAAGCCTTTATTCGCTCGTTATTGATGGGATTCTATATTATGGTTGTGACTAGGTTACCGCTTGGGGCTCGAAACTGGGATCGTGCTCGAGGGTCATTCTTATTATATGTTGCACTTGGACCTGAGGTGAGAAAACTGCACCCAATACGTGATATATGTGATTAGGGCTTGGCCCGATTGCTAAATATAATTATGAATAGGACTCAGGCCCCTGAGAATGAACATGATTATAATTATGCTTGTGATCGTTGATTAAGCATGTTTGAATGCTTTGTATTCGGATAATTGCTAAATGATATACGCTTGTTACATTATCTGCATGATTAGGGCCCGGTCCCGTTAAGGAACATGATTATTACTGTGTTTGTATCAATTGGCTGAAATATATGATTAATATGATGCATACTTCTATTATCTGAAATATGCCAATTTTTATATGTATTTGTTTATCTAGTTGACTGAATATATGGTTAAGGCATTGACTTATTAGCTAAGGGCGGCAATAGCGTGCTGTGTGCTGGTCAAGAGGCTTAGGCCTAATTAGGGACGTACTATTATGTTGACCGACCCTATGGTTACTTGGAAAAGAACAAAGCGCTTGGCTAGCTCTATGGATAATTACTCAGAGCTAGGGCAAAGGGCTCCACGTGACTCTATGGTCACATAGCTATGGCACAAAGCCCCAGATTGACTCTATGGTTATCTCTTTAGGGCATAGGGCCCCGGGTTGACTTTATGGTTATCTATTCAGAGCAGTGGGCCCCAGAATGATCCTATAATCATTTACTTGTAAATGTATGCATGCATGAGTAGGTTATTACTGCTGAGCATGCTAGATATGCATCTGGAATCTGTATTTATTATTCATGCACATGTTTAAGTTTTCTTGCTGAGCCTTGGCTCACAGGTGTTATGTGGTGCAGGTAAGGGGAAAGGGAGGCTGGACCAGCCATGAGTTGGAGAGCTTCGGTGGCGGCATGTACATATGCGGCTGCTCGACCACCACGACCGGGGTTATCTTGGAGGAACTAGAGTTGTATCCCTTATTTTGCCGCTTAGGCCGACTAATTGTAACTTTTGAATTATAATAGACCTTTTAAACATTATGTTGGGATCCCATGTGTAAACATAAATATTTTAATGAAAAGTCAACGTTTCCTTTTGACCAAAATTTTTAACCCTAACCCTTGTCATTAACCTTAGTTACACGTTTATAACCAAGTGACTTGATTAACAAGTCTGGCACTATTTAAAGTACACAATGTAATGGTCCTGGATTAGGAGGACGTTGCAACTTGGTATCAGAGCTGCCAAGGTTTAAGGGTTCCTGAAGACTAGTCGGGCATGTACACTCACCACTAAAGACAAGCTTGACTTAGGGTTTAGTAACTACTTATGTGATTAATTGATTAACTGTTTAAATAGATGTATACACCTTATCTGCATGCCTTATTAGGGAGCATGAGATATTCTAATAGGGCCTGGCCATTGACTGTTGCATGAATGATAAAGATATGCTTATTAGCATTGTTATTGCTTGTGAATGGAAAGGAACCGATTATTAGCGTTGTTATGTGGACATGTAGGTCAGGACACACTCATTAGCATTGTAAATTGCATATAGGTCAGAAAATGCTTATTAGCACTAATTAATACTGGCAGGGATTAAAGAACATGCTTATTAGCATTGCTATACATGTATAAATGCTGGAACATGCTTATTTGCATCATTATTGCTTATAAATGCCAAAAATGCTTATTAGCACGCTATTTGCTGATGAATATCAGGAAGTGCTTATTAGCACCATGGTTGAATATAATATGTATTGGAATGCTTATTATCATTGCATCTGTTTGTTTGTTCGGTCTTGGACCGCTAGGCGGTAAGAGTTATAGTTATTACTTACCTAACAGCTGAATTGATCATTGCAGAGTGGGATAGACATCATTATGCTTCCTCGAAGGTCAGAGAGGTTGGCTGGCCAAGAAATACAGGACAGGGAAGAGAATGACTAGGGTCGAGCCCTACCGCCAGCTCTAGATAACTGGCAAGAAGTGCTTGTTGATATGCAAGCCAAGTTGCAGAGGCAAGAAGATGAGATTCGCCTCTTGAGACAGCAACATGTTCAATCAGGGAACCTACAGCCCGCAGTACCAGCAGTGATACAACCAGCAGTACAACCTCAGGCAGTAGAAAACAGAAGGGAACCCATGTATGAGAGGTTTAGGAAATAGCACCCTCTAGTTTTTTAGGGTAGCTCAGACCCACTGAAGGCTGAGCAGTGGATGACAAAGATAATTACCAACCTGGATTTCATGAGGGTGGGCGGTAATGAGAGAGTGGCATGTGCCACTTATATGTTTCGGGAGGATGCCCGAATATGGTGGGAGGTGGTATCCCAGACCAGGAATGTAAATACTATGGAATGTGAAGAATTCAGAACTCTGTTTAATGAGAAATACTACAATGACGCAGTTAGAGCTGCGAAGGCCAAAGAGTTCAGCAAGTTACTTCAGGGCAACATGTCAGTGACCAATTATGCCTTGAAGTTGACAGATTGGCAAAGTTTGCCGGGGATTTGGTGCCTATTGATGGGACCAGAAAGGAGAGGTTTCTCCAGGGGCTATAGCCTATGATATCCCGTGATGTTCGTATCACTACTATGCCAGGAGTGATTACTTATGCATAGGTTGTTGAGAATGCGCTCACAGCTGAGAGCGCAGAGAACAAGATCTGGTGCGAGAATGCGACCAGAAGGGATTTTAGGAGGCCAGGATCTCCACCATTTGTAGGCTTTGGTAGGGGCGGAGGCCCTAGTGACCAAAAGAAAAGGGCTCCATATACATTTCCAGCTCCAGGGCCAGATAGGAGGCCACGGGGCATACAGATAGGCCGCTAGGGTGGCGATGGGACCTAGAAAGCATTCCCAAAGTGTACTTGGTGCAAGAGGTGCCATATTGGGGAATGTCGGGCGAAGGCCTGCTTCATATGCTGGATTGTTGGACACCTGAAGAAGGATTGCCCGAAAGCCAGGAAGGAAGAGCCCAAGAAGGTGGACAGCCTGACGTCAGCTTGGGTGTTCACCCTAACTCAAGAAGAGGCCGAGGCTAGTCCCTCTGTGGTTTCAGGTCAGCTTTAGTGCTGGGACCCTTTATATTGTTTTGATTGATTCGGGTGATACATACTCTTTTGTTGCTAGTAGGTTTATTGATGGACTGTGTAGACCTTGTGACTTTTATCCTGTGGGGTTTGGTACCTTATTGCTCACTAGGAAGTTGGTAGTTTCCAGAAGATAGGTCAGATCACTGCAGTGACAGTGGATGGCAGGGAGTTGTCAGTTGACTTGAAAGAGTTGGTTATGACTGACTTTGATATAATTTTGGGTATGGTCTGGTTAGAGAAGTATAGGGCAATGATAGATTGGAAGAAGAAGATGGTAACCTTTGAGCCTAAGGGTAAGGACCCTTTTGTATTTGTTGGCACTGTGCATGGATCCCGTATACCTATGATATCCATGTAGGATCTTGGAATTTAAATCTAAATGCAGGCTTCTTATTATTTTTCCAAACACATAATTGAAACATAGAATAACATGACATACCTATGAACATTAGATTCGTAAATTAACATAAACACAAAGATGTAAGAACTTACGAATACACAGCAAAATTGGAACAACTCCATCCTTCAATCTTTCTAACCCCTGATTCCTTTCTGTAGCAGAGTTGTAATGACCCAAATTTCCTAATAAGGCTTAGGGCCTTGATTAGGGGGCCAGGATGGAAAATTATGGAAGTATGTGAATATATGATATTTATGTGTATCATTATGTGATTATGTGAGTTATATCATAATATGACTTGCTATGCATGTTTAGGTGTATTAATTATGCATGGGGTCTCATTTTTGTTTAATTGGGAAATTTTCATATTTTGGCTATTTTGGGTATATTTGGCATATTTGTGGTATGGGTATGGTACTTCATTATTATTTGGTTATGCTTGGGTTATTCAGCACGAGGCGATCCTGGGAAGCAAGCTAGTGGGAAAGTCACAATGGGATTCATACTTGACTCGGAGTGAGTCAAGGGGTATTTTGGGTATTTAGCACATTACCGGGATATTGGGTAATGGGAATAAATATTTGATGATAAATTGGGAGTTACTGAGATCAGGGGGAAATTATGGGAATTTTGACTATTTTAGCCCAAGGGGCGTTTTTGGGACCCCGAAGCATTAGGATTTGCTTGAGGTTACTTAAGCTTGAAGTAACCTGTTAGAGTTATAAAAGAACGTTCAGAACGTTCTTTCTTCCTCTCGTTCCCTTTTTGACACCTGATCACATTTTCGAAGGAAGCTCGAGTTTTAGGACTTAGATTCAAGCAAGGATTGAGGCATATCGATTCTAGGGAGGATTAGAAGCTTATTAGTTGGAGGATTTAGTTGGGAAACAACTCAATTGGAGGTAATCCAAGTTTTAAGTTTTAAGTTTCCAAGTTTTTAAGCTTGAATTGGATTTTATGTTTTGATGAGTTTTTGATTTGATTGAGGCTTGGGTTTTGATGATTTTGGGTCATTGGGATGTTTGGAAACTTTGTTTTTGGGATTTGGAGATGTTTGGATAGGTTTATGGAGGGTTTTAAAATGAGAAAATGGAGGTTTTCTGGCTAGGCTTGAGGTCGAGCCGCGGCTATGTTTTTGGGCGCCGCGACTCAAGCTTGAAGAAGCAGGTGAATGGGACTGCTGGGCTATTTGAGCTGCGGCTCCATTGGGGAACGTCGTGATGCTAGTGCAGGTAGAGAAGGGCTTTGGGCCCTAACTTGAGTGGAGCTGCGGCTCTAATGTTTGGGGCCGTGGCTCAAAAGGGGAAAAGTGGCCAAAATGGGTTTTTAGTCATGGTAACTTAAACCTAAGGGCTCGGGATCGATCTTACTACCCGATTTGGTAGGGTTCGATGTCCCGGAAGCTAGGACTTGGTTTGGAAGTATTTATTTACTCATTTTGATGGGGTTTTATATTATGGTTGTGACTAGGTTATCGCTAGGGGCTTGGAAACATGATCGTGCTTGTGGCTCGTTTATTGGTAACCTGTGCTTGGACCAATGGTAAGAAAGTTGCACCCAGTGTGTGACGCATGAGATGCATATGATACATATGATTATGGCATGGAATGAATGTTGAATATGTAATTGATCAGAGCTTGAGTCTCTGTAATTGTGCATGATTATGATTATGCTTGTAATTATCAATTACGCATGCTGAATGCCTTATATCTGGATGTTTGAATGTGCATGGTTATAATTATGCTAGTAATTGTTGATGAGGCATGTTGAGTGCTCTATATATGAACATTGATTGCATAGTAAATGCATATCAGCTTTGCTTATCTGTGTGTGGTACTGACTTATTAGTCAGAGAACGACAATGATGTTTAGTATTGATCCTAAAGCTGTGACTTATCAGTCAAGTTCAGTGGTGACATGAGCACTGGTCGTATGATATTGACCTATGAGTCAAGAGCGGCATAAGCATATTGAACATAGAGCTGAAATGATTAGATCTAATCAACATGAGCATTGGATGAATCAACATGAGCATTAAATGCTTGACCGACCCCAAGTTCGATGAAAATAAAAGCACTTGTCTAGTCTAAAGGCTAGTTACATAGAGCTAGGGCCAAAGGCTCAGGTGACTATAATTTCACATGGCTTAGGGTGTGGAGCCAAAGTTCATGACTCATTAGTCACTTATCTGGTTCAAGTTCGTGACTCATTAGCCACTTATCTGGTTAGGGTATGGAACCCAAGTTTATGACTCATTAGTCACTTAACTGATTAGGGTTCAAAGCCCAAGTATGTGATTCATTAGTCACCTATTCAGAGATAGACTCATTAGTCATCTATTCAGGAAACATTTCCTCAGATTGACTTGATAGTCATCCATACAGGAGGGCAGTGCCCATAATAATTTATTTGGACTTGCTTGCATGCATGAATAGGGCTATTACTGCTAGGCATGCTTATTGTGATTTGGTGACATGTTGTTACCTGAGTATGAGCATATTGAGTTTTCTTGCTGAGCCTCGGCTCATGGGTGCTACGTGGTGCAGGTAAAGGCAAAAGAAAGCTGGACCATCCTTGAGTTGGAGAGCTTAGGTGACAATGTGTACATATGCGTCTGCTCGACCACTACGGACGATGGTTTAATGAGGAACAAGGGTTAAACCTTATTTTTCTGCTTAGGTCGGCTGGTTGTAAATCTTTTATTTTAATTAACCTTTAAAATGTATATTGGGATCCCAATGTATATAGTAAACGTTTTAGTGAAACGTTGTATCTTTGACTAAAATTTTTAACCCTAAACTGTTAATCACATTTAGTTACACGATTATGGCCAAATGACTCGGTTAGCGAGTTTAACACTATTTAAAATGCACAACGTAACGGTCCCTGGGTAGTAGGGCGTTACAAGAGTATTATCAATAGATTGAACTAGATCAACAATACAGTCTTCCTCACCAAGCCTTTAATCAACCTAGAACTAGTGTGGGCTGGTTCTCAACACATGAGATAGAGATCTAGAAGAAAAGAAGAATAGAGAGTGGCCAAGAAAGATTAGACTGTCTAGGTTTTCACTTACTAATCAAATGAAACTCACTTCCTTATGAAAACCCTAGATATCATATTCATTATATAGGCAACTTAATGGGCTTTATTTAAATTTAAAATTAAATTAATTAAAAATAATAAACAAAAAATAAAAGCCTTGGGCTGCCATAAATGGACGTTGGCCCAATCTCTTTGTTTTGAATTTAAATCTCAATTGGACCTAAATTTAAAACCTTTTATTTATTTTTTAATTAATTAATTAAGTCCTTATTCAAATTAACTAATTATAATTTGAAACTTGATTTAATTTTATTTATTTATATTGATACCAATTTATCAATGTTAATAAATTTACCCAAAGATTCTCTTTTATTATCTAAATCTCATATCTCTGTAAATTTTCCAAAATTGACTTAGTCAACTTTAAAAATCCTAATTGATAATTAAATTAATTAATTGAGGCATTCTAGATGATTTACTCAAAGGTGATGCAGGGACCATGGATCCACGAAATCAAGCTCCAATAAGTTACTGTGAATTTATTTATGAATAATTTCACTACCTTATTAATTCCTCGTGACTCCACTATAGACTCAGAATTGAACTCTTGATTTCATAGATACGTTATCCATTGTTATAACCATTACAGTCAGTCAATCCTCTATAGATGACTTACTAATGAGATGAGTGCAAATTATCGTTTTACCCCTCATCAGTATTTTATCCTTAACTCCCACTAAGTTCCTTATAAATGATATTTCTGTGAACTTAATCACAGAAATGAGATCTCAATCATTTAACCTTTTGAACAAAGCAATTAAGGAAATCATCTTTTCACTTCTCATACAGAAGTTATAGATTTCATATCTATGAATAATACTCCCACTCAATTACACTACTAAATTTCCAAAATGTAAGTATGGGCTAGACCGTAGGATAAGTTGGTAACAAACAAGTCAAAAGATTTAAATAATATAATTAGCAGAATATTATCACTCAGAATTAATATTAACTTAACCTATTGTCAACGCTGTGACATTGATTAGATTCGATAACAACGATACTTATTTATCAATCAATAATCAATATCGGTCCTAGTCTGATGTAACCAAATACATCCGATCTTATCACTTGGTCAGTGCCTTGGACAAGACATCACACCCCGAATGTGTATGTAGATCATATCGTAGATTGCCTAATTAGTGAAAATCCAATGCACTGATCTAATCTTAGGACTCGTTCTTTTGAACATATAATTACAACTATAATTCACTGTGACCTAGTTCACTATAATTGTAACTATCCATATTTTCGGGATTTTATAAATGTTTGTATTATTTCAATAATCATGTAATAAAACAAGCAAGCAACATGATTGTCAAACTAAATGATTTCCACTACTTTTATTGACAATATGAAATCGTGTTACATGTTCGACATGGTTTTATAAGGGCATAAACCCAACAAACTCCCACTTGCCCTTTTAAAAAACATGGGATATGTTTCTCAAAACCATGCATTTTACATGCTTCACAATTATGCTCTATGCTTATATCTTTGTTAAGGGATATGAAAGATTGCCTTCTAATGCTATCTTCATCACCTTCACATCACGCCTTCGCCACACATCCTTGATAATGTGGTGCTTTCTCTCTATATGCTCTGCTATTTTGTAGCTTCGAGGTTCTTTCGAATTTTCAATTGCCTCATTACTGTCACTAGACAAAATGAGTGGTTTATCCATTTCTAGAATAACACCGAGATCCGTATAAAACTTCCTTAGCCGTTGTAACGCCCTAAACTCCAGGGACCATTACAGTGTGCATTTTGAACAGTGCTAAACTCGCTAATCGAGTCATTTGGCCATAATCGTGTAACTAAGTATGATTAGCGGTTTAGGGTTAATTTATTTGGTTAAGATGTAACGTTTCACTAAAACGTTTACTTTATACATTGGGATCCCAAAAATATAATTTAAAGGTTAATTACAACAAAATATTTACAACTAGCCAACCTAAGCGACAAAATATGGTTTAACCCTAGTTCCTCTTTCAACCCTCGGCCGTGGCGGTCGAGCAACCGCATATGTACACGTCGTCACCTAAGCTCTCCAACTCAACGATGGTCCAGCTTTCTTTTGCCTTTACCTGCACCACATAGCACCCGTGAGCCGAAGCCCAACAAGAAAACTCAATATGCTCATAAACAGTAATAACATGTCACTAAATCATAATGTGCATGCTTAGCAATGATAGCCCTATTCATGCATGCAAAGAAGTTCAGATAATGATGGGGAATCCATGATGAGGAATCCTGCCCTCCTAAATGAATGACTATCAAGTCAATCCTAATCAGATGAGTGATTTAACACTTTGAGGTTATGTTAATCATGATGGAGCATATAGCTCTAATCAGATGAGTGATTTAACACTTGAGGTTCTGTTAACCATAATGGAGCGTATAGCTCTAATCAGATGAGTGATTTAACACTTGAGGTTCTGTTAACCATAATGAGTGACTGATGAGCAAGTCACTAACTTAAACCAGATGAGTGACTGATGAGCGAGTCACTATGGGGCTCAGCACCCACAGCCATGTGACGATGCAGTCACCTGGGCCTTCTGGCCCTGGCTCTAAGTGACTATCCATAGGCTAGACAAGCACTTTTAGTTTTCATCGAACTTGAGGTCGGTTTGGCATTAATGCTCATGATGAGTCATTCAATGCAAATGTCGATTAAATCTAATCTTTTTAGCTTGCGTTAAACACGCTAAGATCGTTCTTGACTTATTAGTCAATACCATATGACAAGTGCTCAGTACTACTGCCGAACTTGACTTGTGAGTCACAACTTCACAGTTAATACTGACACCATTGCCAATTCTGACTAGTGAGTCAGTGCCACGCACAAGTAAGCAATGCAACCAGGCATATATCATATGTCAAATATCCAAATGTAGGGCATTCAGCATGCTTACTTAACAGTTGCTAGCATAATTAGGATCATGCACAAACACAGAGACTCAAGCTCTGATCAATCTCATATTCAACATTCATGGCATGCCCTAATCACATGTTTCTCGTGCATCACATGCATCACATACTGGGTGCAGTTTTCTTACCTCTGGTTTGAGCGAGAAATAATAATTGAACGACCCTCGAGAACGATCGATCCTTTGATCCCTTAGAGGTCACCTAGTCATAACCAATTATAACTTCCATTAATGAAAATCAACAATAAAAGGGTCTTGACCTAAACCTCACTCCCAGGACCCCGAATTGTACCCAAACGGTGAGTAGATTCGATCCCGAACCTTAGGAATTGAAACCCCGAGCCAAAAACCCTAAAAAATGCCTAAAACATGCATCAGGAAAAACAGGGTAGCACCCCAGCGCTATAACCAGGGGAAATTTTCCATGGCTAGCACAGTAGCGCCACCCTTTGGGCACTGTAGCGCTAGGACCAGGAAAAATTGCCCTGGCTCTTCCCTCCTTCGACTCCTCCTTTCCCAACCTGAAATACAAGCTTCCAAACTCTATTTAAACCCCCAATTGAACCCAAAAACCATCTACACATGACCTAGGCATCATAACCCAAGTAACCTTTGCCAAAAACCCCATTGAATTCTCAACTTTCCAACTCAAGAACCAAACTGAAAATCAAATGGAAACAGAGCAAGAACAAGAGATTCTATGGTTAAAAACTTACCCCAAGCTTAGAATTACACCCTCTTCAATGGTGGAACACAACCCTAGCTTATCAAGACTTGACTCCCTAGCTTGGTTCCTCAAAAGGAGCTTCAAAATTCAAAGGAAAATGGAAGAGCAATGGTGATCGGTTGAGGAGAAGAAGATGCTCTGTTTTGGTTAAATTCCACATCCTTCTAATGGCTAAATATAACCTTAGGGTGAAAAGACCTAAATGCCCTCATGCCTAATTAAAACCCTTAACAACCACCAAGGGCAAAATCATCCTTTCCCCCTATTTCATTAATCATAATTAACACCCTCCAATTCCCGTTATTCTCAATATTCTCAAATGCTAATAAATCATATCTCATTACCCTTTAATTCCCAACAATGTTCTAATCACCAAATTACCCCGAGACTCACCTCGAGCCCCGAAACTAATCCCGTTATGACCAGACCGATAACTTCCATTCAAAGATCGTCTCATGCCAAATGGCTCGAACAAATACACATATAATGTGGTATTATTCATAATTCATCAGCATGCATGAAAATACACAATTACGCCCTCAATGGGCCAAATTACCAAAATGCCCTTATAATTAAAAATGGACCCATATGCATGCATTTATCATCATATTATAATATAATTCACACAAACATGCATATAATCATTTAATGGCATAATAAATCAATTATGGCCCTCCCGGCCTCCTAATCAAGGTCCTAAACCTTATTAGGGATTTTGGGGTGTTACTACCGCCATAGACGCAGCTATGTACTCAGCCTCCAAGGTGGATTATGAAATGGCAGATAGCCTAACGCTTCTCCAAATCACAATTATTGAGATGGCAGACAACCTATCACTTCTCCAAATCATAGCTCCACCCCCAAGAGTAAACACCTTTTTCAAAAGTAGACTTCTTGTCATCAACATCAGTCTAAAATTTGAATCTGTGTAGCCTAACAGGTTCAAAGATCCACCTGAAAAGACTAACATATAGTTTCTAGTCCATCAAAGATACCAACCTCCATCTATTGTTCATTTCCAAGGTTTTACTGACACTTGCTCACCACTCCCACTGCATAGCAGATATTCAGTCACAACACACAACATAGTATGCATTAGACTTCTAATTGCAAATGCATAAGGAATTCGTTACATCTTTTCTTTCTCTTGAGGAGTCTGTAGAGACTGCTGCTTAGAAAAATAAATTCCATGTCAAGAAGCTAAACATCATTTCTTGGAATTTGTTAAAAAGTAATGACCAAGCACCTCACCTAAGTAGGTCGCTTGAGTTAGGCCCAAAATTCAATTATTTCTATCCCTGATGTTCTGGATACCATGAACACGACTTGCTACAAATAAATCTGGAATTTTGTTTCTAGCCAGTTCTTTATTGTAACGCCCCACGTCACTATGGTGGCTTCCTGGAATGACGACGGACCCTACAAACCAACACGAGTCTTTCCAGCGTGCTTTGTCCTCACTCGCACACTTCCTGGGAAAACGTCCCAGGAGGTCACCCCTCATAAGATTGCTCCAGGTCAAGCACGCTTAACTTTGGATTTCTCAAGTGATGGGCTAACAAAAAGAAGATGCATCTGTTGGCATAGGCAGTCCCCGTCAATCCATTTAAGCCCTCTTCAACTGTGTAGTCCCATACCTACACAGTCTTAGAATCATCACACTTGACCTTCCCCAGGCGATGTGGGATTGCACAGATTTTTACCTGGTCTTTCCCTCTGCGGATCACAGGATTCTGACTGTCACAATCACCCCCCCTTGCGGGCCCGACGTCCCCGTCGACCACACTTCCGATTGGGTCAAGGCTTTGATACCATTTGTAACGCCCCACGTCACTATGGTTGCTTCCTGGAATGACGACGGACCCTACAAACCAACACGAGTCTTTCCAGCGTGCTTTGTCCTCACTCGCACACTTCCTGGGAAAACGTCCCAGGAGGTCACCCCTCATAAGATTGCTCCAGGTCAAGCACGCTTAACTTTGGAGTTCTCAAGTGATGGGCTAACAAAAAGAAGATGCATCTGTTGGCATAGGCAGTCCCCGTCAATCCATTTAAGCCCTCTTCAACTGTGTAGTCCCATACCTACACAGTCTTAGAATCATCACACTTGACCTTCCCCAGGCGATGTGGGATTGCACAGATTTTTACCTGGTCTTTCCCTCTGCGGATCACAGGATTCTGACTGTCACAATCACCCCCCCTTGCGGGCCCGACGTCCCCGTCGACCACACTTCCGATTGGGTCAAGGCTTTGATACCATTTGTAACGCCCCACGTCACTATGGTTGCTTCCTGGAATGACGACGGACCCTACAAACCAACACGAGTCTTTCCAGCGTGCTTTGTCCTCACTCGCACACTTCCTGGGAAAACGTCCCAGGAGGTCACCCCTCATAAGATTGCTCCAGGTCAAGCACGCTTAACTTTGGAGTTCTCAAGTGATGGGCTTACAAAAAGAAGATGCATCTGTTGGCATAGGCAGTCCCCGTCAATCCATTTAAGCCCTCTTCAACTGTGTAGTCCCATACCTACACAGTCTTAGAATCATCACACTTGACCTTCCCCAGGCGATGTGGGATTGCACAGATTTTTACCTGGTCTTTCCCTCTGCGGATCACAGGATTCTGACTGTCACAATCACCCCCCCTTACGAGCCTGACGTCCCCGTCGACCACACTTCCGATTGGGTCAAGGCTTTGATACCATTTGTAACGCCCCACGTCACTATGGTTGCTTCCTGGAACGATGACTGACCCTACAAACCAACACGAGTCTTTCCAGCATGCTTTGTCCTCACTCGCACGCTTCCTGGGAAAACTTCCCAAGAGGTCACCCATCATAAGATTGCTCCAGATCAAGCATGCATAACTTTGGAGTTCTTAAGTGATGGGTTACCGAAAAGAAGATGCATCTTGTTGGCATAGGTAGTACCCATCAATCTATTTAAGCCATCTTCAACTGTGTAGTCCCATACCTACACAGTCTTAGAATCGTCACACTTGACCTTCCCCAGGCAATGTGGGATTGCACAACTTTTTACCCGGTCTTTCCCTCTGCGGATCACGGGATTCTGACTATCACATTTATGTTTGATAGTTTCTTGACATTGTTTCCAATGAATAAGATATCATATACATAAAGGATTAAGAACAACACAATGTATTTTTCCTTAAGTTGTCAAACACAAGGGTCAACTACATTTTGTTCAAAACCTCAAGTCTTAATGTTTTCATTTAACCTTAAGCTCCAGGAGCGCGAAGCTTGTTTAAGTCCATAGATTGACTTACTCAGCTTGCTGACTTTCTTGTCCCACTATTTTAAATCATTCTGATTGATCCATGTTAACGGTCTCATCAAGATAGCCATTAAAAATGCTTCTTTGATGTCCATTTTCCTTATGTCTTAATAAAAAGTTGTGGCTATGGATAAGAGTATACTAAATTAATTTTAACATGGCTACCGAAGAAAAAGTTTTCTCTAAGTCGATTTTCTCTCTCTGCCACGAGTCGAGCCGTAAATGTCTCGACCTTTCCATCAGCTCCTCTCTTCTTCTTATAGATCCACTTGCACCCCATGGGCCTAAAGTCCAATGGCACATCTACAAGATCTCAGAAAAATTAAGAGTACTTAGACTCTATTTCCTGGTACTTGGCTTCGAGTCAAAGATCCCTTTCAGACTTATCCATTGCCTGTTTAAAGGACAACAGATCATTGTTACTTGTGTCCCCAACTAGCTTGTGGGTTTCACTATCCATTTCATAGGTACCGGGTTCCGAGAAACCCTCCCACTATGACGAGGCATCGTATCTTTCTTATTTGGATTAGTGGTTTCTCAATATACCTTATTTTCATCGACTTGCATCAGTGATGATGGAACAATAGTTGATCATTTTTCCATCTAATACTATTTTTCTATGAGACTTTAAATTTATTATGTAGTCGTTATCCAGAAAAGTAGCATTTGTAGAGCCAAACACTTTCTTGTCTACTGGACTATAAAACAGACCACCCTGAGTACCTTTAGAATAGTCAACAAACAAGCAAACCTCAGTTCATTGTTCTAGCTTTCCTACATTTTTCCTTAGGACATAAACAAGACACCCCCAAATTCCATAATGAAGTAAACCAGGTTCATGACCATTTCATAATTCTAGTGGTGTCTTGGAGACATCTTTTGAGACGACACAACATTTAAAAAATGTCACATGCAGTTTAGGTAGTATGTCTCCAGAAAAGATCTGGGTAAAAAGTTGGTAGAGTTGAATAGCTTAGCATAGAACACACATTTTCATAAACGTGCGATTCACACTGCTTAGCAACACTGTTCTGTTGCGAAGTCCGTGGGGGCAGTTGCTTTAGACAATTCTCCAAGTTCAATTAAATGATCTTGGTTCTGATTATCCAAATATCCTGCACCCCTATCAGATCGCAAGATCTTTAACGTTTTACCTAATTTGGTTTTAAATCCATAGCAATGAATTCCTTGAACTTCTTAACAAAATCTTAGAATTCCTATGCTTTAGGTACTTATATGAGCCTCTAGAGCAATTGTCGATGAAGATGACGAAATACTCATAACCACCCCTTGCTTGAACATTCATTTGTCCCCAGAAATTTGAACATACTATCCCTAGTGGTTCTTTGGCCCTTTCTTCTATCACAGAGATTGGGCACTTTGTCATTCTGCTCTCGAGACTAGATTCACAAACAGGTAGGTCACCCTAGGCGAGTTCCCTCATAGGCCCAACCTTTGTTAGTCTTTGAATCTTATCATAGCAAATATGACCAAAGCAAGAATGCCAAAGGTATGTCATTTCTAACGTTATTGACCTTTTGTCGTTTAACAGTCCTAGAGTTAGCTATCTTAAACAACTCATTATTTAGAACATAAGGTTCGTTTAGTTGCAAAAGGTATAGCCCGTTTTTCATACATCCACCCCACAATTCACATTCGTTTAAAAAAATATGATTTTATTACTTGTGAAAGTAACTACAAATTGTTGTTGATGTAATAAGAAAAACTGAAATTAAAAATTTACATCTATAATCGGAATAAAATAAACATTGTCTTAAAATAATATATTTATTTCCAAAATTCATTCAAGCTTATCTTTTTGCATTGTTTGATACGAACAACCCTTGATGGATTCCAAGTTGTGGCTTTTTATCCTTCATGGCATTCCTAGTGCTAAAAAATTGTAAAAAGGTATATGCATGTTTAATAGATTTTGATTCAGCGATCTAAAACTGAACTATCATCCTCTAAAATCACATGAATCCAAGAAAAATTTAATTATCTTGGGTTCCATATGCCTTGAGTGCTGGGTAATCTTGTTTCGATTCCAGTCTCCTTGCAAATGGAGACACTCCCCTTTTTTGTGTACTTATAATCAAGCCTTGCTCCAAGATGCTTTTCAGAATTTGGTGCCTTGCCAGTGGACTTCTTGTTCTTTTTTTTTTAATGAATTTTTTCCTTTCTTGCTCTTCGAAGAAGAAGCTTAAAGCAACTTCTCCTTGAGCTTGTTTAGTAGTATTAGCATTCTTTCCTTTGCTCGAATCACCATCAACAATCCTCTTTGAAGGATTTAGTGATCGTTGCATAGGAAAAATAGAAATATCTTTGATTATCACGAATTCAATGTTGTCCATAATCAACACCATGTTGATGTTGGACAAACATTTCATGAGGTTCTCACCATAGAGTAACCTTTTAGAGATTAGAGAGAGTATGAGGTGGGAAGCCTAGAACTATGATTATCAACTAAGTAGAAATCAACGCATTGCTTGACAAACATTTATTCATTAAATTTTTAGAAATAGCATAACATACAAAATGTTTTGAGATACGCAAAATACTAAAACACTTATCTTCAATTTCTTAGGTACTTTAACTAGCCATGAACCCATGTGTCCCGGTAGGCAAGAGTCACAAATATTCACTTAGTTAAATAGAGAAACATCTCAATTAATAAAATGTCATAGACTTTTATTAACTACCTATTCCATCCGATCAAAGTAACAAAAACTCATGTGTCTCGGTAGGCGAGAGTCACAAATATTTCTTACTTTATGAGTTTGACCCACGATTTCGATTATTATAGACTTAATTCCTATAGTCACCGTATGGATGAGTCTATAGAAGGTCCATCTATAACCATCTATCCTAAGAAATTTAACCATGTTAAGAAGTCTAGTGAACACCTTTCGCAGGGAGACGAAATCAAAGCGCCATGAGGCCCCACAGAACTCTAACCTTGTTAAATCAACGGTGGAGATCGAATTCAAATTTTTAAAACTCATTGTTAAATATTTTAGTATTTTATTCTTTTTGAAAAATATCAACTTAGGTTTGCCAAATTATTAAAATAATTAATAAATCAACTTAGGTTTGCCAAATTAATCAAATAATTAATAAACCATAGTTTATAATTTTTCCATTAATTCTAAAATTACCATTGAAAATTAATCCAAAAATTAGAATTAATTTGTTTCTAATCAATTATTAGGTCCAACTAAAAAAATAACCTAATACAATTAAGTCTAACTTAGGTAAATGGACCTTAACAATTCAAGCTTGCATGGAGGAGAGCTGGGTTCAGTATGTCGGACCCACTACTAAGACTCCCTAACTTCCACACAAAGCCCAAAAAGACTGGAATTTGAACCTTCATTTTATTAATTGTTATTCAATTGATTAAACCCAATCTAGTAATGCAAAGCAAATAGACCTTCACAAGTGGAACCACTCACAAGAGAGGAATTTAAACTTTACATATTCAATTAGGCCCAAATAAAACCTAACATTTTATGAAAGTTTTATTTGAGTTTTCCCACATTTTTCTAAAAAAAAATGGTCATCATTATACTTATATTTAAAGCCCAAATGCAAAAAATAACGTAATAATGATGCTAGATATGTTAATGGGGCATGGTGCAAAATGACCCTTAATGTTGTGTGAAAGTAAGTAAATGTCCATGTTTTTAATTTTGTAGTAAAATAGCCTAATCATCTATTTAATATCACATATTACCAAATATACCATTTAACAAATTACTATTTTATTCTAAATATTTTAATATTATGATATATGTATATTAGTTTTGTTTAATTAGTTTTTATTTTAAAGTTATTTTGATTTTTTGTTTTGTTTTTTATGGGTTGTTGAATGATATACCATACCACAAAATATATATACTGAGTTGAAAAATAATATACCATCAAAACTTACAAAATTATTACTCAAAAATGTATATACTATGCTAACAAAATTATATACTACCATTAAAATATATATACCATGATACAAAATTATATACTACCACTATGTATAATAAAATAGAAATTAAATATCACAAAAAAAATATTATATACCATACCACAAAAAACATATACACTAATTGGAAAATGACATACCAACAACCTATAAAAAACTTAAAAAATCAATATAACTTTAAAATAAAAACTAATTAAACAAAACTAATATACATATACCACTATATTAAATTCATACAGTCCTAAATAAATAAATAAATTATAAAAAGGGTAATTTAGGTAATCAACAATGTAAAATGGTCATTTATCTACAATTTTAAAAATGAGGACATTAGCTTCTTGATGGCTAATCAAAAAAAATATTATATACCATACCACAAAAAACATATACACTAATTGGAAAATGACATACCAACAACCTATAAAAAACTTAAAAAATCAATATAACTTTAAAATAAAAACTAATTAAACAAAACTAATATACATATACCACTATATTAAATTCATACAGTCCTAAATAAATAAATAAATTATAAAAAGGGTAATTTAGGTAATCAACAATGTAAAATGGTCATTTATCTACAATTTTAAAAATGAGGACATTAGCTTCTTGATGGCTTTATTTTGGGCCATTTCCTATAATTTCTCATATGTTAATTTTCTTATTATTTCGATGAGCCTAACATGAAAACCTATATGATATGGTACACAACTTTATGCATCATTACATTTATCACCAAAATAAATAAATCAATTGCTAAAATAAATAAATAAATCAATATCTAAAACAATTAATTGAGTTATCAAAATTAATTAATTTATTAATTAATTACGATAAAGTTTTTCCTAATGGAAAACTTACTACATAATTAATTAAACATAAAATTAATTTAATTGTCATAAAAGAAAATATCTTAAATTTTTAAAATTGGATACTTAGATATTTCTTTGGCACAACAAAAACAAAAAAAATATCTTAATTAACTTTTATATTATATATATATAAATATATAAACATATATAAGTTTTAATATATACGGTTTTAATATATTTGTTTTTTTTAAAAATAATATTTATATATATTTTTTAAACTGTATAAAACAAAGTTTTAAGATATATATTTATATGTAAACCTTCACTAGGGTTTATATATATATGTATATGTATATATATCATCCACAATTAAAAGTGGCCGTCGCCAACTACCAAAAAAAAATTGTGTAATTTTTCAATGAACATTTTACCAAGCACCAATTAAGATCTCAAAATGCATGAAAAATATGACAACTTAAATTAGCAATATGACACATAAACATTCATATCAAATTTCATGTACCATCCAATTAAACTTTTAAAAGGAAAATTTGATTTTTAATGCAATAAGTGACACTCCGTTTGAAAAATACCTTATCACTATATAACTCTCGTTTTGGTGCTACTAATGTCGTTACTACCCAAAATACCCCTGGCATAATTTTTCCTTTCTTTTTCTCATAGTCTTCACTCTATATCTCTTATGTTTTCCCTCTCTATCTCTCAAACTCTCGTACACACAAAAAAAGCCAGCCACCATTAATTTGCATTTCAGATCTAGGGGCAAGTTGTGAGTCCTTTCAAGTCAAGAAACTTTGGATTTCGGATCTAGGGGAAAAAATCGTATGGGTAAGTATATATTTGTTATATGTAGTGAGGAAACTTGTCTGGTTACAGTACTTGTCTTATTTCGAACAGATCTGTGTATGCCTTCATGTTTTATTGCAATTTTTCATGGAATGAATTTTGGATAATCCGTGCGTTTTTTTCTAGATTTTTTTCCTACCTCGATGAGTTTCGATGAAACTCGATAGGTCTCGATGTGTTGCATGCATGCTGGCTCGATGGTCCTCGATGGACCTCGACGTGCCTCGATAGTGTTAGGATGTTAGTACCTCAATTGTACTCGATAAAACTCGATAGGTGTATAAGAGTTTAATTGGATTTAATAACTCGATAAAACTCGATAAAACTCGATAAAACTCGATAGGTGTATAAGAGTTTAATTGGATTCAATAACTCGATTGTACTCGATAAAACTCGATAGGTGTATAAGAGTTTAATTGGATTGTTTGCCTCGATTGTACTCGATAAAACTCAATAGGTGTATAAGAGTTTAATTGGATTGTTTGCCTTGATAGTCCTCGGTTGTACTCGATAGGTGTGACCTCGATAGGACTCGACATATATCGATATTTTCTGTTTTATGTTGTAGTTTAACTTTTTGACCTTTTTTTTTGTTTTTTGTTTTTGCAGATTCGACTGTTTCCGTATTTGTTGCATTCAATGGTGTTTGGGAACTCGAAAATAGGGATTGGGTTTTCAGAGATGCTGAAAATCAAGTTCTACCCGTGGAGAAGGGTGTGACATATGAGCAACTGCTTGACATTCTGTACGATGAGCTTGAAGTGGATAAATGTGTGCATGACTTGAAAATTGAGGTCCCGTCCACATGCCTATCACAATCCGTCAAACCTACTGTTATAAAAAATGATAGGCATGTGCGTGCATTCATTGGGTTAGCATCGAAATCTGTAGAGAAGCTCATTCCTCTATGTGTCACATTGATTAAGAAGGGAGGTGTAAGAAATGCATCGGCTTCTGCCAGCGTCAATAAAGAAGTTCGATTTGAAGAGAACATTTCTCCTCCATGTCATGGTTTCAAAGGAACTCAAGGTGACGTTGGAACATGTGTTCCCGAGACAAATCCAGATGTCATAGTCCATGGTGATATCTCGGTTAGAGATCCTTCATATGTGCATGACATGGCGGAGTACGATCCCTATGGCTACGAACCTTATGTCAACGACGATCCTGTTGCTATGCAATAGATCTCGGTGGGCCAGATGTTAGGGCAGATTTTCCAACACAGAGTTAAGATGTTATGGTAGATGAGGAGCGCAGAATAGAAGACCGGCAAACACCTGGGACCAGCAGTAGTCGTCCAGGTCCAAGTAGAACCAATGATAGTTTTAGATGGAGTTCTCCATTGGACTTAGGTGAAGATCGTAGAACATGGAGTGCTCCCATGTTCACCAAAGAGGATATAGAGGCCTCACATCAACATTATTCCTCAACCAGCAAAGCTTCAGGAGAATTGCACCTTGGGAAGTTCTTTCAGAACAAGCTTGAATTGAAAACCAAAGCATCCATATTTGCTATGAAGAATAATTTTGAGTTTATGGTGAAGAAATCTGGGACTGATGTGTGGTACATTACCTGCAAGGATCCTGATTGTGGTTGGAGATTGAGGGGTAAGAAAAAAATGCGATCTGAAATGTTTGAGATTACTGTATACAACGAAGTACACACTTGCTCACAAGAAATTCGAGATAAGGACCACCGTCAAGCATCACCGTGGGTTGTTGGGCACCTAATCACGAGGAAATTTGCTACCGATGGTACTCGGTACATGGCAAACAACATAAGGGAGGACATGAAGCACCATTTTGGGGTTGAAATGAGCTATGAGAAGGCGTGGAGATGTAGAGAAAAGGCTCTTATGTATGTTAGAGGGACACCTGAGGAATCATACTCCAAGTTACCTGGATACCTGTGTCAGTTGGAGCATAAGAACCCAGGTACAATTACTGATTTTGTAGCAGAAGATGGTCATTTCTTGTATTGCTTCTTTTCCCTCGGTGTTTCTAGGTGTGGTTTCTAGTACTGTCGTCTTGTAATTTGTGTGGATGGCACATTCTTGAAGAATAAGTATGGTGGCCACATGCTCTGTGTTGTTGCGTTGGATGCAAACAACCAGTTGTTTCCAATTGCGTTTGCATTGGTGGACAGTGAGAACCATAACTCTTGGACTTATTTCATGAGAAAATTGAAGGAAGCCATAGGGGACGTTGAGAACCTTGCTTTTGTATCGGACAGGCATAAAAGCATTAATCATGCTTTGGAGCTTGTGTTCCCAGATGCGTATCACGGTGCATGTTACCATCATATCTGTATGAATGTTGTGGCAAAATTCAAAACTGACCACGTGCAAGACATCATAGGGTGTGCAGTGTACGCATTTCGAAGAACGGAATTTCACAAGTTCTTTGACAAGATTAAGGTAATTGATCCGCCTATTGCTCAATATCTAGAGGGAATTGGCTTTGAAAGGTGGAGTAGTGCTTATTTTCCTGGTAACCGATACAATATCATGACGAGTAACTACGCAGAAAGCTTTCACAATAAGACCAAGGAGGCAAGGAGCTTTCCAGTCGCCACTTTTCTTGAATTCATAAGATTCACTCTTCAGTCTTGGTTTGCAGATAGATGTGAAAGAGCTGCAAAAGCAACAACTGTGTTATCACCTGAGATGGAAAAGGATTTGAAGCAAATAGGTGATAAAGCAATTTTTTTAGATGTCCAAGTCCTTGGTTATCACGAATTTCTTGTGGTCGATGGTAATGGTGATGGTGAGGTGAACTTGGCCACAAAATCATGCTCTTGTGTCATGTTCCAAACCATTGGGATACCCTGTGAACATGCTTTTGCTGCAGCCAGAAAAAGAAGCATAAACATTTACTCATTGTGTTCCCCTTACTATAGAATCGAGGCATTTAAGGACACTTATAAAGATACTATTTACCCTGTTGGGAACAAGGATGAATGGGTAATCCCTAATCACATCAGAGATATGGTTGTCGGCGTCCCCGCTGAGAAAACCCCTGTAGGAAGGCCCAGGAAACAGAAAGTGGGTAGGCGAAAGACAAATCACTATGCTTCACGCGGGGAAAAGATTGTCAAGCCACGTAAGTGTAGCAGATGTGGTGGTAGTGGGCACAATAGGAAGTCATGTAAGGCTAGGATTTAAAATATTGTGTTATGTAATTATTTAATTGATTTTGCTGCATTTATCATATGGAATACTTCTTCTAATACTTTGTGTGTTTGGATGTCGAGGCAGACACATTATGTGAATTTAATATTTTTTTAATTAATAACTTTTTAAAAAAATATTGTTTGATAAAAAATAATATACAAAACTAACTATATGCTATACTATACAAGATGTGTAAGACAAAAATGTAAAGAGCATCACGGGGCCAAATTCTGATAGAACAGGTCCACACACCACTTGGTCCTGAAATGCTGGATGTTCTCATCGATAACAGTATCGAGTGGTAGCTTGGCAACCAGATGCTCATAATCAGGCTGGGCAACCTGACTAGATGAAGCTGCACAGGCCTGTGAAATGCCCTCATCAACCCTCGAGACATCCTCATAAAAAATGGAGGCTTCCTTTGCAACTTCTGCTAGCTTCTCTGCCTCCTTCTCAGGTACCACTACTTCATCCACTACAGTCCCAGCCTCCAACTCAGGGAATAACCTGGAATCAACTTCTGGGAGGCTATTGTAGTAGACTACCTCACCGGGACGTGGCTTCAGCATGGAAAATACCACTAACTGCATGGTTGAATAACATGTGTCAGAAACACTTTAATAAAATAAATCGTTAATCAATTAATTTGTGACATTTAACAAGATAAAATAGAACTTACTCGAAGATTGGCGAATATAGGAGCCAACAGAGCTGTCGAAATAGTGATATCAGTCTTCGTAGCCCAGCTGAGCATCCTCGGAATCTGATTCCCACTGTTCTCACCGAACTTACTCCCGAGAGAAGGCATGGCCTCAAAAGCCCAGTAAAGAAGCGCGGGTGCATAGCAAGTGAAACTATACTTCGCCTCATTCTGTTTTTTGCTTGACCCCTCTTTCTTCTTCTCCTCATAGTGTTTCAATTGCTTCTTCATGTCCTTTTGCAGGCCTTTGCTAACCTTCTTAAATGATAACTTCCCCCAAGGATACTTGAAAAAGTAATCAATATCCTCAACCATCCTCAGGGAATCTCCCCATATCGTTGTTGTCTTCTCTGGGGCATTCAGTACCCCCTCTATCAAATAGCACAAACCCAGCTTAAATGCATCTTCTGGGTTTGTGGAGGCCTTCAATGCATCTTCCAACTGACCAAAACTAACCTTCGAATCACCATTAAAATATTCCTGGATGATCCGATCACTTGAAAGATGCTCTTTCAATTCATCTGGGGATGGTGATTTCCCAAAATTTAGCCCGGTAACTAGGGCAAACTCTGCAATACCAAATCTACACAGAGTGTTGCCCAGGTAGAACTGACCCACTTCAGGCTTCTTACTTTCTACCTTACGCAACATTAGCTGATGCAGCAGAACCCCAGAAAAACTAAACGGTTTTGCCTTAAAGAACTGTCCCAACGGGCATGCCTGTGCCCTTTCAATAAGACCATGCCTATTAAACTGCTCTATAAGGGTATCAGTAAGCACTACCCCTATAAGTGACACGGCCAGGAAAGTGTTTCTCCAACGACACAATAAGTTCAGGCATCTGGAAAAAAAAACAAAAAAAATGTTAAAAATGTAAAAAAAAAATGTTAAAAATGTAAAACAATCTGGTAAGGCAGTTACTATCGAGGCAGAAACAATCGAGTTCTATCGAGTCTTATCGATGCCTATCGAGGTGGGTTCCAAAATCACAAAGAATAATATCATCAGGTTACTATCGAGTCTTATCGAGGCCTATCGAGGTAAGGCAAAAAAACCAAAGTCTAGTCATATCGAGTCCTATCGAGGCCTATCGATTCCTATCGAGGTGGGTCCTAAAAATCCCAAAGCCGTGTATCATCGAGTCCTATCGATTCATATCGAGGTATGTTCTAAAATTCCTAAAGCCTTGTATCATCGAGTCCTATCGAGGTATGTTCTAAAATTCCCAAAGCCTTGTATCATCGAGTCCGTTCGATTCCTATCAAGGTAGGTTCTAAAAATTCCCAAAGCCGTGTATCATCGAGTCCTATCGATTCCTATCGAGGTAGGTTCTAAAAATTCCCAAAGCCTTGTATCATCGAGTCCTATCGATTCCTAATGAGGTCTATCGAGGCACAGTCTAATCCATTCATCATCCTATACTATCGAGTCCTATCGATTCCTATCGATTTTATCGAGTTTCATGAAAATATTGAAAAAAACCCAGATTTCTTCATTGCCAGCCCCGATCTATCCTATGAACAAAAATCAACAAAAAAAACCAGGCACATACACATATTGCAGATTAAAAACGAAATCCCTCACCTTCGCTTTCTTTGAGGTTGTTTCCTAAAAATTTGGTTGCCTTGCTCGACGTTTTCTCCTTCCCCTTCTCTAATCGTCAAGTCCGACCTTTGGGAGCCCTTGTACGTGTTCGTGGAAGACAATGAAGGTTGGGTTCTACTGATTCAATCGAGCCCTATCGATTTCAAAGTTTGCTTGGTTCAGGTATTTTGGGAGAGAATACGGAGAGTTTGAGAAAATTATGCCAGGGGTATTTTGGGTAGTAACAACATTAGTAGGACCAAAACGAGAGACTTATAGGGATAGGGTATTTTTCAAACGGAGTGTCACTTATTGCATTAAACATGTCAACAAACATATATAATCATGCAATCTTAACATCTAGATCTAGGCAACCTAGGCTCTAAGGCCAATTGTAGGATCTTGGAATTTAAATCTAGATGCATGCTTCCTATTATTTTTCCAAACACATAATTGAAACATAGAATAACATGACATACATATGAACATCAGATTCGTAAATAAACATAAACACAAAGATATAGAAACTTATGAATACGCAGTGGAATTGGAACAACTCCATCCTTCAATCTCTCTAACCCTTGATTTCTTTATGTAGCAGAGTATTATCTAGAGATTGAACTAGATCAACAACACAGTCTTCCTCACCAAGCATTTGATCATATTAATTAATTAAGAGATTTATTTTTTTAATTAATTCAATTCTTATTCAAATGAACTAACTATAATTTGAAACTTGATTTAATATTATTTATTTATATTGATACCAATTTATCAATATTAATAAATTTACCCAAAGATTCTCTTTTATTCTCTATATCTCATATCTCTGTAGATTTTCCAAAATTGACCTAGTCAACTTTAAAAATCCTAATTGATAATTAAATCAATTAATTGAGACATTCTAGATGATTTACTCAAAGGTGATGCGGGGACCATGGATCCACGAAATCAAGCTCCAATAAGTTACTGTGAATTTATTTACGAATAATTTTACTACCTTATTCATTCCTTGTGACTCCACTATAGACTCAGAATTGAACTCTTGAACTCATAGAACGTATTTTCCAAACAATAAAATCAATTGTTATAACCATTACAATCAGTCAATCCTCTATCGATGACTTACTAACGAGATGGGTGCAAATTACCGTTTTACCCCTCATCAGTATTTTATCCTTAACTCCCACTAAGTTCCTTATAAATAATATTTCCATGAACTTAATCATAGAAATGAGATCTCAATCATTTAACCTTTTGAACAAAGCAATTAAGGAAATCATATTTTCACTTCTTATACAGAAGTTATAGATTTCATATCTATGAATAATACTCCCACTCAATTACACTACTAAATCTCAAGATGTAAGTATGGGCTAGACCGCAGGTAAGCTGGTAACGAACAAGTCAAAAGATTTAAATAATATAATTAGCAGAATATTATCACTCAGAATTAAGATTGACTTAACCTATGGTCAACGTTGTGACATTGATTAGATTCGATAACAACGATACTTATTTATCAATCAATAATCAATATCGATCCTAGACCGATGTAACCAAATACATCCAATCTTATCTACTTGGTCAATGCCTTGGACAAGACATCACATCCCGAATGTGTATGTAGATCATATCGTAGATTACCTAATCAGTGAAAATCCAATGCACTGATCTAATCTTAGGACTCGTTCTTTTGAACATATAATTACAACTATAATCCACTGTGACCTAGGCACTATAATTTCAACTATCCATATGTTCGGGATTTTATAAATGTTTGTATTATTTCAATAATCATGTAATAAAACAAGCAAGCAACACGGTTGTCAAACTAAATGATTTCCACTACTTTTATTGACAATATGAAATCGTGTTACATGTCCGACATGGTTTTATAAGAGTATAAAACCCAACAATCCGTGCTTAGAGGTAGAGACCTATTGTAGGGGGGATGCATAGGATTTTTAGCTAGTGTGGTGGATACCACTCAGATTATGCAAGTGGGACCAAGACAGACCAGATTGGTGTGTGAGTTTCTGGACGTGTTTCCAGAGGATCTGCCAGGGTTACCTCCACACAGGGAGATAGATTTTGTGATTGAATTGGCACCAGGGACGGAACCAGTGTCTAGGGCACCGTACAGAATGGCTCCACCGGAGGTGAAGGAACTAAATGTTCAGTTATAGGAATTACTAGTCTTGGGTTTTATTAGGCCCAGTTTCTCACCATGGGGCGCACCAATTCTCTTCGTGAAGAAGAAAGATAGCTCGTTGAGGACGTGTATCAATTATAGAGAACTGAACAAGTTAACTATCAAGAACAAGTATCCTCTGCCAAGGATTGATGATCTGTTTGATCAGTTACAGGGTAAGATGATATTATCCAAGATAGATCTTTAATCTGGTTATCACTAGCTGAGGATCAGGGAGGAAGATGTACCGAAGACAGATTTTCGCACTAGGTATGGCCATTATGAGTTTTTGGTGATATCATTTGGATTGACTAATGCCCCAACAACATTTATGGATCTGATGAACAAAGTGTTCAAAGATTACCTAAATCAGTTCGTGATCGTCTTTATCGAAGATATACTGGTATACTCTCAGTCAGAGACAAAGCATGAGCATAATCTCAAATTAGTACTACAGAGGCTGAGAGAGCACAATTTATATGCGACATTCAAGAAGTGCGAGTTCTGATCGCCACAGGTGACTTTCTTAGGTCGCATAGTCAGTAAAGATGGAATTATGGTGGATCCAGCAAAGATTGAGGCAGTCAGAGATTGGCCAAGGCCGAAGAATGCTTCAGAGATCAAAAGTTTCTTGGGATTGGCAGGCTATTATAGGCACTTTGTGGAGGGGTTTTCCAAGATTGCGTCACCACTAGCAGAGTTGACATTTGTGGAGGGCTATTATAGACGCAATTATCTTTTATTTAATTAATTTTGAAATTATTTGAATTTAAAAGTTTAATTATCTTATTTTATTTTTATTAGAAAAATAAAATATATTTTAGTTGGTTAATATTATATCTTAAATTTAAATAATTATTTGAATTTGATTCTTTAATGATTTAAATTCAACTAAATTAAAAAGATGACAAAAATGGTTATTTAATTAAAAGTTAGTTTTAATTAAATAAATTAATTGGAAAGTTAGTTTCTAATTAATTAGTTGGCCTAACAAATTACTAAAGATTAACAAGAAAGCCTAAAAGAGAGGAGAAGCATTCTTGGAGTCTTGAAAACAACTTAACAACTATTTTGAAATTTTATTTATATTTTTCCAAAGGTTGTAAATTTAGAAATACTCAATAGTACTTAGTTCATCATTTATTGTTTATTTATTTATTTATTGTATTTATTTAAGTAAATGTTAATTAATGTTTGTTGGATAACAAAATAATGCATTAGTCAATTACATACCATTCATGAAACCCCACCTGGCGACAGAGTGATCTAGGCTTCAAGCCCTGGAGGACATTTCCACGAAACTGGTGGAGGAAGCCACGGGTCGTTCCAAGGCCGCGGAGGAGGTCGTGCACAAGGCCATGGCTAATACCCAAGCAGCATGAGTAGAGGCCCAGATTGCCCGCGAGCAGGCATCACAACATGCTGAGGACACTGCCAGGGCCAAAGAAGAAACCACGCAGGCGACTTCAAGGGCGCAAGCAACTGCTGCTGAAGTGGAGGGCTTGAAGTGTCAAGTCTGGAAGTTGAATGACCAAGGCTCCACCCTCAACAAGAAGGTCGATCAGCTAGCGGAGAACACCCTCTATGTTGCATGGAAAAGCAACAAAGAGATGGACTTGACCTTCACCAACGACCTTAACATAAGGATTCTTTTCAAGGAGAATCTCTGGGTGGATGACGCTACGACCGCACAGGCTCATGCGGCAGCAGAAGCGAGTCAGGCGCCCAAGACTGATCCTGTGATCGACCTCTTTGTGGAGGTCCCTCGAGCGAGATCTAGGCCCTTGTAATTTTTCGTTTTTATTCAGTTATGCAAATAGGCTTGTGTGCCACTTCTTTTGTCTGGGTATAAACAATCTGAGGCTCGAGCCCTCGAACATAATTGTATAAAATTCTAGCTTTCAAGAATGGCTTTTGCTAGCACTATTTACTTGACTTCTTAGCCTTATCACTTAAACACATTAATTGGCGTTTAGTAATTTTTCAAATTGGTCTTAAAATTCATAAGGGTTATTTTCAACTCTCAACATAACTTTTCGTCACGAGAATGCTTTTTTTAACCTTAATTTGTCCACTATATGTGGGCCTCAGTCGTGAGACTTAGGTCTTAGCTATCCTAGATAGTGCAACTAGGGACTTGTGCTCGAGTCTTGGTGACTCAAGTCTAGTCAATCCACCTAGTTTTTTGACGCTTTTAAGCACTTAGTGTTGCTTCACGGAAGTGTTGGGAATTGCGCCCTGAAAGCATATGTAGTAGACATTGTTTTATGAAATAAATAAATAAATTGAATTTGATATGCATATATTTTATGGACTATATTATTCTGTGATAATATTATGTAAATATCAGAAAAATTCCTAAGTTCATATATGTGAACTCAAACACGTATTGATACGGGAGGATTGTGTTTGAGATAAATGAACTTGAATAGTTTGTAATAAAATAAAGCTATGGAATCTTTAGATTAATTACTGCAAGTACGGTCCACTAGTATTATGAATACATGTGATCTAGATCTGGATCACTAGTGTAGTAGGAAACTTTAGTGGAGGTATTTTATATATTAGAGAATATATAGAATTGGACCAGATATGTTTATTAATACTTAGTTGAATATCGTTTCGAAGTATTAATTAAATATATCAACTGATGATCATATACAAATAGATCTTAATCCTGAAGTTACTATGAACTCCTGTTTATGTTATACGAGTTCCTTGATTCACTCGTTAGGGTCTGTCAGAATGATCAGGCCAGAAACTTTTGTTTTGGGAACTCATCAATGTAAATGGTTGGGGACATAGTATACAAATAAGGAATCTACGCTTTCTCGCAAGAGATTGAATAATGGTTCTCTTAAGGGTTGACTTTTGGGACTGAAAGGTTATTGAGCTCAAATTCATAACTAAGTTATGAATTAACCTTCACTAGTAAAGTCAATGGTACTTAAGGAAATAAGAGATAATTAAAAGGGTAAAATAGTAATTTTATTCCCAATTAATTATGAACCATTATTAGAAGGTCAATTTGTATACAATGATTATATCAATGGACACTTTATCATTGTAAAATACTCAGTAAATAAAATGTCTGTAATTACAAGAGTACAGTCTCATATTTATAGTGGAATAATCATTAATAAATTAAGATTATTTAATTAATAATCTCAAATTTATTGGAGCTTGGAATTATAGGTCCATAGGTCCCCACAATGGCTCTATCAACACTATTCAAGGTAAGAGTTGATATAAAGGGAAAAATAGTTGAAAGACATATTTAAGAAGAAATTTATTCTTTGGGCCAAATATGCAATTATATGATAATAGTGATTAATTAATTAATTACAAATTAGTTGTAATTAACAAAATTAATTAATATTTAATTATAATATAATTTTTGAAATTATATTAAATAATTAAATTACTTTTCAAAATTTAATTAAATAATGAATTAATTATAATTTTCGAAATTATAATAAATTAAATATCTAATTTTTGAAATTATTGGATTTAATTAATTGGTAGAATTAATTAAAATATCTTTATTTGAGTGGGAGATAATAATTTGATAAGTTCAAATTAGATTTGAATTTAAAATATTTATATTTATTCAAATAATTAATTATATTTAATAATAATTTAAAAAGATATTTAATTTAAATTTGAATTCGAATTTGAATTAGTTATCAGGTTGTTATATTTTTATCTGACAAAATAGTTTGAATAAATAATTAAACAAACATAGAAAAATCAAATATCCCTAGAAATTAGGGTGGTACACGACCACACACAGTCCATGGACTGTGTGTGGTGTGTACTGTATATTTCAGGGATAACTTTTTCAATTTTATTTAATTAATTAATTAATGGATGATTCAAAAAATTAGTTTTTGGATATTTTCATTAATAAGATAATCAATTAATTAAAAGATAAATTGTAAGCTGGTTATAGATTTATTTTTTAAAATTAAATATTTTCTATTTTTAAGTAAGACTTATCAAAAAATATACAAGAGACAGAATTTAAGCTCAGTCATTCGCTCTGTGAAAAATAGAACGATACTTTTATACCTCTCCCTGAAAAGATAAAGAAACAATTCTCAGACCTATTCTCTTGATCTCATGTGTTGAGTACATAAAGTAGAATCACAAATAAACTATCCTTTATTCTCTAAGTGCCCACACACTTCTTGAGGTGTAGAGAACGCCGTGGAAGATCTTGGTGTGAGTACCTGGGAGCAGCTTGGATAGGAAGATCGTTCTTATTACGAAAAGATAGCAAAGACACTTGATAGGCTTCAAGAGGTATGATTTCTATTCATATCTTGATTATGATTAATGTATGTATATTAATGGATCCACATATTTAAAGGCAATTTAAATATGTTACAAAAATTTTATTGTACACTAAGCCAACCCCACCACCATTCCGCTGCGTATTAGGATACTCGCTCCTAACAATTGGTACGAGAGCGGTCATTAATCTCTACATACATTAATTATTGTGTGGGCATAATATGCATTCTTATGTTATTGTAATATATGTGAATGGATGGATGTATGTATGATTATAGTCTATTTCTGGGTCGTTAATTATATGGTGTTTTTGGTTTAGGAATTGTTCTTAAAATTCTAGATGAAAATGTAAGCCATTTTGGGGCATAGGAATTTTTTGTAATTTAAGTTTCTGCATTAAATTATTTGAAAAAATTTAGTAAGGCTCGAGCCTAAGGTTCCGTGCCTCGAAGCCCGAGCCTCACCCAGCCGCACGCCTGCTCCCCTGTGTACCATGCCCAGCCCCTGCGCTGCTACCAGCCCAGTGCGCCTTTGCGCTTGTTGCTGTTGTGCGCACCTCGCCCAGCTGAGCACCCGCGCCCTTGCGCGCCTTGCCATTTCGCCCCTACACCTACGCCAGCCGTACGCACACGCGCCCCTGCGCCTGCCAGCCCCGCATGCCCATGCCGTGGCACCAGCAGCTGCCCGTGTGCCCCAGCCGCACCTCCCAGCTGCCAGCCCCATGCCCCATGCCGAGGCTTCTTGTGCCGCTAGCCCTAGGGTTTTTAATCCTAAAGTTTGCACATTGTTATTCATTTAAATAATGGGCCTAATTAATTTTAGCCCATAATTAAAATTGTTTTATTTTGAATTAATTGAATGAGCCCAAATTCAAAACTGGGCCTAATAACTTATTGGACATTAAAGCCAAAGTTAATTATTCTTAAAATTTGTTTAAGATAATTAAAAGTTATTTTAATTCAAAATTAAATGGATAAATGACTTAATGGATCAAGACTATTTGTGAAGGCCCAAAGTTGAAGATAGAGATCTCTTTAGGTCTTATTTAGTTTGTTACATTTTTGTGTATATTTTTGCAAGTGTTGCAAATTTTATAGAAATACCCAAGACACCCGGCCCACATTTATTTTTTTATTTAGTTAGTATTTATTTATTTAAATGTTTGAATGTGATTAAATTGTTTAATACTTTATCATGCATTTTTGACATGCCATACATATAACCCACATAGTATTTAAAATTGTGCATGCATCTCATATGAGTAGAAACATGCCTAAGGATTGTCCTTTGTGATTATATGCTTTATGTGATGGACCATATAATAATAAATCTAGTTTTATCTAGTTCAAGAGCAGAAATAGATTTTAAAAGTTGTTTAATTTCTAGTATTTAATAAAATTGTTTTATTAAATAAATAAATGATATTCTTAGTAATTATAGCAAATTAAAATTGAATTAATTAGGGCATAGTTCTATAATTTTAATTTTGCTTAATTTGATTAGTAATTATTAGAATATCATTTGGTAAAAATAGATCACTTTATTTTTACAACCAATTAAAAAGCATAAGATGTTTTGAGAAAACACATAGTCCAAAATAGTGAGTGGGAGAGGGAGTTATGACAATAAGCCCCATGGTCTCCATTATTAGTTGGCACCGAGGTAGCATGGAGAGGGCCTCGTGGCACCATTGCTTGTGTCCCCCTAAGGAAGCCTTCCGACTGTGTTATTCTCAAGGCAAACTTCTTTTTCAAGAATAGGATTTAATGATGCATTTCAAGTTTGACTGACCCTGAGACACACTCTTGAGTTAAGTCATTGATCTAAAATAATGGGTTACACTCACAAGGTACATTAGGCTTTCGAGCAGACTAGTGTATTCTTGACCAAACAAGCGGTTGTTTATAAGTCAAAAGAGAAATATTGATTTAAGTTTTCACTTATAAATTTGAGAACTTGTCTCAAAATTAATTTGGAATTAGTCTGACCTACCCTAAGGCTGGTCCATTAATGTTCAAGTTAATTAATTGTGGAATTAGTAATTATTTTTTATGTGTTCTTTAGTTGTTGCATTCATGCATCACGTTTACTATTCCAAAAATTATTGATATTTATTATATGCATAAATTAATTTTAGTTTATTTATTTATTCCCAGCAAATATGTCTATCGGTGAATTACACACTGATGCCTTTCTCAAATCCTTGGTTTTTGAACCTGAAAACATGCAACATTGGTTTCGAGGCATGTTGACCATATTTTCTTATAAAAAGATGATGTCAACCATCTGTAACAAACCTCCAACGGAACCACCTTTGCCTACTAGCTATGAAGCAGAAGAAAAATAGGCAAATTGGACGAAATCCGATCGGTTGGCACGTTATTACATGCTTTCAACCATGCTTGGTGAAACAAAGGAAAAATATATACACTATGACTCAGCACATGAGATGTGGCGAGCAATGACAGAGGAAATCTTTGCTGAGTGTCATCGTTTGTATCAAACGTAAAAGGTAAATAAGCTTTAGATATATTTTATCAATTTTGAATAGCATATTAAAATTTTGGATAGTAGATTAAAAAATATATGCCACTAATCTATTTTTCTTTTGTTTTTCTTTTTGCAGAATCAGAACCCTAAAAAGGAGGAAGAAACTGATGAGGATTATGATAGCGAGTAAAGAGCCGGAGGAGTTGGAGAGTAGTTTTATTTAGAAATTTTATTTTTAGTTGAACAATTTAAAATTTTATTTTGTTTCAGAAATTCTAGATTTCTTTGAACAAAGAAAACTACAGTCTAGAAATTTAGTTTACTATTATTAATTTTGATTATTAATGTTTGGAAACTTATTTCTAATTTTGCATGAAATTTATTTCTTTTATTAATAAAATAGTTATTATTTAAAGAAATTATCTATTTACGTGTTATGGAAGTGCTTTGGGATAAACAAAATTTACATACTTATAATGAATGACAAATTGTTTATAATTCTGAATTATTTAAAACAGCTAATCCTAGATCTATTGAACGACAAATAACTGATTCTGATAGTGAAACATATCTGTGGCACTTGAGATTGGGCCATATTGGTCTAGATAGAATAAATAGGCTTGTAAAGGATGGTCCTTTAAGAGGACTATCTATTGGATCTCTCCCTGTTTGTGAATCTTGTCTAGAAGGCAAAATGACCAAGAGACCTTTCTCTGCTAAAGGTTCAAGAGTCATGAAACCACTTTAGCTAGTACATACGGATGTTTGCGGTCCACTTAATGTAGAAGCAAAAGGAGGTTATGAATACTTCATCACTTTTATTGACGATTATTCGAGATATGATTACCTATACTTAATGCAAAGAAAATCTAAAACTTTTGGAAAGTTCAAAGAATTTCAAGCAAAGGTTGAAAAGCAATTAGGTAAATCACTGAAAGTTCTTTGATTTGATCGAGGAGGAGAGTACTTGGATTTTGAATTCGAGGACCATCTGCATGAGCATGGAATTCAATCCCAACTCACAACACCCGGAACGCCACAGAAAAATGGTGTTTCAGAAAGACGGAACAGAACGTTATTAGATATGGTTAGATCAATGATGAATTTCTCATCATTACCATTTTCATTCTAGGGCCATGCGATTCAATGTGCTCTATACATATTGAATGTTGTTCCATATAAGTCTATCCAAAAGAAATCCATGGAATTATGGAATGGTTGTAAACTTAGTTTACACCACTTTCGAATTTGGGGGTGTCCTACACACGTGCTTAAAGGAAAGACCGGGAAGTTGGAATCACGCTCTGAAGTGTGCATGTTTGTGGGATATTCCAAGAGACTAGAGGTGGAATTTTCTATAGTCCAAAAGAAAATAAAACATTGGTATCGAAAAATGCAACTTTTCTTGAACATGACTATGTTAATAACCACAAACCTCGCAGTAAGGTTGTACTGGAGGACATGGTCTCGAATGAAGTTGCAAAGTCACCAGCAACAACCAATGAAAAACAGCAAGAGGAAACTGCTAGTTCTAGTCAGAATAGTAGAGAGCCTCGTCGTAGTGGGAGGGTTAGTAAGCAACCCACACGCTATGAACACGAAGTTCAAATGCTTGTGTTTGACACAAACAAAGACGACCCATTGACATTTAAAGATGCAATGAATGATTCTGACAAGGACAAATGGCAAGAAGCCATGAACCAAGAAATTGAATCAATTTATTCCAATTCTGTCTGGGTTCTTGAAGATCCACCTGAGAATATCAAACCCATTGGTTGCAAGTGGATATTCAAGAAGAAAAGAGGAGCGGATGGGAAAGTAGATACTTTAAAAGCAAGGCTTGTAGCCAAAGGTTACACACAGAAAGAAGGGGTTGACTATGAAGAAACCTTTTCTCCTGTAGCCATGCTAAAATCCATTCATATACTCTTGTCCATTGCTGCATGCATGGATTATGAGATTTGGCAAATGGATGTCAAAACAACTTTTCTGAATGGCTACATTGACGAAACCATTTACATGTCTCAACCAGAAGGGTTCGAATTAAAAGGTCAAGAGCAAAAGGTTTGTAAGCTTCTTAGGTCCATTTGTGGACTCAAACAAGCTTTTAGATCTTGGAATCTTAGATTTGATGACATAATAAAACGTTTGGTTTTGAACAAAACGTTGACGAACCTTGTGTTTATAAACAAATCAAAGATGGTGTAGTAGTATTCCTCGTTCTTTATGTTGATGATATATTACTAATTGGAAATGGTGTAACATCATTATCAAAGGTAAAGAACTGGTTAGCTGAACAATTCCAAATGAAAGATTTGGGTGAAGCCAAGTATGTTCTGGGCATTAAGATTCTTAGGGATAGACAGAACAAAACTTTGGCACTGTCTCAAGCAATTTATATTGATAAGGTGCTAGAACGCTTTAATATGCCAAAATCCAAAAAGGATGATACGCCAACCTATTATGGAGTATTCCTTTCCAAGGAGCAGTGTCCCAAAACACCTCAGGAAGAGGAAGACATGAGATAGTATCCCTATGCCTCAGCGGTATACAGTCTAATGTATGCCATGTTGTGTACAAGACTTGACATTTGTTATGCAATAGGGATAGTCAGCCGTTATCAATCCAATCTTGGATTGAGTCATAGGACTGTAGTGAAGAATATTCTCAAGTATCTTAGAAATACTAGAGATTATATGCTTGTATATTCAGGTGGAGACCTGAATCCCACTGGTTACGCAGATTCTGATTTTCAATCAGACAGAGATAGTTAGAAATCGACTTATGGATCAGTGTTTACTTTTGGAGGAGGAGCGGTAGTTTGGCGAAGTATTAAACAAACCATCATTGCAGACTCCACCATGGAAGCCGAGTATATAGCGGCTTGTGAATCAGCTAAGGAGGCTGTGTGGCTCAAAAAGTTCTATTCTGATCTGGAAGTAGTACCAGATGTGGATAAGCCACTAGTCGTATACTGTGACAACAGTGGGCCAGTAGCTAATTCAAAGGAAGCACATAGTCACAAGAGGGGAAAGCACGTCGAGAGGAAGTATCAAGTATCACTTGCTTAGAGAGATAGTTCATCGAGGAGATATTGCAGTTATGAAGATAGCTTCAGAGCATAATCTTGTCGATCCTTTCATAAAGACTTTATCCATAAAATCTTTTAAGGAGCATGTAAGAAACATGGGAATGAGAGAGATGCCTCATTTGCTTTAGGGCAAGTGGGAGATTGTTGGGAATTGTGCCCTGAAAGCATATGTAGTAGACATTGTTTTATGAAATAAATAAATAAATTGAATTTGTTATGCATATATTTTATGGACTATATTATTCTGTGATAATATTATGTAAATATCAGAAAAATTCCTAAGTTCATATATGTGATCTCAAACACGTATTGGTATGAGAGGATTGTGTTTGAGATAATTGAACTTGAATAGTTTGCAGTAAAATAAAGTTATGAAATCTTTAGATTAATTACTGCAAGTAGGATCCACTAGTATTATGAATACATGTGATCTAGATCCGGATCACTAGTGTAGTAGGACACTTTAGTGGAGGTACTTTATATATTAAAGAATATATAGAACTGGACCAGATATGTTTATTAATACTTAGTTGAATACCATTTTGAAGTATTAATTAAATATATCAACTGATGATCATATACAAATAGATCTTAATCCTGAAGTTATTATGAACTCTTGTTTATGTTATATGAGTTCTTTGATTCACTCGTTAGGGTCTATCAGAATGATCAGGCTAGAAACTTTTGTTTTAGGAACTCATTAATGTAAATGGCTGGGGACATAGTATACAGGTATGGAATCTATGCCTTCTCGCAAGAGATTGAATAATGGTTCTCTTAAGGGTTGACTTTTGGGACTGAAAGGTTATTGAGCTCAAATTCATAATTAAGTTATGAATTAACCTTCATTAGTAAAGTCAATGGTACTTAAGGAAACAAGAGATAATTAAAAGGGTAAAACGCTAATTTTATTCCCGATTAATTATGAACCATTATTATAGGGTCAATTTGTATGCAATGATTATATCAATGGACACTTTATCATTATAAAGTACTCAATAAATGAAATGTCTATAATTACAAGAGTACAGTCTCATATTTATAGTGGAATAATCATGAGATTAATAAATTAAGATTATTTAATTAAAGAGTTTAATTAATAATCTTAAATTTATTGGAGCTTGGAATTATAGGTCCATAGTTCCCTACAGCGGCTCTATCAATACTATTCAAGGTAAGAGTTGATATAAAGGGAAAAATAGCTGAAAGACATATTTAAGAATAAATTTGTTCTTCGGGCCAAATATGCAATTATATGATAATAGTGATTAATTAATTAATTACAAAATTAGTTGTACTTAACAAAATTAATTCATATTTAATTATAATATAATTTTCAAAATTATATTAAATAATTAAATTAATTTTCAAATTTTAATTAAATAATTAATTAATTTTCAAATTTTAATTAAATAATTAATTAATTATAATTTTCGAAATTATAATAAATTAAATATCTAATTTTCGAAATTATTGGATTTAATCAATTGGTATTATTAATTAAAATATCTTTATTTGAGTGGGAGATAATAATCTGATAAGTTCAAATTGGATTTGAATTTAAAAGATTGATATTTATTCAAATAATTAATTATATTTGACAATAAGTTAAAAATATATTTAATTTAAATTTGAATTAGTTATCAGGTTATTAGATTTTTATCTCACAAAGTAGTTTGAATAAACAATTAAATAAAAATTAAAAAATCAAATATCCCTAGAAATTAGGGTAGTACACGACCACACACAGTCCATGTGTACTACATATTTCAGGGACATATGTTTCAATTTTATTTATTTAATTAATTAATTAATGGATAAATAAAAAAATTAGTTTTTGGATATTTTCATTAATAAGATAATTAATTAATTAAAATATAAATTGTAAGTTGGTTACAGATTTATTTTTTTAAATTAAATATTTTCTATTTTTAAGTAAGACTTATCAGAAAATATACAAGAGACATAATTTTATCTCAGTCATTCGCTCTGTGAAAAATAAAACGATACTTTTCTACCTCTCCCTGAAAAGATAAATAACCAATTCTCATGCCTATTCTCTTGATCTCATGTGTCGAGTACATCAAGTAGTATCACAAATAAACTATCCTTTATTCTCTAAAAGCCCACACACTTCTTGAGGTGTAGAGAACGCAGTGGAAGATCTTGGTGTGAGTACCTGGGAGCAGCTTGGATAGGAAGATCGTTCTTATTATGAAAATATAGCAAGGACACTTGATAGGATTCAAGATGTATGATTTCTATTCTTATCTTGCTTATAATTAATTTATGTATATTAATGGATCTGCATATTTAAAGGCAGTTTAAATATGTTACAAAAATTTTGTTGTACACTGGGCCAACCCCACCACCATTCCGTTGCGTATTAGGAAACTCATTCCTAATAGGAAGCAACTTTAGTACATTGTCAAGTGCGAGCACTTGACGTGTCCTTACGTCCCCAAGCTCTGAACAACCCTAGGCTTAGGAGGCCAAATTAACTTTGGGTTCGAGAAATCAGTGTTACTCCACGAGCACACAGTCCCCAGGAGGACAAAACTACATTTATATTTATTATATAGATGGACTACAAAGAAAACTCTGTAAATATAATTCTATAAATACTTAGAGAGTGCAATTCCATATTTATAGTGGAGTAATCATGGAATTAATAAATAAGATTATTAGATTAAAGAGTTAGATTAATAATCTGGCTTATTGGAGCTTCGTATTATAGGTCAATGGTCCCCAGGTTACCTCTGTCCTACACTTTCAAGGGTAAGGATGTCATAAGGAAGATTTGTAGAGAAAATGACTAAATTGCAAATGAGTTGATTTTTTCAGGTCAAGGAAATAATTATGCGATAATTATGGGCAATTGATTGATTGTGAATTAATAAATTATTTAGCTATTTTTATTTTGAAAAACTATATGTTAAAATAAATATTAATCATGTTTGGGTTAATAAAAATAGTGATCAATAGACAAAGAAAGAAAAGTAAAAGCGTGTGAAGTTTCTCTCTTCTCTCCAAGATGAAGAAAAAGAAGGTGACTCGAAAGCCTGCATCAAGAGCTCGAACTGAGGAGACCATTAATGCAACGTTATTGCCTGATACCTCAATACAGATTCAGCCTAATATACAGCCAGAGGATGACATTCCTCTGACTTTGATGGAAGGAAATCAGAGGTTGAATTCGTAGGGGCCGATTACAGATGGTGATTAGCTTCACCTGGTGGAAGAAGAGATGGCTATGGAAATGGACTCAAATGCGGGGAAGGATAACTTTCAAGCTTCTGCTCAATCTCATTGGGCGAATCTCAGATATAAGCTTCTGATCAATGAGGCGACTAAGCTTCATTATGAGGAACACATTTTGAAAAATGGGAAGAAAGTAGCTCAAATTGATCTGGCTGAGGTAGCTGAACAGGCTCAGAATTGGAACTCAGCTGTGATATGTATGGTTTTGGGTGCAAATCCCCCATTTGCTGTGTTTGAAGGCTTTGTAAAAAGAATTTGGAGTCACCTGGGTGTTGAACGGGTAGTGAGGATGCATATGGGTCTCACCATTGTCAAGTTCAATGATGAGGCTACAAGAGATTTTGTTTTGGAGAATGGTAATGTGCAGTTCGATAGGAAGCCAGTTATTGTGCAACCTTGGACTCAAGAACTTGACTCTATCAGGTTAGTCCGATTTGTTCTGCTGTGGATTCGTCTGCCAAATCTAGGTCTGCAATATTGGGGGAAAAATTGTCTAAGTGCCTTGGTTAGTACAATTGGAAAACCTATTATGGTGGATAAGTTTACAAAGGATAGATCTATGATCAGGTTTGCTAGAGTTCTTATTGAAATGGATATTACAGATGACCCTCCTTTCATCATACATTTTGTCAATGAGCGTGGACAAATTCAAGAGCAATTTGTGGAATATGAATGGCTTCCCATTAAATGTTCGAATTGCAAGGGCTATGGTCATAATGCAGCAGAGTGTAAGAAAACTGAAACAAAAGTTTGGGTTACTAAGAGCAAAACAGAACAGGATATTACCAATTCTGTTCCTGAAGCTGCTGTTGCCACGGCCAATGCAGGAGAGACCTCTGGTGTTCAAGAGGTGCCTAAAGTTGTGGAGGCAAAGATTAATGCAGCTGAGAAAGTTATACATGAGACTGATAAATCTCAGGGCAGGTCTCAGATTCAGATACTGGCTCGGTCTCCGGCTAACAAAGAGAACTGGGAAGTCCCAAGGAAAGTTGGGAACTCTAAGAGTAAAGGCAAGACTGTGAGTTCACATTTGGACAGAGACAAGAATGTGTTTAAGGTGCTTCAAGAACAGGTAACAGGGGAGATAAGTGGGGTATTAATTGATTCTAATCATGATGGATTGCACAAACATACTTAGCTGGAATGTAAGGGGTTTGAATAAGAGAGACAAGCAACATGCTATTCTGAGTCTCTTAAAGTTATATAAAGTGGGTATATGTGCTTTGTTAGAGAATAAATTAAAGGGAGATAAGGTTCATGTGTTTGTTGGCTGGGAATACTATAGTAGTACGGCTACTGAAGGTAGGATACTAGTTCTGTGGAGGAGATCCTTTGTCAAGGTTCAGGTGTTGTTGGAGCACCAGCAATTCATGCACTGCTTGGTTAAGTTTTCCAGCTTACAGCTGGAAATGGTTATCACATTTGTGTATGGTTTTAGCTTATTGACTGAGAGGTTGGATATGTGGAGGGATTTATCTTCCCTATCTATTTCGAACAAGCCATGGCTGGTTGTGGGAGATTTTAACGCAGTTTTTAATTTTGATGATAGATTGGGAGGAAGGGAGATTAGTGCTAATGAGATTGTTGACTCTACTTCTTGGCTAGCTTATTCTCACCTAGCTACACTCAAGTGTATTGGTTCAAACTTTACCTGGTCTAATAAACAGGAGGGGGGAGATCGGGTTTATTCAAAAATAGATCATGCTTTTATCAATGAAGAGTGGATAGACTCTTTGCCGAATTCTATTGCTGAGCTGCATTGGGATGTTCATTCAGATCATTGCTTTTTTCTCATTAAGACTCTTACGGCTGGGAATCTAGGTATACAACCTTTTTGTTTCTTTAATTGTTGGATTGCTCACAGAAAATTTAAAGAGACTGTTATGTCAAATTGGCTCAAGCCTATGACAGCTAGGGGCTTATGGGGAGTGACTAAGAAGTTGTTACGTCTGAAGCATGTTCTGAAAGTGTTTAATAGGATGGAAATTGGAGATATTGAGCAAGGTTTTCATCATGCTAAAGGAGAATATCAGGTAGCTTTATCCAAAGTTCAAAATTCTCCTTTAGATGTTACTGATCAGTTGGCAGAAAAGAGAGCTGCGGTCTGCTATAAAACACACTATGCTAGATATAGAAGCTTCTTAATTCAGCGCAGCAAGGTTACATGGCTACAAAAGGGAGATGAAAATAACTCCTATTTTCATGCGTGCATTAAAAAAAGGCGAGAGGAGAATCGGATAGTTTCCTTTCTGAATGACCAAGGGGACATTATTGATGACTATAATGCAGTAGTGCATCACTTCTTAGATCATTTCAAAAGCTATATGGGCAGCCCCAGTTTTGCTACTGGGTTAGTTAAGACAGATTGCATAGAATTGGGGCCTTGCTTAGATATAGATAAGCAGCTGGGATTAATTAGAGATTTTACAAAAGCTGATGTCAAGAAAGCTCTTTTTAGTATTCCAGGTACAAAGAGCCCAGGCCTGGATGGGTACAACTCAGAATTTTACAAAGTTATGTGGAAGCAAATTGGTGATGAAATCTCAGCGGCTGTTTTGGATTTTTTCTATTCTGGGAGGATACCTGATGAGCTTAATAAAACAGTTTTAGCTTTGGTCCCAAAAACTGATATTCCTAGCAAGGCGATAGATTATAGACCCATAGCTTGCTGCAATACTCTTTATAAATGCATTTCTAAAATGCTCTGTAGTAGACTTTCGGAAGTTCTTCCTTCTCTAATTAGTACTAACCAGGGAGCTTTTATTAGAGGGAGATCACTAGCTCACAATATCCTAATTTTTCAGGATTTGATTAAGAATTACAACCAAAAGAATACCCCCCCGAGATGTGTTTTGAAGATAGATCTTAGCAAGGCTTACGATACAGTTGACTGGGGTTTCTTGGAAAGATTATTAATCAGTTTTCGGTTTCCTATCAGATTCATAAGTTAGGTAATGGTTTGTCTCAGAGGTACTTCATATGTTCTTATGATGAATGGTAGACTGCAGTGGGGATTTTAAGGGGTTAAGGGGCTTCGTCAAGGAGACCCTATATCGCCATTACTGTTCATTTTAGTAATGGAATATCTCTCTCGGCTGCTTCAACTTGGAGCTATGATGCCTGCTTTTTGGTTCCACCCAATGTGTAAAAGTCTCAAGATCATCAACTTATGTTTTGCTGATGATTTAGTGATTTTTTGTAAAGCTAACTGTGGCTCTGTTCAAATTATAAAACAGGTTTTTGATGATTTTTGCAACAGTTCTGGTATGAAGGCCAATCTCAGGAAGTCACAAGTGTTTTTTGGTGGCATATCTACTCAAGATAAGGCTCAGTTACAACAGGTTTTACATCTTGAAGAAGGCTCATTCCCTCTCAAATATCTTGGGATTCCTATGCGACCTACTAAGTGGAATGAGGCTGACTGTGGTGAAATACTGAAAAAAATTAAGCTTAGGCTTCACACTTGGTCTAGCAGGCATTTATCTTATGCAGGTAAGGTTCAGCTTATTTCCTCAGTTCTTTTGGGGCTGCGCAACTATTGGATGAATATTTTCTTATTGCCTCAGAGTATAATAAAAGAGGTTGACAAACTTTGTATGTGGTTTCTTTGGGGCAACAATGGTTCCTGGAGTAACTTTCATCTCACTTCATGGTCTAATGTTTGTTTGCCTAAATCGTTTGGAGGATTGGGTTTTGGTGAAGGAACTAAATGGAACAAGGCCATGCTTGGAAAATATATTTGGGCAATTAGCCATCAACGGGAGGCTTTATGGGTGAAATGGATTCATTCCGTGTACTTAAAGGGACAAACTTTTTGGCACTACCAACTTAAGGCTGATACAAGTTGGTACTGGAAAAAAATTTGTCAATTGCGAAGCATTTTTACTCAAGAGGATATTGATAAAGCTAGTAGTCAAGGGAAATTTAAAATTGGGCTGTTATATGCTAGTCTTATTCACCAAGCTCCTGTCAAATACCATCAATTTGTGTGGAGCAGAATGAGTGTTCCCAAGCATAAATTCATCACTTGGCAAGCTATTAATTCTAAGCTTTTAACTAGAGATCATCTACTTCGAGTTTTTATGCTTCTTGAATCAACTCTATGCCCGGTTTGTGAGCTGGTTGATGAGAGCCATAGCCACTTGTTTTTTGACTACATATTTTCCCAGCAGGTGGTTCGGCATATTCAGGATTGGGTTAGCTGTAATTGGCTTCTTTGTTTCTCTGTCTGGACTGGTTGGATTGAAGACATGAGGAGGGGAGTTCGTGCCTCGTTAGTGGCGGCTATTTTCTCAGCCACAGTTTATTATCTTTGGCATAATAGGAACAATTGTTTTATTCATCATTACTCTCTTAGTGTCAAAGCTGTGATTGATATGATCAAAAAAGACATCATGTATAGACTTAGTTTTTCTCATAAGAAACTGAGAGGCTTTGAGCTTAGTTTTTGAGGTTATGGGTTCCTTGATTGTTTGTAGCTGAGTTTGGTCTTTTTGGACTGTGTTGAGGGTGTATTTGGTTTGTGATTAATGAAGTCTATCTTTCTTGATAAAAAAAAAAATATAGCAATTAATAATGATCTTATTATAAGATATTTATTTATTTAAAACTTATATTTTAAGATAAATTTATTTTGAATCAACTGATATTTATTTTTGGGATAAATATATTGTCTTAAATATTAATTAAATAAACAAATGAGAAAATTAGTGAAAACCCTAATGTGGTTCACACCACTCACTGTATTGCTTGAACTTCAAATAATTTGTTTATTAAATTATATATATTTGATTATTTTTTTAAAATATGATTTCAATTAAATAATTAAATTAGTTGTAGCTGATCAGTTTTTATTTAAATAAAATAAAAATTAATTAAATTAGTTAATTATCTTTACAAATCTGAAAAAGAAGTGATGCTTTGAAAAAGTTTAAGAAGTTGTTAATTCTTGGTTATCAGCCTCTCTCAAAGAAAGAAACGATAGAATTTCCTAAACCTTAAATTCTAGAAATTTCTATGGCCTTTCTCTTCTCAATCCTCTTTTGATCTCATGTGTTGAGTACATCTAGAGAGTCTAAATCAACCTTTGAATCCTACGTGCCCACACACATCCTTGTGTGTTTGAGGATTGGCTTGGAAGGCTAAGGTGTGAGCTTTCAAAAATGATAGGAAGATCGTTGATTTTACGAAAAGATTCAAGGACATTTGATAGGCTACGAGAGGTAATCTCTATTCTTTTTATGTGTTATTTAATATATCTATCTATGCATGATCCTGACTGGTATTAATAAATTTTTAAAAGATCCTATTCCGCTGCATATTCTTCTTTTTCTCAATTAATACCAACAAATGATGGTAAGTTCTCCAAACAAAATGTTTAATCTTAGGTGAGAGTTTCGAATACCATAAATTAGTCCAGCACTTTTTAGAAGAGGTTGGATCAGAAGAGGAAGGAGTAGCATTGAAAGATTAGGCTAAGTGGAAAGTTGTCTTAACAATTAAACAACAAGAAGAACTGGGTTGCCAGATTAAGCAGTCTGGTTGTTTAAGGAAGTATTAGGAATGGTTAGTGTTAATGCCAAAAATTGACCAGAGCCATAGTCAACACTCAAGAGAAAAAGTGAGGTTTACCCTCATTAGCCTCGGGCAAACCAAGCAACCCAATGTCTTGCCCACGTGAGACCCATGCTCATAGGAGGCCTTAGCAAAAGTGCCCAGAGAGACCTGAGGGCCTCGCTATGCAAGGCTGCCCAACATGCGCAAGTAGCCGCCAAGGCCCCAAGGGCCTCGCTATGCGAGGCTGCCCACCGTGCATGCGTGCCTGCCGAGACTCCTAGGGCCTCGCTATGCGAGGCTGCCCACCGTGCGCGTGCGCCTACCGAGACTCCTAGGGCCTCGCTATGCGAGGCTGCCCACCATGTGCGCGCGCCTGCTGAGATTCCTAGGGCCTCACTATGCGAGCCTGCCCACCGTGCGCGTGCGCCTGCCGAGGCTCCTAGGGCCTCGCTATGTGAGGCTGCCCACCGTACGCGTGCATCCGTCCCGCACCAGCACCCACCTAGGCACCAAGGGTCTCGCCTTGTGAGACCCATCCCCGAGCCTCATGAATGCCCAAGTCACGCATGGGTTCTCACCTAGGCACCAAGGGTCTCGCCTTGTGAGACCCATCCCCAAGCCTCGCACATGCCTATTTCTAAGCCTCGTACCTGGAAATAGGGCCGAGATAAAAGAAGTATGGTTAGACACTTACCAAAATATAAAGAAACCTAAAGAAGATACTTAGGTGAGGGGGACCACTAGGCATGAAATACATGTACGAGCATGAGATGTACAACCTTGAAAAGAACAAAGGCATGACCCTGACATCTGTGTCTGACAAGTAGTGGTGGTACGAACCCGTACGAAGAGTGGAGGCACTACCTGAGGACCCCTGGCCATGTACTAGAGTCGACACCACAACGTCCTGCATCACTACCCTGACAGTGTACCTATGTACAATCATGCCCCCCAGGACCACCTTGTATCAGGGGCGATTAGAGCTCATCTATAAATAGGCTTCAACTCCTCAAACTAGGGGTGGGGGGGGGGGGGGGGGGGGGGGGAATTCATTGTATGCGGAGGCTATTAAGCAATATACAATTTTTACTCCATTGTAGTTCTGCATATTTACTCTTTCAAGTTTTCTCCATCTTCTTCTAAGATATCTTTTGCAAAACAGTCTAAGTTTTCTAACCTTATATCGTTGACGAGATTTCACCATCAACAATTTGGTGCCGTTGTGGGAAGAACAAGCATCAAGCCAACATTCTTTCATCACTTCCAACAAAGAAAGATGCTAAGGCGTTCAAAACACTTACGACAACTACAAGATGATGAGGTTCATCAGGAAGGAGATGAACGAAGGGCTTCTAGGAAAAACCCTCACCCGTCTAAGTGTGGAGGTAGATCGAAGGAACCTCTTCCCCCCAAGGGAGGGGAATGAAGCATCGTCCCCGGCTATCTGGCCCGACGGAGGTCATTCAAAGCCGCCAGTGCACCCACATCCCTGGCCCACGGTGGCACCATGCTTTGGACACCAAGACCCAAGTCCATTGACGCACAGGCTAGGCAAGAGTCCTAAAGCACACTCGGTGATTTCCAGCTCAAAGACCCGCTTCTACGGGGACGAGATTCGTGAGTTACACAAAAAGAATCAAAGGCTGGAAACCACGCTAAAAAGCTTGCAGGAGGTTTTAAACGACCTTCTGCAAGTAAAGTCAAGCATGCCCCTTCCTAAGTGTAAACAGAAAGAGTGTGAAAGAAAGGAAACCACTGTCCCCCTAGACGATGGGAGAACCCGACTTTCCACCAGCAACACTCCCCAGACAAAGTACCATGAGGGATCTAGGCCGACAAAGTACCCCTAGGAGCAAAGGCGGAGGGGCGACGATGGTCGTAAGGATGAGGCCGAAGTCACCTCAAAAGAGGTGCCCCCTGGCCTAAGAGAAAAGCCCAATGGGAAGAGGTCAGAAGTAAAAACCACTTGCCTCACAGCTCCCCCGAGAGACATAACCAAAGCAAGGGTTCAATCTGAGAACCCGCAAGACTCCTCAAGCAAAAAGAGGAGGGAACTAGACATCAAAATGCAAAGCCCTCGAGGCAAGATTATCACTGCACTTGGGGGGCACAGATATAACGAAGAATTTGATCATGATTCACCCTTCACAAGGGAGATCCAGGCTGAGCAGATGCCCACCGAATTCAGAGAGCCTCGCATGACTCCGTACGAGGGTACTACGAACCCAAAGTATCATTTAGATTCCTTCAATAACTTGATGAGATTAAGAGGGATCAAGAACAGAGCAAAGTGCCATTGCTTTGTTGTTACACTTAAAGGAGTTGCGTACAAGTGGTTCAGGAGGTTAAGGCCAAGAAAAATCAATGTTATATTATTTCATATAATATATTATTAGATTAAATAATGTAACAAAATGTGATTTGTCACACCTTGTAACATATTATTGAGAGTCACAAAATTAGACACATGTGTGTGCCCAAATGTGACATATTTTGGAGTTACAAAATTAGTTACAAATTTGTAACTCCCAAATATTACCCAATAATGGGTATATTATATGTTACACATTTGAGATTGGATTTCACAAAGTCATGATGATATATGACTATTGGAGACAAGTTTTTAACTCCCAATAGGTGTTTGGAGGTTACAAAATCATGTGGGAAAGGATTTGGGACGTTTTGGAACGATTTGGAAAATGACAATTTTTGTGCTGAAACTAGGCTGTGGCCGCGGGCACTGTCTTTCACTGGCCGCGACCTGGGGGACAAAGGCCAGTGGTCGCGACCACTGATGATCCCGGTCGCGACCAGTGATGGCCATTGTAATAGATGTTGTATTTATATAGTCATATGATTATAGTTTACAGTTTATAGTTTATATGTATGATTATTGTAACGCCCTACTTCCTTAGAGCCGTTACTAAGTGAGTTTAAAAACATGCATTCAACTCGCTAATCGAGGTTTTAGGTCAAAAGTGTAATTAAATCATAAATAGAGTTATAAACTTTGAAAATAATTCCATTCACTGAAAGTCATAACATGTTTGACATTTGGGGTCCCAAAATACTGTTTAGAAATATTTACAACATATAAGTACAAACAAAGTCGACTAGACGACAAAACCTGAGTTTAGTACGATCATTTTCAGAAAAATACCCCTGGCCGAGGTAGCCAGGCAGGCCAAACATGTACGCGTCGCTTCACGCTCTCCGTACTCATGGTTGGTCGACTTTTCCCTTGCCCTTACCTGCACCACAGATCACCCGTGAGCCGAAGCCCAGCAAGAAAACCCTCACAAGCAGATAACATATGCATAACAAACACTTAACATTTAACAAGCCATCAATAGACTAAACACATACGACCATGCCGTCCCAGGCGCTTTACCAGGCCCCGGGTTCGCGGTCCACACCGTGAGGATATCCCAGGTATCCTTTAGGGTCTCACCCTGGTAACTCAAACTCCACGTGCTAAATGTTGCACCCGGCCCCTTGCCACACTCGGCCTTCCACCCTATGTGCCTAACAACGTTCCCGGCCCCTTGCCGTTCCCGGGCTTGCCGACCTCGGCCTGTGCCGCTCCCAGCTCTTGCCGAACATTTACATACTTGCATTCATATCATAATAAAGCATATACTAAACACACAAAAATTCAATCAAAGGGCTACGCCCTGACACACAATCATATAGGGCTCTTCCCTGCACACAAGCTATACGGGAACAACTGTTTTCTTACCTTAGATTCCCTAGCTCCGTTCACTTGATCCTCGAGCATGATCCCTCTTGAGCCCTAGCGTACACCTAGTCACAGCCATAGATCAGAATCATCACCAAACCTCAAGTCCAAAACCTAACCTCGGGACCAATCCAGAGCCCTCGGGAAGCCCCAATTCCACCAAACGAGGTGGTGGAATCGAACCTCGAACCCCCGGGAAAAAACCCTTGAAAATAACTCAAAAACCCCTTTCTGGAAACAGGGTAGAGCTACAGTGCTCTAAGGAGAGCGCTACAGCGCTACAAACAGAGCCCAAACTCGTCCCTGGGTACACGGCCTAGTGCTACAGCGCCCAAAGGCTAGCGTTGTAGCGCTAGTCACAAAACAACAAATGCTGTTTTTTCCTCCTTCGATTTTCCCCGAGCCAAACCTTACCAAAACTTTTCCAAACTTCAACCAAACTTAAAAACAAGCTTACCAACATATCCAACTCACCCCAAATGACCTAACCATATAATATTCACTCACATGCACCCTAAAACACCATGGCTGAACTTAGAGCTCAAGAACTCAGTAGAACACAACTAAAACCACAGAATTCAAGTGACCAAGTTCTGAATTGCTTACCTCCAACAGAGAAATTCAACCACAGGCTATACTCCACACTTCCTCAACTTTCACCCTTCAAAAGCTCAACCTTAATTCCCTAAAGTTTCCATCAAAACTTAACTCAGAAAAGCCAATTCAACACCAAAACAAAAAATTGAAGAATACCTTGAAACTTACCTCAATTTTGTGACTAACTCCTGCTACACCTTTAACTTCATCAGAGATCCTAACCCCAAGCTTAAGCCTAAGCAACCCTGAGTTAAAGCTCCAAAATTCCCCAAGAGATGGTGAAGGGATGACCCAAACCGACCTAGGAAACACCCTGTTTTTCCTTCCCTTTTCTTTCCTTCTTTTCTTTCTTTTCTTTCCTTCAGACTTCTATTCCTTTCTACAAGTTCCACTAAGCATAAAGCCTAATATTATCTATCCCTTATAAACCAAATGACCACAATACCCTCCCATAAATCATAAGTCTTTTAATCCACCTAGGGGTATTTTGGTCATTTCACCCAATTCCCGCTAATTCCTCGAGTGTCTCTAATATTTACCGCTTACCTCCCAACTCTTAACTAATCACCAGTTATATTCTCCAATATCAAAATGGACCCGAATATATTCTCTAAATTCCTATTTATACCCCCAGGTTCGCCCCGAGCCAGGTATAAATCCCCGCTGTGACTTTTTCGCTAACTCTCTCACTAGGATCTTCTCGAATCACAGATCACAAATATATCCACATAATAATGTGGTCTCAACAATTAATCACATTTATTTACAGATATGCCCTCAACGGCAAAAATTATAATTATGCCCTTTCTAACCTAATCAGGGCTTACATGCATACTAATACACATAGTCATGCATCTCAGATATTCAAATAGTCTTATAACATACTTTTAATCATTAAATCACATATAACCCAATTATGCCCTCCCGGCACACTAATCAAGGCCCTTAAGCCTTAATAGTAAATTTGGGTCGTTACAACTATCCCCTCCTTACAGATATTTCGTCCTCAAAATTACATGAACAACTCGGGATACCGCTCCCTCATTTCTGATTCCAGTTCCCACGTCGCCTCCTCAACTTTGTTGTTCCTCCACAACACTTTCACCAAGGCGATGGTCTTGCTCCGCAAGACTTTATTCTTCTGGTCAAGAACCTGAATCGGCTGCTCTTCATAGGACAAATCCTGATCCAGCTCCAAATTTTCATAACTCAGAACGTGTGTTGAATCTGACACATACTTTTGGAGCATGGATACACGAAAGACATCATGAACCCCTGATAAAGCTGGAGGCATCACTAGTATGTAAGATACCTCTCCAACCCGTTCCAGAATCTCGAAGGGGCCAACAAACCTAGGGCTCATCTTGCCCCGAACACCAAACCGCTTCACTCCCTTCAAAGGTGAAACCCTAAGAAACAAATGATCACCAACCTGAAATTCCACGCTCCTGCATTTTAGGTTTGAATAACTCTTCTGGCGACTCTAGGAGGCGAGCATTCGCGCTCTAATCTTCTCAATCGCCTCATTGGTTCTCTGAACCTACTCAGAACCCAAATAACTCCTCTCACCTGTCTCATCCCCATGGATAGGTGATCTACACTTTCTTCCGTAAAGCATTTCATACGGAGCCACTCCAATGGTCGCCTGATAATTGTTGTACGAGAACTCAATCAAAGGAAGATACTTACTCCACGATCCCCCAAAATCTAGCACACAGGCTCGCAACATGTCCTCCAATATCTGAATCGTCCTCTCAGACTGTCCATCTGTCTGAGGATGATAAGCGGTACTAAGCCGTAACTGTGTGCCCATAGCCTTCTACAGACTCTCCCAAAACTTAGAAGTGAAGGTGGGGTCCCTGTCGGACACTATCGACCTCGGAGCTCCATGAAGTCGAACAATTTCCTTCACATATAACTCAGCATACTGCTCCACAGTATAAGTCGTCCTGACAGGCAAAAAGTGGGCGAACTTGGTATACATATCCACAATCACCCACACTGAGTCATGCTGTCCTACGGTCCTCGGCAAACCAGCCATGAAGTCCATGGTGATATCTTCCCACTTCCATTCTGGAATCCCCAAAGGCTGCAGCAATCCCGCTGGCCTCTGATGCTCAACCTTGACTTGCTGACAAGTTAAGCACTTAGCCACATAATCCACCACATCCCTCTTCATGCCTGACCACCAGTACAGAGCTCTCAGATCCTGGTACATCTTTGTCGTACCTGGGTGCAAGGAATAGGGAGTGGTATGCGATTCATCTAAGATCTCCCGCTGGATTTTAGAATCCATCGGAACGCAAATCCGACCCTTGTACTTTAGTAACCCCATCTCTGAGATAGAAAAATCCTTAGTCGCTCCGACTAAGACATCCTCTCTGTGACCTCTCAACTGGGAATCTTTCCCCTGCGTATCCTTAATCCTCTCAAAAAGTGTAGACTGAAGGGTGATGTTGGCCAACCGACCAACCACCAACTCTATACCTGCTCTAGTCATCTCCTCAGCTAGCTTATCAGATATCTGTCTCGAACTAAACAACTGTCCTGGGCCTTTCTAACTCAATGCATCAGCCACTACATTAGCCCTCCCAGGATGGTATAGGATATCACAATCATAATCCTTAACCAACTCCAGCCACCACCTCTGGCGCATATTCAGGTCCTTCTAAGTAAAGAAATACTTCAAGCTCTTATGGTCGGTGTATATCTCGCACTTCTCACCATAGAGATAATGTCTCCAAATCTTAAGTGCGAACACCACTGCTGCCAACTCCAGATCATGCGTGGGATATCTCTGCTCATACTCCTTTAACTGTCTTGATGCATAGGCTATCACCTTACCAGCTTACATCAACACACACCCCAAACCCTGTCTAGATGCATCCCAATAAACCACAAACTTTTCATTATTTTTCGGCAAGCTTAACACTGGCGCGGTGATCAATCGCCGCTTCAACTCCTTGAAACTGTTCTCACATCTGTTTTTCCAGACATACCTTGTCTTCTTCTTTGTCAGTTCTGTCAATGGCGTAGCTATTCTGGAGAACCCCTCAACGAACTGCCGATAATACCCCGCTAAACCCAAAAAGCTTCTCACTTCAGGAACATTGCTCGGTCTAGGCCAATCTCTGACCGCCTTAATCTTACTTGGGTCAACCAGAATCCCCTCCTTACTGACGATATGGCCCAGGAATCTAATTTGTGGTAACCAGAACTCACACTTACTGAACTTAGCATATAACTTATGCTCCCTCAACCGCTGTAGAACCAACCGTAGATGCTGCTCGTGCTCTGTCTCTGACTGAGAGTACACCAAAATGTCGTCGATGAACACAATCAGAAACTTATCCAAATAATCCTTGAAAACCCTATTCATCATGTCCATAAAAGCTGCTGGAGCATTGGTTAATGCAAAGGACATAACCAGGAATTCATAGTGTCCATACCTCGTTCGGAAAGCGGTCTTTGGTATGTCCTCCTCTTTAATCCTTAACTGATGGTAACCTGATTGGAGGTCTATCTTAGAAAACACTGTTCTTCCCTATAACTGATCAAATAAATCATCGATCCTAGGCAGTGGATACTTGTTCTTAATGGTTAACTTATTCAGCTCCCTGTAATCAATACACATCCTAAGAGATCCATCTTTCTTCTTGACGAACAATACTGGAGTACCCCATGGCAAGAAACTCGGTCTAATAAATCCTAAATCAAGTAACTCCTACAACTAAATCTTCAACTCCTTTAACTCCGCTAGAGCCATTCTGTAGGGTGTCCTAGATACTGGCTCCGCTCTTGGTACCAACTCTATAACAAAGTCAATCTCCCGCTGCGGCGACAACCCTAGCAAATCTGCTAGAAACAAATCTGGAAACTCACACACCAATCTAGTCTCACCCGGTCCAACCGACACCGCCCTAGAGGTACCCACAACGCTCGCTAGGAATCCCATGCAACCCTCTTGCATCAGGTCCCTAGCCTTCAGTGCTGAAATCATTGGTACTCGCGGTCCACTAACTGTCCCCATAAACACAAAGGGTACCTCCCCTTCTGGTTCAAAAGTCACCATTCTGCGCTTGCAGTCAATCGTTGCCCCATACTTCGATAACCAATCCATCCCTAGAGTCATATCAAAGTCATCCATCTCTAACTCAATCAATTTAGAAAACAACTCCCTACCATCTACCTCTACTAGTAAAATTATAATCCATCTCCTAGAGACTACCAGTTCCCCAGTCAGCAATAAAGTCTGAAAACCCCTAGCATACAACACACTAGGTCTACACAGTTGATCTATCACTCTAGCAGATACAAATGAATGGGTAGCCCCCGAATCAAACAATGCAGTATACAAAGAACCAACACTAGAGATCTGACCTGTCACAACTGAGGGGCTAGCCTCCGCCTCAGTCTGAGTCAAAGTAAATACCCTGGCAGGAGCAAGACTGTCACTCTGCTTCAGCTCCTCTTTCTTGACTTGAGGGCAATCCCTCTTCAGATGATTGGCACTCCCACAGACAAAGCAGGCTCTAATCCTGCACTCACCCTGGTGTCGTCGTCTACACCGCAGACACACTGGAAATCTTCTCCAGTTGTCACTTCCTCCCTGACGGCCAGTAGAAGCACCCCGTGCCCTCCTATCTGAATTGGGAGGAACAAAGGAATCTGGGGCCTTCCTCTTCTGCTCACTAGTGCCACCACCCCAACTAGATCCAACAAAAGGTGGCACTGTCCTCCTAGCATCGCGCCTAATAGCACTTTCCTTCCAGATCTGATCCTCAGCTCCCTCAGCTGTAAGGGTCTTGTCTACAACCTGAGCATAAGTAGTAGCCTCTGGATCCAAGGTGATCTTCACATCACAAGCAATCATAACATTTAAACCCCGTATGAACCTGTCCCTTCTTGCCACATCAGTCGACACTAAATCTGGCGCAAACTTCGCCAATCTATCAAATCTCAAAGCATACTCAGTCACGGTCAACCGATTCTGAGTTAGGTTAATGAACTCGTCAACCTTCGCAGCTCGAACTGCCACACTGTAATACTTCTCATTGAATAAGTTTCTGAACTCTTCCCAGGTCATAACTGTTACGTTCCTTCTCTGAACTACCACGTCCCACCATATGCAGGCATCCTCTCTGAACATGTAGCTAGCACAAGCTACCCTCTCATTTCCCTGAACCCTCATAAAATCCAGAATTGAGGAAATCATATTTATCAGCTGCTCTACCCGCAGTGGGTCTGATCCACCTTCAAAGGTGGGAGGATGTTGTTTCCTGAACCTCTCATACAAAGGTTCCCACTTATTCTCCATAACAGACTGAACCAGAACTGGCGCCACAACCTGCTGAACTGGCAGCCCAGTGACCTGAGGTGAGGCTTGCTGCCTCAGCGGTCGAAGCTCTTCCTCTGTTCGCTGCAGTCTTGCTTCCATCTCGGCAAACATCTCTTGCCAATTCTGTGGGGTAGGTGGAGGGTCCTGAACCTGGTTGTCATCCTCGGCCCTACTGCCGCGGAGTCTAGATGATTGTCGAGGCATCTCAACAAATATGCATGCAACCAACGACACCGCTCATCAGGCATGATAGCAACATCCAAAACCACCTCCCAAACACATCAGCCATCCACAAACAGTAATTCACATAACATACAGATAGCATATAACACAATGGGCCATGCCCTGGCATCATGCATATGTTAACTCATTAATCATGCTCCATATAAATAAGCAGGCAAACAGGGCATTCAAGCACATATTCAAGCATATTAGTCAATCATACCAACCAACCCTGAGTCGAGCTTGTCACTGACAGCGAGCGTACATGTTCGGTCAATCTCCAGAACCATAAACCTTGGCTCGCTCTGGTACCAAGTTGTAACGCCCTACTTCCTTAGAGCCGTTACTAAGTGAGTTTAAAAATGTGCATTCAACTCGCTAATCAATGTTTTAGGTCAAAAGTGTAATTAAATCATAAACAGAGTTATAAACTTTGAAAATAATTCCATTCACTGAAAGTCATAACATGTTTGACATTTGGGGTCCCAAAATACTGTTTAGAAATATTTACAACATATAAGTACAAACAAAGTCGACTAGACGACAAAACCTGAGTTTAGTACGATCATTTTCAGAAAAATACCCCTGGCCGAGGTAGCCAGGCAGGCCAAACATGTACGCGTCGCTTCACGCTCTCCGTACTCATGGTTGGTCGACTTTGCCCTTGCCCTTACCTGCACCACAGATCACCCGTGAGCCGAAGCCCAGCAAGAAAACCCTCACAAGCAGATAACATATGCATAACAAACACTTAGCATTTAACAAGCCATCAATAGACTAAACACATACGGCCATGCCGTCCCAGGCGCTTTACCAGGCCCCGGGTTCGCGGTCCACACCGTGAGGATATCTCAGGTATCCTTTAGGGTCTCACCCTGGTAACTCGAACTCAACGTGCTAAACGCTGCACCTGGCCCCTTGCCACACTCGGCCTTCCACCCTACGTGCCTAACACCGTTCCCGGCCCCTTGCCATTCCCGGGCTTGCCGACCTTGGCCTGTGCCACTCCCAGCTCTTGCCGAACATTTACATACTTGCATTCATATCATAATGATGCATATACTAAACACACAAAAATTCAATCAAAGGGCTACGCCCTGACACACAATCATATAGGATATCCCAGGTATCCTTTAGGGTCTCGCCCTGGCAACTCGCACTCCACGTGCTAAACGATGCACCCAGCCCCTTGCCGCACTCGGCCTTGCACCCTACATTCCTAACGCCGTTCTCGGCCCCTTGCCATTCCAGGCCTTGCAGACCTCGGCCTGTGCCACTCCCAGTTCTTTCCGAACATTTACATACTTGCATTCATATCATAATAAAGCATATACTAAACACAAAAAAATTCAATCAAAGGGATATGCCCTGCCACACAATCATATAGGGCTTTACCCTGCACATAGGCTCTACGGGAACAACGGTTTTCTTACCTTAGATTCCCTAGCTCCGTTCACTTGATCCTCGAGCACGATCCCTCTTGAGCCCTAGCGTACACCTAGACACAGCCACAGATCAGAATCATCACCAACCCTCAAGTCCAAAACCTAACCTCGGGACCAATCCCGAGCCCTCGGGACCAATCCCGAGCCCTCGGGAAGCCCCAATTCCACCAAACGAGGTGGTGGAATCGAACGCCGAACCCCCAGGCAAAAACCCTTGAAAATAACTCAAAAACCCCTTTCTGGAAATAGGGTAGTGCTACAGCGCTCTAAGGAGAGTGCTACAACGCTACAAACAGAGCCCAAACTCGTCCCTGGGTACATGGCCTAGTGCTACAACGCCCAAAGGCTAGCGCTAGTCACAGAACAACAAATGCTGTTTTTTCCTCCTTCGATTTTCCCCGAGCCAAACCTTACCAAAACTTTTTCAAACTTCAACCAAACTTAAAAACAAGCTTACCAACATATCCAACTCACCCCAAATGACCTAACCATATAATATTCACTCACATGCACCCCAAAACACAGAAAACACCATGGCTGAACTTAGAGCTCAAGAACTCAGTAGAACACAACTAAAACCACAGAATTCAAGTGACCAAGTTCTGAATTGCTTACCTCCAAAAGAGAAATTCAACCACAGGCTATACTCCACACTTCCTCAACTTTCACCCTTCAAAAGCTCAACCTTAATTCCCTAAAGTTTCCATCAAAACTTAACTCAGAAAAGCCAATTCAACACCAAAACAAGAAATTGAAGAATACCTTGAAACTTACCTCAATTTTGTGACTAACTCCTGCTACACCTTTAACTTCATCAGAGATCCTAACCCCAAGCTTAAGCCTAAGCAATCCTGAGTTAAAGCTCCAAAATTCCCCAAGAGATGGTGAAGGGATGACCCAAACCGACCTAGGAAACACCCTGTTTTTCCTTCCCTTTTCTTTCCTTCTTTTCTGTCTTTTCTTTCCTTCAGACTTCTATTCCTTTCTACAAGTTCCACTAAGCATAAAGCCTAATATTATCTATCCCTTATAAACCAAATGACCACAATACCCTCCCATAAATCCTAACTCTTTTAATCCACCTAGGGGTATTTTGGTCATTTCACCCAATTCCCTCTAATTCCTCGAGTGTCTCTAATATTTACCGCTTACCTCCCGACTCTTAACTAATCACCAGTTATATTCTCCAATATCAAAATAGAACCCAATATATTCTCTAAATTCCTATTTATACCCCCAGGCTCGCCCCGAGCTGGGTATAAATCCCCGCTGTGACTTTTTCGCTAACTCTCTCACTAGGATCGTCTCAAATCACAGATCACAAATATATCCACATAATAATGTGGTCTCAAAAATCAATCACATTTATTTACAGTTATGCCCTCAGCAGCCAAAATTACAATTATGCCCTTTCTAACTTAATCAGGGCCTACATGCATACTAATACACATAGTCATGCATCTCAGATATTCAAATAGTCTTATAACATACTTTTAATCATTAAATCACATATAACCCAATTATGCCCTCCCGACACACTAATCAAGGCCCTTAAGCCTTAATAGTAAATTTGGGTCGTTACAATTATGTTTCATGCTTGTAGTAGATTTTCCTTGCTGGGCATTAGGCTCATTCCTTTATGTTTTATATGTGCAGGAAAATAGTTATGGCGGCGGGAAGATTCTTGGCAGCTTGGGAATGTGTATTGAGGGAGAATGAAATTGGTGGACTGCGCAAACGATTCGAGGATGAAGTTGTTTAAGTCTTTCAATCACATTTTATGTATTTTTTCGCATTTGAGTTGTAACGAATTTTAAGATCTAAGTCATGTTTTATTTTATTTTCAAAACAATGGGATCCCACACCCTACTCTAAATTTTTTTGTTAACATTTGTTTTACAGTTTTAATAAAGTTATGACTATTTCATATATATGTTTCCTTAAGATTAGTATTTATGTATAGTATTTATATAATGGTCCAAAGTCTAGAATAGTTGGGTCGTTACAATATGTTACCGATAATCCAATGTTACGACCTTGTTGTTAGGTTTTCTAACTTTTTACCTTTTTCTTCATACACAATGCAATATTGTGTTTCTTGTATATGTTTAACAAATATGTCTAACACATATTGTGTTTCTTGCATATTTTCATTTTATTAATTATGTCAATTTCAATTTAAATTAATATTAAATTGACTTCAATTTAATTAATTATTAAATCAATTTAAATTAATATTAAAATAATTTCAATTTAATTAATTATTAAATCAATTAAAATTAAAATAATTTCAATTTAATTAATTATTAAATCAAATTACAATAATATTAATTATAAATTAATTAAATTTATTTTTTTAAACCTGGAAGACTTTCAATGTCCTCCCATGTCTCCCAATGTGAGACACTGAAAGTCTGCCAGGGACTTTCAATGTCTCCCATTGGGAGAGGTGAGAGACTTCCCACGTCTCCCAGTGGGAGAGGTTGAAAGTCCACGTTTTTGGACACCTTTCAACCTCTCCCATTGGGAGACGTGGGATGTCTCTCACCTCTCCTAATGGGAGACGTGAGATATACACTTACAATGACTCCACCTACAATGTCTCTCCCATAGGGAAGCCATTGTAGACTTTTAATGTCTCCCAAATAAAGTCATAAAACTCCTATTTTGCTGTAGTGATCAAGTGTCCTTGAATCTTTTCGTAAAATCAACGATCTTCCTATCCTTTCTGAAAGCTCACACCTTAGCCTTCCAAGCCAATCCTCAAACACACAAGAACGTGTGTGGGCACGTAGGATTCAAATGTTGATTTATACTCTCTAGATGTACTCAGCACATGAGAACTAGAGAGGATTGAGAAGAGAGAGGCTATAGAAATTTCTAGAATTTCAAGTTTAGGAAATTCTATTGTTTCTTTCTTGAGAGAGTCTGATAGTAAAAAAAATAATTTCTTAAATGTATTTTGAAAGTATCGCTTCTTTCAAGTTTATAAAGATAATTAACTAATTTAATTAATCTTTATTTTATTTAAAATAAAACTAATTAGTTACAACTTATATAATTATTTAATTTAAATCATATCTCGATGTTTCAGAAATATGTGTCAGATGCAACTCATGTAATGAGTTATGAGGATCTGGAACTACAAACAGACTTGTCCTATGAGAAGCATCCAGTACATATCCTGGATAGAAAGGATAAAGTCTTGAGGAACAAGACTATACATTTGATTAAGGTGTTATGGAGGAACAACAAGGTCGTGGAGGCGACCTACCTGGGAATTAGAATTAGACATGCGAGATAAGTATTCCGAGTTGTTCACAGGGCGAAATTTCTACAAGGAGAGGATAATTGTAACGTCCCATATTTGCTAATAAGGCTTAGTGCCTTGATTAGTGTGCTAGGAGGGCATAATTGAATTTTTATGTGTTAATATGATTTAATTGTGATTATATATGTGTTTATGTGAATTATATGAGTTATATTATGATATGACTTTTTATGCATGTTTAAGTGTATTAAATATGCTTATAGGCCCATTTTTGTTAAAAATGGCATTTTCGTAATTTTGACCCGCTGAGGGTATATCTATACTTATATATGCTTTATGAGTGAGTCTACATTATTATGTGGATATATTTAAGATATTTGGCAGGATTCGATCATTTCGAGCATAATAGCGGTAAAGTCACAATGATGATTAATACCCCACTCGGGGTGAGCCTAGGGGTATTTTGGTAATTTGATGAATTACTGGGACTCATTGGAGTATGGGTTATTTTTTAGGGAAATAGTTATATTTTGAGGATTATAGGAAATTAATTGGGAATTTTAAGTGAAATTTGAGGTTTAGCGGGATTGTGGTGTCAAATGACATTTTTCCCTTGGGGGCTTTGATGAGAGGTTTAGTAGGCTGATAACTCTAAAAAAATAGAGTTATTTTACCACATTTTTTATGCTAATTGTTGCTTAGTCTTTGAGTTTTTAAGTAATTTATTAACTTGTAAGTAATTTTTGAATTTATTAGTCTTATTGTAATTTTTTAGATTTTTATAGATATTTTATTGTAATATGTTGCAGTTTAATTATTTGAAATTTGTGTTGTTAAGTTAGAAGTAAAAAAAATGCACTTTTATTGAACTTAAATGTCAAATTAAATTAAGTTATAATTAATATTTTCAAAGAATTAATATGGTTTATTTTATAATTGAAATATTTGATTATGATTTAATTTATGTTTATTTTGTAGGAAATTTGGTGCATTTTTGTGCTTGAAGAACAAGAAAGTTGAGAAGTGAGAAAGAAAGAAAAAAAGTGGTATTTCTGAAAAGCCAAGCCCAAAGCTGCCCACCCTTGCCTAAGGCCCATGCCTGCACCCCTGCCCAGCCCGCCTGCCCCTCTGCCAGGCCCACCCCAGCCCTGCCCGCCTGCTCCTTGCAGCCACCCCAACCCAGCCTACATTCTCTCATCTTGAGCTCACAAATGTCTCATTGTCCCCTTGTCCCACAAAAGCCATTTTTTACCCAACTTTTCTACATATTTTACCACAAAATTCATCATTACACCCTAAAATTTACATCTACATGCCATATTTACTTTATTTAGTTAATTTAAATTGATTATTTTAATACACTCATTTTGGATATAAATAGGGAATTTCAAGACCATTTTTAGGGTGCTTAATTTTGGGGTTACTATCATCTTTTCTACACTTTCTCTCTACATTTTTTCTCTTCCTTTTAAAAGACTATTTTGTGCCAAGTATGTATTTCTTTCGTAATATATTTTGGATTCTACTTTTGAGCTTCTAATCTTTTTCATAAGATTATTAAGATCATGATGAAGCTACTTCTAATCTTTTTCATAGTATTTAGCTCTGCCGAAGCCATCCTGTATGGTGCCCTTGACACTCGTTCTGTACCTGGCGCTAACTCAATGACGGACTGAATCTCCTGTGCGGCGGAAGTCCTAGTAAGTCCTCAGGAAACACATCCAAGAACTCGCATACTAGTCTAGTCGCCCTTGGACCCACTGGTAAGATCCTAGTGGTATCCACCACATTGGCTAGAAAACCTATACAACCTCCTTGTAATAGGTCCCTAGCCCTCAATGCTGAATATCATAGGAATGTAGGGTCTATGCATAGTGCCCACGAAAACAAAGGGGTCCTCACCCTCTGGCTCAAAAGTCACCATCTGGCTCAAAAGTCACCATCTTTTTCCTACAATCTATAGTTGCCCCATATTTGACTAGCCAATCCATTCCCAAATCATGTCGAAATCATCCATACCCAACTCAATCAAGTCTATTGATAGTTTCCTATTGTCCACCATCACTAGCAATGCTCCAATCCATCTCCTCAGTATATGAAGAGCCAGCGCTAGAAAGCTGACCTGTCACTACCAAGGGACTAGCCTCAGCCTCTACCTGTGTCAAGGCGAACACTCGAGCTAGAGTCAAGTTGTCCGCCTTCCCTGGTTCCTCTTTCTTCATAGTCGAGCAATCTTTCTTGAGGTGTCCGACCACCCCGCACAAGTAACAGGCCTTTTCCCGGCATTCACCCATATGTCGCTTCCTACATCTAGCATACTCCGGGTAGCTCCTCCATGTCTCACTGCCCCGACCCCTCCTATTAGGACCAATAGTGGTCGAGGTGTCAGGGGTCTTCCTCTTCTAATCACTGGGGCCTCCACCCCTACCAAACCCTATAAGTGAAGGCACTGCCCTGCGAACATCCCTTCTCGTAGCGCTCTCTTTCCATATCTTGTTCTCTGCCTTCTCAATCGCCTGGTCATAAGTTGTCTCCCCCGGTACTGATGTGATCCTCACATCTCAGCTATCAAAGAATTATGCCCTCGAACAAACCTGTCCTACCTAGCTGCATCTGCATACACTAGATCAGATGCAAATTTTGCTAGCCTGTCAAACTTCAGGGCATACTTAGTAACTATCATGCTGCCCTGTACCAACCCAATGAACTCATTCACCTTTGTTGCTCTGATGACAATACTGTAATATTTCTGGCTAAACAGATCCCTGAATAAATCCCAACTCATGGTAGAAACATCTCGAGTCTGGGATGACACCTCCCACCAAATGTGGGCATCATCATGAAGCATATAGGTGGCACATGCCACCCTGTCATCACCTTCCACCCTCATAAAATCCAGGATGGAGGTAATCAAACTCATCCACTGTTCAGCCTTAAGCGGATCTGGTCCTCCCTCAAAAGTTGGAGGATGCTGCTTCCTAAATCTTTCACAAAGCGGCTCCTACCTATTCCCAATCTCAGGCGTCTACACAACTTGTACCACAACAGGTGGCAAGTCAGGTGTAGCACTCCCTGGCGGAGCCTGCAGCCTCAGAAGACCAATCTCTTCCTATTGACTCTGAATTCTAGCTTGCATGTCAGCAAGCAACTATTGCAAGTTCTCAGGGACTGGTAGAGGGTTCTGGCCTTGCTCATCGTCTCTAGCCTCAAACCTGATGTCGACTAGTCGAATTGATCACCTTCGAGGCATAACTCTCCAAGTTTATCTGCAATCAACGACTAGACTGGTCAGGCAATGATAACAGGTTTATAATCACCCCACGGTCTAACGCCGAAACTCATCCAACAACACACAGTCATAATGTACGCATGCATTTAAACAATCATTCACATACAATAGCAATGCTAATAAGCACGCCTTATCATATTCACATAACAGTCAAGGGCTAGTCCCTATCAGTATATCTCATGCTCCCTAATAATCATACAGATAAAGCATTTATATTTCATTTAACCACTCAAACATGCAATCACATATATGGTTCTGAACCCTGATTCGAGCTTGTCTTTAGCGGCGAGTGTACATGCCCAGCCAGTCTTCAGGAACCCTTAAACCTAGACCGCTCTGATACCAAGTTGTAATGCCTTGGATTGCCAAGACCATTACACTATGTATTTTAAATAGTGCAACACTTGCTAATCAAGTCATTTGGACATAAATGTGTTTCAAAAGTCAATTGACAAGTTAGGGTTAAAGGATTTTGATCATAAAATGGTTGACTTTCATTAAAATACGAGTTTAATACAAGGGATCCCAAAACTAGTGTTTACAAGGTGGTTACAACCCTCAAAAGTAGATACAACTGCAGCCAGCCTAAATGGAAAAATTATAATTTTGGCTCTAAACCTTTTCAATCCCTCGGCCATAGCGGCCGAGCAACTGCTGATGTACACACCGCCCCCAAAGCTTTCAAACTCATGACTGGTCCAGCTTTCCCCTGCCCTTACATGTACCACGTAGCACCCATGAGCCAAGGCTAAGCAAGAAAACTAAACTCAACAAGCATAGATAATGACAGTAAATACATAGCAAGCTTAGATCAACCAATTTAATCAACAACAGATTACAGCAATAAGCTAGGCAACACTAAACAGTTTATTTCATACATACAATTCAATCTTAATACAATTAATTAGATGTCGACGCCTTTAGGATGAGCCCTCTAGTTATTTAGCTGATCTCGGCTCGCTTAGGTCGAGTTGCATTCAGCATGCTTAACATCAACCTCGACTTCCTTAGGCCAGATTTTCACATCAAACATAACAGATATACTGTAATACCCTGCGTTTCGAGTTCCTTTAAATGACTCGAGTTGGGATTGTTTTCCCCGAGTTAAGAATATTATTTTAAATAATATTATATTTTTTGGAATTTATTTCCATGAGTTATTGCTAGCCAAATTATGAAGTTTGTGATTAAAAGTCCAGATAAGACTTTCGGCCTTGGACCGACATAAAAACTCTAATCGGGTAAAAATCTCGGAAAAATAAAATAAAAAACTATGGAAAATATATTTTGGGCATAAAATACATTCATAAAAATTAAAATTTGGTCAAAAAATAATAAACCTAAGAGGAAACAGAAATTTTAGGGCATTTTGTATTAAACACTTAATTTTACCGAATTTGGAGAATTTTATTCCATAAATGGATCTTAGGTTAAATTTTATTGTGTGATTAATTAAATTAAATGTGAGAGGCATTTAATTTAATTATTATGTGTTAACTTTTATTTTTTTTTTTTTAAATTTATAAGAGTTAAAAAGGTTATAGAAAGTAGGGGTGTTCATAAAACTGCCCACATCGCATCACAACGCACCGCAATTTGCGGTTTAGAACCCTTCGCGGTGCGGTTGCGGTTTGTATTTTTTCCAAACCGCGCGGTGCGGTGCGGTTTGCAGTTTGAAATTTTATAAATGCGGTTCAAACCACACTGCACCGCATCATTATATATATATATTAACTTTTTATATTATTTTTTTTCAATTTTACTACATTTAAAGTTAATGCATAAATATTTATATAGTATAATATAATATACACAATATCTAGGAAGAAATATAATGTTTCATAGGATGCTAACACATATTCTACTTCAATCTAAAGATATTCCTCCTTAATTAGAATAATATTTACTTTTATATTACATTTTTTATTTGTTATTAGTTTGTTATATTTTTATTGTTTGGCTTAAAGTTTATTAGCTTGTTGTACATTTCATTATTTTGTTAAACACTATATGGTTATGAGATTTATTATGAATCTTTCTTAATTATAATATTTAATTGTTAAATTATTTGGCGATAGGTATAAACCGCCAAAACCGCACCGCACCACACCACATTTTTGCGGTGCGGTTTATGCGGTTTGAGGTCTATGCGGTGTGGGTTGCGATTTGGAAAATTGTTCAAACTACATATGCGGTGAGGTCCAAAAAATTAGAGAAAAACCGCACCAACCGCACCACGAACACCCCGAATAGAAAGTAATTTTTGGATTTTTATAAAAAAAAGACAAATTCTTAGGGAATGTTTATTAACCTTTATAAAATATACATATATATATAAATACAAAAATAGAAAAGAGGTGGCCGGTCATGTAAGGGTTTTGAATTGGTGGTTCAAATTGATTAAGGCTTTTAATCATATTTAATAAATGTTAATGACACAAAAGACATAAAGTAAAAAAAAAATACTCAGGTGTTTAGATATTTTTGTGTGATTGACCATTCTTTTCCACCTCCCCAACCGACCCTATACTCTTCTCTCACTCTCATATTCTTCAAAAAAAAATTCTCTCAAGTGTTCTCACCATTTTCAACTACCAAGAACACTAAGAAAACATTGGAAGCTTAAGCTTTGATCTTGGAAGAGTTTTCCTAAGGTAAAAGTTTCAAAAACTTGAAGTTTATAGAGTTTTTAACCATAGATCCTTCAATAACTAACTATATATGTTGTTTGGGGAGTTGGTTTAAGGTTTTGAAAGAGTTTTGTGTATTTAATGCTTAAAGTTTTTATTGGTGATGTAATAAGACTATGGTAGTTGTTTGATAATTTTTTATGATGCTTGTATGTTGATTTTGAAAATCGGAACCCAAAATCTCTAAATGTTTTGTTGAAAACCCTAAAACCAAAAAGTTTTGAGCCTTGACTTCTAAGGGATCAAGCATCTTTTGACCAACATCACAGTATAAGGTCATTTTTACCTCAATGTTTGGAAAATATTTTCACCAATAAAAAATGCTCCTTTTGACCTAAAATTTTACAAAGACCTAAATGGCATACCAAAGACTAAATCGGATAATTTTGGTAACAATTGGGTAAGTAAATTTCAAATTATGACCTAACAAAGTATGTAGTTAAACATGTGAAAAATGAGGTTTTCACACTTAGTGCAAAAAATAAGATTTTGGAACTTAAGAAAAAAAAATACATTTAAAGAATAAGATTTTTAGCGGATTATGGGAAAATGCTATTGTGATACCCGAGCCTAGGTATCGAGACCATAGGATAGGTCTCCCCGAGAGTTAGGGTTTAGTGTCAAATTTTTGAGTAAGAATTTCTTGAATGGGTTTAAAACCAAATAAGGATCTTTAATCCTTACAAATGATTTTTGAAAATGACCAACCTGCCCAAAATGATAATAATGAATTATAAGTGCCATAATTAATCCGAGTATACTGTATGGATAATTACAGTATTGGCTAAGCATAACTGGATTGTACGTTGGAGGGTGAAATTCCGCTGAGAGTTAAGGACTCCAAGTCAACTTCTATTGTGTGACTACAACATGAAACGACTAGTGTAATATATGTTGGTATAGAGACACATGCCCATATATACACTATCGTAGAAAGTATGCATAGAGACGTTAGTCTAGTAGGTGTTGATTAAGAAAATATGAACGGTAGATATCTGTCATATCCAAGACGGCTGATCCCCGTCACACTGGTTGTTTGATTTTATTATGTCCGGTTCACTATCGCGACGAGTGGCCAAGAGGTGAGGATTGATGGTTTAAACCTAGGGGCCACAAAATGAATGGGACTAGGGGCCCTTTTTCTTACTTAATCATTGAACAGTTATAACCCGAGCAAGTGCTCTGATAAGTTATTCCCAGATAGTAGCCGTGAATATTGGCCATTCGGTGAGAGTGCCTAGAGATACTAATGGTTGCAAAGTTTGAGTGAGGCTAAACACTCTATGGGCTACTGCTCACCAGCACCACTGATTAACATAGAAGTCTCTTTAAACCCGTGTAACTTCGATTACACTCTTAAATAGTAGCAATGCCCTAGGTGACTTGATGGTTACCCTTGTGAGGGATTTACCCTTGGATAAGTAGTGATGCCCTAGGTAACTCGATAGTTACCCTTGATGGAGATATTTATTGGCTAGATCTTAGTGTTGAGACCCGGTTTTCCCTTACTGATTAGCGAAATTGTTGGAGGTCATGATACGACCGAATTATTGGAAATTTTCGAGCGTTGATCTCGAATTATATTGGGATATTCTAAATGCTTGAGACAACATATGGGAGAATGTCAAGACGACACCAACAAATGTTACAAGTGCGGTTAGGCAGGACATATGAGAAAAGATTTCCCACAATGGAAAGTGGGACAGGATAGTAACAGCAACCTAGTGCCAGCACGGGTTTTTGCTTTAACCTAATATGAAGCAGCCAACAGCAACACCGTAGTCACAGGTCAGCTCCCTATATATGGTATGATGTGTAGAGTCCTCATTGATTCTGGAGCGACTCACTCTTATGTTTCCATGAATGAGATTGATAAGCTGAGTATGCCTTATAAACTGTTTGAGCATAACTTTAGTACAATGTTTCCATCGAGAGACATGATGTTGTCAACTAGGTGGTTACCGTCAACACCTATAACGATAGAGGGCAGGGAGTGCCCAACAGACCTTATAGAACTGAGTATACCAGATTATGATGTCATTCTTGGCATGGATTGGTTATCCAAACATGGGGCGACAATAGACTGTCGAAAGAAGACTGTGGAGTTCAGACCAAAATAAGGAGAGGTCTTTTCCTTTAGAGGAGAAGTAGCGGGTTTTCGAACACCCATAATATTTGCACTGGAAGCACATAATATGATGCAACATGGTAGTTCAGTGTTTCTGGCTAGTGTGGTGGATAAATCCAAGGAGTCAAAACTAAAATCGGAAAATGTGCATATTGTTTGTGAGTTCCTGGAACTGTTTCTCGAGGAATTACCAGGACTACCCCCGGACAGAGAAATCGAGTTTGTAATCGAGCTTGCACCAGAAACAACACCGATCTTTAAAGCACCCTATTGAATGGCGCCTGCGGAGTTGAAGGAACTTAAGAACCAGTTACAGGAGTTATTGGACATGGGGTTCATAAGACCTAGCCACTCGCCATGGGGAGCACCAGCCCTATTTGTGAAAAAGAAGGACGGGAGCATGAGAATGTGCATCGATTACCAAGAACTCAATAAGGTCACCATAAGGAATAAATATCCTTTGCCTAGGATAGATGACCTTTTTGATCAACTGCAAGGGGCAGCAGTATTCTCGGAGATTGATCTGCGATCCAAGTACCATCAATTGAAGGTGAAAGAGGGAGACATTCCAAAAACGGCTTTCAGAACTCGCTACAGGCACTACGAATTCTTAGTGATGTCTTTTGGACTCACTAATGCCTATCAGCATTTATGGACATGATGAATAGAGCATTTAAGGATTATTTGGACAAGATTGTGGTAGTGTTCATAGACGATATCCTTATTTACTCAAAGACCAAGGAGGAGCACGAGGAGCATTTGAGGTTGACTCTGAAAAGATTACAAGAACATCAGCTATATGCTAAGTTCTCTAAGTGTGAGTTTTGGCTAGAGCAGGTAACTTTCTTAGGGAATATAGTGTCCAAGAATGGAATAGCAGTAGACCCATCAAAGATCGAGGCCATTAGAGACTGGCCCCAGCCAAAGAATGCCTCAGAAGTACGAAGCTTCTTAGGATTGGCGGGTTACTATAGGAAGTTTGTCGAGGGTTTCTCGAAGATCGCCACACCATTGACCAAATTAACCCGCAAGCATCAAAAGTTTTCGTGGATAGAGAAATGTGAAGAAAGCTTCCAGACCATGAAGGATAAGTTGATTTCTGCGCCTATCCTTTGTGTTCCCACTGAGGGCGAGAAGTTTGTGATGTATTGTGATGCATCAAAGAATGGTTTGGGATGTGTGTTGATGCAAGATGGGAAGGTGGTAGCTTATGCTTCCATGCAACTTAAGGATTATCAGCAACGATATCCCACTCGTGACCTTGAGTTGGCAGTAGTGGTGTTCACACTGAAGATGTGGAGACATCACCTATATGGGGACAAATGCGAGATATACACTGAACACAAAAGTCTGAAGTACTTCTTCATGCAAAAGGAACTGAAAATGAGGCAGCGAATGTGGTTGGAATTAGTGAAAGACTACGATTGTGAGATTCTATACCACCCAGGCAAGGCCAATGTGGTTGCAGATGCATTGAGTAGGTGGGGACATGGGAATGTCTCAGCACTACGTACGATAGAGATGCCTCTTTAGAAAGAGATCATAAATGTCGGCATCGAACTTGTGACAGGGAGTCTAGCGAAGCTCATGTTACAATCCTCCCTACTAGAACAAATTCGAGAAGGATAGAAAGTGGATGAAGCCTTAATGAAGCAAGAGGCTTTGGTACAAGAAGGTGGTAGCAGTGATTTCACATTATCTAATAATGGATTGCTGAGATACAAGGATAAGATTTGTGTGCCTAACAATGCTGAGATTAAGGAAAGTATTATGAAAAAAGTGCACACAACACCCTATTCCTTACACCTAGGGTCCACGACGATGTACCAAGACCTTAAGGCGTTATATTGGTGGCATGGAATGAAGAGGGATATTGCTGAGTTTGTTGCTAGATGTTTGACATGCCGGCAAGTCAAAGCAGAACACCAAAGGCCAGCAGGGCTACTTCAACCGCTCTATGTTCCTGAATGGAAATGGGAGGATATAGGAATGGATTTTGTTGTAGGGTTACCCAAAACCACCAAGCAATACGACTCTGTGTGGGTAATAGTGGATAGACTCACTAAGTCTGCCCATTTCCTGCCAGTTAAGACCACATACTCGGCGGACCAATATGCAAAATTGTATGTAAGTGAGGTAGTGAGACTTCATGGGGTGCCAAAGTCGATACTTTCTGATCGAGGGTTAGTATTCACATTGAACTTTTGGAAGGGACTACAGAGAGTCATGAGATCAAGGCTAAAGTTTAGCACCGCGTTTCATCCTCAGACCAATGGGCAATCTGACAGGACTATACAGATTTTGGAGGACATGTTGAGGTGATGTGCTTTGGACTTCTCAGAGTTTTGGAATTGATACTTACCCCTAATGGAGTTCTCTTATAATAACAGTTACCAGTCTACCATTGGGATGGCTCCATATGAGATGCTTTATGGGCGCAAGTGTAGATCTCCTTTGCACTGGGATGAAGTTGGGGAGAAGCAGATTTTAGGCCATGAGGCAGTTAGGGAAGCTAGTGAGGCGATCGAGAAAATTCGTCAAAGAATGCTTACCGCGCAGAGTAGGCAAAAGAGCTACGCTGACCTTAAGAGAAAGGACATCGAGTTTTCAGTGGGCGAGTTTGTTTTCTTGAAAGTCTCGCCGATGAAGGGAGTTATGCGTTTTGGAAAGAAAGGGAAGTTAAGCCCCAGATATATAGGTCCATTTGAGATTTTGGACAAAGTAGGGCAAGTTGCTTACCGTTTGGCACTACCCCCAGCACTAGCTAAAACGCATAACGTCTTCCACATCTAGATGTTGCGTAAGTACATGTCAAATCCCTCTCATGTGCTGAATTACGAGCCATTACAGTTGAAGCAGGACCTGAGTTATGATGAATAGCCTGAGCGCGTTATTGAAAAGGGAATCAAGGAACTGAGATCCAAAAGGATTCCACTAGTTAAAGTCCTATGGAAGAATAGTATGGAACGGGAAGCAACATGGGAGTTAGAGGAAGACATGAGAGAAAGATACCCTGAATTATTTAGTACGAAAGAATTTCGGGACGAAATTCCTTTTAAGGAGGGTATATTGTAGCGCACCAAATTTTTTTTATTTATTTTAAATTTTGTGCTTTATTTTATTTAATTGTTAAGTGTTGTGAATTATTTAATTTATTTGTTTAAATTGATTGTTAGAATTGTTTGGTAGAATTTTGTGAATTTAATTGTTATTTATTTATTTATTTTTAAAATGTGAATAATTGAGTTTTGATTGAATGCACTAAGTGCATGGTAGGTAGTGATGCACCCTAGTTAGTGAGTGTGTGCATGTGCATAGTTGCATGGTGCACATGTGTAGAATTTTCTACACACTTTGTAGTTTCTTTTTTATTAGATTTAATTATTTAATAAAAAAATAATAAGTGGAAATGGGGAGTGGTGGACAGAAATAGAGTGGGAAAGGGAAGGATTTTATTCCCATTTTTTTTTCAATCAAATAAACTAAATTGGATGACTAAAGCTATTTTGGGTAAGGGAATTGTTGACATTTCTCTAATAGTTATTCTTTTTATTATAATTGATTTTAGGCGTAATTATAATAAATGGTTTGGGAAACTTACCATTTCCCATTAGTCTATTATTTCCTAGGTTAGATTAAAAGGAAGGAAAGAAAAGAAAAAGGTCATTCATGCTTGAGGAAGCCGTCAGCCATAGAGAGAAGAAGAGAGAGAGAGAGAGTGGCAAGCTAGAGAGAGAAAGGGAGAGAGGGGCTGCCATTTTCTAAAGAGAAGGAGGAAAGAAAGAAGGAGAAGGAGGAGAAAGGAAAGAGGTTTCAAAGCTCTAGGTATGTATTCATCTATGGTGTTTTTTTTAAACCCTTGGTGAAGAGTCTTCTTCTTCTTTAATCTTAGAATAATGGTGTTTTTTTTAAACCCTTGGTGAAGAGTCTTCTTCTTCTTTAATCTTAGAATAATGGTGTTTTTTTAAAACCCTTGGTGAAGAGTCTTCTTCTTCTTTAATCTTAGAATAATGGTGTTTTTCTTTCTTTGGTTCTATGGTGTTCGAAACCCCTAGGATTTTGAGCAATGAGGTGGTTCTAGTTTGGGTTCTTGATTTCTATCAAGAGAGGTATTGGATTTTTCCCCCTTCAATTTATTGGTTATTGTTATTTTATGTTGTTATTTGGAGAGATCATGGCTGAAAGTGGGTTTGTGTTTTGGGTAGGATATTATGTTGTGTTGATTGATATTATTGATTTTGGGATGAAGGGTTGTTTTGTTTGATGCATGAAGGTTTTGGCATAGGCGTGTGGTGTATATAGGCAAGCATGATTAGAGATTTTGGTCATACATGAAATCTAAAATCTTATGGTTATGTTTTTTTCATGGTTATTTTGAATAAAATGGTTTATGTAATAAGAATATAAGGATGATGATGGATACATGCAAATGTACTATTGTTGTTGTTGAATCAATATTTTATCTCACTCTTGGAAAACATGTTGGGATTATGTGATCTTGTATTTTTGTTAGGGTTCATAAGTTTATTGAAATTGTTGGTAAACATGCTTATGAGTTTGGGGTAAGTTGTTAATATATGGGAATTGTGATTCATGGGGTTCGGCCTATAGGGTGTGATGCATGTTGTGTTGTTTTTATTTTTATTTTTTGTCACTTATACATGTTAGGAACATGCTTGGTTAGTTGGTTAAAAGAAGGGATTGTTTTGAATTTTTTATAAATTGATATATTAGTGATTTCATGAAGGTTATGGATTGAGTTTTGAGAAGCATAAATTAAAGATGAATTTCATGATGATTTATGCTTGCTGATTTTGTGTTTATTTGGTGAGTAAATTTGGTGAAACAATGATTTGAATGCATAAGTGATGTCTCTAATGATATGTTGATTTTATGTGAATAAAAGGGTGTTTTATTTCACACTTAAAATGATATTTTTGCACAAATAATTACCTACAGATTTTTTTTATATATTTTTGAGAAAATATGAGTTTTTAAAAATAAAAATAGTGATTTTGAAGATATATTTAGTTGCTGGAATTTTAGTAAAAATGTGAGGTTGTATTTTTAAATAAAAGGAATTTTGTGTGTGTGATGAAATAAATTAATACCATAAACTATGAAAATATTTTAAATGGTATTTTTAATATAACCATGCGTGTTCATTTTAATAGATATGATTTTTATTTATTTCAATTAAGAAAAATGTTGAATTTAATTCACATGTAATTTTTAAATAAATAAAATCATGGCTGAAAGTTTAGTCAAATATTTATAAAAATAATTATTGGATTTTCACATATGAATTTATTCTACTTAAAATAATACAAGTAAAATGTATTTTTCCACACCTAAATTTTTTTTTTCTCACATTAAGTTTGTAAATTTGTTAATTGGATTATAATGTTATTTTATAAGGAAACATGCTAAATCATAAGTATTTTTACATAATTTTTAGTCCTTATTATTTTATGGAATTTAAAAGTAAATAATGGAATTATTATATTTTAAAATGGTTAAATAAATTATTTTATGAAATAAAAATAATTCTTTGGAGGTTTAATCAACTTAAAGATTTTAAAGAGATAAAGAATAGTAATCAAAGCATGTTAGTAATTCATTATTTTCAAAACAATAGAAATAAGCGCGTAGGAATCATCGTTTTTAACGCTGCTTTTTAACAACGTTCTCACGTATGCTTGTCGCATGCAATTTCACTTTTACGTTAAAAAACATGTCTATTATGCAACCATGTGATTTTATTTTTTTTAAAAAAAATATGCATGTAACATAGGTATAAGTCACATTATTCTTTTGGTGATTTTGTGTAATTATGCCTATTTTGAGAATGATGCGAAGTTTTCACCATGTGTGCATGGCCCATGCACACATGGGATTTATGGGTGGGCACAATAGAGTCTTATGTGATGGTAAAGGATGCTATTTGGTTATGTTATAGGCTCGTTATGAAGTTTTTCAGTTGTGCTTTGCTTGGACCTGAGGTAAGGAAGTTAGATAAAAATTTTGGTTGTTTATACTGTGAATGGTAAGGTTGGCTTGTATGAGTAAGAATGTTATGAATGATGATGCTTTTGCGATATGAATTATGAAATGTTATTTTGTTTTGATATGACTGGATTGTATGTCATTGAATGTTGTATGATATGTAATGGGTGTTAGCGTGATGAACGCGACACAACAATAAGGAGTTACTAATGATATGAAGACGTAACCCGAGTTACTAAGGATATGAAGACGTAACTCACAGGGCGGACGCGTCGAGATTATTCAAGGACCAGAGATCTTGTTTACCTCAAGAGGTGACATGGACAAGTTAGCGGCCATGTTCACAAAGACATGATGTTATGTTTATGGTGTTTATGGTATGATGTTATGATGATGATGACCATGTATATGATGCCTATGTTATGATGATTATGTATAAGTTTTTGATGATGATAGTTACAATAATGATGCTATGATGTATGATGATGTATGAGTATGAATATGTTTTGTTGTGTTTTGCTTATGTGTTATTTGTACTTCCTCACTGGGCTTTTAGCTCACCCCTTTACTTTTCCTTCTAGGTAGCAAATAGGTTTTCTCTTTGGCACACGTAGTGATGTGGGGTGTTCTATCATCGGGGTGTGTATGGCGTGGGGGCATCCTATGGACGAGAAACAATCAATTAAACGTCATTTTCTACAGAATAATGTTATGTTTATTTTTAACTTTTCAGAACTTATCAGTGGGACTTGAACTTTAATTATTTTCAAAATGTTGCATGAAAACTATTATTTTTCTTTTAAACTATTAGGTCCAACTTGCATGTTTTAGCAAGGTCATACTGGGACTTTTTATAATAAGTGGCTTTTTCTTTTATAAACTTATGTGCATGCAAATATTTTACAAAATATTAGACTAGGGCGTTTTACAGATTTCAATATATCTCAATAAATTAATATTTGTTCAAACTCATATATATTATTGTTTCATTGAACTTCAAGTTCAATAAATCACAATTATGAACATATTTCATTTTCAAGAATGAGTCATATATATATAAATATTTATATATATGTATAGTTGAAAATATACAAGCTTATAATTCTTCTAAGTTCATGATCATACAACTTTATCACATCGATAATAAATTATGCAATAAAAATCCAACAATGATTCAAGAATACAAAGTGAATATAATTAAATACTCATTATCAAAATAATATAATTTTTTCTCATACATATTGGACAAAAAAAATAGAACTATATAGCAAAATAATTTTCAGAAGAAATAATTTCAACTTATAAATAATTATGAAAATTTTGAGAAATGAATTCACTAACATTCTAATGAGTGACACGTTTATAAATGATATATATGAAGTAAAAAATTTAATAATAAAACTGGACAAGTTAAAATATTTATACACAGAACATTTGAAAACTAGTTTAAATATATACATATATATTTCAAAAATACAAGATATTCAAATTTATTTTCACTTCCCATATGCAAAATATATATACATATTTTCTTGAGCACCATATAAGAATTAAAAATAAAAAGAATATGCTGGTTCTTCATCTAAATTTAGGGAAAATTATACATTTCATTGCATATGATTGATCATTCAATTAATGAACTTCAGGTTCACTATACTTTGTATTTCACTAAAATTTTCAACATATACATAACTGCTATAAAAGTTTCATTTTTGTTTATATACTAAAGAATTAAATAATCTTAATATCCTTCAAAATATATAATAGCATTGATTCTTCAAGAATCAGATTTCTCCTTTTAATTTTTGTAATATATTATGTTCAACAACATTATATTTAACAATTTTATTTATCCAATGGTGTGCTTGCATAAAAGCACAATTATTTTTCAAATACAAACTTATCATTCATTCAAGTTAATACACAATGATAATAATCATGTTTGTTGTAGCCAAATAGATATCATCATAATATGAATACATCACTTATTTTTCTTTCTCATTTCTTTCCAACAAGTGGTCAAATTTATTAATGAAATAAATCATTCCTTATTTTTATGACTTGATATATTATATAATTAAATGTACAACCGGCACATATTATAAGTCATTTTTTTGCCACATTCACAATTATATAGAAAATGTACAACTAGTACATAAAATGTGTTTAACTTTAGCTAGCACTATATTGTGTTAAGGTTTCATCAAAAATCTTTTCAAATAATCTTTGTGACTTTATAACATTTTGAGGAATGTAATTATAAACATTTTGATCAACGACAAAGTTCACTATAATACTAATAATTAGATATTCACTTTTAGGAATGTGCAATGAATAATTGATATAAGTAATGAATCATTCACTTCAAGGAATAATATTGAAAAGATCATACTTGTTTCTGGCAAGAAATATTGCATATGTAATAACATGACTAATAATATCAATACTTTTTAAAATTAAATTTATTTTCTATCATTCTCTTCAGCGAATAATATTTAAATGTACAACAAAATTGATATACATGTTAACTTATTTATTGTACAATAAACACACATCCAAGTCAATATCAAAGGTAGTTACACCTGAATTAGTTTATTCTCTTCATATTTGTTTTTCAATCTTGTTTATCATTATTTCATATTTTAATGTTTTGATGCAATTTTCTTAAAACTTTTGGGACTTGAAAAAAATCAGTCACCAACTGCATCAATCATAATACATTTCAATATTTTTTAATTGTGTTCATAAATTTCATATAATTGACAAATATGTGAAATATTCACTTCAGGGAATTTTGCTAAAATATCACAACTCTTTAGCAATTATATATCTTAATGAATAATATCACTTTTGTATAATCTTCAAGATATATGAAAGATCTTATCTCAATGATCTATAATTTTTTTTTTCAATATGTCATAGACTGGAACTTTACAAATTCCAATGTAATCATTTGTAAATAACTATAAAATAAATATTATAGAGAAATCAAAGTAAATATGTGAGATAGTAAGAACACATACATATGAATATAATCATATTTATGACAACAAGACATTAAACCATCTAATACTTTCACAATGGTAAAATAACAACTCACATATACATTTTTTTATGATTAATATATATAGTATGGTAATCATATTATTATACATTCGCAATAAAATATTTTTACCTCAATAAACTATGATGACTAGAGGCTTGATAATGAATTTTGTTATCAACACAAGATGGTGGTTGAAGATTGAAACATCTAGTTCAAATTCAACGAATGATTATGACTAGAGATTCATGATAAGAATTTGAACCTACAAATAATGATAGTTAGAGAGTCATGCTGATAACGTGTTATAAAACAATTAAGATTACAAAAATATAAAGTATAAAGAAAATAAATAGTAGAATAACAGAGAGATGTAAAGAGAGAGTGAAACTCTTGTATGTATTATTTCAATTGGGGAATGATCCTTATTTATACAGATAAATAAGTCTTAAGGAAATCGGGTAACTACTCTGAATACAATCAATAATTAATGTTGATATTTTATTTTGGGTAACCTAGTGATTCTTCATTATTATTTGACATCCATATATATAATATTTATAACAAAAATTTATTTATTTTATTTTATTTTATTTTTAGAATGTATTTCTAACTGGTGGCGTCGGTTAACTAATTAAGCTATATTTGCATTGTATCTACTAGCAACTAAACCTTATAGAATATATAAACACTAACTAATATGATAAAATACTATGTGTGTATGTTTATTTTAAAAAAATAATAAATTAAAAATTACTTCATAGTATATGTCTATTATTTTATGCTTCATTATAATAAACTAAATAAATTAATAAATAGAAAACTTATATACACATAAGTTTATTCATTGGCTACATTTATTATTTTGTGCATAATTTTATTTAACATACCAATAAAATAAATAAATTTGTATTTATTTAATGTTTATATGTTAAAAAAATAAACAAATAATTCAAAAATATGTTTATTTCTATATCGTATATATTTATTATTTTGTGCACAAATTTATAGAACGAAATAATAAAATAAATAACTTTGTGTCTAATGTTTATTTCTTAAAAAAATGAATTAAATTTTTTGTTTATTTATATATGTAAATGTGTATTATTTTGTATTTCATTATAATAAGGGAAAAAAAAGTAAAACATAAATATGTATATAATATTTAGGCTATTTAGGTTTTTTACCCCCCGAACTATTACCACTACCGTATCGTGCCCCCTAATTTTTTCAGGCCGTTAAAAATTCCCCCCGAAATATTCACAGTAATGTAAAGAAGGACTTCCGTTAACTTTCAACACATGTGGCTAACAGAAGGCTGACATGGCTGTTTATATGCTGATGTGTTTTGGCCATGTCAGCGCCATGTGTGTAATTTTAAAATTAAAAAATCTATAATCATATTAAAAATTAGTGAATTAAACACTAAAAAATAGAATTAATAAATTAAACCATTTTTTATACATTAAAAAAAATAAAAACCATATTTAAAAACAATAAAATTACACACATGGCGCTGACATGGCCAAGACACATCAGCATGTAATGAGCCATGTCAGCATTCTGTGTTGAAAGTTAACGGAAGTCCTTCTTTACATTACTGTGAATATTTCGGGGGGAATTTTTAACGGCCTGAAAAAATTAGGGGGCACGATACGGTAGTGGTAATAGTTCGGGGGGTAAAAAACCTAAATAGCCTAATATTTAATTATTGAGTTTATATTTACATTATCTATTAACTAGATTAAGGCAAAGGTAAATATAAATTATTATGTTTTAAAATGATAATTAAATTTATATATTTTTGTAACAACCCAAATTCGCTAATAAAGCTTAAGGACCTTGATTAGTGTGCCGGGAGGGCATAAATGGGATTTGAGTGAATAGTATTTATTTGAATGAGATATTATGTGATTAATGGTGCTTAAATGATATTATATGATAATTGATGATATTATATGATGATATGATATATATGTATGAGATATATGTGAGAACCACATTATTATGTGGATAAATCTGCAGCCGGCGACCCGAGGCGATCCTAGGGCTGGATAGCGGGAAAAGTCACAACGGGGCATTATAATTGAATTTGGACAAGTCAAGGAGTATTTTAGGTATCGGGTAGTGATTTAGACTATCGGGTGATGAAAATAAATAATTGGAGATATATTTGAGGTTAGGATGTCTAGGCGGGATTATTGGGAGATTTTACCGTTTTGCCCTCTGGGATGTTTCTGGTACCCCGAGCTTTGGGATTAGTCTGATAACTTAAGGATAGACTTAAGGAATATGTTAGAAAACAGTAGACACAAGTTTAAACTGACCTTTCTCTCCTTCTCTCTCTTAGCAAAGGCAAAACCCTGATTTTCAAGGGGTAAATTGACTGAAACTTGGGGGAATTTGAAGGGCTGAACCAGAGGATTAGCTCAAGGAACTAATCAAGGGTTGAGTTAGAGCCAAGGTAAGCATTAATTTTTGTTTCTGAGGTTAGAAATTTAAGGAAAAATGGCTGAGTTTTTAATAGTTGTGGTTTGGACATTCAAGGTGGAGTTGAGGCTTAAAACTCTGAAGATAGGCCAAGGGATCCTTAGAGAAACGATTCTACAGCTGAGGTAAGGTTTAATTTAAAGTTTGATGGTTGAATTTGAGAGTTTTCATGGCTGGTTTTGAGTTCTGTGGGTTTGAAATCTCAGAAATTGGAATTGGGGTTTTGGTGAGTGTTAGGCTGGATTTTTGGTTGGATTGTGTTGTTTAAATCATTCTAATGATGTTGTTATTAATTGGTTTTGAGTTGGGGGCTTTGGGATGGCTTAAGGTGAGGTTTAGAGATTGAAAATGGTGGATTTTTCTGGGTTCGAAGGGTCGGGCCGCGGCATGGTTTTTGGTGAGCCGCGACCCTTCGAGGTTGTTGCATGCTGAGGAAGGAGGGCGGGCCACGGCATGGTCCAAGCAATGACGCGGCCCTTACCTGTTTTTGTGCCTTAGATGGTTCTGTTTGGGGGCCATGCCGTGGCATGGATGGCCTATGCCGGGGCGCTTAAGAGATTTTGGGATTTTGAGATTTTAGGCTTGGGAATTTAACCTAGGGTGCTCGAGATTGAATCTTTTACCATATTTGGTGAAGTTCAATGTTCCGGGGACTAGAACTTGGTTTGGAAACTCATTTAAGATTGTTAATGGTATCTTTCATCATGGTTGTGACTAGGTGCTAAGCTAGGGCTCGGGGATCGGATCGCGCTCAAGGAGTATCGCCCGTAGCTAATTCATCTAGAAGCTAAAGGTAAGAAAACTACACCCGGTTGAATATATGAACGGGACTAAGGGCTCCCTGATATATATGATTGAAATAATGGTATTATGCCATGTAAATTGTAAACCAACAGCCTAAGCGTGCCACGGTTAACTTGTGCAATTGGAACGGCTCGGACACTGGTATCCGAGGACAGCTTATTATGCACTGAGCTCGGTTTAAGCGGGCCGGAGTCAATGGGTTAAACAGAGGGTGCGACCTAAGGTGTTGACCCTAGTATTTGTGTTAATTGATTATTATATTTGGCTATGAATGTGATTAGTGAGATTGTTGAATAATCTGAGTATAGATGAGGTTACTTGTACCATGAAGTGTGCTTATATGCTGTGGATTGAATATATGATCATGCTTATTGGAATGTCTGTTTGATAATATTGTTTATGTTGTGTATGTTGTTTTCTTGCTGGGCCTTGGCTCACGGGTGCTGTGTGGTGCAGGTAAAGGCAAAGGCAAGATCGATCAGCCCTGATTGGAGAGCTCTGCAGGGTGAATGTACATGTCAGGCCGCTCAACCGCCACGGTTGAGGAGGTTACAGGGACAGGAGGACCGGAATCACCTGTTTTGCCTTAGTAGGGCCAACATTGTCTTTGACTTTTGTTTTTTTTGTAAATCTGTTTGTAAACACTAAATGGTTTCAGGGATCCCTACTGTAAATGGTTTATACTTTATGAAATGTATCTTTTGAGGCCAAAATACCCTTTAACCCTATAACACCTCAATTAATGACACGTTTGACTAAAATGACTTGTTTAGCGAGTCTTGCACCTTTATAATCACACAGTGTAACGGTCTTGGCTATCCAGGGCGTTACAATTTTCATATTAAAATTTGAAAAAATATGGTAAAAAGATACTGCAAAAATATAAAAGATTAATCAATTCCTAGTTATAAGAATGATGAATTATAAAATTAAACTATGTGGATTTAACATAAATCCTCAAAATTGTGAAAATGACACTGAATTGAGAATATTAATTTCAAATTATTCTAAAAAAAATGGGATGAAGTTCACAAGCACATACTGAAAGGTATTTATAATCCTCACCTCAAGGCATTTCCATTGATAAAACGTGGAATTAAATCAAGAGCATTAAACAATGCTTGGTTAGAGGAATTTTAAAATTGATACTACTATAATAGATAGAATATTTTTTTTCTATTATTATTTTAAAGAATCAATTGTAAAAGGAAATTTTCACTATTGACACTTAATAGTGTCTAATATTACCAAAAAAATCGTAGTATTATTCATCTTTTCAATTTGATGTTAAACATTCCCCTCATAGCCAAAATATCCCTCCCATTATATCAAGAATTCATTTCACCTTTTTTTTCCTCTCTCCTCTCTCTCTCTCTCATTCTCACGAAATCCTCACCAAAACCCACGGATTTGTATCATTTTCTTGCTGAAATCGTTGTTAGTCATCTCCAATGTCTCTGTGAAGTCCCCGATATCAAAGGCAACATCTATTTTGAGGGTTTTTAGAGGAGAAAAATCATGGGTAAGAAGATTGATCATTTTTTGTACTGGGTTTTGTTTGTTTACTTTCTTTTGGCTATTTCGAACAGATCTGAGCCTATATTGGTGTGTTTTTTGGGTTTATTAGAGAGATTTCGCGATCTGCATTTTTCTAGGTTTTGTGCAACTTTTTTTCTTGATAGGAGCTTGATAATAGCTCGATAGGGGTTCACTGGTATGTAGAAGACGGTTCTTTTATGAGCTTGATGATGCTCAATATAGTTCGATTATAGCTCGATAGTTTTAGGCTTCATTGCTCGATTGTGCTCGATGGCAACTCGATAAGGGTTCGATTGGACCCTAGAATATTTAGTTTAGTAGTTTTCTCGATATGTGCTCAATAGGGGTTCAATGAAGGTTTTGGTTAGGGTTATGTTTAGTTTAAGAACTGTTAGCTTGATAAGAACTCAATAATATCTTGATGAGAGCTTGATGGGAACTCGATAGAGTTCGATAATATTATTTTTCATGACTTTGTGAAAAATTTATAGTTTTTTTAACAATTTCTTTGTTTTTTTTTTCCAACACAGGTTCCATTGTCTATGTTTTTGTATCTTACAATGGTGTTTGGGAATCAGGAGGAAAGAAGTGAATTTTCAAGGACCCTTAATGCATGGTGATACCGATGGAGGATAATGTAACGTACTTGCAACTTCTTGATATATTGAACAAGGACTTAAAGTTGATAAACATATGTATGGGTTGAAATTGGAGGTTCCTTATGCATGCGACGACCAATCGCTTACACCCATTCATGTTGAAAGTAATCTTGGTGTCCGTGCATTCTTAGGAGTAACATCTAAAGAAAGGTTAGCCTTGTGTGTCACTTCTGTTAAGAAGATTGTCCTTGTAGATCCATATTCCACTCTCGGTCCTAGTGTTAATAAAGTTTATAATGAGGTGAGCACTTTTGTTCCAGAAAGAGATCTTGTGGGAGATCATGCTGGACCTGTGGGAGCTACTTTAGGAGGTCCTATTAGTGACCTAAGGGACAACCAGTATGAGTATGACCCCTATGCGAATGACGATCCCGTAGTTGAACATAATGAGGACTCATGGTACGATTCAGAGGCATATTATAGTGTTGAAGTGCCGATTGACATGTCTGATGATTTGCAAGTCGAACAAGTACAAGAACAGTTAGTACGTCCTATTGCCCGGGCAAACCCACCAAGTCAAGGACGCCGAACACCTGGCACCAGCTCTAGTCGTCCTGGTGGAACAGAATATAACAATACAAGGAACGTTCCAATATTTTCGATAGAAGATCACAGAAGATGGAGTGTTCCCATGTTTACAAAAGAAGATATTATGGCCTTTGGGCGATTTGAAACACCCTTATCCGGTGTACCGTTGGGAGAACTACACCTTGGGAAGACTTTTGAGAACAAGATAGCTTTGAAAACTAAAGCGACTTTCTTCGCAATGAAGAATAATTTTGAGTTTATGGTTAAGAAGTCTGGTACTAATGTGTTGTATATACCTGTAAGGATCCTGATTGTGGTTGGAGAATAAGGGGGAAAAAAGTAGCTCAATCGGAGATGTTTGAGATCACTGTTTATAATAGTGTACATACATGCTAACTAGAATTGCAACATAAAGACCACCGTCAAACAACACCTTGGGTCATTGGGCATCTTATTAAGAAAAAATATGCTACTGATGGCACTAGCTACATGGCAAACAGCATAAAGGAGGATATGAAGAATAATTTTGGGATTGTTGACGCAATTTTTTGCCAACAGTGAATTAAGAAAATAACAAAGGTTGATTAGTGCTTGATAATAAACCAAAAATAAGAAATGTTCATCAACGTTTTGTTCAAAACCAAACGTTTTAATTGTGTCATCAAATCTAAGAATCCAAGATCTAGAAGCTTGTTTGAGTCCATAAATGGACCTAAGAAGCTTGCAAACCTTTTAATTCGAACCCTTCTGGTTGAGACATGTAAATGGTTTCGTCAAGGTAACCATTCAGAAAAGTTGTTTTGACATCCATTTGCCAAATCTCATAATCCATGCATGCAGCTATGGACAAGAGTACACAAATGGATTTTAGCATGGCTACAAGAGAAAAAGTTTCTTCATAGTCAACCCCTTCTTTCTTTCTGTGTGTAACCTTTGGCTACAAGCCTTGCTTTGAAAGTCTCTACTTTCCCATCCTCTCCTCTTTTCTTCTTGAATATCCACTTGCAACCAATGGGTTTGATATTCTCAGGTGGATCTTCAAGAACCCAGATAGAATTGGAATACATTGATTCCATTTCTTGGTTCATGGCTTCTTGCCATTTGTCCTTGTCAGAATCATTCATTGCATCTTTAAATTTCAATGGATCGTATTTTTTTATGTCAGACACAAGCATTTGAACTTCGTGTTTATAGCGTGTGGGTTGCTTACTAACCCTCCCACTACGACAAGGTTCTCTACTATTCTGACTAGAACTAGCAGTTTACTCTTATTGGTTGTTGCTGGTGACTTTGCAACTTCATTCGAGACCATCTCCTCCAGAACAACCTTACTACGAGGTTTGTGGTTATTAACATAGTCATGTTCAAGAAAAGTTGCATTTTTTATAAAAATGTTTTATTTTCTTTTGGAGTATATAAAATTCCACCTCTGGTCTCTTTGGAATATCCCACAAACATGCACACTTCAGATCGTGATTCCAACTTCCCGGTCTTTCCTTTAAGCACGTGTGCAGGAGACCCCCAAATTCGAAAATGGTATAAACTAGGTTTACAACCATTCCATAATTCTATGGGTGTCTTTTGGATAGAATTAGATGGAACAACATTTAATATGTATAGAGCCCATTGAATCGCATAGCCCCATAATGACAGTGGTAATGATGAGAAACTCATCATTGATCTAACCATATCTAATAACGTTCTGTTCCGTCTTTTCGAAACACCATTTTGCTGTGGCGTTCCAGGTGCTGTGAGTTGGGATTGAATGCCATGCTCACACAGATGGTCCTTGAATTCAAAATCCAAGTATTCTCCTCCTCGATTAGATCGAAGAGCTTTTAGTGACTTACCTAATTACTTTTCAGCTTCTGCTTGAAATTCTTTGAACTTTCCAAAAGTTTCATATTTTCTTTGCATTAAGTATAGGTGACCATATCTTGAATAATCGTCAATAAAAGTGATGAAGTATTCACAACCTCCTCTTGCTTGTACATTAAGTGGACCGTAAACATCCATATGTACTAGCTGAAGTGGTTCCGTGGCTCTTGAACCTTTACCAGAGAAAGGTCTCTTGGTCATTTTGCCTTCTAGACAGGATTCATAAACAGAGAGAGATCCAATAGATAGATCTCTTAAAGGACCATCCTTTACAAGCCTATTTATTCTGTCTAGACCAATATGGCCCAATCTTAAGTGCCACAGATATGTTTCACTATCGGAAGCAGTCTTTTGTCGTTTAATAGATCTAGGATTAGCTGTTTTAAATAATTCATAATTATTAACAGATTTCTCTTTAGCTTGCAGTTTATAAAGCCCATTGATAGATTTTGCAGAACATATCTTAAAACCATATCTTGAAATAACAATCGAATTATTATTAAAAGAGATTTTAAAATTTTGCTCATGAAACATAGAAACAGAAATTAAGTTTCTAGAAAATCCAGGAATATAATAAACGTTCTCTAAAATAAGAAATTTATTCTTCTCAAATTCCAAACGGGCTGTTCCAACTGCTGCTGCAGAGACAATCTGACCACTGCCTACCCTCATAGTCACCTCTCCATCAGTAAGCTTCTTCGTTGAACTAAGAATCAAAAGAGAAAAGCAAACATGGTTAGTGGCTCCTGAATCTACTATCCAGGATGAGGAATTTTCTTCCACTAAACAAGCTTCTAGCACAAGTAAATCAAATTTACCTGTCTTTTTCTCTTTGAGGTCAGCGAGATACTTTGGACAGTTTCTCTTCCAGTGACCATTTTCCCCACAGTGAAAGCAAGTCCCTTTTGGGGTCTTCTTTTTGGAGGTTTTAGTGTTCTTGTTCTCTTTGCTTTTGGATGACTTTTTAGGCTTCTCACATATTAATACAATGTTCAAGTTTGATTTCCATTTCATGTAGTTTTCACCAGTCAACTTTTCATTAGCAAGTAAAGAAGATACAAGATTTGAGATAGACATAATTGCTGAAAATAAATAAATAAACAAAATGAATTTATGCATATAATAAATATCATTTATTTTCGAAATAGTAAACGTGATGCATGAATGCAACAATTAAAGAACACAAAAAAAATAATTACTAATTCCACGATTAATTAATTTGAACATTAATGGACCATCCTTAGGGTAGGTCAGATTAATTCCAAATTAATTTTGAGACAAGTTCTCAAATTTATAAGTGAAAACTTAAATCAATATTTCTCTTTTGACTTATAAACAACCACTTGTTTGGTCAAGAATACACTAGTTCGCTCAAAAGCCTAATGTACCTTGTGAGTGTAACCCATTATTTTAGATCAATGACTTAACTCAAGAGTGTGCCTTAGGGTCAATCAAAATTGAAATACATCCATTAAATCCTATTCTTGAAAAAGAAGTTTGCCAGGCATGTGTAGGATCCTTTCTTCTCTCCACGATGAAGAAGAAGAAGGTTACTCTAAAGCCTGCATCAAGATCAAGGAATGAGGAGGCCCTTAATTCCACGCTCATGCCGGAATCTTCAACGAAGGACCAAGTACATAGCCTGCATTCAGAGGAAGATCTACTTATGCAAATGTCTGAAGGTAAGGAGCTAATGAAGAACCCATTATCGGAGGAAACTTTGAGCCCTGTTTGTGATGGTGGTCCTATTCACCTGGAGGAAGAAGTGCTGGAAAAGAATAGGGATCGGATTCTGAGAAGGATGATTTTCAAGCTTCAGCTCAATCTCATTGGGTGAATCTTAGGAATAAGCTTCTTATCAATGAGGTGGCCAAGCTTCATTATGAGGAGCCGATTACGAAAAATGGGAAGAAAGTTGCTCAAATTGATATGGCTGAGGTTGCAGAACAGGCTCAGAATTGGAGTTCTTCAGTGATATGTATGGTAATGGGATCCAATCCCCCATTTGCTGTGTTTGAAGGCTTTGTGAAACGAATTTGGGGACACCTGGGAATTGAACGTGTGGTGAGGATGAATATGGGACTCACCATTGTCAAATTCAATGATGAGGCTACTAGAGATTTTGTTCTGGAGAATGGCATTGTGCAGTTCGACAAGAAGCCAGTTATTGTGCGACCTTGGACTCAAGATCTAGACAATATAAGGTTAGTCCGCTCTGTACCTCTTTGGATCAGACTACCTAATTTAGGTCTTCAATATTGGGGCAAAAAATGTCTAAGTGCCTTGGTCAGTACAATTGGGAAGCCAATTATGGTGGAAAAGTTTACAAAGGATAGGTCGATGATCAGATATGCTAGAGTTTTTGTTGAAATGGAGATAACTGATGACCCCCCATTTATCATTTATTTTGTGAATGAGAGAGGACAGGTACAAGAACAGTTTGTTGAATATGAATGGCTCCCCATAAAATGCAATAATTGCAAAGGATTTGGTCATAATTTGGCTGATTGCAAGAAAAATGGCTCTAAGGTTTGGGTAAAAAAGGGTGCGACTGAACAGGAACATGCCAGTTCTGTTCCTGAGGTTGCAGATGCTGAGGCTAGTTCAGGTGAATCATCTGGCGTTCCTGTGGCTGTTAAAGTAGTAGAAGAGAAACATGCTGAGTCAGTGATAGATGTTCGAGTGGCAGCTAAAGAAAAGGGACTTTCACAGGATAATCTATTATCACCTAATCATGCCAATAAAGAGAATTGGGAAACTCCTAAGAAAGTTGGGAACTCAAAAGGTAGAGGCAAGTCTGTGGGATCTAATTTGGACAACAAACAGAATGCATTCAAGGTTCTTCAAGAACAGGGAAAAGGAGAGAACAGTGGGAACTTAAATAACTCAAAGTCTGATGGATTGCTCAAATATACTTAGTTGGAATGTACGGGGTATGAATAAGAGAGACAAACAACATGCTATTCTGAGTCTCTTAAGGATAAATAAAGTGGGTATTTGTGCTTTATTAGAGAATAAATTGAAGAAGGACAAAGTTGATGATATGATGACTAAAGTGTTCATTGGCTGGGAACACTACAGTAGTAATGTCTTAGAAGGCAGATTATTGATACTTTGGAAGAAATCTTTTATCAAGTTTCAGGTCTTGTTGGAACAACAACAATTTATTCACTGTTTGGTTAGATTTACAAGCTTACAGTTGGAAATTATGGTCACTTTTGTTTATGGTTTTAACACTTTGGTTAAGAGATTGGATATGTGGAGGGGTCTATCTTCTATTCATGTTATGAACAAGCCTTGGTTGGTCGTGGGGGATTTCAATGCTGTGTTTCACTTTGATGACAGGATGGGAGGGAAGGCAATAAGTGCAACTGAGATTCTTGACTCTACTGCTTGGCTAGCCCATTCTCAGCTGGCTTCTCTCAAGAGAATTGGATCTAATTTCACATGGTCTAATAAGCAGGAGGGAGGGGATAGAGTTTATTCAAAAATAGATCATGTGTTTATTAATGAAGATTGGATTGATACCTTGCGTAATTCTATTGCTGAACTTCAATGGGATGTCCATTCAGACCATTGTTATTTTCTCATCAAGACTCTTAAGCTTGGGAATCTGGGCATAAAGCCATTTCGGTTCTTCAATTTCTGGATTGCTCACAGAAGGTTTAAAGATGTAGTTCTAGACAATTGGCATAAGCCTATGACAGTGGGGGGCTTACTGGGAGTGACAAAGAAGCTGCTCCGGCTGAAACATATTTTGAAAGATTTTAATAGGAAGGAAATTGGTGATGTTGAGCAGGGATATCATCAAGCTAAGGGAGTCTATCAGCTGGCACTATCTAAAGCTCAAGCTTCACCATGTGATACTGCAGCTCAGGAGGCTGAAAAAATAGCTGCAGTTTGCTATAAAGATCATTATGCTAGATACATAAGTTATTTGATACAGCGCAGTAAAGTTACATGGCTTCAGAAGGGTGATGATAATAACTCGTACTTTCATGCTTGCATTAAAAAAAGAAGGGAGGAGAATCGTATTGTTTCATTCCTGAATGAGTAGGGGGACATCATTGATGATTATAACAAAGTAGTTCATCATTTCCTGGACCATTTCAGAGGTTATATGGGAAGTAACAGTTCAGCTACCAGTACTTTAAATTCTAAATATATTGAGTTGGGTCCTTGCTTAGATATTGAGATGCAACTGAGTTTAATTAGAGAGTTCAAGAAATCTGATGTCAAGAAGGCATTATTTAGCATACCGGGCACCAAAAGTCCAGGACTGGATGGTTATGGCTCAGAGTTTTACAAAGCAATGTGGCAGCAAATAGGTGATGACATATCAGAGGCAGTCCTTGAGTTTTTTCATTCTGGGAAGATTCCTACTGAGCTTAATGAAATAGTGCTGGCTTTAGTCCCAAAAACTGAAATGCCTAGCAGGGCGATAGATTATAGACCCATAGCGTGCTGCAATACACTATATAAGTGCATCTCTAAAATGCTATGCAGTAGGCTCTCGGAAGTTTTACCTACTCTAATTAGTCATAATCAAGGTGCCTTTATTAAAGGGAGATCTCTAGCTCATAGTATTCTAATTTTTCAAGATTTGATCAAGAATTACAATAGAAGGAATACTTCCCCGAGGTGTGCTTTAAAGATAGATCTAAGTACGGCATGTGATACAGTGGACTGGTGTTTTTTGGAGAGGTTATTAATCTGTCTTAGATTTCCTACTAGGTTCATTCATTGGGTGATGGTATGTCTCCGAGGTACTTCTTATGTACTCATGATGAATGGAAGATTGCAGGGGGGCTTTCAGGGAGTTAAGGGGCTTCGTCAAGGAGATCCTATCTCACCATTTATGTTTGTGTTAGTTATGGAATACCTCTCTCGGTTGCTTCAACTTGGGGCTTTGAACATCGACTTTCAATTTCACCCTTTGTGTAAAAGTCTCAAGATCATCAACTTATGTTTTGCTGATGATTTAGTGATTTTTTGTAAGGCTAACAGAGGCTCAATTCAGACTGTAAAACAGGTTTTTGATGACTTCTGCAGCTGTACAAGAATGAAGGCTAATCTCAGTAAGTCTCAAGTATTTTTTTAGGGGTGTTTCGGCAAATGAAAAGGTCCAGTTACAGCAGATTTTGCAACTCGAAGAGGGAACTTTCCCTCTTAAATATCTAGGGATTCCTATGAGACCAACAAAATGGAAAGAGGCAGACTGTGGTGAGATCCTTAAAAAAATTAAACTAAGGCTTCATACTTGGACTAGTCGACACTTATCATATGCAGGTCGGGCTCAACTCATTTCCTCTGTTCTTTTGGGGTTGCGAAATTATTGGATGAACATCTTCTTGTTACCTCAAAGTATAATCAAAGAGGTTGACAAACTTTGCATGTGGTTTCTATGGGGTAACAATGGTACTAGAAGCAACTTTCTTCTCACTTCCTGGTCCACTGTCTGCTTGCCAAAATCTTTTGGAGGATTGGGTTTTGGTGAAGGCTCTAAGTGGAACAAGGCTATGTTAGGCAAATACATTTAGGCTATTAGTCATCAACAGGAGACTCTATGGGTGAAATGGATACACTCTGTTTATTTAAAGGGACAAAATTTCTGGCACTACCAACTTAAGGCAGATACAAGTTGGTACTGGTGTAAAATCTGTCATATTCGAGGAATTTTTACTCAAAAGGACATTGATAAAGCTGGTAGTAAAGGGAGGTTCAAAATTGGGTTACTATATGCGAGTTATGTACATCAAGATCCAGCCAAGTACCATCATTTTGTGTGGAATAGAATGAGTGTACCTAAACATAGATTTATTACTTGGCAAGTAGTGAATGCTAAGCTGTTAACCCGAGATCACTTTCATAGGGTGCTTATTCTTGACAGTACCCTCTGCCCGGTCTGTGAACAAGCTGAAGAGAACCATGTCCATTTATTTTTTGATTGTTGTTTCTCTCAGCAGGTGGTGCTCCAAATTCAAGATTGGATTGGCTGCAAATGGCCTTTAAATTTCAGTAGCTGGACCAAGAGGATTGAAGATATGAGAAGGGGTGTTAGGCAACAATGGTGGCAGCTGTTTTCTCAGCAACAGTCTACTACATTTGGCATAATAGAAATACTTTTTTTGTTCATAGTTACTCTCTTAGAGTCAATCTTGTGGTTGAATTGATAAAAAAAGATATCATATATAGATTTAGTTGCTTTACACAAAAGAAACTGAAAGAAAATGAGAAACTTTTAGTTAGGATAATATGCTCCTTGTAATGTGGCTGAGACTTTCTCCTTAAGGGGGTTATTTGGTTGTATTTGTTTGTGATTAATAAAGTCTTCTTTCTTGATCAAAAAAAGAAAAAGAAGTTTGCCTTGAGAATAACACAGTCGGAAGCCTTCCTTAGGGGGACACAAGCAATGGTGCCGCGAGGCCCTTTCCATGCTACCTCGGTGCTAACTAATAATGGAGACCATGGGACTTATTGTCATAACTCCCTCTCCCACTCACTATTTTAGAATATGTGTTTTCTCAAAACATCCTATGCTTTTTAATTGGTTGTAAAAATAAAGTGATCTATTTTTACCAAATGATATTCTAATAATTACTAATCAAATTAAGCAAAAATAAAAATATAGAACTATGCCCTAATTAGTTCAATTTTATTTTGCTATAATTACTAAGAATACCATTTATAATTTAATAAAACAATTTTATTAAATACTAGAAATTAAACAACTTTTAAAATCTATTTCCGCTCTTGAACTAGTTAAAAAACTAGATTTATTATTATATGGACCAGTATATAATCACATAGGACAATCCTAAGGCATGTTTCTACTCATATGAGATGCATGCACAATTTTAAATAATGTGTGGTTTATATGTATGGCATGTCAAAAAATGCATGATAAAGTATTAAACAATTTAATCACATTCAAACATTTAAATAAATAAATACTAACTAAATAAATGCGGGTCGGGTGTCTTAGGTATTTCTAGAAAAATTACAACACTTGCAAAAATATACACAAAAAATGTAAGAAACTAAATAAGACCTAAAGAGATCTCTATCTTTAACTTTGGGTCTTCACAAGTAGTCTTGATCCATTAAGCCACTTATCAATTTAATTTTGAATTAAAATAAATTTTAATTATCTTAAACAAATTTTAAGAATAATTAACTTGGGCTTCAATGCCCGATAAGTTATAAGGCCCAGTTTTGAATTTGGGCTCATACAATTAATTCAAAATAAAATAATTTTAATTATGGGTTAACTTAATTAAGCCCATAATTTAAATGGATAATTTTTGCATGCATGCTCTAGGGTTTAAAACCCTAGGGGCGGCTGCATAGGATGGCTCGGTATGGGGCACGGCTGGGGCGCACGGTGGTTGCTGGGTGCGACACACAGGGGCGCGCTGCTGGGTGCAACAACAGCAGGCGTAGGGGCGCGCATGCGTGCGGCTGGGCGAGGTGCAAGGGCGCACTGTCGAGGTCGCAGGGACGCGCACGCGAGGTGCACAGGGGCGCGACCACTTGGTTGGGCGTGGTGCGCATGGCGCACTGGGCAGGCAGCACGCAGGGGCTGGGCACGCATGCGGCTGGGTGAGGCTCAGGCTTCGGGGCTCGGACCTTACAGAATTTTTCAAATAATTTTAACGCAGCAAATTAAAATTACAAAAATTCCTATGCCCCGAAATGGCTTACATTTTCATCTAGAATTTCAAGAACATTTTCTAAACCCAAAACACCATATAATTAACGACCCTTAAGAAAAAACTATAATCATACATACATCCATCCATTCACATATATTACAATAACATAAGAATGCATATTATGCCCACACAATAATTAATGTATGCAGAGATTAATGACCGCTCTGGTACCAATTGTTAGGAATGAATTTCCTAATACGCAGCGGAATGGTGGTGGGGTTGGCCCAGTGTACAACAAAAATTTTGTAACATATTTAAACTACCTTTAAATATGTGGATCCATTAATATACATACATTAATCATAAGCAAGTTATGGATAGAATTCATACCTCTTGAAGCCTATCAAGTGTCCTTGCTATCTTTTTGTATTTAGAACGATCTTCCTATCCAAGCCGTTCCCAGGTACTCACACCAAGATCTACCAAAGCATTCTCTACACCTCAAGAAGTGTGTGGGCACTTAGAGAATGAATTATAGTTTATTTGTGATTCTACTTGATGTACTCAACACATGAGATCAATAAAATAGGCCTGAGAATTGGTTCTTTATTTTTCAGGGAGAGAAAACTATCGTTCTATTTTTCACAGAGCGAATAGACTGAGTTGTCTCAGATCACTGAATATTTTCTGATTAGTCATACTTAAAAGAAAATATTCAAATTTAAAAAAATAAATCTGTAACCAACTTACAATTTACTTTTTAATTAATTAAATGAAAAAAATCCAAAAACTATTTTTTTTGAATTATCCATTAATTAATTAATTAAATAAATAAAAATAAAAATCATATCCCTGAAAATAGCAGTACACACCACTGTGTGTGCACGTGTAGCATCCCTATTTTTAGGAATGTTGGTTTTTTCAATTTTTTATTTAATTATTTATTCAAACTACTTTGTGAGATAAGATCTAACAACCTGATAACTAATTCAAATTTAAATTAATTATCTTTTTAATTAATTATCAAATATAATTAATTATTTGAATAAATATTAATCTTTTAAATTCAAATCCAATTTGAACTTATCAGATTATTATCTCACACTCAAATAAAAATATTTAATTAATTCTACCAATTAATTAAATCCAATATTTTCAAAAATAAATATTTAATTCATTATAATTTCGAAAATTATAATTAATTAATTATTTAATTAAATTTCAAAATTAATTTAATTATTTAATATAATTTCAAAAATTATACAATAATTAAATATTAATTAATTTTGTTAACTACAACTAATTTGTAATTAATTCATTAATCGCTATTGTTATCCCAAAAATCAGAAGTGAATGACATGGCAGGCATTAATTACACGTGGCTGACACCTGGCAGAATCTGTGCTCGACTATCGACCAGGGGGATATTCGGTATCATGCGATCGGTTTCTTTATACGACCAGCCTGGTCGTATGCACATTATACGCGGAGGAAATCTTAGGCAGTTATGATGGAATCCGAGATTATCTCCCATGATTTCCTGAGTATCCGATTATTTAGGAAAGAATATCTGTAACAAATCAATGTAAATCTTCCCTGAGCTTATAAATAGAAGAGGAGGGCTCAGGGAAGGGGATCTTTTTTTCTTCTCTTATTTTGAGACCACTTGAGATTAGAGTAATCAAACTAGCTATATTGTATTGTTCTTCAGAAGTGGGTGAAACTCATTGAACCCGAGTTCTTTGAGGAGGAAATGGATGACGCAACGCTGAAGAGCACTCTAGGGCCGCTGCACGAAGAGCTGGCCAGTTTGAGGGCCAGACAAGAAAGTGCTGCCGAAATCATGGCGCGGCAGCAACAAGAAATTGAACGGCAGCGCGTGGAGTTGAGTGAAAGGCAGGCGGAGATGGACCGTCGCCAGAGCGAGGCCATGGCAGCCCTCGAGGCAGCCTTACAACTAGCTAGGAATCAGGCTGCACCTACCTCGCAACCTGATCAACCTGCGAATGGGCCACCCCACAGGGGTCCCAATCCTAGCCCGCCTATCCAACCCTCGAGTCCACAAAGGCCCGAGCAGCCACCAGCGCCTCAGGACGATGTCCCACTAGGCGACCTTGAGGCACACCCTCCATCCGAAGCTGGTCACGGCAACCCCCCGCAGCAGAGGCAGAATAGGACCGGGCAGCAGCCTCGCAGTCCTAGACGCCATAGGGGCGACGAGCCAAATCCTCCGAGCAGAGGACAGCATCATCCTGGCAACAGGAAGAACTCAGAGTTAGGCTCTGCGGTCCGAGGCCCCCCACGGCATGATAATGCACGGGGACCTAACGACCGACGCAGACCACCCTCTAACGCTCGGGAGTTTCCAGCCCGGGAGGGAAATCGAGGGAATAGTCGATCCCACCATAGCCAATCAAGATTCAGAGATGGCCATGGTTATAATGAGGCCAACTCAGGAAAAGGGAATGTCGGTCGGAGGAATGAAGAAAGAGGTGGAGGCAGGAGCCAGCCACCTCAAGATGACCAACCCGACAGACGGGATGCTGGGGGGCAGCCCAAACAAAATAATGTCTTCGACCGGCTCGGAGCTAGCGAGCAACAGAGGAGAGACGAGGACTTGAGAGATGTACTCAACGATCGCCATGAACGGCACGGTGAGTACGCCCCCCCAGCACCAGAGCCCACGGCGATTCCTAGCGCCGTGCAGGCCCAGATAGATGCTCTCAACCAGGCAGTACAGCAACTGGTCGGGGGAAGAAAATCTTACATCGATCACGATAGGAGAAAAGGCACTCCTTTCGTTCAGAGGATAGCTATGGCAGAAACTCCTAGCAATTTCAAAATGCCTACGCTTCCAAACTTTGATGGGTATGGTGACTCGGTATCTCACGTCAACAAGTTTGAGATACAAATGGACATTCAGAAAGTGTCCGAAGACGCTCGGTGCAGAATCTTCCCTACAACATTTTCTGATGCCGCACAGGAGTGGTTTTTTAAATACCCTCCTGCAAGTATAGTTTCCTGGGAAATGTTCGTAAAGGAGTTCTACGGACAGTTCTACGCGGGTCGTGTGCACCCGACTGAGGCAAACCAGCTGGTCGAAATACACCAGCAGGATGGGGAGCCACTGAAAGACTACGTCCAGCACTTCATGCGAGCAGCTGCTGAAGCAAAGACAGTGGGAGACGAAGGAAAAATAATGGCTGTAACGACCCAATTTCGCTAATAAGGCTTAAGGGCCTTGATTAGCGTGCCAGGAGGGCATAATGGAATTTATGTGTGATTTTATGAGTTTAATTCATGGTTATGATTTAAAGCATGTTATATGACTAATTGAACATTGAGGTGCATGACTACGTGGTTAGTATGCATGTTAGGTGAAATAATTATGCATGTGGACCCCGTTTGCATGATAGGGGTAAATTGGTAATTTTAGCCAGCTGAGGGCATATATGTGATAATTGTATTCTGTGAATTGTACCACGTGAGTGTGGTGTTATTATTGTGATGCACGTGCCGAGACGGTCCTAGAGAGCAAATTAGCTTAAAAGTCACAACGGGATTTCGTACCCGGCTCGGGAGGAGCCTAGGGGTACCTCGGGAATTTTATGGTTAAGTAGAGAATTAGCGGTTAATGGTTATTGGTGATTTAGTAACTTGGGTAACCATTAGTTACTGCTGTGGGTAACAAGTTTAGTTGGAAAATGGTAGAATTGAAATAGTAGTGAAAGGACTAGAGTACCCTTGAGGAATTAGTTGAGAAAGGATCATTTGGAGGGGTAGCATGGTCATTTGGCAAGGGTAATAGGCAATTCTCAGCTGGGTTTTAGTGGGTCACGGTTTGGGTATTTAGGGTCATTTGATGCCTTGATAAAATTGGAAGAGAAGAGAAGAAAGGAGAAGAGGTGTAGATGGGGCTGAAGTTTTGAGACCTAGGAGGAGATTCAAAGGGATTTGAGGAACCAAAAACCAGATTTGAGCTAGGACTACTCAAGGTAAGATTTATATTCTGTTATTTCTTGGGTTCAAGGTTGATTTCTCAAAGTTTTAGTGTGGAATTTAAAGATAGGATGGTTGGTTTAAAGTTTGAGGAATTTGAAACTCTAGATGAGATTTTTAAGTGTGATTGTGTTGTTTAAACCATCCTAATGTTGTGATTATTAATTGGTTTTGAATTGGGAGCTTTGGGATGGCTTAAGGTGAGGTTTTAAGCTTGAAAATGGTGGGTTTTTCTGGGTTCGAAGGGTCGGGCCGCGGCATGGTTCTGGGAGGGCCGCGGCCCTTGAAGGCTAAGATGCGCTGAGGATGGAGGGCGGGCCGCGGCATGGTCCTTGTAGGGCCGCGGCCCTTACCTGTTTCTGGGCATTTTGTGGCCCTGTTTGGGGGCCATGCCGCGGCATGGTTGGGCCATGCCGCGGCGCTTAAGGAATTTTGGGATTTTGAGAATTTAGGCTTGGGAATTTAACCTAGGGTGCTCGGGGTTGAGTCTTTTACCATGTTTGGTGAATTTCAACGTTCCGAGTACTAGAACTTGGCCTGGAAGCTCATTTAAGGTTGTTAAAAGTGTCTTTTGTGTGTTGTGACTAGGATTTCGGGGAGGCTCGTGCTAGTGGACCGTGCTCGTGACCGTAGTGCATCGGATAGCAAGGGATACGGGTAAGAAAACTATAACACCCGTAGGATAGGGCGTGGGCCCATAGTGTGATTGCCGGGCATGGCCCTATATTGCATGTTGCATGATGAGATGATTGCAGGGCATGGCCCCAGATTGTACTATGTGCAAATGTTTAACCTTAAATGAATCATGATGTGTGTGAATGATTATTTCGAATGTACTATATGTGTGATTATGATGAAATGAACGGCAAGGGCCGAGTGCGGCGTAGGCCGGGGCGGCCGTGGGGCCGAAAGTAACACACAGCACATGGGATGCTTATATTCAGGGTGGGACCCAAGGGATACATGAGTTATCCTCGCGGTGAGAACCGATACCCCAGGCTTCGGTAAGGCTCTGGGGCGGCATGGCCGTGTTTGCTTAGTCTAATGGTTGACTTGTTTATTTGTGGATTATCTGTTATGATAAACTGTATACATTGCATATGTTATGTTCTGCATGAGTTTTCTTGCTGGGCTTCGGCTCACGGGTGCTCTGTGTTGCAGGTAAGGGCAATGACTGAGTCAACCAACCATGAGTACGGAGAGCGTGAAGCGACGCGTACATGTTTGGCCTGCCCGACTGCTTTGGTTGGGGGTTTATTCGAAAATGGCTGTAATAATCTATGATTTTATGATTTCTTAACTGTAACCTTATTTCAAGATGTAATTAGTTTTCAAACCTTATTTTGGGATTCCAAATGTTTAATGATAGAAGTTTTAATGAAACGACGCATTTTCAAAGATTACAGCCTTAACTTTTAATTAGTCACACTTTTGTTCAAAACCTCGGTTAGCGAGTTCATTGCACACTGTTTCGTCTTAAAAACTCACTTAGTAACGGCTCTAAGGAAGTAGGGCGTTACAATGGCCATAACCGTAGGAGTTAAGAGTCGCACGCCTCTCTGGGAAAGCCTCCGGAAACATGGGGTTAGAACTACCCAGGAATTCTTAGACCGAGCTGATCGCTACATCAAGCTCGAAGATGCCATCGCTGACAAAGAAAAGCACCCAGGCAAAGGCAAGGGGACTGCCGAGACCGCCAAAGCCGCCAATGGGTCCAAGCCCAATGGTAACGACAAAGGCAACGGGAACGGCAACGGCAATGGCAAGAATGGGGGGAAACGGGCACACAATGAGCCTTCTGCCTCTGACAATAAACGAGCCAAGGGTAAATGTTATGAACCTCGGTTCACTAACTATACTGCCCTAGTTGAGTCTCGAGGACAGGTTTATCAGGCCACGAGTTCCAGCGTGCCTTATAAGAGACCTGCCCCCATTCGAAAGGATATTTCAAAAAGAGACACCACCAAGTTCTGTCGTTATCATAACGACTACGGACACGATATCAACGAATGCAACCAGCTGAAGGATGAAATCGACTTCCTTATTAGACAAGGACACTTGAGAAGATATGTACAGGCCTCGGGAAATTCCCAACGAGAAGCTCCAGGTGGCAACGAGCAGGCGCCCACGCGCCAACGCTCACCACCTTTGCAGCCTGCTCCTGTGACTGGCACATTGTTAACCATCTGCAGAGGCCTGCACCTCGCGGGGAACAGCGGAAAAGCCAGAGAACGATACGCTCGGACTCTACGCCACGACCAGGACATCAAGATGATGACCGTGGATGACCGCGCGCCGAAGAAGGCTCGGTCAGAGGAGGGCGAGATAACCTTCTCTGATAGCGATGCCCAACATGTCCGGTTCCCACATTCCGATCCGCTAGTCGTGGATATCCAAATGACCAACATGATGGTGAAGAGAGTGCTGGTCGATACATGAAGTTCGGTGAATATCCTGTATAAGTCTTCGCTGGAACGCATGAAGTTGTCCGCTAAGGACCTAGAGCCCTGCAACCAAACAATATACGGCTTCTCTGGTGAGGGACTCGCCCCCGCAGGATCAATCAGACTACCAGTGACAGCAGGTACAGCGCCTGCTACCAGGACATTACTCGCTACTTTTATAGTAGTCGATTGTCCTTCGGCGTACAATGCCGTCATTGGGAGGCCTATACTAGTTGATCTACGGGCCGTCACCTCTATGTGGCGCTTAGCCACAAAATTCCCGACAGACGCAGGGGTAGGACGCGTGTTGGGAAACCAGAGGGAGGCCAGAGAGTGCTACAACGCCTCAGTCATGAAGGCGAAAAAGGGAACGTCAAAAAGCACTACCTCAAATAAGTTGTAGATGGAAATTGATACACAAGCCCAATCCGGTGATGAAGTCACCAAATAGGGTGTTGCCCAAAGTGAGGATAGAGATTTAGATCCTCGCTTTGGGGATTTTGAAGAAACGTTGGACCCGTCGAGGACCTGGAAGAGGTCCAACTTGACGAAAAAGACCCGACCAGAGTCGTGAAGGTCGGGAAAAACCTAGAACCAACCACGAAGCATGCACTGGTGGAATTTTTGCGGAAGAACTAGGAAGTCTTTGCCTAGTCGCACAAAGACATGGCTGGGATAGACCCTGCAGTTATCAACCATGTCCTGAACATAGACATGACTTTTCCACCCGTGCAACAAAAAAGAAGGTTGCTCGATAAGGATCGATCGAGAGCCTTAAAAGAATAAGTTGAAAGACTAAAGGAGAATGGGTTCATCAGGGTGGCGTTTTATCCATCATGGGTCTCCAATCCAGTGCGGGTTCCCAAGCCTAACGGCAAATGGCGAACCTGTGTGGATTTTACAGACCTCAATAAAGCCTGCCCAAAGGATTGCTTCCCACTCCCAAGAATCGACCAGTTGGTCGATGCCACTGCAGGACACGAGATCCTCTCCTTCATGGATGCATATTCAGGCTACAATCAGATTAGCATGCATCCCCCTGATGAGGATCACACCAGCTTTCAGACTGATACGGGCTTATACTGTTATAGAGTAATGCCCTACGGACTGAAAAACGCAGGTGCGACTTACCAGCGACTAGTTAACCACATGTTTAAAGAGTTGATCGAAGTAAACATGGAAGTATACGTGGACGACATGCTGGTAAAGTCGAAAAAGGTAGAAGGACATGTGAAGGATTTGCAAGAGTATTTCGATGTATTGAACAAGTACCAGATGAAACTAAATCCTCTCAAATGTTCCTTTGGAGTTGGATCAGGGAAGTTTTTGGGGTTTATTGTAAATTCAAGAGGAATCGAGGCCAACCCCGACAAGATAAAAGCTCTGATCAACATGAAATCGCCAGAAAAGATCAAAGATGTACAAAGTTTAACCGGGAGGATTGCAGCCCTAAGTAGATTTATTTCAAAATCAACGGACAAATGCGTCCCTTTTTTCAATCTACTTAGGGGCAATAAGAAATTTGAATGGACAGGAGACTGCGAGCAAGCTTTTCAGGCCTTGAAAGCCCATATGGCACAGCCTCCCATTTTATCAAAGCCAGTCGAAGGAGAAACTTTGTTCATCTATCTGGCGATAACTGAAGTTGCTGCTAGTGCGGTACTAGTACAAGAGGAAGAAGGCGTACAAAAAGCGGTTTACTATGTAAGCAAGACGCTGATCAGAGCAGAACTGAGATATCCAACCATCGAAAGGTTAGCGTATTGCTTAATCCTGGCCTCAAGGAAGCTGCACCCTTACTTCCAAGCCCACCCTATCACAGTCTTAACTGACCAGCCCCTTCGACAAGTCCTCCAAAAACCAGAAGCGGCTGGGCGTCTATTAAAATGGGCAGTCGAACTAGGGCAGTTCGATATCACATATTCACCGCGAGCAGTAGTAAAAGGGCAAGTCTTGGTCGATCTTATTGCAGAGTTCACCAAACTTCCAAACAGCGAGCAGTGCGAACAGCCTAGTGCGCCTGAGCCCCAAGATGAAGCTCCTTCGTGGAAGTTATTCATGGATGGGTCGTCCAACGAATCCCACGCAGGAGCGGGAGTGATATTGATAACGCCAGAAGGGCATCGATTTCACTGCACCATCATGTTCGACTTCACCGCATCAAATAATGAAGCTGAATACGAAGCACTCCTCGCTGGATTGAGGATGCAAAAGACATGAGCATAAAGGCGCTTGATATTTACAGTGATTCGCAGCTGGTAGTGAATCAAGTTCTAGGGGAATATCAAGCTCGAGGCCTAAAAATGGTGGCCTACTTGAATAAAACTAAAGACCTGTTAGCCCAGTTCACGAAGTATACCCTCCAGCAAATACCGCGGGATCAGAATTCGAATGCAGATGCCTTAGCCAAACTCGCGAGCATGAAAGATGCTGACACTTTGAACATTGTGCCGGTAGAAAGATTGAGTGAGCCAAGCATACGAGCAATTGAAGCCAGTATGGAAATCCGAATGGAGGATACATGGATGGCGCCTTACTTGGAGTATCTAACAAATGGTGTGCTACCAACAGATAGGAACAAGGCCAGAACTCTACAAAGACAGGCTGCTAGGTACATACTGGTCGATGGTGTTATGTACCGAAGAGGATATTCCATGCCACTACTCAGGTGCATTACGCTAGAAAAATCTAAGGAGCTGATGAAGGAGGTATATGAAGGCTTCTGCGGGGATCACGCTGGGGGGAAAAGTTTGGCAAAAAAGATTCTAAGGCAAGGCTACTTCTGGCCAACTATGAACGAAGATTCGATGGAATTTGTACGAAAATGTGATAAATGTCAAAGGTTTTCCAAAATTCCACGAGCAGCTCCAAACGAGTTAAAACAGATGCAGAGTCCTTGGCCTTTCCCAGTATGGGGTATAGACCTGATTGGATCCCTGCCAACGGGAAAAGGCGGAGTGAAGTACGCGGTTGTGGAAGTTGATTACTTCACCAAATGGGCCGAAGCTGAACCACTCGCTACCATAACGACTAAGAAATTTCTTGACTTTGTCATCAAGAACATTTTTTGCCGCTATGGTTTGCCCCGAAAGATTGTCTCAGACAACGGAACCCAATTTTACAGTGAATTGTTTACTGACTTCTGCGAAGACAGGGGATCATTAAAAGCTTTTCTTTAGTTGCGCATCCTCAAGTGAACGGGCAGGTCGAGGCGGTGAATAAAACGTTTAAAGACACCCTGAAGAAAAGGTTCGAAGATGCTAAGGGAGCATGGCCAGAACAACTGCCTGAAGTCCTCTGGCCGTATAGAACTTCTCACTGAACAGCGACGGGTCATACCCCATTTTCCTTAGCCTACGGATATGAGGCCATGTTACCTGTCGAATTAGATCCCCCCTCACATCGACGCATTATATACGACCAGGGCCAGAACAGCCAACTAATGATGGAGTCCCTAGACTCAATTGACGAAATACGAGAAAAAGCCCAACTCTGAGTTGCTGTGTACCAGCAAAAGGTCGCCCGGTACTTTAACTCGAAGGTAAAGGAAAGAATATTCAACGTCGGTGACCTAGTGCTACGACAAGTTTTCTTAAATACCCGCGACCCCACTGCTGGAGTACTTGGACCAAACTGGGAAGGACCTTACCAGATTGAAGACGTCCTTCATCCGGGCACCTACAAACTTGCACGCATGAATGGAGATCTCATTCCATGCTATTGGAATGGAGAACACCTGCGCAAGTATTATCAGTGAACAGTCCTTCTTAAAGGGCTGGCTTGTATTAATTTTTACTTTTTACAAGTTTCGAAAAAGGGTTAGCCACGTTGTATGGCTAATCGCTTATAAGTGTAAGATCTTTTTAAGATCCCTCGTACAGACATGATTAGTCCATTTTCAATACGAGATTATAAAGGACTGTGCGCAGCCAGTCATTCTTGCCAACCTTTGTAAATTTATTTTTACAAGTATTTGTTCATTACGTGTGTTGTTTTGCTGTATTACAATTGTTGAATTTTGCAACGAGCAGTAATGTTCGAACAGGTTATGGTCAAGGCAAGTGACCAAGGACCTAAAGCTCCTCGATCACTTGGGGGGCATATAAGGTACATTGATAGCAAAGCTTACCATGAGGTATGTAAACACATGAAAAAAATGAGTGAAAGCATGCTACGGTACTTATAGCATTTTTCAAAATTTATGTTTTGTAAAATCAAACTAAAGTACTATGCTAAGTTCGGTCATGCGAACAGGTATTGTAATAAAAGAAACATTATAATATCAGTAAGGCAATCGTTTACACCGCGAGCATTAGTGCTCGGATGTAAATATGAAATTAAAAGAAAAAGGACCTTTACACCGCGAGCAGTACTGCTCGGATGTAATTGTTCAAGTATAAGTAAAAAAGCTGCCCTCGCAGCAATAAAAGAAAAAATTGTCTTTACAAATAGACCCGTGGGCCATAAAAGCTGAAAAAATAAATAAAAAATACTAATTTTACTGGGGAGCAGGAGGGTCTTCTGGATTAGGAGCACTCTGATTAGCCGGAGGATCAGCCGCAGCATCAGCAGCAGGGGTTTTGGCCTTGGATCTCTCCTCTGCCTCCAACCGAGCAGTGCACTACGCCATCAGCGTCCTTTGCAACCGCTCGGAAAGATAGTTAATGTTGGCCTCCCGATTGTGCTTCCAGAAGTCATAGAAACAAAGGAAGGCGGCTTCCTTGTACTTCTTCAAAGTTTTGGCCCTATCCTCCTCTAGCTCCTCCACTCGCCCCTCGAGCTCTCGCACCCGCTCCTCAAGCTTCTTTGCCTCATCCCTGCTGGCGGTCAGATCGAGTGTGAGCTGTTTACACTCTTGGGTGTGGAGTACAGAACTCTCCCTCCATCAGTGCTGCTCATCAATGGCTTTCTTCAGGGCCCCTTGACTTTCCTGAAGCTCCTGGGTGAGGGTGGCTTGGTCCTCGCATAGCTGTTCATTCAGCTTGGACAGTTCCTTGTTTTCCTCGAGCAGCTTTTTCTTCTCATCCTCGAGTACTTGCTTAGCCTGAGCAAGCCTGGAGTCAAAGTTCTGTCCACGAGAAACCAACGCCCCAGTACGGCGCCAGCCAGCAGTTAAAGACAGCAGTCCCTGAAAACAAAGAACGAAAAAGTAAGGAATAGAAGTCAGAATAAATGATGAAACAGCAGAAAATGACTTACGCTGACTATTTCATTCAACCCTCTGTTGATGATTTGGTCGGCCTCCATTGAGGCAATTTCGTTGATGGCGGCCTGGCTGCGTCTGTGCTTCGAAAGCTTATATATTCTCTCCCTAGCCGACCCGACCACAAGGTTGGACAGGGAGCCTTCGAACAAGTTGTCCAGAGTTTCTCTACCAGCAGCCCTAGAAGAGGGCTGTGGATTCTTAGGCGCGGGCGTCGACTGTTTAGTGGGAGGCGGAGGTGTCATGCTTTCCTTAGAAGGGTCGGCGCCAGGAGTATCCTCCGTTCGAGCCTTCTTTGAAGGAGTCTTGCTACTTTCCCCTCGAGCCCTTTTGCTGTCCTTCGGGACAGAAGCGGCAGTAGCAGTTTGGTAATGCTCGAAGAAGTCCTCAGAGTCCATACCTGCACAAAGAAAAACAATTCGAACAGTTGGATTAAAGGATCACGGGAAACAGAGATCAAAGTAAAAGGATTACAAGTTAAATACCCGAGCTACACCTACTGGTCGTAACATTATCTACTGAACTACCTAGTTCCTGGAAGAAATCAGAGCTTAAAGAAGGGACGTTCCTAAAGTTGCCATCCCCATCAAATAGATGGGTAGGAATTGGCAGATTATTCAAAAACGAGAATGATGTACCGTTTACTTCCGACGAGTCATCAGACAGTACGGTAGGTTCAGTAACCTTTTGTTTCCCCTTGCCCTTGGGGACCGATGATTTCGCTGCTCGATGGGGAACAGCAGGTTCCCTGATTGTAACCCCAGTTGGCCTCCTCCGAGGAGGGGGTGCCTGAGGTTGCTGCTCGGGTTCCTGCTCAAGTTCCACATCGGCCTGGGCACCACTCACCGCAGGTTCGTTAGTCGCAGGTTGGGAGCCCCAAAGGCCAGCCAGCCTAAGGTTAGCCTCATTAATTAAGTTTTTCACACTCTTAGCAGCACTTGACATGTTGGCTAAGAGTGCTGCCCTCGACTTCATTCTTGGAGTGGGGGTCAGGCGTAACCATGGACCTGGAATACAATGGAATAGCAAAGTATTATGACAAGAGAGGATTAATGTACAGAAACTACTGGTTCAAGGATTATTATCTTCTTTACCTCCTCGAGTGAAGGCCAAATTATTCGCGGTAATGTCGGGCGTAAGGAAGTACTCTTGATGGTACTTCCCCACGTTGGAGATGTGAGTGGTGTCGGACAGAAAGGTGCGACTGGTCTCCTGGTGGCAGAAATGAAAGAACCCCGTACCATCTTGGTTGGGGTTGGACTTGAGGTCGAACAGAAAATTGACCTCATGAGGAGAAGAAGTTGGCCATTTCCTGAGCCTGTAGAGGATATAGAGCGCAACCAGCATCCTATACCCGTTCGGGGTAATTTGAAAAGGGGTCACCCCAAAGTAGTTTGCCACCCCTTGAAAGAATGAATGAAGAGGCAGGGTGGCACCTACCTCGATGTGGTACCTCGACCAAGCGCTATAAGCCCCCCCTGGCAGGTTGGCTCGCTGGTCGATGGAAGGTCTGACCAGGGTCACCCCTGTCAGATTATATTTGTTTAAATAGTTGTTAATCATGCGAAGTGTCACTGAACTTGGGGAAACGACATGCCACTCGACAGCCGGCTGATCGGCATGGCGAGGACGGGCATGCCTCTGAACTTCGGTTTCAGGAGGGAATTCACCTCGACCACTGGTCGAAGGGTTATCAGCAGAAGGATGACTTGGAGAGTTAAGGTTGCGTCTTTTTCTAGCTTTGGTTTTTGTTCTGGCCATTTTCTGAGTGGGAATTGGTGGAGGATTCAGGCTAGGACAAGAAAAAGGGATTTCTGGGATCAACGTAGAAGGATTATCTTCGCCTTCGAGCAGTTGGGCCAAGAGTTCGTCTTCAATAGGTCTTTCTCCTCCCCAAGGGTCTTGCATATGAACTGCAAACAGACAATGGAGGAGATAAGACACAATCCGCGAAGTAGTGTAGGAGATTGGGATAACGTTGCTTGTGCCTAAATAACCAGTAGCATCCTAAACCTACACTAAGTTCAACGTGGGTAGTTTGAAAGACGGATAAAAACAAAAAGGAAAGTAAAACTGTTTTCTGAAAAGAGAACTTTTTCAACTCTTGAAGGGTAGGAAAAAATTTCGGTTTTTTCACCTAGCTTAAAGGTTGAATCTTTTGTCAACCTAACTTCCCAAACCAGAAATCCTAGCTATCAAACTATAGTCTTAACCTATACAAAGCATAAAAATGCATTTTTACCAAGCATCAGGTGGTTTATACCAAAAAACCCTTAAAACCCTATTCAAGAACGCAGAAGTCACAGAGTACAGAAACGACATGCATGGCGTTATAGAAAGCTTAAAGAACGAAGTTCTTACCTGGGCGAAGATGGAGATTTGGAAGAAGATGGAAACTTGAACCGGAAGACCTGCGGCTAGACGTCAGACTGGTTTTCGAAGCTCTAAAACTCTGGTGCAAGTTCTTGAAAATTTTGGCAAAAGTGATGAGTAAAAATTTCTTAAAGGAGACAAAAAGCCTACTTATAGGGATCGAAGGGATAGCCAAAAGGCAGTAATCATCACTTCCCACTTTCGAAACGTGGGGAAGTGTATAAGCCGTCAAAATACCTTTTTGGAAACCGAAAAGGCTTGATTAGACATAATTATATCACAGTTTTCAAAAATGCACGGGGATTCTGACAGACATCATGGGAATGTGAACGGTTGTTCCCTTAAGTTTCTTTATTGCTGGTTGCACTAAACAAACTTGGGGGGCAAATGTTATCCCAAAAATCAGAAGTGAATGACATGGTAGGCATTAATTACACGTGGCTGACACCTGGCAGAATCTGTGCTCGACTATCGACCAGGGGGATATTCGGTATCATGCGATCGGTTTCTTTATACGACCAGCCTGGTCGTATGCACATTATACGCGGAGGAAATCTTAGGCAGTTATGATGGAATCCGAGATTATCTCCCATGATTTCCTGAGTATCCGATTATTTAGGAAAGAATATCTATAACAAATCAATGTAAATCTTCCCTGAGCTTATAAATAGAAGAGGAGGGCTCAGGGAAGGGGATCTTTTTTTCTTCTCTTATTTTGAGACCACTTGAGATTAGAGTAATCAAACTAGCTATATTGTATTGTTCTTCAGAAGTGGGTGAAACTCATTGAACCCGAGTTCTTTGATCACTCCTTTGGATCTTATATCAATAACAATTTAAGTGGACGTAGGTTATTACCAGATCCTGGGGCCGAACCACTATAAAATCTTGTGTTCTTATTACATTCGTCATCACATTCTTTTCAACGTGTTCATCCACGTCAAGCGTATTTTGACTCCGTGTCAGTTGCCCAAAATCTGGGTCAACAACTATTATCATATAATTGCATATTTGGCTTGAAGAACAGATTTCTTCTTAAATATGTCTTTAAACTATTTTTCCCTTCATATCAACTCTTACCTTGAATAGTGTTGATAGAGCCGCTATGGGGACCTATGGACCTATAATTCCAAGCTCCAATAAATTTGAGATTATTAATTAAACTCTTTAATTAAATAATCTTAATTTATTAATATCATGATTATTTCACTATAAATATGAGACTGGACTCTTGTAATTATAGACATTTCATTTACTGAGTACTTTATAATTATAAAGTGTCCATTGATGTAATCATTGCATACAACTTGACCCTCTAATAATGGTTCATAATTAATTGGGAATAAAATTAATGTTTTACCCTTTTAATTATCTCTTGTTTCCTTAAATACCATTGACTTTACTAGTGAAGGTTAATTCATAACTAAATTATGAATTTGAGCTCAATAACCTTTCAGTCACAAAACTTAACCCTTAAGAGAACCATCATTCAATCTCTTGCGAGAAGGCATAGATTTCATATATGTATACTATGTCCTGAGCCATCTACATTAATGAGTTCCCAAAACAAAAGTTTTTAGCTTGATCATTCTGACAGACCATAACAAGTGAATCAAAGAACTCATATAACATAAACAGGAGTTCATAGTAACTTCAGGATTAAGATCTATTTGTATATGATCATCAGTTGATATATTTAATTAATACTTCGAAACGGTATTTAACTAAGTATTAATAAACATATCTGGTCCAGTTCTATATATTTTCTAAATATAAAGCACCTCCACTAAATTGTCCTACCACACTAGTGATCTGGATCTAGATCACATGTATTCATAATACTAGTAGACCGTACTTGCAGTAATTAATCTAAAGATTCCATAACTTTATTTTATTGTGAACTATTCAAGTTCATTTATCTCAAACACAATCCTCTCGTACCAATACTTGTTTGAGATCACATATATGAACTTAGGAATTTTTCTGATATTTACATCATATTATCACAAAATAATATAGTCCATAAAATATATGTATAACAAATTCAATTCATTTATTTATTTCATAAACACAATGTCTAGTACATATGCTTTCTAGGCACAATTTCCAACAGTCTCATATTAACTTGTTTAATATTAGATCAACATGAAAATAAATAAAGATCATGTATAAGTTTCCCCAACACTTGGACAATTCGAATTTCATGTGGTACACCTAGAAGGTGATGGTGAGGTGAATTTGATGACCAAATCATGCTCTTGTGGCATGTTTCAAATAATGGGTTACCCTTGTGTTCATGCTGTGGCTGCAGCCATCCTGCACAGTGTCAATATTTACTTACTGTGTTCCCCATATTACACTACTAAGATGTGGAAAGAGTCTTACAAGGAAACAATTTACCCAATTGGCAACGAGGACGAGTGGGAAGTTTCTGAGAACATAGAGAATATGCAACTTGGGGTACCCGTTGAGAAACAACCAGTTGGTCGGCCGAAGAAGAAAAAGGTGGGAAGAAGGAAGACAAACCACTATCCATTGAATGGAAAAATCATTCGCAAAGAGCGCAAGTGTAGTATGTGTGGTGGTCTTGGCCACAACAAGGCTACATGCAAAGCTAGGCTATAATTTTTTTTTCCCATTTGGACTTGTTGTACTATTAACTTAGCTTGTTTTCCCTTCTTTTTTTCTTTAATTTTTTCTTACAAGTTATGTTTAGCTCGATTGTAGCTCGACATGAACTCGATGTTAAGTCGATAGTAGCTCGATAATAGTATAATTTCACTATTCGATAATAATTCGATATAGCTCGATGACAACTCGATAGATGATATATGAAAGTTACAAAAAAAATGTAAACAACATAACCCAAAACACAAACTGAACATGTAAAGACCCTGTATATATACAGTCATCAACAAAAAATGAAGAGCATTCATAATCACTCTTATAATATATGTCCAAAAAAAACATAATATACATGTCTCATACAAAAGCCAGTTAAGGTCCACATTTTGATACCACAAGTCTGTCGTCCACTTGTTCCTGAACAGCTCTATATTTTCATCACAGATGGTTTCCAATGGAATGTCAACAATGAGATGCTCAATATGCTTGACAACACACACACCACAATCTCCACTGTAGAAAAAATATAAACATTAAGTGTACAATACTATAATTTTCCTTAGTAACAGATATAGTATGAAGATGATTTTTTTACCTCCTCTTTAACTGAGTGAGCTCGTGTTGCTTTAGGCGACGCCATATGAACTGATGCGGGTTCTTTCCTGCTGCAGGAATCTTCAACATCAAGCTATTAGTGAACAGTTTACTCTATAGCAACAGAGAAGGAAACAACAAGAGCCATGGCTTCATAACTTCCTCCATCTTTTCGTTACTAATCACCGAGATGTCTGAATCATAAACAGTGAGTGTCCAACTAGAAATAGAAGGCTCAATGGAAAACCAATGTTGATGTTCATAGTTTTGGCACCAATATACACTCTGAACTCCTCCCCAAGATGCCAGAAACTGCTGCTCGATGCTGATCACCATGGACAACATGTCAGAATCCCACAAGAACTTTGTTTTGTCGGTACTCATCTTGTACTGATGGTATCGAGCAAGTATCACTTATGAGAAAAAAAAACGTTCATCACAACAGCATTCTGGCGATATGTCGTGGGAAAAAACTGGCGACGCCTACGAAGCATGTGCTGTGCCGCATCAATATGCTACAATGAGAGTAAAATATAAAAATTTAGTAAAGACCATAAATGGATAAAAATAGTGCAGAAACAAATAAATTGAGTTATAATCATGCACTATTTAGCTTATATCGAACTAAACATCGAGTTCATCGTGTCCATATCGAGCCCCATCGAGCTCATATCGAGCTAATATAAGACAGTAAACAGTAACCCCATCAATCTACTATCGAGCTCCCATCGAGCTAATCTCAAACAGTAAACAACACCCCTAGTTTAACACCCCTATCGTTCTACTATCGAGCTCCATCGAGCTCCTATTGAGCAAATCTCAAACAGTAAACAACACCCCTAGTTCAACACCCCCGTCAATCTACTATTGAGCTTCATCGAGCTCCCATTGTGCTAATTGCAAATAGTAAACAACAGCCCTAGTTTAACACCCTTATTGATCTACATTCGAGCTCCTATCAAGCTAATCTCAAACAGTAAACAACAACCCTAGTTCAACACCCCCATTGATCTACTATCGAGCTCCATCGAGCTAATCTTAAACAGTAAACAACAGCCCTATCTAGCTCTTAGTAACCCCCATCAAGCCCCTATTGATCTTTCATCGAACCTTATCGAGTCAATAAAACAAAACTTGTAAAAAATAAAAACAAAACAGAATTTGTTAACTCTTTAAATAGATGGCTTACCCAATCATTGAGCCATGACTGGGGTATCTTCCACGTCAGAAACCATTCTGGACCGTGATCCCCAGTCTGCACATCCCTCGGGGTCTGGTTGAGGATGTCTCCAAGCAGCCACTTGCTAACTGTCCTATACCGTTTGTGATCTGGCTTCTTGAGAGGGTCCAGCACAATTGCCTCCTATGTAGTCGCCTTTGTAGGTGCAGGTGCATTAGTGTGAGGTCTTTTCCATGTGGGATCGGTGTAGTCCATAAACCATTCTGGCTTGCGTCTTTCGCGTCTAGTCTTTTGAAATCGAACCCCAGTGTAGATGCGCAAGATTCCGTACTTGTGAAAGGTCCAAGGCACCCATTAATGTCCCCTAAATGCCTAAATATAGGCCACGCAAGGGCCGTCTCGCGAGGGCCTCGCGCCTAGCAGCCACGCCTTGCTGGAGGCGTCTCGCAAAGGCAGCGCGCCACCACTCGGCTTGCCCGTATGCACCGCCTCACGAGGGGCGTCTCGCGAGGGCCTCGCACCCAGCAGCCGGGCCTCGATGGAGTCGTCTCGCGAAGGCCTCACGCCCAGCAGTCGCACCTAGCTGAAGGTGTCTCGCGAAGAATGTGTGCCAGAACTCGGCCTGCCCAAATGCACCGCCTCACGAGGGGCATCTCGCAAGGACCTCGCGCCCAGCAGCCGCACCTAACTTGAGGCATCTCGCGAAGGTCGCACGCCATAACTCAGCCTGCCCAGATGCACCACCTCGCGAGGGGCCTCTCGCCCAGCAGCCGCGCCTCGATGGAGGCGTCTTGCGAAGGCCACTTGCCACCACTCGGCATGCCCAGGTGTTCCGCCTCACGAGAGGCATCTCGCGAGGGCCTCGCACCCAGCAACCACGTCTCACTGGAGGCGTTCCACGAAGCCTTGCATCATGCCTCCTCTTGGTGACTCGGCCCTACCAGACCTCATCCTCACCACAAGGGGTCACCTCCCCAAAATTGGCCTCACTAGAGGGGTCTTATCTCACCCCTTAAGATTAGCTCCAACCACTGGGCACCACTCTTACCATAAGCCCAACAAGAGGTAAAATCATGGATCCCTCTAACACACCAATGAGGGGGAATTGGAAGGGCCTCATAGTGATTCACACCAAGTCAGAAGAAGTACGGACACTATGACCATGCCAGATAAGTAGTGGCCGTACGAGTAGAGTACTAGTTTTGATCCACACCATGCAATATCTGACACTCGTACTCAATAAGTAGTGGAGACATCCCCACAAACTCTGACCATGTACTGGAGCCGACACCACTACCCCTGAGGCCACTCTCCTGACGGTGTACTCATGTAACATCTGGTCCCCTGGACCACAATGTATCAGGGGCCATTAGAGCCCACTATAAAAGGAACCCCACTTCCACTTGGAGGGGGGTTGGAAAAAACATTGTAGCACTACACCATAAAAAATACAAGTTCATTTCACCATTTTCTTTCTGCAACTATTCTTTGAGTTTCTGATTAGATATTTGAAGTTTTTCATTGATAAGCTCTATATTTCAATTTTTCTAACTTAACTTGGTTGACGAGTTCTCACCGTCAACAGTTTGGTGCCATCTGTGGGAAGAATAGATTGCAAGCCACTGTTCTTCCGTCGATTCCGATAAGAAAAAAATGCCACGACGTTCGAAACGGTTGAGAGAGCCGTGAGAGGTGGAGGTCCATCTTGACGAAGATCAGCTAAAAGCCTCCATGAGGGATCCTCCCCAACCTGCAAACGTGGAGGCCCCAAAGGAGCCTGAGGTCCACGGAGATGAAAGGGAGGCCTCATCCCCAGCGGTCCCACCTGAGGAGGATCATCCAAGGCCGGCAGCTGCCCTAGCAAAGGGTGCTGGTGAGTTCCTGCCTCCAAGGCCGCTGCAGGTGCTAAACTCTGGTCGACAGGATCTAGGCCCCTCGACGCGCCGGGCTGACAAGCACCCTCGGGTCCACTCCGTGAGCTTGAGTTCTAAGTCTCAATTCTACAAAGATGAGATACGAGAACTTCACCGCAAGAATCAAAGGCTAGAAACCACCCTAGAAAACATGCAAGAGGTGCTAAATGGCCTATTGCAAGGGAGATCACACGTGACACTCCCTAAGCAGAAAGAGAAAGGCTAGGAGGGAGTAGAAACCACCGTCCCAGTAGATGATGGACGAACCCGACTCTCCACTAGTAACACCCCCCGGACGAAGCAGCATGAACGTCCTGGACCACCGAAGCAGCCCCAGGGGCCAGGGCCGAAGACCAATGCTGCCCCTCGTAACGATGTCGAGGTCAGCTCAAGGAGAACACCCTCAGATTTACGAGAAGAACTCAACAAAAAGAGGGCGAGTAAAAGGACCCTAACCCATCCACGCTGAGAGACTCCTTGAACAAGAGGAGGCAAGACTTGGACACAGAAATGAGAAACCTACGAAGCAAAATCATCACCGCCTTCGGAGGTCAAGCCTTTGAGGATGAGTTCGACCATGAGTCGCCCTTCATCAAGGAGATCTAGGCCATCCGGCTTCCGGTCAACTTCAAGGAGCCCCATATGACTCCTTACGAAGGAAGCACAGATTTGAAATACCATTTGGATGCATTTAACGACTTGATGAAGCTGAGGGGAATTAGTAGCGGGGCCAGATGTCATTGCTTCGCTGTCACATTGAAAGGACCTGTGTACAAATGGTTCAAAAGACTCAGACCAGGGTCCATCAGATCTTGGCAACAGTTTTCCGATGAATTCCTCCAGCAACACCACACCGTGCAGGACTACACGATGCCAGGCACCAGCCTCGCCAACGTGAAGCAAGGAGAAAATGAGAGTCTGAAGAGCTACATTCACAGGTTTAATATGGAGGCAGCAAAAGAAGGGAGCTTGACCCGTAGAGAGCTGAAAATGGCCATCACAGCCGAAGTGCGCCCGGGAAGCAAGTTGTGGGATAACATGCTCAAGAGGGAGGTCACAGACTTGGATGATTTCTACAAGCGAGCGCAAAAATATATTCGCGTGGAGGATGGTCACGAAAGCCTCAAAGTCGGAAAAGGCCAGTCGCCTCCAAAACCCTCAATCCGAGAAAGCCAAAGTGGCGCAAAGAAGAAGAGGGTCTATGAGGGAACGAGAGATGATCGACCCCGGAAGCATCAGCGCCCTGATGAGCGCAGACAAAGCCCCTACACCTTTTATACTGACCTCACCCATGCAAGAGAGCGTATTTTCATTACGAACGAAAACCAGGTCCCTTTCAGAGGGCCCCTGCCAATGAAAAAAGACCAGTCTAAAAGAGACCCCAGCAAGTATTGCCAATATCACAAAGATATCAGCCATACCACCGCAGAATGCAACCATTTGAAGGTGGAAATCGAGGAGCTCATCCACAGGGGACATTTGGGCAGATACGTGCGCAAGGAGAACCAAAGGCCAGAAGAAGGAGCATCCCCGCCGCAGGCGCGAGAGGTGGCCCCAGAAGTGCAAGGAGAGGTCAGGACCATCTTTGGAGGACCTGGATTCGGGGGCGAATCAAGGAAGGGACGAGACAGATATGCCAGGGATGCCAAACGAAGTCCACCACCGTGCGTCTTAAGTCTGGAGCAACGCCCCCCAAAGAGTTTTAAGGGTGAAAATGACTCAATAACCTTCACTGAGGAAGATGCCCGGGGTGTACACTTCCCCCATAATGACCCCTTAGTGTTGACTGTCCAGCTTGCTAAAATGAGGGTGCATCAGGTCTTGGTGGATAACAGAAGCTCTGTGGACGTCTTATATCGCCCAGCTCTGGAGAAGATGGGACTAAACATCCGACACCTAAAGCCTTGCAATACTTCTTTGTATGGATTTACGGGAGATTCGATACAGCCCCTTGGGGCAATCGAGTTGGCCTTCACTATGGGAGAACAACCCAGACAAACCACCATAATGGCAAACTTTGTTGTGGTAAATTGCGCCCCAGCCTTCAATGCGGTATTAGGGAAACCTTCCCTAAGAGAATTGAAGGCGATAACTTCTGTATACCACTTAGCTATGAAATTCCCAACTCCCGAGGGAATAGCATGCATGAAAGGAGAGCAGAAGGAAGCGAGAGAATGCTATAGCACATCCCTCCACACAGCCACAAAGCCATCAGCGCCTATGGCAATGGTTGTGCATGAAGGCGCGAACCCACATGAATTAGACCCACGAGTCACATAAGAGCCTAGAGCTGAACCAGTAGAGGAATTGGAGGAAGTAACAATCATGAATGAGCCATTGAGAAAGTTGAAGGTAGGGAGAAACCTTGTAGGTGACATGAAGGAGAAGCTAGTAGAGTTCTTAAAAGCCAACCTCGACGTATTCGCCTGGAGTCACGCAGATATGGTAGGGATAGACCCAGTGGTCATGTGTCACCATCTGAACATCGACCCAAAAGCAAGGCTGGTGAAGCAGAAAAGGAGAGCATTGGACCCAGAGAGATACGCGGCCCTAAAAGAGGAGGTTGACAAGTTAAAGGCGAACGGGTTCATCCGAGAGGCATTTTACCCACTATGGGTATCAAACCCAGTGCTAGTCCCGAAGCCCAACGGAAAATGGAGGACTTGTGTGGATTTTACTAGCCTCAACAAGGCCTGCCCTAAGGACAGCTTCCCACTTCCTAGGATAGACCAGTTGGTAGATGCCACAGTGGGGCACGAGCTACTTAGCTTCATGGATGCATATTCTGGGTATAACCAAATACCCATGAACCCTGCTGACGAAGAGCACACTTCGTTCATAACGGACAAGGGGTTGTATTGTTATAAAGTGATGCCCTTTGGTTTAAAAAATGCAGGTGCCACTTATCAAAGGTTGGTGAACAAAATGTTCGCAAATCAAGTAGGAATGAACATGGAAGTATACGTGGACGATATGCTGGTGAAAACAAAGAAGGCGGGGGAGCTCACCAGCGACCTCATGGAAATGTTCAACACCCTTCGAAGGTATAGAATGAAGCTGAATCCACTCAAATGCACCTTCAGATTTTCGTCAGGAAAATTCCAGGGTTTCATGGTAAATTCCCGAGGTATCGAGGCTAATCCTGAAAAGATCAAGGCCTTGCTAGAAATGAGCCCACCATGAAGCAAAAAATAGGTGCAATGCTTACAGGGAGAGTGGCAGCCCTCAATAGGTTCATCTCAAGGTCTACTAACAAATGCCTCCCTTTCTTCAACATCCTAAAAAGGAACAAAAAGTTCGCTTGGGATGACGAATGCCAGGATGCCTTCACCAAGCTAAAGGAACACCTTGGGAAGCCACCCTTTTTGGCCAAGCCAGAAAAAGGGGAGAAGTTGTATTTGTATCTAGCTGTATCAGAGCATGCCATAAGCGCCGCCTTGGTCAAGGGGGAAAAGAAGCATCAGCAATCTGTCTACTATGAGAGTAAACGGTTGGTAGACGCAGAAACCCGGTACCCAGAAATAGAGAATTTAGCATATGCCCTGATAGTGGCTTCTCGAAAGTTGAGGCCCTACTTTCATGCTCATGCGATTGAGGTGCTCACCAACACCCCCCTACATCAAGTCTTGCACAAGCCGGAGACTTCGGAAGATTGTTAAAATGGTCGATTGAATTAAGTTAGTTCGACATCACTTACACCCTAAGGATCTCAATCAACGGGCAGGTACTTGCAGACTTTATACTTAAGTTTGCATACCGACCCCAAGAGGAAGGGGAAATAGAGGAGAACGAACCGACGCATGAAGAGGAAAGGCACCCTGAAGAATGGATCCTCCATGTAGATGGGGCGTCTAGCGAAGGGGGAGTCGGCGCTGGCATAGTGATGACGGGACCTGAAGGGCACAAGATGTATTGTGCCCTGAGATTTGGATTCGAAGCTTCCAATAATGAGGCAGAATATGAGGCGTTGTTGGCCGGCCTGTGGCTAGCTAAGGAGTTAAAGGTATCCCATTTGCATGTCTTTAGTGACTCGCAGCTGGTAGTGTTTCAAGTGAAGGGTGAATACCAAGCTAGAGGTCCAAAAATGCCTGCATACCTCACCAAGGTGAAGGAGTATATGGATCAGTTCAAAAAATACACGATAGAACAGATCCCCAGGGAGCATAACACAAACGCCGATGCACTCGCGAAACTTGCCTCCACACGAGACGAAGACACGCTTGAGTCCATATTGGTCGAATATCTCCCCAAGCCAAGCATAGCAGAAGAAAGGATCAACATGGTCAAGAGCTCTGAGGAGTCATGGTTTGCACCCATTGGGAGGTACATAAATGACGGGACCTTGCCTTTGGATAAAAAAGAGGCCCGCAGACTGATTTATAGAGCCGCCCAGTACACCCTAGTAGATGGAACCTTGTATAAGAGAGGCTTCTCTACCCCGCTCTTGCGGTGCATAGATAAGGGAGAGGCATCAAAATTTTTACAAGAGATACACGAAGGGGAATGTGGAAACCATGCTGGGTGGCAGTCCACGGTAAAAAAGGCCATCCTCCAGGGGTATTATTGGCCTACCATGGAGAAGGATGCGAGCGACTTCGCGAGAAGGTGTGACAAGTGCCAGAGACATGCGAATTACCCCCGACAGTCGCCAAATGAGCTGGTGAGCATGACCAGTCCATGGCCCTTCGCTGTGTGGGGGATTGACTTGATAGGGGCACTGCCAACAGGAAGAGGAGGAGCTAAGTATGCAGTGGTAGCAGTCGACTATTTCACTAAGTGGGTGGAAGCGGAGCCTTTAGTCAACATAATGGCTAAGCAGATCACCACCTTTGTCAACAAGTACATTGTTTGCAGATTCGGAGTACCTTACAAGATTATCTCCGAAAATGGAACGCAATTTGGAGGGATGTTCGAGGACTACTGCAAGGCAAAAGGAATCAGGAGGAGTTTCTCCACAGTAGTACATCCCCAAGCCAATGGGAAAGTAGAGGCCATCAACAAGATCCTGAAAAGGAACTTGAAAACTAAGTTGGAAAAGTTGAAAGGGTCTTGGGTCGAGGAACTCCTAAATGTGCTCTGGGCCTACAGGACCACCCTTCGTTCCACCACTGGGGAGACACCTTTCGCCTTGGCCTACGGCTGCAAGGCTGTCCTTCCGATAGAAATGAAGATTAACTCCATCCGCATGCAAGCATATGATGACCAGGCTAACATCACAGCATTGATCGGGAACTTGGACCTGCTGGAAGCCAAGAGGGAAAGGGCACAACTAAGGCTAGCCACATATCAGCAACGGGAAGCGAGGTACTACAATTCAAGGGTGCGAGAGAGAAGGTTCAAGGTAGGAGACTTAGTACTGAGGAAGGTACTCCCCAACACGCGGACCCGGGGGCGGGGGTATTGGGGGCGAACTGGGAAGGAACCTACCAGGTCACTCAGTGCATATCACCAAACACCTACAAACTAGCCCGCATGGATAACACCATTATACCTCGGGCGTGGAATGCGGAACACCTCAAGAAATACTACTAGTGAGACTTCTGCACCCATGGAAAGAAGACCTATGTTTAGTTTGTTCCCTGTTATGTTGACTTAGTAAGTAAGAATTAAAGAGGCTACCTGGGTAACCTCCTAATTAGATGTAACCCTTCCATATGTATGTCATTGTAACCCGCACGCTATGAATGAAACTGTTCGCCACTTTGCGTGACATTCTTCTTCCATATAGCACCCACCAAAGTGCCTACTGAAATAAATTTCACCAGACACTTGGGGGGTAGGACAGGAGGCAAAACATACAGCAAACAGGAGGATCGTAAAAAGGACTCCTCATATTAGAGGGAACCAAAAAAGGACCCTCTAACAGGAGGATCCTAAAAAGGACCCCTCATATCAGAGGGAACCTAAAAAGGATCCTCTATCAAGAGGATCCTAAAAAGGACCTCTCATAACAGAGGGAACCTAAAAAGGACCCTCTATCAGGAGGATCCTAAAAGGACCCCTTATTTCAGGGCCTTAAACGAGGTCCTTATAAAAAAAATGCGTGATGAACCCTAACAAACAGGGAGAAGACCTTGCAAGGCATCTCTTGAGTTCACAAGGATTAGCTACCCTTGTGAACATCAAGGAGGCCAAAAGGCCTTACAAAAAAAAAAAACTTCCAAATAAAGGCAAATGCTCCCGCAAGGGGAAAGGCCTCAGAAAGAGCACCCACCAATAAGCCTAGAGCGGCTACCAAGCCATCTAGCCAAAAACGGTCCTAAAAGAGACCCTTGCAAAAATAGTACTCTGAATAATGACGAGAAGGACGCTTCTCACAAGAAATAATAAGCGCGCGCAAAAATATATGAAAGGATAGCTAGAACCCAAGGGGTCAATATATCCTTATAAGAACAATCAAGAGGCACCAAAAAAGGACCTATTGAACCCTTTCACATGGGCACCAAAGGACCTCTAGCCTGATAAATAAAAAAGGGGAACCTACCAAACCCCATCATACGGGCTTAAAAAGACCTCGAACACAGAGGAATAAAAGATGAATAATTGCATATGTATATATATAAAAAAAAAAAGAGTTTTGGTAACATAACAAAACTTAAAAAAAAAAGTATTACAAGCACAATAAGGCTCGAACGAGCATACATCCACAGTGGACTAACTGGAAAAAATTATAAAATGACAATCTCAAGGCCTCCTGCCACGGGCGTTCCACCCAGCCGCCCGGGCAACGGCGTGCTCGCCAAAGGAGGAGAAATCAAAGTTAGGATCTTGCCTCCATACGCCATAAAGGGCGTGCTCTATGGACCTATACTCGATAGCTGCCTTGTCCGCCTCTAAGGAAGTGACCCTCCTCTGTGACGCAGCTGTAGCAGCCTTTGCACCCTCAAGTTCCGCCTCTAAGGAAGCGACCCTCTCCTACGACGCAGCCGTAGTAGCCTTGGCACCCTCAAGTTCCGCCTCTAAGCTGGTGACCCGTTCCTGCAACATCATGGCCTTGGCAATCACCCTCTTCTTATTTTTTGATGAGGAAGAAGCTTTCGCCAAGGCCTTCTCTAACTTAGACCTAGTTTCAACAAGTTCCCTCTCGAGCTCCTGGACCTGAACTGCAAGACGGTCCCTCTCAGCATTCGAAGTGGGAAGGTTGTGAGCTGAGTCGGCAAACCGCTGAGCCACTATATAGGTCTACACAAGAAAAATAACAACAACAATGATAAGTAACAAAAAAAATGAATAAATGGGATAAGGCCGACATAAGATGCATGAACTCACCCAAGCAGCGGAGCGCGTAAGAGCCTCCCCAAGATTCGACATAGCGAAACTCCCAAGATGACTCCAATCAGCTTCAGGGAGGTCTATGGCAATCTAGACATACCGCCGCCCGTAAGAGGCCGCCATGCGGCCCACCCAGGTGCCCCTTCTGAGCCAAGGGTACCTGGCTGAGTAAGGATAGATGACCCGCTCGCCGAAACAAGAGGGGGTGCAGGAAGATCAAAAAAATGAGCCCCCGGTAGATCGGGAGGGGGTACAGGAAGGTCGGGAAAGTAAGCCTCTGATGGACCGGGGTCGAAGGGAGCCTGAGGAAACGCATCAAAGTCCTTAGGATAAGGGCAAACGAAATGCCCCGGTATGTTCTGTTGATCCTGGAAGTGGGAATCCATGTTAGGGTCTAGAGGGGCAAAAGGAGGGCATCCCCCGAGGGATGAAGACAACTGGTGAGGTTGCCCGTGTCCAAGGGAGACTCCCTCCGGCACGCGCTCGGCCTCACCTTCATCCGAGCGATGCTCAGCCGAAGCAGCCTTCATCTTCTTTGACCCGATAATAGTCCACAACAACCCGGGATCCGAAACCGGAGACAACTTGTGAAAGTTGAGTTTTTCCACAGTGAATAGGTATGTAGCCCTTTTCTCGGCAGGGTTAGCATTGATGAGTGTATTCACCGCGTCCGCCTCCGACCCAATAACTCCAGGTATGGCGAAATGCTCTGCACGATTCACACAATTGTCGACACAAACATAAGTTATAAAACAGTAAGTTTCAAAAAGAAAAGAAAAAATGTGGCTTGAAGTACTTACTGGGAGCAGAACGAAAGTGCTCACGAACAGAAAGGGGGCCCTGCACAAAGAAAAAGTCCTGCTTCCAGGACCCCAGGTTGGACACAGCGCCCTCTATCAAGGGGAGTGAAGTATTGGATTTTTGCAGGAAATAAAAGCCCTTGGACTTAGGAGAGGGCATGGGATTGTACATGAAATGCACCTCTTGGGCTGTAGGAGCACGACGGACAAGTTCCATAAACGCGATGAAGAGGCAGCTCAAGGTCAGCCAACTGTTGGGTGCCAGCTGAAGTGGAGCGAGGTCAAAATAGTTGAGAACCGCGACGAAGAACGGGTGTAGTGGGATTGTACCACCCGCCTTCAGGATATGCTCACTCATAGCCACGTAGCCCAGATTTGGGCAGTCAGCCCGGCACTTGTCCGAAGGAACGTATAATGCGTATTCCGGAGGAACACGGTAATTATCTACTATTTCCATCAATTTATTTTCAGACACATGGGACACTAGGGAGGATGCCAATAGGGGGGCAGTGTCCTGGTCATCAGCAGCCACCTGTCATCGCCCTCTCTTCAGCATATCTGCAAAACCAAAAGAAAAAGGTGAGGAGGAGACAGAACACTTTGCCCTCCATTTTTTCTTCCTAGCAAGAGTCTTCCACCGAGGCACCGGCTGCGAAAGCGCTAAACTAGGGAAGATCGAAAATAAGGGTTGAGGAGAAGACGGGACAGCCCCATGATAGTCATTAGGAAAGAATGGGCTAGGAGGCTCAGGCGGGAGATGTCCCTCCATAAACTCCAACTCCATCTGCAAATCTAAAAGGGTCACCCTAAGGTTCGCTACATGGTCGTTAAGGTCAAGGGGGAAAGGTACTCCGTCTCCTCTCAACACCGAGTCAATTTCGCTCTCTACCACCCAAATTTTATGCCTAAGTTCAGCCATATGCTCAAGGTGATGAATACGGGCATGCTTTAAGGTGTCGTGGTCACGGTAAGGATTTTCCTCGGGGGACTCTGAGTCTGAAGACAAGTCAACAAACTCGACCCCTGGAGGAATGTCGAACGGACATTCACCTACCATGAGACCTCGTTCTGAAAGCAAAAAGGGTTCACGTATAAATGAGAGGATTGCTACAAAACACAAAGGATTGGGCTCAAAACCTCTAGGCACAAACGCTCTAAATGACCCACTACGGGGTATGAATAAAGGGGCATGCAACAAGATTAACTCACGACAAGCGCAGGCCAAAATACCCCATCCCGAGCAATGCTAATTTGGACCTAATGAACATAAGGAAAAAAGAAAATATACCTTAAGCAGGTAAAATAAGGCACTGTCGTGGTCAAAAGGAGGTTGAGGGCCAAAAGTACCATCACGGTCAAAAAGAGCCAAATGGTCGAAAGTACGCGTCTGCAAAAATAAACAGAGAAGATGTGTTAGCCTTCAAATATCTGAAGGGGTATAGACATACAAAAATGAACTCAAATAAAAAAAATAAAAATAAAAAGATAGTAAAAGTGAGGTTGTGGAGGATTGAACCCCCTTCCTCTTGAAAGGAACAAGGATCTAAAAACCACTAGGCCAAGGAGATGGAGTGTAAGTAATAGGCTAGCTGTGAAGGCTTATTTATAGGAGCCGCGGGCTTATCTCAACCATCGAACAAAAGGCGTGATCAATGGTCAAGAGGGGAGCATGGCACTTGCCTTGGGATCTGCAGAGCACAATAATAAGCCTACATTCACCCTCAAAATCTCGTAGACATCCTGAGTGCATCACACCATGAAGTCTACAAGAGAGCCTAAAGACCCTCTCCTAGACTGGGGGGCAAGTGTAGACGTGCAAGATTCTGTACTTGTGAAAGGTCTAAGGCACCCATTAAAATCCCCTAAATGCCTAAATATAGGCCTCGTAAGGGCCATCTCGTGAGGGCCTCACGCCCAGCAGCCACGCCTCGCTAGAGGCGTCTCGCAAAGGCAGCGCGCCACCACTCGGCCTGCCCAGATGCTCCACCTCGCGAGGGTAATCTCACGAGGGCCTCACGCCCAGAAGTCGCGCCTCGATGGAGGCGTCTTGCGAAGGCCTCGCGCTCAGCAGCCACGCCTCGCGAAGGCCGCGTGCCACAACTCGGCCTGCCCAGATGCACCACCTCGTGAGGGGCGTCTCGCGAGGGCCTTGCACCCAGCAGTCATGCCTCGATGGAGGTGTCTCGCGAAGGCCTCACGCCCAGCAGCCGCGCCTCGCTAGAGGCGTCTCGCGAAGGTCGCGTGCCACAACTCAGCCTGCCCAGATGCACCGCCTCGCGAGGGGCGTCTCGTGAGGGCCTCACGCCCAGCAGCCGCGCCTCAATGGAGGCGTCTCGCGAAGGTCGCATGCCACCACTCGGCGTGCCCAGGTGTTCCGCCTCACGAGAGGCATCTTGCGAGGGCCTCGCGCCCAACAGCCACGTCTCGCTGGAGGCGTTCCGCGAAGCCTTGCATCATGCCTCCTCTTGGTGCACTCGACCCTACCAGACCTCATTCGCACCTCCCCAAAATTGGTTCACTATAGGGGTCTTATCTCACCCGTTAAGATTAGCTCCAACCACTGGGCACCACTCTTACGATAAGTCCAACAAGAGGTAAAATCATGGATCTCTCTAACACACCAATGAGGGTGAATTGGAAGGGCCTCATAGTGATTCACACCAAGTCAGAAGAAGTACGGACATTATGACCATGCCAGATAAGTAGTGGTCGTATGAGTAGAGTACTAGTTTTGATCCCCACCAGGCAATCTCTAACACTCGTACTCAATAAGTAGTGGAGACATCCCCACGAACTCTGACCATGTACTGGAGCCGACACCACTACCCCTGAGGCCACTCTCCTGATGGTGTACTCATGTACCATCTGGTCCCCTAGACCACAATGTATCAGGGGCCATTAGAGCCCACTATAAAAGGAACCCCACTTCCACTTGGAGGGGGGTTGGACAAAACACTATAGCACTACACCATAAAAAATACAAGTTCATTTCACCATTTTATTTCTGCAACTATTCTTTGAGTTTCTGATTAGATATTTGAAGTTTTTCATTGATAAGCTCTATATTTCAATTTTTCTAACTTAACTTGGTTGACGAGTTCTCACCGTCAACACCCAGCAACTTCCTCAAGGTTTACAATAGCAACTCCCGGAGTCGCAGGATCAGGTGTCACAATGATGGTGGGAGGAGTGGTTGGATTGTCAACATAGTCATCTAGAATCCAGTGACTCTGAGTCTGAATCTGCCTTGGAGACCCTCAGTCTCTCCTTAATAAACGTCAGGATCTGACTGATTGCATCCATGATCATTGACTGGTTCTTCAAGAAGGTCTCCTATCGACCCTCGACTCTATCCAATCGCTCGATCAACTCGGCTAGAATAGAGGCTGAGGCTGGGGCTGCAACTGGGGAAATAGGAGGGGTGGGACCTACAACCTCCTCCTCCTCATCAGCCTCCCCGAGATCCTATCCAAGCCCTGGATAAAGGGGAAGATCTCCTTCTGTCATTAATAAATAAAAGTCCTTTTCTGATGGTCGGGGCATCAATATCGGAAGGAGGATCAACTGTAAACAACATAAAACATTTGGTTAACTCAAATAATCATAAAAGATAAGCATATAGATAAAAATAATTATTTAATGTCAATCAAATATAACTTCCATTCTTCTTTGATAACATCGGTGAGAGGGCATACTTGGTGAAATCCTTGTTCTTCCGATGCGACCAACCAAGCATCCTCGGGACCCTGTTTCCCGAGCTCACAATCAACTCCGTCGCAAGCTGCTGAATAGCCTCATATGCCCAATACTGTAAGGTCGGGGCATAACCATACATACTGTACTTGGACTCTTGCTGCACTTGGCATTCTTCTTGTTCTCATAGTTTTCCTTTTGCTTCAGCATGTTTTTCTTACAAGACTATAAAAGCCTCTTATAAGAGTACTTCCCCATGGATAGCTGAAGAAATAGTCTACATCCTCAACCATTTTCAGAATATCTCGCCATATATGCAACTTGCCCTCTATGGCATTTAGAACCCTAATGCGTGTCATTAACTGTACCAAATTTAATTATTGATTTTATTAATTCCTTATACCCACTACTTTAGTATAGCGGTAAATAAGGGTCGAACCCACGAGGACTACTATTCAATTTATTATTCAAAAGACAAAAAGTTAATAAAGAAGGTGCTTTTGAAAATAAAAATAAAAATAAGTAAAAATAAAGTTAATAGTTAAAATAGTTAAGAGGTCATTCTCGACCACTAAATACTCATTCAAGCATTTCAATAATAACATTGATCTATATTCCCAATTAAACTATTAACCCCTCAGATAACACTTAAGCAGTCAATTATCTTAGTTTCCCTATTATAATTAATTAAAGTTAAGCGCTCTTAATTAACATTTTTTACCAAGCAATAAACTCATTAAGCATGCAATCTATTTAACCTAAGAAAAGCATTACACTCTGTGGAAACAAATTAATCTATGCAGCAAATTCATTTAACCTAGATTCTATTTTTCATCACAATTAAAATACCTGTCACAATACCTTAATTGCATTTTATTACTCTACTTAGAATCCTAAACTATTAGGCGAATAGCAATCATAAGATGATAGTAGAATAATGCAAAACCCTAATTATCTGTCGTCCAAACAAGATCCATGACATTCAAATAGAAAAATAGAAGCAATTTAATATAAGGAAATTGAAGATCAATGAAAATTATTAAAACCAAGAAATCATATTTAAGGCTTTGAAATCACTCTTAACAATAAGTACAACAATAAATAAAAAATAAAATTACTAAAAGAAAAAGAGTAGAAGAGAATGTCTCTCTAAAATAGAGAATAGATAGTGTGTTTTCAAATAGAGATAGACATTTATTTATAATAGTCTCGTACTAACTAAAACTAATCAAAATAAAATTTAAAACTTAAAACTTAAACTAAAACTAATAGATATTAATTTTCTTTTAATATTATTGTGATATCTCCAATTTTCAAATTTGGAGTCAAAATATCTGCTTGTTGGTTGCAAAATTGGAGTTTGAATATGATATTTTCGTATTCCTCAAGAAACTGCATTTTCCCCCGTAACTAATCGTATTTTGGTCATATCTTACTCAATATAAATTTGATTTGGACGATTAAATACGTTTTAGAAAGCTTAGAAAAATATCTACAACTTCTATTTCTGAAAGAATTTTCAAAATATGGCTGGAACAATCTCAAAATTGCTTCTGAAGTTTCAGCTCCAGCTCTGTCCCAAACTCTTGTTCACATTTCAATATTTTATTTTCTTCATAAAAATACACAATTTCCTATAAAACCAAATAAATAAAGTAAAAATTAAATATTTCCAAATAAAAAATATATATTTAATTAAATTTAGAAATATTGATTCAAACTTAATTTATTTTTATATTAATAAATGTGTATTTTTACTCTTAAAATTCCTTTTAAACCCAAACTCACAAAATGCCAAAAATAAAATTAAAATCATTAAAATAACTAAAAACTAACAATTTCTAAGCCTAAAGAAATTAAAAATATATGATCAAAATTGAACTTATCAAATTCCCCCACACTTAGATTTTGGTAATCCCTTAGCAAACACAAAAACTAAAACTAAACTAAACGCAAACAATAAAAATATAAAGTCATGGTCTTGTCAAAAATAATATTCGTCTCAAAGATTGCATAAATATATAATTCCAAGAAAAATCTAGATTCACAATCCTTAGAATTTCAACTTAAGTATGATTACCTCTTAAACCCAATTCTTGTATGTATGTGCACAATTAAATTCACTATATCACTTGCACCCAAATCAATTTATACATGCCAAAACTAATTAAAAGTGTCTCAAATATATAGATTTATTATTAAGAATATCCACTCCATAGGCTTATTACCAAATCATTCTCCACTAATGTAAGTACACTTAATCAAAGGATCAATAGGACTTATTAGGATTATAATGTATGACTAAGGTTAACGGTAGATGAGAAAGACAATTTAGGTTCAAATCACACCATAGCATACAATTTTTTCTACTTTAAACCCTTACAAATATTCCCTAACAATTAACAAAAGATTTACTTTTCTCTTCTTCTATTTTTTTTTCAAACATAAATCTCACTATTTCCCCCACACTTGAATTATTGCAAGTATTTTTTTTTCTTTCTTTCTTTCTTTTTTTCATTGAATTTCTTTTTTTTTTCATCTTGCAAATTTTTTTTCTAGAGGAATAGTGGATTTTATACATTTATAGCATAACCCCAATACAAAACCTTAATTTCAATACTTTCCATCTTTACAACTCCTTCACAACAAATAACAATCAATCACTATATCTATGGTGTTACGGGTTTAAAGATAAGGATATATTTTTTTTCCATAAGGCTCATGTATAAGGGTAAAATAAGAAAAACAAAAGGATATCAATAAAGCTCAAAATTGGTAACTAGGGGATAAATAAATAAGGTAGGTTTGAAAGGCTCAACTGCTCCAAAGAAATTGCCTAAATCATATTTGTAATCATATGTAACTTATAAATTTCGCCTCAAATGATCATCTAATAAGTTCTAGAGTGGTAGAGACTAAACAAAAATATTATCTTAGCATGCATAAATTGTTAGGAAACTTATATAGGATCTTTATTTATTTTCATGTAGATCTAATATTAAACAAATTAATATGAGATAACCTAGAACATGTTTCTAAAATTGAATTCAAAGAGAAACAAAGACAAGAATACTTACAGTATACGCAGCGGAATGAAAGAGTCCTTCCTTCAGTTTCTCTAACTCTTGTATCATCTCTGTCGTAGAGTATTATCAAGAAACTGAACCGAACTTCTATTTTCTTTACAGTCTTCCAATGTATCCTTAGAATCACCTAGACTAGTGTGGGCAATTCTCAACACATGAGATAGATATAGAGAGAATAAGAGAAAATAACAAAGAGACTTAGAAAAGGACTTGTGTTTAGAGAGTATCTAAAACTATTAGAAAATCAGTGATTAAACTTATCTGTCGTCTCAGAAATCTTAACTAATGACTTCTCTCTATGCACTCATTTTATAGACTCAATTAGGCCATTTAATTTAATTAAAAATCAATAAAATAATAGTCATTTTAAAGCCCTAGGTCGAAATTATCATGGGCTTTAGGCCCGTGAAATTTCCCATTTGATTATAAGCCCATTGGACTTAAAAACAAGGCCTATATTATTTTCTATTGATTTAATTAATTAAATAATCATTTAAATCCTTTATCAAATTAATTATTTATAATTTGAACCTTGATTTACACTTATTTATTAATTTAGATACCAATTTATCTTAATTAATAAATATGTCATGATTTCTCTTTTCTTTTCAAAATTACATAACTCTGTGAAACTATCCAAAATTGATCTGGTCAACTTTGATAATTCTAATTGATAATTAAATCAATTAATTGAGACTATCTAGATGATTTTATCCAAGGTACAATGGGGACCATGGGCCTATGAAATCAAGCTCCAATAAGTTATCATAAATCTAACAAATAAATTTACTAACTTATTAATTCCTCGTGACTCCACTATAGACTTGGAATTGCACTCTTGAATTCATAGAACGCTCTATAACAAATATAGATACGCTATTAATTATCCATTGTTACAACTATAATTGTCACTCAATCCTCTATAGATGGACTACAATGAGATAGGACTAAAATACTGTTTTACCCCTCATTGTATTTTATCCTTAAAACACTTAGTTCCTTGTAAATAATATTTCAGTAAACTAATTTAATTACTGAAATGAGATCTCTATCATTTAACACCTTGAACCAAACTAAAAGGAAACCAACATTTCACTTCTACATCAAAAGCTATAGATGTTCATATCTATGATTAACACTCCCACTCAATTATACTACCGAGTTCCCAAGATGCTATGGGCTAGGGCGTAGGGTAAGCTGGTAACAAACAAGTCAAAGAACTCAAATAATACAATCAGTTAGAATACTGACCACTCAGAATTGAGATTGAATTGACCTATGGTCAACTATATGATATGACTAGAATAGATAATAACTGTATGTTTACTTATCTTATCAACTGTCAATATCGGTCTTGTCCGGTGTAACAAATACATCCGATCTTATCTACTTTGCTAATGTTTTGGAAAGAACATAACACTGTAATGTGTAAGTAGATCATATTGTAGATTGACAAGTCAGTGTAAATCCTGTGCACTGACTAATCTTAGGACTAACTTATTTTGAACATACAATCATATTTATATTCCACTGTGATTACGTCACTATAAATAAGATTAGCTATATGCTCGGGATTTAATAGAAGTTTATATTAAATAAATAATCATGAAAATAAAACATGTGAGCAAAGTGATTGACCAAGTCAAAAAATGATTTCTATTCTTTTATTGATAATAAATGGGATTACAAAGAATTTGGGTTTTAATTAGGGCATAAAACCCCAACATAAATCTCTCTAAGTACTAGCAACTTAGTAAATTCAATTATGTACAAATTTAAAAATTAAGAATCAAATCTAAGAAGTAATCAAAACAAAAGTCAAGCACACAATTCATCCAAAATCTATTATTCTCCTAAAATCATATCAATCATGTAATGCCCCAAATTTCCTAATAAGGTTTAGGACCTTGATTAGGAGGCCGGGAGGGCCATAATTGATTTATTATAGTATTTAATGATTATATGCATGTTTACGTGAATTATATTATTATATGATGGTGGATGCATGCATATGGGAGAATTTATTATTGTGAGGGTATTTTGGTAATTTGGCCACTGTGGGCGTAATTGAATATTTTGGGTGCATGATTGTGATTAATTAATATAGCCACATTATAAGGTGGATTGGTTCGAGCTTATCGACATGAGACGATCATGAGATGCAAGTGTTCGGTCTAGTCATAATGGGTTTAGTTCGGGGCTCGGGGTGAGTCTCGGGGTGGAATTGATGATTAGAGCATTACCGGGAATTAAAGGGTAATGGGATATGATTTATTGGTATTTGGGAATATTGAGAATAGTGGGAATTATAGAGCGTTAATTATAATTAACGAGATAAACGGGAAAGGACGGTTTTACCCTCGGAAGCTTTTAGAGGGGTTTATTTGGCTTAGGGGCATTATGGTCTTTTGACCCTAAGGATATATATAACTTAGGAGGGCTGTAGAAGAACAGAATAAAACAGAGCCATTTCTTCTCCCTTCCCGTACACAATTTTCTCCATTATCTCCCTTGGTGTTCTTGAGGCCATCTTGAGGTTTTGAGCTAGGAATTCAAAGGGCTGAAGTTGAGGACCTGGTTTAGCTATTAAGGAAGGTTCAAACTGGTTCCAATGTGAGTTCTAGTCACTTACTTCAGGTGATGCTCTATTTTCAAGCTTTGGTTTTCAGCTTTTGATTCTTGTTAGAAGTTTGGATTCAAAGGGGTTTTGATGGATTATAAGATTGGGTTTTGATGAGGGGAGGGTATGGGTGTTGTCTAGGGTTTTAATTGTATGTTAGGATGAGGTTTTATGAAGGTTTAAAGGATTGGTTTGAGAAGATATCGCACAGGGGAAAAACTGGTTCGTGTTTGGTCGGTTGCTGGTCTGGGCTGAGCGCCGCGGCGCAGCAGGGGAGCGTCGCGGCCCTTAAGGCCAATTTTTCTAAAATGTGGTTTTTAGCTTGGGGATTCAAACCATAGGCCTCGGGGTTGGACCTAGTACCCGGTTGAGTAGTATTTGTTGTCTCGGGGGCTGGGTTTTGGTTTGGGAACCCTCAGTGATCATTTTTATTGATGATACCTTATATTTGGTTATGACTAGGTGACCGCTAAAGGACTAAAAGTTGATCGTTCTCAAGGGTCGTTCTCTTAATCGTTCTAGCTCAAATCTGAGGTAAGAAAACTGCACCCTGTGTATATGTGACATGCATGGCTATTAATGATGCATGTTGGTTGATTATTATGTATGACATGCATGGCTATTCTTGATGCATGTTGGTTGACTATTATACGTGACATGCATGGCTGTTATTGGTGCATGTTGGATTGCTGGATATATTGCATATGATGCTTGAGAAACATGTGGTTAAGACTTGCTTTGTATACTGGGTATGACATTGTTCAGAGCTTGAGCCTCTGTGATTGTATATGGTCCTAATTGTACTGGCATCTGTTAGAAAGCATGCTAAATACCTTGTCTATGGATATTGGGCATGTGATATATGTTTCGTGGCATGGCTTACCTGTGTATGGCGCTGACTTATTAGTCAGAATCGACAATGGTGTCAGATCCGTCTGTGAAGCTGTGACTCATTAGTTAAGTTCACCACGGGCTGAGCACTGGTCGCGTTTTACCGACCCAAGGGTCAGAAGTGGCAGAGCGTTGTGAACGCCGGGCCGATTAAAGATTAGATCTAATCGAGGTCGGCATTGAATGACTCATATGGGGTATTAATGCTGGATCGACCGGAAGGTCAATGAGAACTCTAAGCGCTTGCCTGGTCTATGACCAGATGTTTATGGCCAAGGTATATGACCCCGGTGGCTGTTTGTCACATGGCCAAGGGACGTTGTCTATAGCACGACTCTAGGGTTAGGAGGAAGGTTATGTTGGTGACCATTCACCATGCACCTGTCCTAATCAAACTTACGAAAGGATCACTTGTCAGTTAAGCCCTGGTGACCCTATCGTCACATGGCTAGAAGGAGCGATGCTCATTATTGTGACTTTTGGCTATTGTCACCTATTTGCTTGGACTGATAGTCCTGAATGGTTATTATGATCGTTGTTGAGACTATGTCACGCTTATTGTGTTTTCTTGCTGGGCTTTGGCTCACGGGTGCTATGTGGTGCAGGTAAAGGCAAGAGGAAGCTGGACCATCCTTGAGTTGGAGAGCTTAGGTGATGATGTGTACATATGCAGCTGCTCGTCCGCCACGGCCGAGGTTTAAAGTGGAACTAGGGTTGAACCTTGTTTTGCCGCTTAGAACGGCCTGTTGTAAATATTTTCTGTAATAAACTCTGAAACTTTATTTTCGGGATCCCAATGTATATATTAAACGTTCTAGTGAAACGTTACAACCTAACCAAAATGTTTCATCCCTAAATCGCTAATCATACCTAGATCACGTTTTTGGCCAAATGACTCGATTAGCGAGTTTAGCACTGTTTACAAGGCACACCGTAACGGTCCCTGGAGTTTGGAGCGTTACAAATCACACTCCAAAAATCTTATCATACACTAATTACTTCCAACTTAACCATGCTTTTTTTAAACTAAAAAATATATATAATATGACAATTTTTCTCCCCCCACACTTAATATAAGCATTGTCCTCAAGGCACAAATTAAATAAAAATCAATGCAAGATAAAAATATAAGGGTAAGAAAAACTCCCGCAAATGCTTTGTTTAACGTCGTTAGCTCTACTGAATCTTGCTCATGTGGTTATTATGTTGGGTCATATCTATTTGTTTCTTGTGAGACATTGAATGAATTGAAAAACGATTGATAGTACATCGTTGTGTCTCCAACTGAATTCTATGAAAGTCCTAAAAACATAAACCACAACTAATAGACCAAGTTAGTGAAAAGGAAAAAAACGAATAACAAATTAAATAAAATAGTCCCCGGAAATGGCGCCAAAAATTTGATGGGTGTCGTTAACTGTACCAAATTTAATTATTGATTTTATTAATTCCTTATACCCACTACTTTAGTATAGTGGTAAATAAGGGTCGAACCCACGGGGACTACTATTCAATTTATTATTCAAAAGACAAAAAGTTAATAAAGAAGGGGTTTTTGAAAATAAAAATAATTAAAAATAAAGTTAATAGTTAAAATAGTTAAGAGGTCATTCTCTACCACTAAATACTCATTCAAGCATTTCAATAATAGCATTGATCTATATTCCCAATTAAACTATCAACCCCCCAGATAACACTTAAGCAGTCAATTATCTCAGTTTCCTTATTATAAGTAATTAAAGCTAAGCGCTCTTAATTAACCATTTTTACCAAGCAATAAACTCATTAAGCATGCGATCTATTTAACCTAGAAAACGCATTACACTCTATGGAAACAAGTTAATCTAGGCAATAAATTCATTAAGCATGCAATTCATTTAACTTAGTATCTATTTTTCATCACAATTAAAATACATGTCACAATACCTTAATTGCAATTTATCACTCTACTTAGAATCCTAAGCTATTAGGTGAATAACAATTCTAAGATGATAGTAGAATAATGCGAAACCCTAATTACCGGCCGTCTAAACAAGATTTTACAAGATCCTTGACATTCAAATAGAAAAATAGAAGCAATTTAATATAAGAGAATTGAAGATCAATGAAAATTATTAAAACCAATAAATCATATTTAGAGCTTTGAAATCACTCTTAACAATAAGCAAAAGCAATAAATAAAAACTAAGATTACTAAAAGAAAAAGAGTATAAGAGAATGTCTCTCTAAAATAGAGAATAGATAGTGTGTTTTCAAATAGAGACAGACATCTATTTATAATAGTCTCATACTAATTAAAACATCAAAATAAAATTTAAAATTTAACACTTAAACTAAAACTAATAGATATTAATTTTCTTTTAATATTATTGTGGTATCTCCAATTTTCGAATTTGGAGTAAAAATATATGCTTGTTGGTTGCGAAATTGGACTTTAAATCAGATATTTTTGTATTCCTCAAGAAACTAAATTTTTCCATGCAACTAATCATATTTTGGCCATATCTCACTTGATATAACTCTGATTTGGACGATTCAATACGTTTTGCAAAGCTTAGAAAAATATATACAACTTTTATTTATTAAAGAATTTTCAAAATATGGCTGGAAAAGTCTTAAAATCGCTTCTGAAGTTTCAGTTCCAGCTTTGTCCTAGACTCTTGTTCACATTTCAATACTTTATTTTCTTCATAAAAATACACATTTTCCTATAAAACCAAATAAATCAAATCAAAATTAAATATTTCCAAATAAAAAAAAATATATTTTTAATTAACGTCAGAAATATTGATTCAAACTTAATTTATTTTTATATTAATAAATGTGTATTTTTACTCTTAAAATTCTTTTTAAACCCAAACTCACACATTACCAAAAACAAAATTAAAATCATTAAAATGACTAAAAACTAACAATTTCTAAGCCTAAATAAATTAAAAATATGTGATCAAAATCGAACTTATCAAACCCCCTCAACCAACAAACATAGACCAAGCTTGTACACATCTTCCACAGCAGTACAAGTCTTGAAAGCATTGTCCACCTGTGAGAGCTTTACTTTCTCAACATCATTGAAATACTCTTTTATCAAGTGGTCGATGAGATTACGCTTCTCCAACTCTTCTGGTGACGGGAAGGTACTGAAATTCAACCCCGTCACCAAGGCAAACTCTCACGTGTCGAATCTACAAGACTTCGACCTAAAAAATAAATGCACCTCATCTTCTTTATTACTGGCAATTTTCCTCAAAAGCAGCTAATGCACAAAAACTCCTAAGAAATTAAACTTTGAAGCCAAAAAGAGTTGCTTGAATAGGATTCCTTAGACCTTTCTATTAGCCCGAGGTCCACAAACCTAGTCTTAATGTGATTTAAAGTGCTACTACCTCGATATGTGACTCAACCAAGAAAGTGATCTACAAACGGAACAAGCAACTTAGGCATCTGCAACAACAAATGAAAACAATTGGTAAGAAAACAGAATCGGGAAATAATTCAAAAAATTTCATCAAAATATGAAATAAACACTGTCAACTTTCTTATATCGAATTGTTATCGAGCTATACATCGAGCCTCTATCGAACTGTCATCGAGCCACTATTGAAACTGATCTTTTTGGTTACCATCGATCTTATATCGAGCTAATATCAAGCCATATCGAGCTTAACTATATCAACCCCATCGAGATTGACTCATATGGCTCCCATCGAGCTCATCTTGAGCTTCTATCGAACCCCATCGAGTTCATCAAGCTAACATCGATCCCTATCGAGCTCTAATAGAGCTCAATGTAAACCTAATGTGTATATCTAATTGAGCTTGCATCAAACCCATCGAACAAAATCGAAAAAACCAGAGAAAACCCCAAACCTTTGAATTTCCATACCCATTCCACATATCTCGAATAAACATGATTTTACCTACAAAAATGGATGAGGGTTCATGATTTTACCTTAAAATCGACTGTGAGGTGGTTCAATGGAGGCTCTTTGTTTGATTTGAAGTTGTGGTGGAGGAGGAGCTCTGCACTATCGATTGTGGGTCTCGGTTTTCACTGTCGACGGGAGGAGCTCTGTAAGTGGAGGAGCGCCGGAGTGTTGTCGCCGAGATGCAGTTGGAAATCCAAGGTAAATGGGTAGATATATGGATTTTGGGTGTGGAATTTTGTGAATTTTCTTCTTCGGGCTCGAGAGAGAGAATCAACAGAGAGAGAGAGAGTGAGAGATTTGGGGAGAAAAATGAGAGGGGTATATTTGGTATTCCATGAATGTTTAGCACCAAATTGAAAAAGTGAATAATACTAGTATTTTTTTTTGTAATAGGACACACTATTACGCATAGATAGTAATATTTACCCTGTAAAATGAAATAGAAATTTAATAAATTGTTTACTTGTGTACATTGAAATATACATTTCTTTATATCTTGACAGTAAAGTAAGCATGATTTCAAAACATGAATATTCTTAAATGCAAATTTTATTTTATATTTTTGACAAAAAAATGCAAATTTTAATTTATTCTTATGACAATGTTTTTTTAAGGAATGACAATGTTTTTTTAAATGAACATACACATGAATATTTGCAAAGATAAATTTAGTATTAAAATGTATTAATTTTGAATTAATTTTTTGTTCAATCCCTTCGCTGAGCACAATTTTTGAGTTCGACACTTAATAAACATACTAGTTAAATTAATTATTCATATCCACATAAATGTATATATCGAAAAACAACAACATTGTTTATTGATGTACGTTTCGTCAACCTATAAAACTTTTTTTTTTCTGTTTTTATCATGAAATGTGCATATATTTTTTTAATAACATGTAATTAATATGGTTGATTTTATATTTTATATTTATTTGATATCATTTTATATATATAATATGTCCTTGATTTAAGGCATTAATAATGTATACCATGTATATATATATTTTTTCATGTTTGGTATTTTCTTAGCTTTTGTTGTATGCGAATAAAAATTGCCTTTTTAAAAAAAAAAAAAACAGAGATTAAAATTGTTGTGTAAAAGTCTTTTGGGGAACTCCATGAAATGACCCTATTTTATAGGGTAATACTAACTCCAACCCTATATTAATGTTTCTCATATTTTTAACCTTATACCCATGTGAAAAGACTAGCTTACCCTTATTAACATTAGGCTTCTTCCTCCCATTTTTTCCCTTCCCATTTCGTCTTCAGCCCCTTCTCTCTCTTCCTTCTCTCTCATAAAGAGAATAAACACTCTTCCTTCTCCCTCTCTCTCAAATCATCATCAAAGAGAATCATCACAAATTTTCTTCTCACGAAGCTTTGGAAAATGATGTAATCTATCATAATTTTTTTTTTCTTCTCACCCAAGTTGAAGAAGATTGAAGATTCTCACAAACTTGAAGAAGTTTGAACATTTGATTTGATAATGAGTAAGTTTTTATTTATTTATAGGTTATGGGTGTCTTGTGTAATAGTTTAAATGGAATTTTGGAACTACCATACACTAAAAAATCTGTGAAAAGAAATCATTTTATGTTGAGATGACGAATTTTCGAATGATTTTCGCGATTTAGGTCACTGTGTTCACACTTTGTTCACACTTGGTTCACATTTTCGCGATTTAGGTCACTGCGTTCACACTTTGTTCACACATTATTCACACTTTGTTCACACATGATTCATACTTGGTTCAGACTTGGTTCACGAGTACTTAACACATAATTCGCATTTGGTTCACATATGATTCACACTTGGTTCACACATACTTCACACTGGGTTCACACACAGTTCACACACGGTTCACACATGTTTCACACTTGGTTCACACATGCTTGCTTCACACATTTATTTCTTATTTCTTTTGGCTAGTTTTACCTAATAACCTTTGGATTTTGAACCTTTTGTCATATGTTGTACAGGTCAAACACATATAAATATTGTGGTGTTATATAATGGATCGTGGGAACAAGTTTTGAACGAAGTTTGGTCATTTAGTGCTAAACAAAGCAAGGGTATGAAGGTGCCAAAGACTATCACTTACAATAGTCTTGTTGATCAATTGTATACTTTAATCGGAGCTGACAAGTCTCGTATTGATCTTGACTTAAATGTAATCTATCATTTTGGAAGTAAAGGTATTCCTCCATCTTTGATTAGTAATGATGATGATGTTGCTTTTTTTCTTGAGGAGATAGGAACATCTATCAATCATCGGACACCCCTATGTCAATTGGTTATATTCCCCCAGGTACACCGTTAACTGTATCCTTTATAACTCAAGTATGCTTTTCTTATAAATTAGGATTATTTAGATCAGTAGCATTTTATTTAAGCATGGAGCATTTGTTTTTAGTCAAAAAAAACTTATAATAAAGAATACTGTGATAATGTAACAATTTGAGTTGCAATGTGAAACAGAATATGGACAGGGGATTGAAGTATCAGTTAAAGGAGATGTATATAGCTTTGGTGTAATTCTTCTTGAGATGATATCCAGAAAGAGACCCACAAGTAGTTTGTTTCAAGATGGGCTTGATCTGAGGAAATGGGTACTTTCTTGCTGCCCAAACAACATTTCTGATATTATTGACATCACTCTAAAAAAGCAGGCCACCATAGAAGGCTTAGTTGGCAGTGTAGAGAGGCTTGAGGAATGTTGCAGTAGTTTGCTTCATGTGGCATTGTCATGCACAGAAGACAACCCTCATCAATGACCTCTGATGTCTTCAGTTGTAAATATGCTGCTGAATATTTGAAAGGAACTGTGATTTGAAGCTTCAAATAGAAATAAAGAGTTACAATTGTCAGAAGAATGAAGAAAAGTCACACAACTTTATAGAGGCAATAGATGTCAGTTACAGAGTTTTTCAATCAATGTTAGAGGACTTTATATAAAAAAATTTCAAAGGGTTAAACATATATGATCAGAAAGGATTAAGTTGTCTGTGAATTTGTGACTTATGTTGGGAATGATTCATTCAAGTCTTTGTAATGTAAATTGTTTTCATCTTCCTTCTTGGTTCTTGGCTCTGTTTTTGCTATCAAAATAAATGAAACAGAAACTTGCCTGCTCTAGGCATGTATTGCTTAAATTCTGTCTACACTGATTTAAGTTTTAAAAAAGGGAGGGCAAAGTGATACTTGAAAAGAACATAGTAGTATTCCACTAAGTTTTCTTTACTATTAAAAAAAACAATTCATTGAAGTGTTCCAACTAAAATCGATATATTTGGTCATTAAAGTAAAAAAAAAAACAATTGATTATTGTTAGTTGGATGCTTATCAAAGAAACAATAACCACTTTGAGGATTTTCTTTGAAAACTACATTACTCAGTTCAATTTAACATTAATATAATATAAAGAGAATTTCTACATCACTCAAAATTAGCTAAGTGTTAAACCAATAACAGGTAAAAGCATGTATGCCTACTTCATTAAGAAAGGCCAACAGTACAGTACAAAGATCAAGACCAGCAGCTATTGGTGGTGGTTGAAATAGTGACATAGGCTGCTATCACGTATCAACTAGTGTATCTGTCATATAATTATGATAGAAAATTTTGGTATCTAATCAAATCCAAAGTATCTAGTAGTAGATGAGAATTAATGAAGTGGCTTCAAGTCCCATGGTCATTTCAAATCTTAGTCACAATAAAGAGAAATAAATCAACTATAAAAAAAATGCGTCTCAAGAAATTAAAGACTAATTGTGTCAAAATCTCTTCAAAGACTAATTACAGGCCATTAAAGATAATATCATTTCTTTTTCTTTCTTTCTAGGAAGTCAAAGATATACTCAAATAAGCAAATATATATATATATATATATATTTATAGACAGAGTATTGCTATGTAGCACCAGTGCTACTATTATTATTGGTCCAATAATTGATAGGCGTTCCTATCTCATCAAGAAAAAAGCAACATCATCATCATTACTAATCAAAGATGGAGGGATACCTTTACTTCCAAAATGATAGATTATATTTAAGTCAAGATCAATACGAGACTTGTCAGCTCCGATTAAAGTATACAATTGATCAACAAGAATATTGTAAGTGATAGTCTTTGGCACATTCATACCCTTGCTTTGTTTAGCACTAAATGACCAACCTTCGTTCAAAACTTGTTCCCACGATCCATTATATAACACCACAATATTTATATGTGTTTGACCTGTATAACATATGACAAAAGGTTCGAAATCCAAAGGTTATTAGGTAAAACTAGCCAAAAGAAATAAGAAATAAATGTGTGAAGCAAGCATGTGTGAAACATGTGTGAACCAAGTGTGAAACGTGTGTGAACCGTGTGTGAACTGTGTGTTAACCCAGTGTGAAGTATGTGTGAACCAAGTGTGAATCATATGTGAACCAAATGTGAATCATGTGTTAAGTACTCGTGAACCAAGTCTGAACCAAGTATGAATCATGTGTGAACAAAGTGTGAATAATGTGTGAACAAAGTGTGAACGCAGTGACCTAAATCGCGAAAATGTGAACCAAGTGTGAACACAGTGACCTAAATCGCGAAAATCATTCGAAAATTCGTCATCTCAACATAAAATGATTTCTTTTCACAGATTTTTTAGTGTATGGTAGTTCCAAAATTCCATTTAAACTATTACACAAGACACCCATAACCTATAAATAAAAAAAAACTTACTCATTATCAAATCAAATGTTCAAACTTCTTCAAGTTTGTGAGAATCTTTAATCTTCTTCAACTTGGGTGAGAAGAAAAAAAAATTATGATAGATTACATCATTTTCGAAAGCTTCGTGAGAAAAAAATTTGTGATGATTCTCTTTGATGATGATTTGAGAGAGAGGGAGAAGGAAGAGAGAGAAGGGGCTGAAGACGAAATGGGAAGGGAAAAAATGGGAGAAAGAAGCCTAATGTTAATAAGGGTAAGCTAGTCTTTTCACATGGGTATAATGTTAAAAATATGAGAAACATTAATGTGGGGTTGGAGTTAGTATGACCCTATAAAATAGGGTCATTTCATGGAGTTCCCCTAACATTCCGCTAAACTTATTTATTTATTTTTAAAAAACCTTTGGAAATCGCTTTCGTAGTAAGAATCCATTTAATATTCGACACGTGTCAAAATTACTTACCCTATTACCTAAACCTTTGCCGCCATGACTGTAAAAAACATCTTAGAGAAAAAATACCCGCGAATTTGGAGAATGGTAAAACCTCATTTGGCGCCAAAAATGGTCCCAATATATATAAACCCCTACACTCAAGACTCGTTCTCGTATTCCCTCTCTTTATCCCGATTCTCTGTTCTGATGAGCAAAACAATGGAGACTGATAATGCTACAGTAATGGCGGAGGAGAATGTGAAGAAGGTTTGCTCCGTTACTGGGTCCGGGTACGATAATGGTACGGCGATCAAACTTTTAGTCGATAATCCTGTCCCGATGACCGTTAGCCGGACGATTACTGGTACAGGGTTTAGAATTTCGACCCAGAATATCGAACAAGATTCTAAGGGTTCCAACATTGAGACGGATGATCAGGAGAAGGCGAGTAAGGTTGCTATTACTCCTAGAATGTCTTTTGATGATTTTTTGAAATCCACGAATACTCAGGTTATGACTACTATGGAGTATCTCAAATCCCAGGTGCAAGAATCTGAAGTTCGGGTTAAGGAGGAAACTGATGTTGGGTTTGAGAAACAGGTGGTGTCTCAAAATGAAGTAAAGTGTTCCAACGATGAAAGTCTCAATGGTAAAATCAAGCAAGGAGTGTTAGAAGTAGCAGTAGAGACGGTGAAGCGCAAGACTCTTGTAGAGAGTTTGTGTGAGGAACAGGTTCGAAGTAACAATCAAGTCATGGTGAAACTAGATAACCCCATTAAAGCTCAACCAATAACGGCTATAGTTCCAGTGAAAGACGAGCCTGTGATAGATGCTGAGCCGATTAACTGGGCGAAGGCCATTGTTCCGGTGAAAGAGGAGGCGGTAAGAGAAACATTACGCGAGCGTTTCATCAAGAAATTCAAAAGTGCCCCCGTTAGAGGACCGAGTTGGCAGAAGCTGCCTGATGCGAAGAAGCAGAAAACTGAGAATCAAAAGCCTTGTCCCATTCCAGTGGAGGATGGGGACTTCCCTGAAGACCCGGACTGGTTTTTGGTGGGAAGAACAATGGTGACCGCGCTTTCAACAACTAAAGGCAGGAAATTGGTGGACAATGAGATTGTCCATTTCGCTTTTCCTTCCACTGACTGGAAATCTAACGGCCGTTGGATTGTTCGCTTTTCGACCAAACGATATGGAGAGGTATATTTGTTTACACTTGGTCACATTTCATTTCTGCTAAAATTTGATTTTTGAACTTTTCTGTGCAAATCATAAATATTGAAGATTGTACTATATGTGCATTGATTGGTTTGTCAAGTCTTATAACTGACATCGGATGTGTTTAATTGTACTTAATCATTAGATTGGTAGGCTTCCAATGGAGTGGGGTAAGTGTGTTGTTCCTCTTGTAAATTCTGGTAAGGTGAAGTTTTTTGGGCGTTGTGTAGCTGCACCATCAAACCTTTCTATAATGCAAGATATTATTTTATATGTGAGGTAAAGTTGCAGTTTGTACCAATCCTTAGTTTCCATATTGAACCCCTATTTGGTTTTGTTGTCTGAAATTAATTTGATTTCTTGTTAATCTTATCAGCTTTTACATCCACCGCTCGATGTTTATAGAGGATGATAACTCTTCACGGGGGTGGAAGCTAGAAGCTGTGAACATTAACTCTACAATCTACCCCCTCCTCACCTTGTTCAAGTTGCTGAAAATCCAACCTTATCAGAGGGTAAACTCTAAATTTATTGAAATTTTATTCACATTCAGCGAGAAAGAAAATCTCTAGTTCCAGTTAATTTTAAGTAGAGATTTTAATTTTGATTTTGCTTGGAACAGGCTGAGTTCACCCCAGAAGAACTTGATTCTCGGAAACGCCTTTTAAATCTAGAAGTATGTACTAGTTGGTCAATTATGTGTTGGTTATACGAGAATTGCTACACTTTGATTGACATGGCTTACAAATTAATCATTAATTTGTTTATCAACGCAGAGTGCTCCAGATGAAACTGCATCAATGCTGCCTATTGTAAAAAGAAGACAAGGTTGCCAGCAGTATCCAGAGCAAAGCAAGGATGAGCAAGCCGTTTCTGAGTCATCTATGAATAATATTGTTGGTGCTGCAGAATCATATGATTTGGAGGTCTGTGATGTTTAGAGTATATTGTTTACCTTGAATGAATAATGGTATTTTGGTTTTGAAGGTTCAAGTGTTTGTCTTGTATACTTTCTCTTACTTCCTGTTGCTATCTTAATATTTTAGGAGATGGAACCCCCCAGGAATCTCACTTGTAGTCTAAGGTCATACCAGAAACAGGCCCTCTACTGGATGTCAGAACTAGAGAAGGGAATTGATGTTGAGGAAGCAGCGAAGACCCTTCATCCTTGCTGGGCAGCCTATAAAATAAGTGACGAGTATGTAGTTCTCTTTTGAAGAAACATTTCTGCTTCTATTAGTACTCATTCTTTCTTACTTAAATAGTTTCCGAGTAACTAATGAATACATTCTGGTAGGAGGGCTTCCTCAATCTATGTCAACCTCTTCTCAGGGGAAGCAACAACCAAATTTCCAACTGCCACGCAGATGGCAAGAGGGGGAGTGAGTATCCTAACACCCCTTCCTCTGTTATGCTGTAAACATTGACAATTTGTTGTCTGACTTCAAAAGTATATCTGTAGATTCTAGCAGATGCGATGGGACTTGGAAAAACTGTTATGACAATTGCTCTAATTCTTAAAAGTCCTGGTCATGGTAGTTCTAATAATCAAGGACTTCTTAAAGGTTCTCAGACAGATACCTCATCTAAACCAAACGGCGGCACTCTTATTGTTTGTCCAATGGCTTTGCTAAGTCAGTGGAAGGTGCATATCTCTTTGCTAATGCATGAATGATATTAATTGATAGTATTATAATTCTATGATCCTTGCAATAGTGCTTATTGGCTCTCCTTAAAATTCTCAGGATGAGCTTGAAACTCATTCGGATGCAGATAGCATTTCCATATTTGTTCACTATGGTGGGGGAAGGTCAACTAGCCCCAAGTTGATTGCAGAGCATGATGTTGTCTTGACAACATATGGTGTCTTGAGTTCTGCTTATAAATATGTAAGGAAGTGTAATTGTTTTAGTAAATATTTACACCTCTTAATTCTTTTTTGAATAATGCATTAAAGTATTTTTCATCGTGATACAGGACGAAGAGAACAGCATTTTCCACAGCATGGACTGGTATAGGGTGGTGCTAGATGAAGCCCATACAATTAAGTCTTGGAAGACCCAAGGTGCTCTTGCTGCTTTTACTTTGTCCTCACATTGCAGATGGTGTTTGACAGGAACACCTATTCAGGTTTGCTTTCTACTCTATTTATTAGTGTTAAGCATACATTTTATCCTTTTTGTCATGCATATTCCAGGATTCATACTTAGTTTAAATGTCTCGAAATTTTAGAACCATTTGTGCCCATGGTATCTCACAGTTGATGAATTTGTGTATAAATTGCTGCAGAATAATCTGGAGGACCTCTTCAGCCTCTTATGCTTCTTGCATGTTGAACCATGGTGCAACTGGGCTTGGTCTGACAAAACATGCTAAATTTAGTTCTGTGTACATTGTAGAGTAGACATTAAGAGGACTTGTTATTTTGTCAATTTGTTCATTTCGTTCAGTCATTGTATAATTCTACTTATTTACAGGTGGAACAAATTGATTCAAAGGCCTTATGACAATGGGGATCCTCGAGGCCTTAGACTAATAAAGGCTATTTTGAGACCGCTAATGTTGAGAAGAACAAAGGAATCAAAGGACAAAAAAGGAAGGTGATCATACTATATTCTCAGTTCCTCGGCTTTGTAGCACATCTCTTTTTCTCTTAAATCAGATTATGTTGTTAAAAATTTTATACTTGTGAAATGTGTAATCAGACCCATACTTGTTCTTCCTCCAACTGATATTCAAACCATCGAATGTGAACAATCAGAAGCTGAACGTGACTTCTATGATGCCCTGTTCAAAAGGTCAAAGGTATATTATGTGTTCTACTATTTTTCCATGAAAATTCCTATTGAAACTTTTTTGCTTCAAAATTTTGTTTCAGTTGAAGCATTATCATCCATTGTTAGATTTTGCTCGCATGTTCATCAGTATTGGTCCTTCAGCTAACCACAATCATACAATTTTGAATTAACAGGTCCAATTTGACCAATTTGTGGCACAAGGGAAAGTCCTACATAATTATGCTAACATTCTTGAACTACTCTTGCGTCTGAGGCAGTGTTGCAACCATCCGTATCTTGTTATGAGGTGAGAGTAGCAACATCAATATCATTGAAGTAAAACTTATGCTTTCTGTAGTCCATTTCTTTTTTTCTTATCTGTGGCATCTGTGGTTTCGAAACAATGCAGTCGAGGAGATTCACAAAAGTTTGCAGATTTAAATAAGCTTGCCAAGAGATTCCTTGACTCAAATTCTGACTCAACATCTTCAGCTTCAGCACCACCCTCCAGAGCCTATGTTGAAGAAGTTGTTAATGGCATTCGATGTGGTGATAACTCTGAGTGTCCCATTTGCCTGGAGTCTGCAGATGATGCTGTCCTAACACCCTGCGCCCATAGGATGTGCAGAGAGTGTCTCCTTTCAAGCTGGCGGACACCGGCTGCTGGCCTCTGCCCCATTTGTAGGCAGATCCTTAAAAAAACAGACCTCATAACCTGCCCATCAGAGAGCAAGTTCCAAGTTGATATTGAGAAGAACTGGAAAGAATCATCAAAGGTTTCTAGTCTCTTGCATTGCTTGGAAAGAATCTGCTCCTCGGGCTCTGGTGAAAAGAGCATTGTTTTCAGTCAGTGGACTACATTTTTGGATCTTCTAGAGATTCCTTTAAAGAAGAGGAGAATAGGGTACTTGAGGTATGATGGAGGGCTGTCTCAGAAGCAAAGGGAAAGAGTCTTGAATGAGTTCAACGACACCAAAGAAAAAATGGTAAAAAAAAAATAAAACTTAGAACTATGGCTTCTTTTCTCAATCATTGATCACTTGGGTTATGATGTTCATGTGGGGTTGGGCTGTATTTCAGGTACTACTAATGTCTTTGAGAGCTGGTGGTGTTGGCTTGAATTTAACTGCAGCATCCAATGTGTTCTTAATGGTACTTTATCTTTTTCATTTTCATCTTGAAAAACTCCTACAAAATGGTAATATGATATTTTATGTCATGTTATGCTGTGTTTATGTAGGATCCATGGTGGAATCCAGCAGTTGAAGAGCAAGCAATCATGAGAATTCACCGCATTGGTCAAAAAAGAACAGTTTCTGTCCGTAGATTCATCGTCAAGGTATGATCCGGTTATTAAAAAAATGGGACGGGTTTAGTTTGACCCGTAACCTCATATTTTGAGTTGGGCTATTCCCTTAGGATCCTCTGGCATTGCAGACTGGGCCCAGGGGCCCAGTATGGTGTAGGTCCATGATCCATCCATTCAACTCCAAAACAGTCTAATACATGCATAAATCATTAGAAACTACAAAACAAAAATAATAACAATAATAAAAGGAAAGCATGAATAATTGGACATATCCAGTCAAATTTGTATCAAAATTTATAATCACCTAACCTTTTCAATTTACAACTTTTTATCCATTTATTTAATGATGCGTCCAAAGGGGAATAAATAATTGGACATTGCAATGGTATTGTTATATTGGGGAGATTTGATTGAACAAATTGCTATAAAATGACAGGATACTGTTGAGGAACGCATGCAGCAAGTTCAGGCAAGAAAACAGAGAATGATTGCTGGGGCACTTACTGATGAAGAGGTTCGTTCTGCTAGAATTGAAGAGCTCAAAATGCTTTTCAGATGAAAAAAATTGCAAGTCTTTTTTGGGTTAGTGGGAATGGTTTTTATTGTCAAACTTTTGTAAAGATGAGTTGGGTTTATTTATGCACAGCTGGGGCTTCGTGTCTAGTCTTAGTACTATAATTTTCTCTTGTTACAGTGAGAGCCCAATTTTGTAAATTTTGGAAATATCAAATCCCAATTGAAAATCACCACAATTCCTTCATCATATGACTATCAACCCTTTTGACTAGTAACTTTGTAGAATGATTTAAATAAAGAAAAAAGGTAAGGATCTTTAGAATATTCTCGAAATGACGGTTATATCCTTGACCAGTGATCATCGAGTTTTGACCGGTTAAGGTATAGCCGTATCTAATTGGTAACAATAATAATAAATGAATGCCATAAAGTGCAGCTCAACTAAACGACAATAAAGATAGATAAGCACAAACACAACCCATGCACGTGTCAATCAAATCTTGGTTCTTAGGTCTCCAATTGACCACGTAAGCCACTCGTCTACCGTTTGATTTCTGGCAAAAGGACTAGGAGGAACAACACAAGGGTATGATGGTGCCACGTGGCACTCATGTCGGTTCAAACGTTGCCGTTTGTCGACGTCTATTTTTGTTCACATTTAAGTTTGTTTTGTAAGTTTAAAAATAAAGGGTCAAATACCGGCGGTGAAGTGTAAAAAAAGGCAAGAAGTCCCCACGGTTTCACTTTCAGTTTAGGCTAATGGGCTGGGCCCACTGACAGAGTCAAAATCGTAGCCCGTTAACTAAGGCCCCCCTCTCTCCTTTCCTTTGACTGAGAATTATACCATGCTTCTCTCTGTTACTTCTAATCTGAGAAAAAGCCTTTTTTTAGCTGGCAATTAGTTGTCTTTTTTAGGGCTCGGCTCGGCTTAGATTTTTTCTTTTTGAATATAGAAAAAGTTAATGAAAATGTCTTTAAAGAGAAGGCAAGAATATCTATTTTCAGTCTCAAGTCTCAACCAACCAAAATAAAGAAGAATAAATGGGTGTATTGTGAATTAATTTGGAGTAAAATATGGTATTTAAGTGTTACAAACACACTCTTAAAATGTGTGAATTGTATTATTCTTAACTTTGTTACTGGTCAAAGGTTGAAACTTGAAAGTAGGGCTAGAACCTAGAAGTTAACAGGAACCAAGTTTTGGGCTATGTATTTTTATTTTCAGATTACTGTTTTTAAAGGTAAGACTATATCGAGTATTCGTTATAAGAAATAATTAAGACATTTAAACTGTACAAATTATTTAACCATAATAATATGTAATTAATTTCAATTATACTATTAAAAGTTGTAATGTCTCAAACCTCCTAATAAGATTAATGGTTTGGATTAGCGTGCCAAGAGCACACATGAGACAAAGATGTGAATTATATTAATATATAATTGACTATGTATGATTATGTGTATTAAATATGTTTAAAGACATATTTTCGTTAAAAAAAAGACATTTTTATAACTTTGACCCGTTGATAACATATTTGTATTTTATGTGCTATATGCTTGTGCCACATGGTTATGTGAAAATATTTATGATATTCGGTTGGAGTGGATCCTCTTGAGCAATTTTAGCAGAAAGTCACAACGAAGATAAATACTTGACTCGTAGTGAGTCAGTGGGTATTTTGGCAATTTTATATATTTTGGGGAATTTTTGGGTAAATGAGATAAATTGGTGGAATGTTTGTGTCTGTAAGATTAATGGAATTAATTTGGAGACTAGGGATGTAAATTGAGGTTTAGTGAGAATTTAAGTTAAAGGACCAAAATGCCCCTATGCTTGATTTTGAAGTTTAGTTGATCTAGGGGCAAAATGATCTTTTTGACCATTAAACTATGTAAACTTGACCAAGGGCTTGGCACACACACACGTTCAACACTTCTCTCTCACTTCTCGTTCTGTTTTTTTTGTCTTCTCAAGGGTGACCTAAGTTGGAATTTGGGGTTGGAGAAATTATTGAAGAATTTAGCACCAAGGGAAGGATTAACAACTATTGGGGAGCACCATCATTCCATAGGATTTGGATTCTTCCAGCCAAGCATTAAGTAAGTTTGATTTTTTTTTTGGTTTCCATGTGTTCTTGAGGAAAGTATTGAGTTATGATCTTAGTTGTTTCAATAGTTAGTTTTAGGTTGTTATTGGGAGTGTTTTTGCTGTAATGATATGATATGTTAGTTTCCTAGTGGAATTGGGGTCGGTTTCAGACCATTTGGTTGGGTTTTGGGGTCTGAAATTGCAGGGGAAATCGTAGATTATGGGTTTTGGCGTGGTTGCGTCGTGACGCCTCAGGATGAGCGTCGCGGCGCGTATGCGTTTCCTTGAGGGCAGGGTTTGCTCTCTGACCCCTGTGGCGCTGCGACCCTTCAGAAGGGTGTTGTACCGCTAATGCACTATAATTTTAGGGTTAGATCTCAGACTATTGTGGCACTGCGACCCTTTAGCAGGGGTGCTGCGGCGCTAATACGTTCTTTTTAGGAGGGCTACTCAAACTTCTTTGGAGCCGCAACCCTTAGTGGGGGAGCCGCGGTGCTAATGGCTTTTTAGGGTGAAAATTTCAGGTTTTGGGAATAAGGCTCAAGGATTAGGGGATTTGAGTTGAGAACCCACTTGGGGGCTCGGGGGACGATTCCATTACCCGGTTGAATGGAATTGGACGTCCCGAGAGCTAGGATAGAGTTTTGAAACCCATGATTGAAACTTAGTCCCTAATAAGCGTATCATTTATGTTATGACTAGGAGTTTCACGGGGCTCAGGAATAAGGATCACACTCAAGGTCGCTTTGTCGCCAGCATAGGACTTGAGATAAGAAAACAAGCATATGCACATAGAGCTGATTGGTTGCTATGCATACTAGCATTGAAGTATCTGTGAATGATTGGTACAATCTATACTCGGCCATTTTGTTGAACGTGGGGTCGGTGGGCAAGCGTGTGTCATGCAGGCTATGAAGGCGAGTCCAGTTTGAGGGTGTAGTCCCCACTCACCCAACATGGATAGTAAGCTCGGCACCAGAATATGCATCTTGCTTGGTTGAGCCGTTCAGTAAGGTTGTTTTCCTAGGCCGTGCCAATGATTCATGTGATTAGAATGAATATACTTGTAAACTGTGAAACGTGTTTACGATTTATATGATTGGAATAAATGCATTTAGTGTCTGTGAAGCATGTGGTTATTGCTTATGAATAATTGAATTATTATTATGCCTTATGGGGGTTTTCTTGCTGGGCCTCAGGCACAGGTGCTCTATGATGCAAGTAAGGGAAAGCTAAAAGTAACCAGCCATGAGTTGGATAGCTTTGGAGCGGCATGGACATATTCGGCCAGCTCGGCCGCCACGGTTGAGTTATTTTGAGGGGCTTAGGTTACAAATTTGATTTTCGATGCTTAGGCCGGCTACGTTTGTAACTTTGATTGTAACTACTTTTCGTTTAAAACTCGTTTTGGGATCCTATGTAAATATTAAGAGTTTCAATAAAAGTTTATATGTTTAACCAAAAGTTTTATTACCTAAATCTTTGATTAGCTTTAATTACACTTTTGAGTCCAAATAACTCGCTTAACGAGTTAAGAGCTGTTTTAAACACACGTTGTAACGATCCTGGATTAGTAGGGCATTACAAAATTCATGTGATCTCTATTTAAAAATATATATGCTTAAATTAAATACACATTTTTGGGTGTAAAAAATAGGTTTAATTTGAGTGTGTATCTAGTATTTACTCAATTATTATATATTTATTTATAAATTTTTTTCATTCAAAATCCTCATCTAACTTTTTATTAATTTTAATACTTAAAATTAAATAAATATAAAAAATCAAATATATGATCCTCATTAAAAGATGTATGATCCAACGTTTATGAATATTAATCATTCCTATCCATTCAATGAATCCAATCCAATATATCTTCACATAACACGTGGAAGCAACAAATTTTTTTCATAATTCATTCATTATGTTATCCCAAAAAAATCAATATAATGATGTGGCAATTTGAGGTGACAAGTAGCAATGTATTTATACCAGGTGGCGCATTGATGATAAAAAAATGTGCCGACCAGAGGGAGTGTAAAAGAGTAGGAAATAGACTACTGGGCAGAGCTTATAATTTATTACTGGTCAGAAAGTTACTGACTAGTGATTGCAGGAGTGGTTACCTCTGGTCGGGAACATGCCGACTAGAGACTTCAAAAGAGCATATTAGAAAACATGCCGACCAGAGACTTTAGAATTTTAGGAACTTACTGACTAGTAAGTTCCCTAGCAGCATCTCAGGAACTTACTGACCAGTAAGTTCTCTAGCAGCAGTACAGAAACTCACTAACCAGTAAGTTCCCTAGTAGCATTTCAGGAACTTACTGACCAGTAACTTCTCTAGCAGAATCTCAGAAACATCATCGACCAGAAATGTCCATAACTACCAAAGGATTTTTCTCTGATATCCCAAAATGATAGCCTATTTTATTGTACTTTGAATTTTATTAATATTTTGAATTCTTTTATTGATTAAATATAGTTGAAATGGTTGATGACTGAGTCAGGGCCCATTTTGTACGATCCCTGAGCCTATAAATACAAGACTAATGGCTTCATTTTGGGGACTTTTGGGATTGAAACTTGATTTTCTAGAGAGAGTGTCGAAATATTCTCCAACTTGCACTTGAGAAACTTAGTTGGCCAAGGTTCATCTTATCTCAAGTGTAGGTTGACATATATAAAAACACTAAGTGGATTAGGCTATTACCAATTCTTTGGGGTTGAACCACTATAAAACCCTTGTGTAATTTATTTTCTATTCATTGCTATTTTATTTTCTGTCGTTTTTGCGTCTACTCGTCGTTGGCCAAAACGGTGGTCAATATTTTGGTGCTTTCATTATGGGCATGAGTAGAAAAGCACACTAAAATTCCCATCCTACTGGTTATGGCACCCATAAAGTCCATTGCACTGGCAACAATAGAAACTATCAGACCAGAGATTCCTGCTGCTCTTGAAAATCCTGAGAATGAGCCTAGAGTCACTCTTGAGGAGATAACACTGCAGATGGAACAACTCCAAGAGGCCATGGGAGTTTTCTAGGAGAAGATGATGCAGTTCAATGCCCAGACCCCACCAGTCTATGCAAATCACCTAGCAAACATCAAACAAGGAAATGATGAATATTTGAAGAATTACATACAGAGATTTATGAGAGAAGCTAACAGGGCGATCGCCATGGGAGATGAAGGAAAGATGATTTCCATCTCCTCTGGAATCACTTACCGAAGCCCCTTGTGGGATAATATTCATCAAAATCCAATCTCAACACTTCAACAATTTCTTGACCGGGCAGACAAATATATGAAATTGGATGATGTTATTGAGAAAGAGGAGAAGGGCATAAACAATCCAAGCTGCTCATCTGATCCCCTCAAGGATGGTAGAAACAGTTAGAATGGTGGAAAGAAACGTGGGAATAATGGGTCTGATCACCATGAAGAGAAGAGGGCCAAGTCGGGGCCAAATGACAAAAAAACCACCAAGTATGAACCTCGGTTCATAAATTATACAACTCTAGCTGCCAGTCGCGCAGAAATTTATCTTGCCACTCACTAGGAAGTTCCACCTATCAAGAAAGAAATGAGTAAGAGGGATATGAATACATTTTTCTATTTCGATGGAGATTATGGTCACGACATAAACGAATGCAACCACCTCAAAGATGAGATAGAATTTCTTATCCAGTTGGGCAAGTTGAAAAAATACCGGCAGATTAGACCCAAGGAGGGAGAAGCAACAACAATCCTGGGTTTAAACGACAATGATTTCCACCCTTACAACCCGAGCCTGTGGACTTTACCGTAGATACCATATGTGGAGGGCCACATCTAGTCGGTGATAGTACCAAAGCAAGGGAGAGATATTCCCAGACACTTCGTCATGAGATTGATGCATCATCAAAAGTCATGGCGGCTATTGAGGAGCGATCTCCAAAGAATCCTTGTTATGAAAGTGAGGTCCTTGCTTTCATAGATGATGATGCTAGGCACGTCAGGTATCCACACAAATGACCTGCTCGTCATTGCAATTCAAATTGCAAACATGAAAGTGAAAAGGTGTATGGTCGATACCGGAAGCTTAGTGGACATTATCTACAAGTCATCTTTTGAAAAGATGAAGTTGATAGTCATTGACTTGAAGCCTTGCTCTCAAGTTATTTACAGTTTCACTGGGAAAGGTTTAGCACCGGCCGGTATAATCAAGTTAGCGGTCACAATCGGAGATGCTCCTAGACATGAAACAGTGATGACATAATTTTTTATAGTAGATTTCTCGCCAACATATAATGTAGTGATTGGTCGACCACTCCTTATAACTCTACATGCAACGGTGTCCTTATGGCACCTATCCATGAAATTATTGACTAGAGGCATGGGATGTGTGCAAGGGAACCAAAGGGAAGCTAGGGAGTGTTATAATGCTTCAGTGGTTAAGGCACGAAAGGGATTCAAGGAGAACAACATGACTGTGTGTGGAGAGATGGAAGAAGTGGTTGAAGAGATGGACATCAACCAAAATGATATTATAGAAGTTATCGATCAGGAAATATTTTCAAAATTTACTGACCAAGAAAGAACTTCAGAAGTTACCAACTAGGAAAGAACTTCAGATGTTACCGAGTAGCAAACCCCATCCAGTGATAAAGTCACCAAATAGGGCGTTGCCCAAAGCGAGGGAGAGGATATTGCTCCTCTCTTTGGGGATTTGGATAGTTGAGTGGGACCCGTCAAAGATTTAAACAAGGTCGCAACAGATGGAAACGACCCAACCAGAGCAATCAAAGTTGGGAAGAATCTGAAGGTGGAAGTGAGAGCACAGCTAGTAGAATTCTTGCGAAGAAATTTAGATGTATTCTCCTGGTCTCACAAAGATATGGTGGGTATCTCACCAACTGTGATTAGTCATGTGCTCAACGTAAATGAAAACTACCCAGTGGTGGAATAGAAGAGAAGGTTGCTCGACAAGGAGCGATCGAAGGCTTTAAAGGAAAAGATCGAGCACCTAAGGGAGAATGGATTCATTAGGGAAGCTTACTACCCAACATGGTTTTCTAACCCCGTGTTAGTACCCAAACCCAACAGAAAGTGGAGAACATGTGTGGACTTTACTGACTTAAATAAAGTTTTTCCCAAAGACTGTTTCCCTCTGCCCAGGATAGAACAATTGGTAGATGCAACCTCTGGTCATCAAATTCTATCTTTCATGGATGCATATTCTGGGTACAACCAAATAAGCATGCACCTTCCTGACGAGGAGCATACCAGTTTTCTGACAAATGTGGGATTATACTGTTATAAGGTCATGCCATATGGCCTGAAGAACACGGGTGCCACCTACCAACATTTAATGAATGGCATGTTTCGTGACCTGATCAGCAAAATGATGGAGGTATATGTTGCTGACATGCTAGTCAAGTCGAAAGAAGCTGGGGGCATGTACGAGACCTAGGAGAGTGCTTTGCCATACTTAGAAAGTATCGCATGAAGCTAAACCCTCTGAAGTGCTCGTTTGGAGTAAGTTTTGGGAAGTTTCTTGGGTTTATTGTTAACTCACGCGAAATAGAGGCCAATCTTGAGAAGATCAAGGCATTGATAGAAATGAAGTCGCCGACTAAAACTAAAGATGTGCAAATTTTGACCGGGCGGATTGCTGCTCTAAGTAGGTTTATTTCCAAATCTACGGACAAATGTGTCCCGTTTTTCAACTTGCTTAGAGGAAGCAAGAAATTTGAATGGACGGAGGAGTGTGAGAAAGTTTTTTAGGCAATAAAGAAACACTCAACCCAACCTCCAGTCCTCTCAAAACCAATAGATGGGAAGGATCTCCTCGTCTACTTAGTAGTTACAGAACACGTTGTCAGTGCTGCTATAATACGAGAAGAAGATACATCAACAGGCGGTTGATGGAGTAGAGTCGAGGTACCCATAGATAAAGAAGTTGGCAAACTGTCTGTGTAATGCCCCAAAAATCCTAATAAGGTTTAGGACCTTGATTAGGAGGCCGGGAGGGCCATAATTGATTTATTATGCCATTAAATAGTTTTATGCATGATTATGTAAATTATATTATTATATGATGATAAAAGCATGTATATGGGTCCACATTTCATTATAAGGGAATATTGGTAATTTGGCCCATTGAGAGCGTAATTGTGTATTTTCATGCATGTTGGTGAATTATAAATAAGACCACATTATAATGTGAATTTGTTCGAGCCATTCGGCATGAGACAATCTTTGAATGCAAGTTATCGGTTTGGTCATAACGGGGTTAATTCCGGGGCTCGGGGTGAGTCTCGGGGTAATTTGAGGATTAGAACATTATTGGGAATTAAAGGGTATTGAGATATGATTTATTAACATTTGAGAATATTGAGAATAACAAGAATTGGAGGGCATTAATTATGATTAACGAGATAGGCGGGAAAGGACAATTTTACCCTTGGTGGCCTTAAGAGGATTTTAAATTACCTAGGGGAAATATTGTCATTTTACCTAAGGATATATTTGAATTAGGGAAAGCTATAGAAGTTTAAACCTAAAACAGAGCACCATTCTCTTCTCTCTCGTACACCATTTTCTTCTTGAATTTTGAAGCTTCTTTTGAGGAACCAAGCTTTGATAAGCTAGGATTGTGTTCCACCATTGATGAGGGTGATAAACTGAGATTGAGGTGAGTTTCTGGCCATTAAAACCTTAGTTCTTGCTCTATTTTCATTTGGTTTTCAGTTTGGTATTTGAGTTGGATAGTTGAGAATTCAATGGGGTTTTTGGCAAAGGTTACTTGGGTTATGATGCCTAGGTCATGTGTAGATGTTTTTGGGTTCAATTGGGGGTTTAAATGAGGTTTGGAAGCTTGATTTTTAGGATGGAAATGAAGGATACGAAGGAGGCTAAAACCAGGGGGAATCAGCCTAGTCCTAGCGCTATAGTGCCCAAAGGGTGGCGCTACAGCGCTAGCCAGGGCAAAATTCTCTTGGTTGTAGCGCTGGGCTGCTAGGGGGGCAGCGTTGTAGTGCTACTCTGTTTTCTCTGATGCATATTTTGGGCACTTTTGAAGGTTTTTGTCTCGGGGTTTCAATTCCTAAGGCTCGGGATCGAAACTACTCACCGTTTGGGTACAATTTGGGGTCCCGGGAGTGAGGTTTAGGTCAAGACCCTTTTATTGTTGATTTTATTAATCAGAGATTGTATTTGGTTATGACTAGGTGACCGTTAAAGAATCAAAGGATCGATCGTTCTCAAGGGTCGTTCATTTGTTATTTCTCGCTCAAACCAGAGGTAAGAAAACTGCACCCCATATGTGACATGCATGGTTATTATTGAGGCATGTTGAGTGTTTAAATGTGGACATTGATTGCATATCAAATGCTTAGAAAATCTTGCTCACTTGTGAATGGCACTGACTTATTAGTCAGAATTGGCAATGGTGTCGGTATTAACTGTGAAGCTGTGACTTACTAGTCAATTTCGGCAGTAGTACCGAGCACTGGCGTATGGCATTGAATTATGAGTCAAGGACGGTTTTAGCGTGTTTAACGCAAGCCGAAAAGATTAGATCTAATCGACATCTGCATTGAATGACTCATCATGAGAATTAATGCCGGACCGACCTCAAGTTCAATGAAAACTAAAAGCGCTTGTCTAGTCTAAAGGCTAGTTATTTAGAGCTAGAGCCAGAAAGGCTAAGGTGACCTACATGTCACATGGCTAGGAGGGTATGGGACCTCCAAGATAGACTTATCAGTCATCTAATCGAGACGGACTTATCAGTCATCTGACCGAGATGGACTTATCAGTCATTTGACCGGGATAGACTTATTAGTCATCTGACCGAGATAGACTTATCAGTCATCTGACCGAAATAGACTTATTAGTCATCTAATCGAGATAGAATTATCAGTCATCTCATCGAGATAGAATTATCAGTCATCTCATCGAGATAGAATTATCAGTCATCTAACCGAGATGGACTTATCGATCATCTGATCAAGATAGACTTAGACTTATTAGTCATCTAATCGAGGTAGACTTATTAGTCATCTGACCGGGATAGACTAATTAGTCATCTGACCAGGATAGACTTATCAGTCATCTGACCGGGACGGACTTATCAGTCATTTGATCGGGACGGACTTATCAGTCATCTGAACGAGATGTACTTATCAGTCATCTATTTAGAGAGTGACTTATTAGTCAACTATTCAAAGAATGACTTATTAGTCATCTACCTCAGAGAGGCTTATTAGTCATCTACCTCAGAGCAAGAGACTTATTAGTCATCTAATCAGAGCGCAGGACTTCACAAACATGTATTTGTACCTGCTTGCATGCATGTGTATGGTTATTACTGCTAGGCATGCCTATTATAACTTAGTAACATGTTATTACTTGATCATGAGCATATCAAGTTTTCTTGTTGGGCTTCGGCTCAGGGTGCTATGTGGTGCAGGTAAAGGCAAAAGAAAGCTGGAACATCCTTGAGTTTGAAAGCTTAGGTGACGATGTGTACATATGTGGCTACTCGACCGCCATAGCTGAGGGTTTAAAGAGGAAGTTGTCTAAAATAAAAAAGAAAACTATTTTAAATCAAAATTTATAAATTCTAACCTAGCTCCAAAGATTGATGAGATTTTTGTATAATGAAAATAAAATAAAAGACAATAATAAAGAAATTAAAGACAATGTATAGACATAAATTAATAGTAGAAATCAAGATGGTAAAAGAAGATTATTAAGGTATTAGAATTCACAAAATATAAGTTCAATAATATTTATAAGTACATTGATTCCCAAGTTTTAGTGATAGTTAAAATAAATCAAACTATCATTTTCCAATTAGATTTATAATTTTAAGCACAAATTACTTCTAAAAAGATAGGATTTTTCTTCACTTTTCAAATTATAATTTCAAAGCATTTAGTGTAAATCAATCTAATGAAATAAAAAATAAATCAATGAGCATTATTTATAAGGCAAAACATAATATTTTTGTTCTAAGCATTGGATGTGTACAATTTAATGACACATCTTACACAAAGAATATTATGTTTTTGCACTAATGAAGAATAAAGTGTAAATATGTTCTAACAATCTAAAATACAAGATATTTAAGATGAAAAAAAATATTTGAAGAAGAAAATCCACAAACTTTATTGCACAAAATGGGAAATCAACATACAAAATAAACACTATCTAGTTACATATTGTTTCATCATCACCTTAATAATCTTAAAAAGATTAGAAACTCATAACTAGAATAGAAAATACAAACAAAAAAATTACAAACATAACTTAGGAAAATTTGGAGGAAAACCCCCAAATTGTTCCTCTAAAAATACATAGAAAAATAACCAAAAAGAAGAAGAAGATGACGATAATAGAGAAGTTTTAAAATGTGGTAAGTGTGTAGTGTAAACTCTCCTAAAATTAAGCACTCCCAAATGATCTTGAAAATTCCCTATTTATAGCCAAAATGAGAGTATTAAAATAATCAATTTAAATTGATTAAATTAATTAAATTAATAATAATATGACAAATATGGGTAAATTATAGGGTGTAATGATGATGTTATGTGGTAAAATGTGTAGAAAAGTTTGGGTAAAAAATGTGGTATTTTTAAACAAAGGGACAAGGGGACAAAGGGATGTTGGGCTCAATAAAAATGGCATGGAGGCTGTGGCAGGTGGGAAAGTGGCTGGGCTGGAGAGGTTGCTGGCAGGAGTGTTGGGCGTGGTTTGAGATTGAAGCAGCTGGCGTTGGGCCTTGGAGGCAGGCAGCTGTGGAAGATTGGAGGCGTGTTGATGGCAGGAGCTTAGGGACGTGGATTGGAGCTGGCTGCTGAAAGGGTGCATCAGGTGGAACCGTGGGCTGGGAAGGAGCTGAATCAGTGGGCCTCAGAATGCAGCAGTGGCCCAGGCGTGGGAAGCAGCAGGCTGATTGTGGGCTTCGAGTGAGGCTTGGACCAGAAGCTTGGGCCTTCAGCTTTTCAGAAATGCCATATTGTCCTTATTTTTTTCAGCTTTAATTCTTGAAAATGCCACCTTTCCTTCATTTTTCTTTATTTTCAAGAGCAAAAATGCCATAAATTCCCTACAAAATAAATCATAATAAAATATTTTCAACTATAAAATAAATCAATTTAATTCTTTGAAAATATTAATTATAACTTAATTTAATTTAACATTTAGTTTCAATAAAACACACATTTTTTACTTCTAACTAAACACAATAATTTAAATAATTAAACTCAACAAAATAACTATAAAAACACACAAAAGTATATAAAATCATGATAAGACTAATAAATTCAAAATTATTTAAAAACTTAATAAATTAATTCAAAACTCAAGAACTAAGCAACAATTGGCATATAAAATATGGTAAAATAACTCTATTTTTTAGAGTTATAATAGGTCGTTACAGTCTGCTGCTTGTGTAACGCCCTACTACCCAGGGACCATTACGTTGTGCATTTTAAACAGTGCTAAACTCACTAAACGAGTCATTTGGCCATAATCGTGTAACTAAATGTGATTAACAGTTTAGGGTTAAAATTTTTGGTTAAAGATACAACATTTCACTAAAATGTTTACTGTATACATTGAGATCCCGAAAATATATTTTAAAGGTTAATTACAACAAAATATTTACAACCAGCCGACCTAAGCGGTAAAATAGGTTTTAACCCTAGTTCCTCTTTAAACCCTCGGCCGTGGCGGTCGAGTAGCCGCATATGTACACATCGTCACCTAAGCTCTCCAACTCAAGGATGATCCAACTTTCTTTTGCCTTTACCTGCACCACATAGCACTCGTGAGCCGAAGCTCAGTAAGAAAACTCAATATGCTCATGAACAAGTAATATCATGTTACTGAATCATAATAGGCATGCCTAGCAGTAACAACCCATGCATGCAAGCAGATACAAATAAATATTTGTGGAGTTTTGCTCTCTGAGTAGATGAATAATAAGTCTCTCACTCTGAGGTAGATGACTAATAAGTCTCTCTGAAGTAAACGACCAATAAGTCTCTCTGAATAGTTGACTAATAAGTCACTCACTGAGATAGGTGACTAATGAGTCACACTCTGAATAGGTGACTAACTCTGGATAAGTGACTAGTGAGTCACTCTGAATAGGTGACTAATGAGTCACACTCTAGATAAGTGACTAATGAGTCACACTCTGGATAGGTGACTAATGAGTCACACTTTGTATAGGTGACTAATGAGTCACTCTCAAAATAGATGACTGATAAGTCTATCTCTGTGTAGATGACTGATAAGTCTTTCTCTGTGTAGATGGCTGATAAGTCTATCTTAGTATAGATGACTGATAAGTCTACCTTTGTGTAGATGACTGAAAAGTCTATCTCTGTATAGATGACTGATAAGTCTATCTCTGTGTAGATGACTGATAAGTCTTTCTCTGAAGTCCTATACCCTCCTAGCCATGTGACGTGTAGGTCACCTTAGCCTTTTGGCTGTGGGTCTAAATAACTAGCCTTTAGAATAGACAAGCTCTTTTGTTTACATCATACTTAAGGTCGGTCAAGCATTTCATGCTTATGTTGATTAGATCTAATCTTTTCAGCTTGCGTTAAACACGCTAATACCGTTCTTGACTCATAAGCCAATACCATATGACCAGTGTAACGCCCTAAACTCCAGGGACCGTTACGGTGCACATTATACACAGTGCTAAACTCGCTAACCGAGTCATTTGGCCAAAATCGTGTAACTAAGTATGGTTAGCAGTTTAGGAATTAATTTTTTTGGTTAAGATGTAACGTTTCATTAGAACATTTACTGTATACATTGGGATCCCAAAAAAATAATTTAAAGGTTTATTACAACAACATAATTACAACCAGCCGATCTAAGCCGTAAAACAGGGTTTAACCCTAGTTCCTCTTTCAAACCTCGGCCGTGGCGGTCAAGCAGCTGCATATGTACACATCGTCACCTAAGGTCTTCAACTCAAGAATGGTCTAGCTTTCTTTTGCCTTTACCTGCACCACATAGCACCCGTGAGCCGAAGCCCAGCAAGAAAACTCAATATGCTTATGAGCTATCATATCATGATATCAAATCATATCTGGCATGCCTAGCAAACATAGCTCTATTCAAGCATGCAAATAAATTCAGATAATGTTGGGGAATCTAGGATAAGAAATCATGCCCTCCTAATTGGATGATTATCAAGTCAATCCTAATCAGATGAGTGATTTAACACTAGAGGTTATGGTAAACCATACTGAGTGACTGACAAGCAAGTCACCAAGGGGCTCAGCACCCACATCCATGCCAATGATGATCATCGTGATCATACAGAGCTTATAGCCCTAAGCAGATGAGTGAATATCACTTTGAGGCTCTGTTAAACCATAATGAGTGACTGACGGGCAAGTCACTATAGGGCTCAACACCCACATCCGTGTGACAAAACCGTCACCTAGGCTTTCTGGAAATGGCTCTAATCAGATGAGTGACTGATTGGTAAGTCACTAGCTTATACAGATGAGTGAATGATGGGTAAGTCACTAGCTTAAATAGATGAGTGACTGATGGGTAAGTCACACGGGGCTCGGCACCCATAGCCATGTGACTAACAGTCACTGGGCTCGCTGGCCCTGGCTCTAAATGACTAGCCTTTGACTAGACAAGCGCTTTTAGTTTTCATCGAACTTGAGGTCGGTCCGGCATTAATGCTCATGTTGAGTCATCCAATGCAGATGTCGATTAGATCTAATCTTTTATCGGCTCTGCGTTCATGACGCTTATGCCATTTCTGGCTCTTAGGTCGGTAACACACGACCAATGCCAAATCTAAATGATCAGGGCCATGCACAAGTAAGCAATACTATCAAACATATATTATATGTCAAATATCCAAATACAGGGCATTCAGCATGCTTACTTAACAATTGCTAGCATAATTGGAATCATGCATAAACACAGAGACTCAAGCTCTGAACAGTCTCATATTCAATATTCATGGCATGCCCTAATCACATGTTTCTCGTGCATCACATGCATCACATTTAAACATCCAACATGCATCAAGAATAATCGTGCATGTCACATATACACAGGGTGCAGGTTTCTTACCTCTGGTTCGAGCGAGAAATAGAACAAGAACGGCCCCTGAGAACGATCGCCCCTTTTGATTCCTTAACGGTTACCTAATCATAACCAATTATAAACTCCATTAATGAAAATCAACAATAATAGGGTCTTGACCTAAACCCCACTCTCGGGACCTCGAAATGTACCCACACGGTGAGTAGATTCGATCCTGAGCCCTAAGGATTGAAACCCAGAGCCAAAAACCCTTAAAAACACTCAAAACAGGATTTTGAAGGAACAGAGAAGCTCCCTAGTGCCACTCACTAGCGCCCCAGCGCTCATCTCAGAACCAAAACTGCCCAAGCACCCTTGGGTAGCGCTGTAGCGCCCCCTTGTGGGCGCTATAGAGCTACACCCAGCCTGAAATGCCCCTGAACCTTTCTCCTTCGACTCCTTCATTTAAAAATTGATTTAAATGCTTCCAAACCTCATTTTAAGTACAAAATGAACCCAAAAACCATCCCCACATGTCCTAGACATCACAGCCCCAAGAACCCTAGCCAAAAAATCCATTGAAACTCAACTTTCCAACGCACAAACCAGCTGAAACTCAAATGGAAAAATAGAGCAAGAACTAATGTTTTTATCGCTACAAACTCACCTTAATATGAGAATCACACCCTCTTCAATGGTAGAGCATAACCCTAGATCATCAAGATTCGGTTCCCTGGCTTGATTCCTCAAAAAGAGCTTGAGAATTCAAAGAAAAAAGGAGAGGAAATGGTGCACGGGAGAGAAGATGAAGGAGACTCTGTTTTCTTAAGCTTTCTACAGCTTTATGGTTGATATAAATCCTTTAGGGTGAAAATACCTAAATGCCCTCAAGTCTAAATAAAAGCCTTTACAGCCACCAAGGGCAAAATCGTCATTTCCTGCCTATCTCATTAATTATAATTAACGCTCTCCAATTCCCGTTATTCTCCAAAATTCTCAAACACCAATAATCCATATCATGTTACCCTTTAATTCCTAGCAATGCTCTAATCATTAAAATCACCCCGAGACTCACCCCGAGCCCCGAACTTAATCCCGTTATGACTAAACTGCTACTTTGCACTCAAGATCGTCTCATGCGGAATGGCTCGAAAAAATCCACATTGTAATGTGGCCTTATCAATTAATCACAAACATGCACCAAAATACACAATTATGCCCTCAACGAGCCAAATTACCAAAATGCCCTTATAATAAAATGTGGACTCATATGCATGCCTTTATCATCATATAATAATAAATTCACATAAACATGAATATAATCATTTAATAACATAATAAACCAATTATGGCCCTCCCGACCTCCTAATCAAGGTCCTAAACCTTATTAGGAAATTTAGGGCATTACAACCAGTGCTCAGTACTACTGCCGAACTTGACTAGTAAGCCTCAGCTTCACAGTCAATACTGACACCATTGCCGATTCCTGACTCATAGGTTAGCTCCATTCATAGGTAAGCAATGTAACCAGGCATATATCATATGTCAAATATCCAAATGTAGGGCATTCAACATGCTTACTCAACAATCACTAGCATAATTATGATCATGCACAATTACAGAGACTCAAGCTCTGATCAATTCCATATTAAGGATTTATGTCATGCCCTAATTACATGTATCTCATGCATCACATACTGGGTGCATTTTTCTTACCTTTGGTCCAAGCACAGGTTACCAATAAACGAGCCACAAGCACGATCCTGTTTCCAAGCCCCTAGTGATAACCTAGTCACAACCATAATATAAAACCTCATCAAAATGAGTAAATAAATACTTTTGGACCCAACCCAAGCCTCCGGGACGTCAAATCCCACTCAACTAGGTAGTAGAATCGATCCCAGGCCCTTAGAGTTAAGTTCCCACGACTAAAAACCAAATCTGGCAAAATTTCCCTTAAGCACCGCGACCCTCTAAACACTATGCCGTGACCTGCCTCCAGACATAAGCCAGCCTCCTCCTTCTTCAAGCCTGGGCCGCGACCCAACCACGAACCAGCCCAAAAACCTCGTTTTCTCCATTTAAAAACCTTCCAAAAGCCTATCCAAACATCTCCAAATTCCAAAATCAAAGTTCCCAAACATCCTAATTAACCAAAACCAATAAAACCCAAACTTCAATTCATTCAAAAACTCATCAAAACACAAAATCCAATCCAATCTTAAAAACTTTGAAAACTTAGAACTTAATCCTCCAACTAATAAGCTTCTAATCTTTCCTAGAATCGCTATGCCTCGATCCTCGCTTGAATCCGAGTCCTAAAACTCAAGTTTCCTTCGAAAGTGCGATTGGTGTCAAAAATGGAACTTTGAGGGAGAGAGAACGTTTTGAACGTTCTTTTATAATTCTAACAGGTTACTTCAAGCTTAAGTAACCTCAAGAAAATCCTAATGCTCAGGGTCTCGAAAACGCCCCCCGGGGTAAAATAGTCAAAATTCCCAGAATTTCTCCCTAATCTTACTAACTCCCAATTTATCATCAAATATTTATTCCCATTACCAAATAGCCCAGTAATGTACTAAATACCCAAAATGCCCCTTGACTCACTCCGAGTCAAGTATGAATCCCGTTGTGACTTTCCCACTAGCTTGCTTCCTAAGATCGTCTCGTGTTGAGTAACCTTAGCATAACCAAATAATAATGAAGCACCACACACATATCACATATATGCTAAATATGCCTGAAATGGCCAAAATATGAAAATCACCCAAGTAATCAGAAATGGGTTCACATGCATATTTAATACACCTAAACATGCATATCTAGTCATATTATAATATAACTCACATAATCACATAATGATACACATAAATATCACATAATCATATAATTCCAAGATTTTCCATCCTGGCCCCCTAATCATGGACCTAAGCCTTATTAGGAAATTTGGGTCATTACAGCTTACTTCTCGAAAATTGTTCCCATACTTTCAAGCTCATCCCATTAAAGTACTTACTGACCAGCCATTACGTCAAGTTTTACAAAATCCTGAAACCTCTGGTCGGCTACTTAAATGAGTTGTAGAGTTAGGTCAATTGGAAATCGTGTATTAGCCCAGGTTAGCCATTAAGGGGCGAGCTTTGGCGGACTCTATTGCTGAATGTACCAGAATCCCTGATATTCCCAACCAGCAGGAAACTTTGGGTGCGTCTAGGCAGAGAGAAAATATTCTTGTTTGGAAACTTTTTGTAGATGGATCATCAAATGAACATCATTCAGGGGCAGGGCTTGATCACACATGAGCAGCATAGAATCCATTGTGCGTTAAGATTCGAGAGCAGAACTCCCATGCAGATGCCTTAGCTAAACTGGCCAGTGCAAAAGAGGTTGACTCTTTAAACATTGTACCAGCCGAAGACGTGGCTAATCCAAGAATCCCTAAACAGGAAGCATTGCCCATCACAATCGCTAACACTTGGATGCACCCATCATTGCATATCTCAAACAAGGCACTCTACCAGACAACAAAAATGATGCAAAGAAGATGTTGAGACAAGCTGCCCAGTATGTCATGATGAATGGAGTGTTGTACAGGAGAGGGTACTCTTTGCCCCTACTAAGATGTGTAACACTCGATCACTAAAAACACTTGCTGGCTGAAGTGCATGAAGGATTTTGCAGAGACCACGCCGGGGGGAAAAATCTTTCTAAAAAGATTTTGCGACAAGGATTTTTTTGGCCTACAATGAACGAGGATTCCATGGAGTATGTGAAAAGATGTGATTAATGTCAGCAATTTTCTAAGATACCTCGAGCACCACCAAATATTTTGAAATAGATGCAAAGTTCGTGGCCTTTTGCAGTTCGGGAAATTGATCTGATTGGGAGGTTACCCAAAGCAAAAGGAGGAGTATAATTCGTAGTAGTTGCAGTGGATTATTTCACCAAGTGGACCGAAGCTGAACCACTAGCAACAATCACCTCAAAGAAAGTACTCGACTTTGTAGTGAAAAACATTATATGCCGCCATGGCCTACCGCAGAAAATAGTGTCAATTAACGGTACTCAATTTGATAGTGACTTATTTACTGATTTCTACGCTAGACATGGCATAGCAAAAAGTTTCTCCTCAGTAGCTCACCTGCAAGCAAATGAGCAAGTTGAAGCAGTCAACAAAACGCTGAAGGGCACTCTAAAGAAGCACCTTGAACAAGCTAAAGGTTCCTGGGCAGAAGAATTACCAGAAGTCCTCTGGTCATACAGAACTACTGCCCGGACAACAACTGGTCATACTCATTTTTCTGAGCTTATGCATATGAGACCATGTTGCTAGTCGAGATTGACCCCCCATCTCATCGAAGGAGTACTTACGACTAGACAGAGAACCACCAATCGCTCATAGTGTCTTTAGACCTTATCGAAAAGAAACGAGAAAAGGCGAGTTTGAGAGTTGCTGCTCATCAACAAAAAATGGCTCGCTACTTTAATTCCATAGTTAAAGCTAGGAAGTTCCATTTCAAAGATTTGGTTCTCAAAAAAGGTTTTCATCAAAGACCCAGCAGTTGGAGTGATAGGACCAAATTGGGAAGAACCATACCAGATCGAGCAAGTTTTACCTCCTGACACTTACATACTGTCTAGGCTGAGTGGAGAGCTGATCAGAACTATTGGAATGGTGAGCTTCTGAGGAAGTATTATCAATAAATATTGCTTGCAGAGTGGTAGCTTAGTTTTGAGTATTCAACTTGTTATTTAAGTTTGTTAAGGGATTAGTCATTAGCTGACCAGTCGCCTATTTCCTTTAATCAATTTTTGTTTGGTTAAGACTCATTTTTAGACACGTTTTGTCATTTCTTATTATGAGTAATAAAAGAGATCACACACAACGTGGTTGATTCTTGCTACAGATTTTGCATGTGTGTTAATTATTTTTATACTCGAATAGTGTTCAATTGGTCAGTAATCAGGCAGTGTTCAACTAGACGGTATATTCTAGCAGGATTTAACTGGTTAGTCAAACTGAACAAGTGATCAATTGGCCAATTTTTTTTTTAAACAATATTCAACTGCTTGGATAACTCACTATACATTTTATGTGTTTTACGAGTAATTTATTGCTCAAACAGATTCAGTCAAGTAGCAAGTGACCAAGGATCTTTCAACCCTCGATCACTTGGGGGGCGCACAGGGTATACTGGTATATAATTCAACACAGACAATAAGAGCATAAGTTAAAATATTTTTTTTTCGGCTGACTTGTAAATCTTTGAAGTCAAAAATGGCCATTAAGCTAATTTGTTTAACAAAGCTTGAGTAACTTTGAATGTTTCTGGTTATAGAAAATTTGAAGTTAGAAACAAATATTCATGTGAATACAATTATTATGCTCATAAAAAGTTAGAGCAATAAGGGTGTGAGGAAGTATACTTAGTATAAACTTGTGAAATAGATATAATTTCTAAGTTGAAAAAAAAAACAAAGTACTCATGCGAAAACATTATAAGACATAATCTAGAGTAACTTTACTATTTGCAAAAAAAGTTTGTAATGTTTTAAGTCTAGAAAGACTTAGAATATTTCAAGATAAAAATAGAAAAGTAAAGTTTAAATTCTAACAACTCGGTCGTACGAGCAAAATAGAAAAGTTGTCGAGTAGTAATTGTCTTCACAAAATTCCCCGAAGGGAAAATTACTTGTCGGATACAAATAATATTGGCCAGCGATGGAAGGAAAGTTACTGATCGGGTACGTTTGTGGCTGGTTGGTCAATTCCATCATCGGCACCTGGAACCTTTTCTGGTCGAAATGACAGGGTAGGAGAAGAAGGCACAGTACCAGTAGGAAGAGCTGCCTCCTCGGTAGCCTTAGCCTCACATTTGGCAAGCTCCTCAACCTTTGCCTCTTCAAAAAGAAAGTCAAGATTGAGAGGCTTGTTCAGCTTCCATATTTGATAGAAGCAGTTGAAGCAAATTTCTCCATAACGTGCCAGATCAGCATTTTTGTCTTATTTCAACTCTTCAATCTCTTGATTCTTCTTTTCCAGCTGATCGGTTAAAGTATTGATGACTTGGGTCTTTTTACTGTTCTCATCAGCCAAGTCCTTCAAATATTTATCCCGGTCGGCAACTATTTTCTCCGCCTGCTTAGCTTTTTCTCGAAGATCTCTTTCAGACTTGACCAAGCCTTCATTCTCTGCCCGAGCATGCACCAACTGTTCATTCAACACTCTAACCAGCTCCTTATAATCCACTGCTCGACGTTGAGCATGACTGATTGTGATAAGTCCCTGAAAATAAACAATAAAAGGGGGTAGTTAGTATGAGGCCAATCAATATGAAAATATACATGGTTATGGTAAAATGCTTACATTCATCACTTCAGCAAGGCCTTTGTTGAGGACAACTTCAATACTCTACCGAGGAATATTGTCAAAGGTAAGAGTCATCCTCTCATGGTTAAGTGTCTGGTCAAAAAGCTCCCTACCATACTCGCCAGCAAGTCGAAGAGCTTCACTTAGGTCACCGATGCCTGTTCTTGGTCAGACAATTTTCTTTGGAGTAGGAGGTAGAACAGTTTGAGGAGTTGAGCGAGCAAAGTTGCCATCTTGTTCGGATAGTCTTGACTAGTCAGTTGGGACAATCTTAGCGATTTTTCTTGGAGGGTTTACACTGCTTCCCTCCCCTACTTTCCTTTTTTGGGAAAAATGAGTGTTAAATTGCTTGAACATGTCTGAATTTTCCAAAAAAAAGTAAGACAACTAACTGATCAGAAAGTTAGAAAAAAAACACAAGAAATAGTTATGAGTAAATAAAAGATTCTACAATGACCATGTGTCTCTACAGAATCTACTTTATCACAGTTATTTTTCAGATTTATCTAGAAAATGATGAACTATGGTTGCTACTGGTAGGGTAACCTAAGTTAAGGATTTCATCAAAGATATCATCATCATCTTCTAAGGAAGAGCTGACTTCCCTGAGGAGTTCAATGCTTTTTCCTTTTCCATGCTAGTAAGAAGGAATGGACGACGAGACTCCTCAGGAAAAGATTCTTTGATAAAAAGGTCACCCAGTTGGCGTAGTTGAGAAGATGGCTCAGAAGAGAACTGGTCAGTAATTACTTCAGCGTCTGCATTTAACTGGCCAGTCATATTCACTTCATCGGTTGTACTTCCCACATCGATTTCTTGGTTGTTCTTCAACAACCCCGCTGACCTAAGGCTGTCTAAGTTAAGCAAATGTTTAACATATTTTTCACCAATTGACATGTTGGCAAGAAACTCTGCTCGGGCATGCATTTCTCTGGTCAGGGGAGGTCGGTTAAAAGATCCTGCATGAGTAAATGCCAAGTTATTTGCTTCAATATCTGAAGTAAGAAAGTACTCTGTATAATACTTCCCAGGGTTTGATTTAAAGGTGATACCATGAAGGTACTTAATCCCCTTTTGCCTATGAAAAAAGTGGAAAAAACCTGTGTTCTTATGGCTGGGGTTAGTTATGAAATGAAACAAATAGTGCACCTTGTGAGGAGTAGGTGGACTCCCTTTCTGAAGATGGTAAAGTATGTACAGGGCAGGCAAAGCTTGTATCCCATTGGGAGCTATCTGGAATGGAGAAACATTGAAATAATCAGCCACTGATCGAAAGAAAGGATGCAGAGTAATGGTAGCTCCAGCATGAATATGATATCTCGGCTAGGCACAATAAACTCCTTCGGGGTTGTTGGCTCTCTGGTCATGGCGTGCATATATTAGGTTCACTCCTTCAAGGCCCAAAGAATGAGAGTACCCTTCGACAACCTTGGAGGTCAATTTGGAGGCCTTGGCCACAAACCAAGAGGGCACTTGGTCTTCTTGTTTTCTCGATTTGAGCACAACAACATTCTGAATCTCTGTTGTGAATGCCAGGGCAATATTTTTCTTTGGTCTCTTAACTTTTGGCACTGGGCGGGAAGGCCTTGAAGAAGCTTGAGTCTCAACCTCTTCTATTGAGGGTTCTTCCACAAAAAGTTACCACTCTACTATTTTTTGTGTTGCCCGGCGAGCTATTTGGGGGTCTTGCTCTTGGGGCAGTCAAGTAGTCTTTTTACTCTCATCGGATGGTGTTGATTTTGTTTATGAAGGAATTGATTTTCGTGGAGGAAGTACAAGGCTGATCAAGGAAGAATTTTCTTTAGACAACGAAGACGGTCTTTGGGAGTCCTCCTGCTCGAAGATTTTGATGAGGAAGAATCACTACTTGGAGGAGTATCACTTGGCTCAGGGTGCGAGGAGTCAGAGTCTATTTGGTTGTCACCCCCTGTAGTCGTAACGATTCATCTATAAAAAATAGGGGGAGGTGAGTAAACCAAACAGAGAGTGTGTGCAAATTGAATAAAATGCTGCCCGAAGAAATTTTTTAAGTTTTGCCTGGGAAATGTGTATATTTTCTTTTGTAAATAAAAAATTACTGCCCAGTGAAAAAAACTTTAGTTTTTCCCGAGCAGTGTGCATTTTCTAGAACGAAAACTAGCTGCTCGCTGGGGAAACTTTAGTTTTACCCGAGTAGAAAGTACACCATCTATAAACAAATTTTGATCGAGCATCATGTTTTGATAAAAAAATATTTTGTTGCTCGGTGATAGCAAAACACGATAGTCAACTCGAGGAGTGTGACAAATGGATCAAAAAGGGCATTACAAAGGTTTTGCAAAGCTTCTCAAAGAAGCTTCAGTGTTCTTCAAAGGCTCAAGAATCTGAAAACTTAAAATTGGGATTTTGGATCATTTTTTCACAAAATTTCAACAAATCAGGGGCAAAATTGGCTAACCCAAACCCTAGGCTACATCGAATCAACAACAAAATCATATTTTTACAAAGATTTGTCCATGAATTTTTCAAAAATTTTGAAAAGGGGGTTTCAAATTTTAGAGGTATCTAGAAACTATTTCTCTAAATTTTTAAGCTAAACATGCTTGAAAATAAGTACAAATTTTGAGAAACATACCCAAAAGGATGATAGAAGCCTCGGTTTCGTGACAGATGCGTCAAAAAAGCTTGAAAAAATATTCTTGGTACGTTTGGGTTTGGGAAGATTCGGCAAGATGGAGAGGTTATTTTTTGGTTCTTGAAGAGAGCCTTTTTACTATCTCTCTCACATTATCCCACGACTTAGGAAACGTGTAACCTCCATTTCCATGACCAAAAAATGCAATCATGGGTTATAAAAAAAAACAGGAGAATACTAAAGGCCATTCTTGGGAATTTGGAACACAAAATGTGCCAAAATTAATGGGGTGTGACCACGTGGAGAGTTTTTTATGAAGACTGTTGCTTGGACATTCACTGCTTTTGAAAGCTGCTGGTCGGACATAGTGTTCTTGGACTGCTCGGATAATTACTATCGAGGAAAAAGTTCATCATATGTTAAATACATATGATAAACTTGGGGGGCAAATGTTATACCCAAAAAATTAATATGATGATGTGGCAATTTGAGGTGACAAGTAGCAATGTATTTATACTAGGTGACGCATTGATGATAAAAAAATGTGCCGACCAGAGGGAGTGTAAGGAGTAGGAAATGACCTACTGGGTAGAGCTTATATTTTATCAATGGTCCAAAAGTTACTGGCCAGTGATTGCTGGAGTGGTTACCTCTGGTCAGGAACATTCCAACCAGAGACTTCAGAAGAGCATCTCAAAATACATGCTGAGCAGAGACTTCAGAATTTCAGGAACTTACTGACCAGTAAGTTCCCTAGTAGCATCTCAAGAACTTACTGACCAGTAAGTTCTTTAGCAGCAGTACAGGAACTCACTAACCAGTAAGTTCCCTAGCAGCATTTCAAGAACTTACTGACTAATATCTTCTCTAGCAGAATCTAAGGAACATCATCGACCAGAATTGTCCATAACTGTTGGATGATTTTTCTCAGATATCCCGAAATGATAACCTATTTTTTTGTACTTTGAATTTGATTAATATTTTGAATTATTTTATTAATTAAATGTAGTTGACATGGCTGATGACTGAGTCAAGACTTATGGCCCATTTTGTACGATCCCTGAGCCTATAAATACAAGGTTCATGGCTTCATTTGAGGGACTTTTGGGATTGAAACTTGATTCTCTAGAGAGACTGTTGAAATATTCTCTGACTTACACTTGAGAAACTCAGTTGGCCAAGGTTCATCTGATCTTAAGTGTAGGTTGACATATATAAAAACACTAAGTGGATTAGGCTATTACCAATTCTTTGGGGCTGAACCACTATAAAACCCTTATACCATTTATTTTCTATTCAGTGCTATTTTATTTTCTGTCGTTTTTGCTTCTACTCGCCGTTGGCCAAAATGGTGGTCAACACATTCTTTACTTATTGATTTTCCAATTGTCATAAAATTAGTTTAAAATAAAATCACTACTTTTTTCCATATAAATAGTAATATACTAAAGAAAATATATTGAATTTTTTTTCTTCAAAATAAGTCATATCATCACCATTTATAATTATTTTTGTGTGGATTCTCATATATGTGTTGTCTGTGTTTTCACCAATCGACTTGTGGCAGTCATTGGAAAGTAATTAAGCTCCATGGACACTAAGGAATCCCTGGTGCGCTCGCCCAGAGCTCCTCAGAGGGTAAGTTATTTCCCATCTTTGTGTATCGCCTCTGGAGAAGATTGTCCTCAGGCGAGCTACGCCTTGAGGACCACAGTTATGATACTCTCATTTTCCATCCAAGTCCTCAAGGTCTACGAGAAGCATTCTCCCGTCCCGGAGCATAGTGTCAGGTGTAACGCCCTGCTAATTAGGGTCCATTAACAGGTGTGTTTTGAAACCAGTGCTGGACTTACTAACAAGTCATTTGGACTAAACATGTGATTAAGCCACTAAGGTTTGGGTATTAAAAACATTTGATCATCTCATAAACATTTCCATTAAGTTAAAGATAAGTTCTTTACATGGGATCCCTAAAATGTTAGTTTAAAAGCGTATTACAAAACTCAAATTACACAATAAGTTGTCCTAAGCGGCAAAAGCTGGGTTTAACCCTAGTTCCTCTGAGCATCTCGGTCATGATGGTCGAGTGGACGTCATATGTACATACCACTGCTAATGCCCTCCAACTCATGGCTGATTGAGTTTCTCTTTACCTTTACCTACACCACAAAGCACCTGTGAGCCAGAAGAATCAGCAAGAAAACATAATCAACAATTCAGTGAATAAACAACCATCAAACAGTAATAACTGAATCGAGCGCATTCATTAAACTCAATTGGAGACTATAGAGTCACACAAGTACATGTTTCACTTTCTATCAAGTTGTTGGCATCCGAGCCAGTCAAGTGCATGTTGCACTCCCAAGGTGGCCCAGCCATGGTGGCCTGCACTCCACGTGCATTATGTCAATCTTAGCTTATAAACTAAGTTCCTTATGCCCTTGACTTATAAGTCAAGCCACCACGTGCCTCCAACTTATAAGTTGAAGCTTTTGGATTCTCAACTAATAAGGATCTCCCAGAGCCCTTCATATTCTCAACTAATAAGTTGATCCTCGCTTATCATCTTAATAATACCCTAGTTTATAAACTAAGCTTCACAATCATAACAGACAATCACATGTTTCATATAGCATACTTATCAAATAGTCACACAATGCATTATAATACATTCACTCAACATTCATAAGCATAATCATAATTATGCACGTTACAACATACCTAATCAGACATTCGCAACATAATTATAATCATGTTCATTACCTTAACTAAGCTCTAATCAAGCATTCACATAACAGGTGCAGTTTTCTTACCTTTGGTCCGTGTGCGGGTTATTAGCGACGACCCTTTGAGTGCGACCCCCGATTCAAGCCCTTAGCGAAAACCTAGTCACAACCGCGATAAGGAAGTTCCCATCAATAATAGGTAAATAACAACTTCCAGACCAACTCTTAGCCTCCGGGACATCGAATTCCACTTAACAAGGAAGTAGAATCGATCTCGAGCCCAAATGGTTAAATTCCCAATCTAAAAATCCCATTTCAGCTAAAATTCCCCTTAAGAGCTGCGACCCCTCACACCCGAGCCGTGGCCCGCCTCTAATTCCAGAGGCTCAGCCTCCCCGGAAACCAACACGCGTCGCGGCGCGCCCCTGCCTCCGAGCCCTGCTGGCTCAAAAATCCCTTCGCAGGCCGCGACTCACCACCACGAACCCAGAAATATCTGGGTTTTTCTTCAACCGAACCCAACTAAAACCCATCTAATTCCACCCTAACCTTCCAATTCAGTTCCTATAATTATCACAACCCTTCCCAAAGACAAAACTCAACCATATATCACAATAAAACTTATCAAAACCCTCAAACTCAACCTTCCAACTATCTAACGTGCATCAACACCATAATTCTAAATTATTCAGCAAAACTAACCATACAATCTCAGTTCAGATTTCTTACCTCAACTGCGATGAAACTCTTGAGGTAAACCTCTAGTTCCCAAAGTTTGGCACCTTAATTCCCAAGCTTTGATCTTCAATTTCCCAAAAAATTCCTCAAGCTTCCATGGTGCATAGAGAAAACGAGGGAGAGAGAAAGGGAGAGCTACTGCTGTATTTCCTTCCTTTAATTTCTCAAACCTTCTGATAATTTCCCAGCCAACTAAGTCCTAACTTTGAATGGAAATGACTAAATTACCCCTTGTTCTAAGCTTATACCTCAAATATCCACAAGGAAATTTTGTCCTTTACTTTAAGTCCCGCTTTCCACAATTTGCATCCTATAATTCCCGCTACTCCCAATATACTCACACAATTACCAATAAATTCCCATTACCCATTAATTCCCGGTAATGTACTAAATTACTAGAATACCCCGAGCCGGGTATTTAGACCCCGTTGTGACTTTTTCGCTAACTTGCTCATCGGGATCGCCTCTCGTCAAGTAACCCAAATATATCCACATAATAATGTGGTCTCAATCACACAAGCACATATTCGCATTTATACCCCAAATGGGTCAAATTACTAAAATACCCTTCTTATAAGAAACGGGCCCACATACACATATTTAATATCTTTAAAATACAAGCATAATTATATTATAATATAATTCACATATTAACTCAATTATTGCCTCCCGGCCCCCTAATCCAGGCACTAAGCCATATTAGGAAATTTGGGATGTTACATCAGGGGTCAAGCACAGCGACCTAGGACCACAAGGAGCCGTCTGACACCTCACTGTTACCCAAGTCGTGGTGTCGAGTTCGTACAGGCAACAAACAACATGTCCCTATGCGCCGCTTGACATGGGAAATCATGCAGCTATCCCTTAACATTGTCAGGGACGTGTTACCCCCAAAAAGTTGTGGGATGTAACCTCGTAAATGGGTCCCATGTGATACACATAGGCCCACCACCTCTTTAATTATGAGAACATGTTTTAATTAGCATTTATACCCCAATTAATTGAGAATGTTTGAAATAACTCCCCATAAAGGATATTAATTATCCTCAACCTCCATAAATAGGGTTAGGAAACCCATTGTAAGGGATTCAAACTTTTGTATTTCAGAATGGACGCCGAAATTCCACACCAAGTAAAGACCACAACTCGTGTACAAAGCTCCCAGATGGTCACGCGAGAGCATGTTTCACGCAAGTCTTCACCTCCATGCAAGGCCATCCTCTCACGTATTGTGAATATGGGAAGTTGTCCCTTCAGGCACCTCGCGCCAAGCTGCTAAGTTAGACGTCAATACAAGAGAGCCTCTAGTGAAAGATCCCAAGAGGGGCCTTCCTATGCGAGACATGTCTCAGCTTGCCATGCCCGCCTGCCGAGACACAAGGGCCTCACTATGCGAGACCCCTTTGTTCCTTGAGGGCCATATAAACCTCTTTCCTACATGTGCCTCGCTATGTGAGGGCTTGCGCGTGGTTGCCTACATGTGCCTCGCCATGCGAGGCCTTGCTGCGCCAGCCTTTGAAGCCTCGCTATGCGAGCGCCATACCCAGGAGCGTGCGCGAGGCCACGCTGTGTGAGGGCCATGCCACATGGATGCTTGAAGCTTCGCACGAGGACCCCTCTCGACACCCTTGCACATGAGAGGCTTGATTACAAGGGCCTCACTATGCGAGACCCCTTGTCTTGCACACAGGGGCTTCGGGCGAGATCCCCTCTCTCGCTAACCCATGGGTGCCATTGGATATTGTTTGTCCCATCACAAGCAACCTGTGCCTCGTTGAAGAGGTCCTACTCATCTCCTAGAGTATATGCAACCAACGAGGCACATTTCCACCTTGGTTCCTCATGACACATACTTGTGGGACCTCTCAAGTGTACGCACATGGAACACTAGTAAAGCCATCATCATCATTGAATATCAAGGTAAAATTGGTGAAGGCAACTAAGTGTGTTACTCCTAGTAACTTGCAAGACTTCCCACACGTAGCAAAATACAAGGAAGCTTGGAGAAAAAATGTATCTTAGAAATGTGAGAAGGACCGTTAGGTACGAGGCACACGTATGAACACGAGATGTACGACCATGAGAAAAGTGAAGGCGTGACTCTGACATTCGTATCCGACAAGTGGTGGTGGTACGAATCCGTACAAAGAGTGGAGGCATTACATGAGCACCCCTGACTATGTACTAGGGCCAACACTACGACCCTCTGCACCACTACATCCTGCACCATTATCAAGACAGTGTACCCACGTACCTTTTTGTAACACCCTAAACTCCAGGGACCATTACGATGTGCATTTTTAAACAGTGCTAAACTCACTAAGCGAGTCATTTGGCCATAATCGTCTAACTAAGTATTATAGAAATTTAGGATTGAAATTTTTTGGTTAAGATATAACGTCTCACTAAAACGTTTACTATATACATTGGGATCCCAAAAATATAATTTAAAGGTTAATTACAAGAAAATGTTTACAACCAGCTAATCTAAGTGGCAAAATAGGGTTTAACCCTAGTTCCTCTTTCAACCCTCGGCTGTGGCGGTCGAGCAGCCGCATGTGTACACATCCTCACCTAAGCTCTTCAACTCAAGGATGGTCCAGCTTTATTTTGCCTTTACCTGCACCATGTAGTACCCGTGAGCCGAAGCCCAACAAGAAAACTCAATATGCTCATGAATAGTAATAACATGTCATCAAATCATAAACTGCATGCCTAGCAATAATAGCCTTACTTACGCATGCAAATAAGTTCAAATAAATGTTGTGGAGTCCTGCGCTCTGAGTAGATGACTAGTAAGTTTCTCACTCTGAGGTAGATGACTTGTAAGTCTATCTCTTTTATATGACTAGTAAGTCAATCTAGGTCAGATGAATAGTAAGTCAATCTCAGTCAGATGACTAGTAAGTCAATCTCTTAGTTCCCATACCCTCCTAGCCATGTGACGTGTAGGTCACCTTAGGTTTTTTGACTCTGGCTCTAAGTAACTAGCCTTTAGACTAGACAAGCACTTTTACTTTTCATCGAACTTTAGGTCGGTCTGGCATTAATGCTCATGATGAGTCATTCAATGCAGATGTCGATTAGATCTAATCTTTTATCGGCTCTACGTTCATGACGCTTATGCCGCTCTTGACTCTTAGGTCAATAACACACGACCAGTGCTCAGTACTACTGTTGAACTTGACTAGTAAGTCACAGCTTCACAATTGGTTCTGACACCATTGCCGATTTTGACTAGTAATTCAGTGCCACACACAAGTAAGCAATGCTACCAGGCATATATCATATGTCAAATATTTGAATGTAGGGCATTCAGCATGCTTACTTAACAATTGCTAGCATAATTAGGATCATGCACAAACACAGAGACTCAAGCTCTGATCAATCTCATATTCAACATTCGTGGCATACCCTAACCACATGTTTCCCGTGCATCACATGCATCACATACTGGGTGCAGTTTTCTTACCTCTGGTTCGAGCGAGAAATAATAATTGAACGACCTTTGAGAACGATCAATCCTTTGATCCCTTAGCGGTCACCTAGTCATAACCAAATATGAGATTCCATCAATAAAATCAATAATAAAGGTTCCCGGACCAAGACCTAGCCTCTGGGACAACAAATCCCACTAAACCAGATAGTGGGAACGATCCCGAGGCCTAAGGTTTAAGTTCCCATGATCAAAACACATTTATGGCCAAAAATGCCACTAGGGGTCGCGGCCCTACATCCACAATGTCGCGGCCCGCCTCCCCAAACAGAGGCGCCAACCTTCAATCCCCAACACGGGCCGTGGCCCTACCTTTCCCATGCCACAGCCCAACGGCCTTCTAGCACCCTTCTGCTTCTTCATCGAGCTTGGGTCGTGACGCTCTATAACAGAGCCGCGACCCCACCTAAAACCCAACCAAAAAACCTTGTTTTTCCTCTTCGAACCCAATTCAAGACCTCACTAAACATCTCCAACAACACAAATCAAAGTTCCCAACACTTACCACAACTTGTCCAACATATAACCAACAAAACCCAAGCCTTAAACCATCTAAAACCACACAAATTACTCAATTCTAGAATCAAAAGTTCTAACTCAAAACTAACTCCAAAACAGAGTAAGTGTATGCCCTGATTTTCCACGGGCTAATAGCGAGCTGAGATGTGGCATAATTATATCAGCCACGTGGACGCCACGTGGCTGGAGCTGCTGTTGTAAGGTCCTACCTCTTTAGTTCGAGGTACCCAATGGTTGACCAAGATTATTTAAGGGCCGAGACAGGGATATGAAGACCGCGAGCCAAGAAGGCATCCAGCTCGAGATACGAGCTGGAGTGGGAAGCCGTGACTCCTTATAAAGTCAACCACGCAATGTAAACGTGCATATATCAGACATCACGTGTCTGATATATCCCTGAATTCTCGGACACACAGCAGGAACGTGCGTATTCAGGCACCCACGACTGGGTTGGGCCGTGCGGCCCATTATTCCCCTTACCTATTAATTAGACCACACTTCATTTGTCAGGTTTTAGGAATTAATCTTGAATGTCACAGAAGTGAAATGATGGGTCAGAAGGTCACGAGATGACCCCCCTTACCAACTCCCAGGTGCCCTCTCCTATAAATATGGAGACCCTGGGAGTTGCAAGGGGTTGGATTCGATTGTGTAACGAAATACCCTGTAAAGAATACCAGGAATATAGCAATAATATTAGCTGGTGGAGTAGAAGGATTTTAACCTTTGAACCACCTAAAAACGTGTTTGTGTCATCAGTCCATTTTAAGATCATTCATCTGTTTTGGTTCATTATTAAGCACTAATCTCTTTCTCTTATTTTCTTAATTACCTGTTGGCGAAGAACCGCGTCAACAGTTTGGTGCTTTCATTGAGAGCTAGTTAGATTGGTGCTATCGCAAACATCCAACTATGGTGACCACTCGATCAAGACACGGTAACGAGGCGGAACAACATGATGGGCAGGAGGCTCATCATGCCGCCATCTCTGGTGAGCAAAACCTTGAAGTTCGGCAGCGGCCGGGCAAGCAGCCAGTAGGCCAGAATGACACTGGAAGTTCGGCACCACGGCCACCTAATCCAAATCCGAACTTTTACACGGCGGTAGAGATGGAGAACGCTCAGCTGAGGATTCAACTGGCAAAAGCTAATCAGCAGATTAAGGAGGTGTTGGCCCAACTACCCCCTCTTACAACCGACGCAAACGTCGGGAAGAGGCAAGGTGAGACTCGTAAGTCCCGCCGGGGTAATCGATCCAGGCCTAGCCACTCGGTCAGACCTTTGACGTCCAACTCCACTCCCTCATCGCACCGCCAAGAGGCAAACTTCGAAGAAATACCCAGGGCCGAACAACAGTATAGCCGCTCGGTCCGAACTTAAACTCCCAGCTCACTGCCAGCCTCGAGCGCGCCCAGGAGGGCTCGAGGGGATTCTAGAAGGAGATCTGGGAGGGCTCACTGCACCAGCCCGTCCCGGCCAGCTGTCCTGCGCCTCGTCCAGATCGCCAGGCACAGGGCCCGCAAGTTGGCAGGGCTGAAAGGCCCCCACCTAACCTGATCCGCCCTGATGGAACCAAGATTTCATCCCCGGTCAGACATCCTCCGTCACCAATAAGATATCTGTCTCCTCCTCGGCCTATCCAAGATATTCCAGCTTATGGAAGCAGCAGGAGAAACCCGCCATCTGCAGGACCTTCCCATCGTAACACGGCGGCCAGAGGAAGCCCGGATCCTCACCCCCAGAGGTGGGCTCCGAGCTTCTCTGACGGGAGCTACTGGACCGGAAGTCGCCGGAGTGACCTTTCTGGCGGAGACCTTCGTCAACGCCTAAGCTCGGCGCAAAGTCCTCAAGCCACCCCGAGGGGCGACCTACGAGATTTCCTTAACTCTCATAGGGGAGACCCAGTAGGACGTGGCAGCCATGCTCGCTCAGGGGGAGACCTGTCTGAGATACGTAACAACGGGAATGTCCCTAATAACCTATCTCAAGATAGGAGGGGCAATAACCCACCAAACATATACAATGGATCTGGAGCTGTTGAACAGCCCCGGAATAACCAAGGAGATCAGGACAAAACCCTTGAGTGCCTGGCTCAAATGGAGGAGCTGATGAGAAAGCTCCTGTCGGAGAAAGAAAAAGATGAATATGATTCGGGGGACGAGCTTGAGCTCTTTGCCCCCAGCATAGCAGCAACGGCATACCCGCCCGGTTTTCGTATGCCGCACCTGTCCAAATTCAATGGAGATGGAGATCCGTAAGATCATCTGGGTATGTTCAACACACTGATGATGGCCCACAACATTGGCCCTGAGCTAAGGTGTCTGATATTTCCCTCCACACTGACTGGGCCGGCTAGACAGTGGTTCAAACAGAACAAGAAGCAGTCAATCAGCTCCTAGAAAACTTTCTCTGCTGACTTCAAAAGAGCATTCTGAGCCTCCCAGGCTGCTCGCGTCAAGGCCGACTCCCTGGCTAACGTGAGGCAACAACCCGACGAGCCTTTGAAGGCTTACCTGAGCAGGTTCGCGAACGTCGCTGCTCGGGCTAGAGACGCAGATGACAGCTCCAAGATCATGGCTTTGAGGACTGGAATCCTCGTCGGAGGGGGACTCTGGAACGAAATACAAAGGAAGGGAGTCAGCTCAGTAAACGAATTCCTAAATAGGGCTCAAGGGTGGATCAACTTGGAGGAGGCCCAAGCCTCAGCTGCAGGAACCAGCCAAGTCCCTAAGCAGCCCGCTGGAGTGGGAACGGAGGTTGTGACAGCGACCCAGAACGTAACACAGAAAAACCAGTTCGGTGGAGGCAAGAGAAAGGGGAACGGTGAGGGCAACCAGCACGGCCCAAAGAAGAAAAAGTCCGTAGAAAAATTTAAGCTGGTCTACGCGACTTATACGGAGCTCACCCAATCTAGGGAGAACATCTACCTAGCAAACTCTGCTCGCCTCCCCTGGAAGAAGCCAGAGCCGTTAAAGCACCAGAAGGGGAAGAGAGACACCTCCAAGTTTTGCCATTTCCACAACGACGTTGGCCACAATACCAATGATTGTAGACACTTGAAAGATGAGATCGAGACTCTCATCAGAGCCGACCCCTTGGCTCAGTATGCACGGAACAGGGTACCAACAAGCCGACTTGTTCCGGAAGTTCCGGTCAGTCAGCCCGGGTCTCGGGTAGATCAAGACGTCCCTCCTCCAGTGACAGGAGGAGAGATATCCACAATCTCGGGAGGTCTGCATTTGGCTGGCACGAGCAGGGGTGCCCAAAAGAGGTACGTAAACGAACTCAAGGCTCATAATGGAGTAGAGTTCATCCCCGAGCAGCCTCTGCCAAAGCATCAACGATTGGAGAGGCAACCAATCATTTTTACTGAAGAAGATGCTAGCCACGCCCAGTTCCCTCATAACGACCCTTTGGTCGTAGCAGTGCAGCTCGCTAATCGGAGGGTTAGGAGAGTGCTGATCGATAATGGGAGCTCAGTAAACCTTCTATTCCGGTCCACGCTGGAGAAGATGGGTTTGACTGTCGCCGAGCTGAAGGCGACCTCCATGATGCTGTATGGTTTTTCGGGAGAAGGATCAGCGGCTATAGGGACAATCGAGCTGGTGATCACCTTGGGAGAGGGACCTCGGACAGTCTCGAAACTCCTCGATTTCGTGGTCATCGACTTCCCCGCTGCATACAATGCCATTTTGGGCCGACCTACAATTATAGCTTTTAAAGCCATCACCTCCGTTCGCCACCTCGCGCTGAAATTCCCCTCTTCCACAGGAATATGCACTGTCCGCGGTGATCAGCTTGCTGCCAGGGAATGCTACAACATTTCCATGAAGGGAAATTTGAAACCCGGGTAGCTAACGATGGCCATCCAAGGTGGAGAAGAGGAATCTCAGGAACCTTTGCCTAATCCTGAGATTGAAAAACCTCAGAGCGCCGAGGGGGAAAGTATCGTCCTGAGTGAGGATATTGACCCCAAATAGGTGAGGACAAGACCAAGCTCCAAGCTATTGAAGAGCTCGAGGAAGTAAATATCGATCCACAAAATCCTTCACAGATGGTTAAGCTCAGGAAAAACCTCTGTGGTAAGAGGAAGGCAGAGCTGATCAAATTTCTGCAGGATAACCTGGATGTGTTTGCATGGTCACACGAGGACATGGTGGGAATCAGTCCAAATGTCATCATGCACACCCTTCATTTGGATAAGAGCGTTCCTGCAAAGTCCCAGAAACAGAGGCGCCTAGGAACAACTCGGGTTGAGGCCTTAGAAGAAGAAGTAGCCCGGCTCAAGAAATGCGGCTTTATCCGAGAAGCCAAGTTTCCGGTTTGGGTCGCCAACCCCATGCTGGTCCCGAAGCCCAATGGGAAATGGCGAACCTGCATCGATTTCTCTGACCTGAACAAAGCTTGCCCCAAAGATTGTTTTCCCTTACCAAGGATCGAACAACTGGTGGACGCCACGGCGGGGCACGAGCTCATGTCCTTTATGGACGCGTACTCAGGATATAATCAGATCGCCATGAACCCGACAGACCAGGAGCACACCAGCTTCATGACCCCAACTAACGTCTATTGTTACAAGGTCATGCCGTTCGGACTGAAAAACGTCGGTGCTACATACTAGAGATTAGTGAATAGAATGTTTGCCAACCAGATCGGGAAGAACATGGAAGTGTACGTTGATGACATGCTGGTCAAGTCAAAGACTGTCGATAACCATGTTTCTGACCTGGAAGAATGCTTCAAGATACTAAGAGAATACGGCATGAGGCTTAACCCTCAGAAGTGCACTTTCGGAGTCGCGTCTGGAAAATTCCTGGGTTTCATTGTCAACACTAGAGGAATCGAGGCGAACCCCGATAAGATCAGGTCGTTGCTTGAGCTTCCCTCACCCAGGTTGCATAAGGACGTTCAAGGCCTGACAGGAAGGGTAGCGGCCCTTAATCGGTTTATTTCAAAATCCATCGACAAGTGCCTGCCGTTCTACAACCTACTCCGAGGAAATAAGAAATTTGAATGGACAGAGGAGTGTGAAAGAGCTTTCCTCGACCTGAAGGCACATCTGGCCGAGCCACCCGTATTGTCCAAACCAAAGGTAGGAGAACCTCTTTTCCTCTACCTAGCTGTCACAGAGGATGCAGCTAGTGCCATATTGGTTCGTGAAGAAGACCGGGTTCAGAAACCGGTCTACTACATCAGCAAGAGACTTCTCGGGGTTGAATCTCGATACCCGTTGATGGAAAAGTTGGCATTCTGTCTTATCACGGCCTCCCGAAAGCTCAGGCCGTATTTCCAGTCCCACTCAATACATGTCATGACCGATCAACCTTTAAGGAAGGTTTTGCAAAAACCTGAAGCATCGGGACGCCTGTTGAAATGGGCTATCGAACTCAGTCAGTTCGAGATTTTGTACACCCCACGAAATGCTATAAAGAGTCAGGCCCTGGCCGATTTTGTGGCAGAGTGCACAGGATTCAGGGAGGATCCTGTGGAAGGGTCACCCCAGGTCACCTCGACCCAGACGTCATGTAAGATCTTCGTGGATGGCTCATCCAATGAGAACGGCTCCGGGGCTGGAATCATTTTGATATCCCCAGAAGGGCATAGATTCCACTCGGCTTTGAGATTCGGATTCAAGGCCTCCAACAACGAGGCAGAATACGAAGCTTTGCTGGTCGGGCTAAGGATAGCCCAGGAGCTGAAGGCCAGCTCCGTTCAGTGCTTCAACGATTCCCAGCTCGTGGTAAACCAGGTGATAGGTGAATATCAAGCACGAGGAGCCAAGATGGCTACTTACTTAGCCAAGGTAAAAGTCGAACTGTCCATGTTTGAACGAGGCTCAGTCGAGCAGATACCTCGAGAGCAGAACGTTAACGTAGACGCTCTCGCCAAGCTCGCTACCTCCGGCGAGATGGAGGCTCTGGGGTTAGTACCAGTAGAGTTCCTGAAAAAACCAAGTATAGAAGAGGTCAGGGCAGAGGTCGAGATGATCGACGCCAGACCGACCTGGATGACTTCCATCCTCGAATACCTCACCGAAGGAAAGTTACCCGAGGGTCGTAATGACGCACATCGGGTACTGTATCAGGCTCCAAGATATACGATAATAGATGGGGTGTTGTACCAGCGTGGGCATTCACTACCTCTCCTACGATGTGTTTTGCTAGGCGAAGCAAAGGCCATCCTGCCGGAGGTGCATGAGGGTTTTTGCGGGGATCACACTAGGGGGCAAAGCTTGGCCCTAAAAGTCTTAAGGCAAGGGTATTACTGGCCCACTCTATCAAAGGACTCGATCTCATACGTCAAGAAATGTGGCAAGTGCCAGCGATTCGCCACAGTTGCCCGACCTCCCCCAGTCGAGCTGAAGATGATCTCGTCCCCATGGCCATTTGCGGTCTGGGGAATCGACTTGGTTGGTGCCCTCCCTACTGGAAAGGGCGGGGTCCACTACGCCGTGGTGGCCATCGACTACTTCACGAAGTGGGCTGAGGCAGAACCTTTGGCAACAATAACTTCCAAGAAAGTCCTCAACTTCGTGGTCAGGAGCATTATCTGCCGATTCGGGCTGCCCAAGAAAATCGTATCCGAAAATGGGACTCAGTTCGACAGCGACCTCTTCACCGAATTTTGCAGAAAGTACGGAATTGTGAAAAGATTCTCATCAGTGGCCTATCCCCAGGCAAATGGCCAGGTCGAGGCTGTCAATAAAACCCTAAAGGCGAGCCTTAAGAAGAGGCTGGACGAAGCCAAAGGGGTCTGGCCAGAACAGCTCCCGCAGGTACTGTGGGCATACCGGACCTCGCATCGGACCCCTACAGGACATACTCCTTTCTCCCTGGCTTTTGGGAGTGAGGCAGTCCTCCCTGTTGAGTTAAAGGTATATTCGCATAGAGTCCAGACATATGACCAGGATCGCAATCATGAGCTACTTTCCTCATCCCTCGACCTGATTGACGAAAGGCGAGAAGAATCACAGCTCCAGCTCGCGCATTACCAGCAAAAAATTGTGCGTTATTTCAACTCAAAAGTCCGAAAATGCGCTTTTAGCATTGGCGACCTGGTCCTCAGGAGAATCTTCTTAGCCGACAAGGATCCCAAAGATGGAGTATTGGGACCGAACTGGGAAGGGCCTTATCAAATAGCCGAGGTCATAAAGGAAGGAACCTACAAGTTAGCCCAGCTTAATGGAGAAGCGGTCCCACGAGCTTGGAACACCATCCACTTAAAGAAGTATTATCAGTGACACCCTTGTAAGGCTTACTTAGAAAGACCATTTCTTCTGTATTAAGCAATGATAATTAAATCTTCTTTCATTATTGTGTATATTTGCGAATGTAATCTCAAGTAACCACGAAAGACCCTTTCCTAATTACTTGGGGGGCATATGGTACCTGGATAATATAACCAGGCCGCCTTAAAGGCTTAGAAGTTGATTCAAATCGATTGGTCAGTGTTTTTCTTAAAAAACACGACATATTGATAAAGGATTAACACAAACTAAGTCCTATCCTGGATATAACCTGTAACGACCTGAATTTGCTAATAAGGCTTGGAGCCTTGATTAGTGTGCTTGGAGGGCAATAATTGTTAAACTGTATTAATTATGTGAACTTAATGAATATGTGATTATAATGCATGTTTAGATGGTATAAATATGCATGTGGGCCTCGTTCGCATGTTAGGGGTAAGTTGGTAATTTTAGCCCGTTGAGGGCATAAAAGTGATAATTGTATTATGTGATTTGTACCACGTGAGTGTGGTGATAATAATGTGATGCACGTGCTGAGACGGTCCTAGAGAGCTAGATAACTCAAAAGTCACAACGGGATTTCACACCCGGCTCGGGAGGAGCCTAGGGGTACTTTAGGGAATTTCGTGAGTTGAGTTGAGAATTTGTGGTTAATGGTTATTGGTGATTAGGTAACCTAAGTAACCATTAGTAACTGTTGAGAGTAACAAGTTTAGATGGAAAATGGTAGAATTGTAATATAAGTGAAAGGACAAGAGTGCCCTTGAGGGTTAGTTAGAAGAGGAATTATATGGAAGGGTAAGATGGTCTTTTGGCAAGGATTTAGATAACTTCAGCTGAGAAGAGAAGTTATTCACATTTTAACACTTAGGTATATTTTGTTTTGGCTGAAAGTTTGAGGAGAAAACTAGAAAGAAAGGGAAGGAAGAAGGGAGCTAAAACTTGAGAGACCTAGGAGGAGAATCAAGTGGTTGGAGGCAATTAAACTTGATCATAAACCAAGATTTTTCTGAGGTAAAGATTTATCTCTGTTTTGTTAAGTTTCTAAGCTTGATTTTCTTAGAGTGTTAGTATGAAAATTGAAAGTTGATGTGTGGCTGTTTGGTGGATTCTTGGGGATGAAGCTTGCTTAGATTCAGTTTGGGAATAAGGGGGATTTGCTTGGAGCTGGACTTGGAGAAGACTCAGGGGCAAATTTCTACTTGAGGTAAGGGTTTTATGCATCTTTGTTATGTATTAGCTGCTGTGAATCAAGTTTCTGGTTTGTTAGTTTAAGTTTCATAAAGTTTCAAGCCAATTTGTGAATTGGGGATTTGATTGTGTGTTTGGGCTTGTTGTTGATATTTCTGAGTTGTTAGATGGTCTATGTGGGGTTTTGAATTGAATTTGGGACTTAGGTATGCTTTGGGGTTGATTTGGGAGTATTTTGGCTCGGGGAAAATGCAAGAGAAAACCCAGAATTCTGGGTACGCGAATGAGCGCCGCGGCCCTGTTCTTGGGCGCCGCGGCGCGAGGCCGTTTCTGGGAAGGGGGAGTGCTCTCTGACTTGATGGGCGCTGCGACCCTCTAGGGCAGCGCCGCGGCGCTAGGCTATTTTCAGAACATGGAATTTCGCAATTTTGAGCTTTCGCTCCGAGGGTTCGGGGGATGTTTCCGATGAATTATTTTAGGAATTTGGGGATTTCGAGAGTGTGGGATTGGTCCCGGGAAGTGGTTTTGGATTGTTTGGTATTAAAGGATGTTTTATATGTGTTGTGACTAGGTCTCCGGAGAGGCTCGGGTTTGAGGACTGTGCTCGCGGCCTTGGTGCATCGGAAAGCTCGGGGTACAGGTAAGAAAACCACTATTCCCACAGAGCTTGTATGCAGGGCTGAGCCCAATATGTTTGAATTGCAGGGCATAGTCCTTTGATTGAATTTGTTAGTATTCAGTATATGTTTGTTATGCTATGAATACGATTATGTGAATGTTCGGCGAGAGCCGGGAACAGCGCAGGCTGAGGTCAACAAGAGCCGGGAACGGCGTTCGGCACGTTGAGTGCAAGGCCGAGTACGGCAAGGGGCCAGGAGCAGCGTTGAGCACGTGGAGTGCGAGTTGCTAGGGTGAGACCCTAAAGGATACCTGGGATATCCTCACGGTGTGGACCGCGAACCCAGGGCCTGGTAAAGCGTCTGGGACGGCATGGCTGTATGTGTTTAGCCTTTTGGTGGCCTGATTATATGCTAAGTGTTTGTTGTGCATATGTTATCTTCTTGTGAGGGTTTTCTTGCTGGGCTTCGGCTCACGGGTGCTCTGTGGTGCAGGTAAGGGCAAGAGAAAAGTCAACCAACCATGGGTATGGAGAGCGTGAAGCGGCGTGTACATGTTTGGCCTGCCTGGCTGCCACGGCCAGTGATTTTGGGAGATGGTTGTATTAAAACTTAGATTTTGTCGTCTAGTCGACTCAAACTTGTAAATTATTTGTTGTAAATATTTCTAAACAGTATCTTGGGATCCCAAGTGTCAAACACTCAACGATTTATAATAAATGGAATTATTTTCAAAGTTTATTTCACTGTTTATGATTTAATTACACTTTTGACCTAAAAACCTCGATTAGCGAGTTAAATGCACGTTTAAAAACTCACTTAGTAACGACTCTAAGGAAGTAGGGCGTTACATAACCAGGTCCTAAAACTTAGAGGTTGATTCAAATTGATTAATCAGTGTTTTTCTTAAAAAGCACAAGATATTAGTCAAAGAATTAACGCGAACTAAGTTTTCAAAATAACGTCCTGGACATAACCAGGTCCTAAAACTTAGAAGTTGATTCAAATTGATTAATCAGTGTTTCTCTTAAAAAGCACAAGATATTAGTCAAAGAATTAACGCGAACTAAGTTTTCAAAAAACATTCTGGACATAACCAGTTCCTAAAACTTAGAAGTTGATTCAAATTGATTAATCATTGTTTTTCGTAAAAAGCACAAGATATTAGTCAAAGAATTAACGCGAACTAAGTTTTCAAAATAACGTCTTGGACATAACCAGGTCCTAAAACTTAGAAGTTGATTCAAATTGATTAATCAGTGTTTTTCTTAAAAAGCACAAGATATTAGTCAAAGAATTAACGCGAACTAAGTTTTTAAAGCGAGGTCCGGGATTCAACCAGGATTTGTCTTAAAAATTGGATCAAGATTGGTTAATATGTTTTTCCCAGACTAAGGTGCATAGAATCAAAAAATTGGATCAATCATGGAAAAAAACAAAATTAAGGTGCATAGAATCAAAAATTGATCAAACCAATTGTCTCGAGGTGAAAATACCTCATACAAAGTTACAAAAAAAATATATATATATGTAAAAAGAAAAGCCCTAGGCTCCACCGGGCTGCTCCGTTGAGGTCTCCGTCTCGCCCTCCTGCTCGGCCACTGTGGAGGCCTCCCCAGTCTCAGAAGGCGCCTCTTGCTGGAGGTGAGCTTTGAACCCTTCCCAGAAGGCCTCCCAGTCCGTTCCTAGAAAGGAGAAGTCGCCGTCCGGGTTGAAGACCCAACAATGGTAGAGCATGTCCTCCATGGCGGAGCTGGAAGCTGCCTTCTCCGTTGCCAGGGCGACCTTAGCCTCCTCAGCTCCAGTCTTCGCAGAGTCCAGCTCGGCCATCGCGGCAGCAAGGGCGGCCTTGGTAGCCTCGGCCTCTTGAAGCTTAGGACGAGTTGCCTCCAGCTTAGCCCGCACGGCCGCCAAGGCATCCTTGGCCTCTTTTTCCTGCTGTTGGGCTGCTTGCAGGGTGGCCAAGGTCATTTGATGGGCGGCCAAAACCGCCTGGTGCTCGCCCCTCATGTCCTCAAGCTGAGCCTTGGACCTGGATATGCTCCGGTGAAGAGCCAGAGCGCCCTGCAAAACAAAGAGGCAACTGCCTTAGGAAAAAAGAGAGACAAGGCAAAGCATGGTAACCAAAGTATAAAAAAGCAAGGCCAGCTTACCGTTAGAGCCATTCCCAGGGAAGACTCCATCACACTCTCCGGGCTCCTTGTCTCAATTGCTCGCAGGTCCCTTTCGGTGGCCCCGTAGTAGTGGTCGACGGTGTAGGTCGCCGTCTCGTACACCGTCCCCCGAAAGACGTCAGGAATTTTCTCCAAGGCCTGGGGGTCCACTGGAATGCGCACCTCGGTGGCGGCAGCTGCCAAAGTCCCGGGCTCCATCTCCATATACCGAACGAAGGCGGGAGCTCGTGGAGGGGGCGGGGGCATCTTCTCCATTGCTGCAGGAGGCGGAGGTACCTTGGCCTGGGCAGCCGGGCTCTGGTCTTTCCCCTTTGCAGGGGAGTTGGATGTTGTCCCAACAGCCTTCTTTGCCACCCAGAGCTTCTTCACCATGGGCCTGGAAGCCCCAGCGGAGGAGTTCCCCTCGGTGAACCTAGCTCGCAAATCTTTGTTCCCGGGCTGAGACATTTCCTCTGGCAAAACAAAGACAACATTAGTATGCAAGTTAGCATTTATGCAAGAACAAAAAAGATAAGGAGAAAATAGAATTAAAAAACATATATCATAAGGGATCCTACCCCCCGAGCTAGAAGAGGAATCTATGGTCACGACCATCGGCCCCGGAGCTTCTGCGGGGGAATCTAAGACAATGACTTCGCGAGCTGGTACGGGTTCTAGGTCCAAATCTGGCTGGAGACTAGACTCTTCTACGTACTGCCTAAGACCCGGAGCTACGGTGCCCTCCCGGAGAGAGGGACATGACCGAATATTGGTCCCATACTCCTCGAATAAGGCTGACCTAAAGGCTAGGGTTTTGTTTATGACTACGGTACCCCTAGGCCGGCTACTTTCGTAATCCAGCACAAGCCGGTCGACGCAATGGAGCAAGGTTATGTCAAAGTCTGGGTCACTACGATGGCGTTGGACGAGCTGGTTGGGATTAAACCTAGCTAGCCGGGGGTCTGCGGTGGCCCTATCTAAGTTCCTAAATAGATATGGGTTACCTTGGCCGGAGGGGCCGGCTACTACCCCGGACTGGGCCCTCTCCATGTTAGCTTCTTGGGCGACCTCCCTCGCCCTCTTCTGCCTCATGAGGGGCACCTCGTCCTCCTCCCTCGGCCTCCTCGGGAATGGGCCTCATCTCGCGAGCTGGGGGAGGCCCCCGCGGTCTCCTCAGGTTCAGAGTCTGGCCTGGGGAGATCAGTTTGCATGCTAGCATCGTCTCATCTGTCATAAGCTGGCGGTAGTCCTTTTCACTGGGGGGCAGACCCGCCAGCGTCTCATACTGACTCCCGAGGATCACAGACTTGTCTGTCCTCGCGAAAATGGCTGCAGAATTATTCCAAGTCAGAAATGGATAAAGGAGAGCTAATGAATACTTAACTTACGAGCAAAGAGTAAAAGGTACTTATGAGGACGGTTGAAGTAGTGAAGCTCGCAGTTGCGAAACCTCGTGGACATAAAGAACTGGTCTTTGAAGTCGTTGGGGTGGCTGGGTAGCTCGATGACCACAGCCGTGTTTGGAAATCGGGTCAAGTAGTAGAACCCGTCGCCTCGCCCCCGCTGCTCCGGGCTGGCTTTGAGGCAGAAAAAATATAAGATATTTGCCGGAGTGGGGACCTCCCACTCCTGTTTCAAGAACAGATATCTCAACCCCGCCAACAAACGGTAGGAGTTGGGGGGGAGCTGGAAAGGAGCCAACTTCACGTAGTTGAGAAAGTCGGCGAAATACTGGTCCAGCGGGAGGAAGGCCACAACCTTGAAGTGCTCGTCACTCCAAGCCGCATATTCCTCGTCGAGCGGCGCGCAACTCCGCTCACCTTCAAGGGGAGGTCAAGTGATCAGGGCGCCCCTCCCCAGCTCGATGTTGTGGGAGAGGAATATCTTATTCACTCTCCCCTGGTCGGTGATCTTCGAGACGATCCTCTCGGCCTCGAAAAAAGCATCGGTCGCCACCTCGAGCTCCCGCTCCACGACCGGCCCAAAGACGGGGATTGGGGAGTCTGTCATCACCTCCTTTCCTTTGGATTGTTGGGAGGACGAGCTGCCTACATTCTTCTTTGGGGCGTTCTTCTTGGGTCCCATCTGGTCGCCTAGCGAACAAAAGAAGAAATTTTAGAAAGGGCGACCTGAGCATAAAAAAAAGGATATGAAGAGGTGTTTCCTTTGCACGGGCTGGGGTAAGCTCAGCCCGTGGAGAGTGAGACCACGCGGTTCTATGAACACGCGCTTGTGCTCCCAACAGATCCCCGATTACTCAGAATTCGTGTGTCAGGAGGGTCAGGATAAAAGTTTTCCTTGGAAGGAAAGTTTAAGTAGGCAAGAGGTGCAAAATCGCCTATGAAGCGTGTCCCCTAAGCTACCTGGTTTTGCACCCAAAATGCTGGATATTTTGAACAAGCATACCCAAAAATCTACCCAAAAGGTTTCCCCCGAAAACGCACCCTATGAGCCATGCTCCTAAATGGTTTTCTTCTACAATCGATGCCCTAGAATAAAAACCTACACCCTTCATACCCACAAAAAACCAACAAAACCTTGCATGCAGCTACAGGAACTATTTACCTAAGCTACAGTGAAAAGAAAATTTAAAGCATGCACAGTCAGAAAACTTACGAAGTGTTTTGCTGTGGGGGGGATGAAGGGGTCATCTGGGTTGGGGCCTCGGCGGAGTGACTGGTTCCAAAACCTCAAAGGATCCCTTGCACCTGATCTTCTGGAATGCTGGGAACGGTAACCGGGAGAAAAAGAGGGTTTTTTGAGGATGAGAAGAGAGAAGAAGATGGGAAATTCAAAAAAAATTCAAATAAACAGGTGGCCCATGCGTAGGGTGGCCACCCCTTATATATACGTACAGGGTCGTGTGAGGAGGGTCGTTGGATTGCCCTAATGTGGGATTTGAGGCTCTCCACTCGAAAGGCGAAACGGCGGCTGAGGATAGGCTAGGCCAATTAATGTGGTTCTCGGAAGACGTACCGTCACCAACCACGATGCTCCACGTATTCGGCGCCTGCGTAATAGGTGGAATATGGAGAGTCCATGGAGAAGCCTAAAAGCCCCCACTGTGGCCCCAGATGGTGTCATGTGCCACGAGCAGAGGCTTGGGGGGCACATGTACGCCCTGATTTTCCACGGGCTAATAACGAGCTGAGATGTGGCATAATTATATTAGCCACGTGGACGCCACGTGGCCGGAGCTGTTGTTGTAAGGTCCTACCTCTTTAGCTCGAGGTACCCAATGGTTGACCAAGATTATTTAAGGGCCGAGACAGGGATATGAAGACCGCGATCCAAGAAGGCATCCAGCTCGAGATACGAGCTGGAGTGGGAAGCCGTGACTCCTTATAAAGTCAACCACGCAATGTAAACGTGCATATATCAAACATCACGTGTCTGATATATCCCTGAATTCTCGGACACGCAGCAGGACCGTGCGTATTCAGGCACCCACAACTGGGTTAGGCCGTGCGGCCCATTATCCCCCTTACCTATTGATTAGACCACACTTCATTTGTTAGGTTTTAGGAATTAATCATGAATGTCATAGAAGTGACATGATGGGTCAGAAGGTCACGGGATGACCCCCCTTACCAACTCCCAGGTGCCCTTTCCTATAAATATGGAGACCCTGGGAGTTGCAAGGGGTTGGATTCGATTGTGTAACGAAATACCCTGTAAAGAATACCAGGAATATAGCAATAATATTGGCTGGTGGAGTAGAAGGATTTTAACCTTTGAACCACCTAAAAACGTGTTTGTGTCATCAGTCCATTTTAAGATCATTCATCTGTTTCGGTTCATTATTAAGCACTAATCTCTTTCTCTTATTTTCTTAATTACCTGTTGGCGAAGAACCGCGTCAACAGTAAGAAACCAGAAAATTGAACTAAAACCTTACCTTGAACCCGAATTGAATCCTCCTCTATGGCTGAACACAAGCCCAAACCCTCAAGCCTTGATTCCCACACTAGAATACTCAAACTTGAGCTTCAAAATTCAAAGAGAAGGAAGAGGGAATGATGATCGGTTTGAAGGAAGAGGAGGTGCTCTATTTTTTTGCTGCCTAAAGCTTCTTAAGGTGATATATATCCTTTAGGTCAAAAGACCAAAATGCCCCTAGGCTTATCTTCTTTCCTTAACAGCCCCCAAGGGTAAAATTTTCATTTCCCATCTAATCCCGCTAATCATAATTAATGTCTTCCAACTCCCAATATTCTCAAATGCTAATAAATCACAACCCATTATCCTTTAATTTCCGGCAATGTTCTAATCACCAAATTACCTTGAGACTCACCCCGAGCCCCGAAACTAACCCCATTATGACCAGATAGATAACTTACATTCTGAGATCTTCTGATGCCAAATGGCTCGAACAAATCCACATATAATGTGGTGTTAATCATAATTCACCCACATGCATGAAAATACACAATTATGCCCTCAATGGGCCAAATTACTAAAATGTCCTTATAATTAAAAATGGACCCATATGCATGCATTTATAATCATATTGTAATATAATTCTCATAAATATGCATATTATCATTTAATGGCATAATAAATCAATTATGGCCCTCTCGGCCTCCTAATCAAGGTCCTAAACCTTTTTAGGAATTTTGGGGCATTACAACTATCCCCTCCTTACAGAAATTTTGTCCTCGAAATTTATCTGAACTGCCCAGAATATAAATTCCGCACAACTGATTCCAGTCTCCCAGGTCGTTCCCTCGACCTCATGTCCTTGAAACATTATCTTAACTCAAGGTATAACTTTATTCCTCAGAACCTTATTCTTTTAGTCTCATATCTGAGCTGGCTATTCTTTTCAGGATAACTTAGCCTCAATCTCCGGATTCTCATAACTCAACACATGAGTTTCCTTTAACCCATGTCCTCAACAAGGAAATCTAAACTACACTGTATACTGCTGACAGTGCCAAAGATAAAGCCAATCTAAAGGCAACCTGACCAGTCCTATCCAGGATTCAAACGGTCATAATAATCTAGGGCTCAACTTGCACCCATCTCCTTACCCCTTTCCATGGTGAAACTTTTAAGGAAGATACAATCTTCTACTTGGAACTCCATGTTCCGACTTTTCAATTCAGTAACACTTTTCCATTTACTCTGAGAAGTGAGCATCCAAGCTCCAACCTCTAATAATCTCAATGGTCCCCTGAACTACCTCAGGATCCAAAATCAACACCTTACCCATCTTATTCCAATGAACAAGTGATAAACGTTCTTGAACGTACCTTATCTCATAAGATACCTTTCCAATACTGGACAACTCTCTTTCTCTCTCTGATTTACCACCAGTCTAAGGATAATGAACTGTACTACATTCCAACTATATACTCATCGCCTTCCTTAACCCTTCCAAGACCTGGAAGTAACAACAGTGTCATCATCTGATAAGACAAACCTCGTATTCCATGAAGGCACACTATCTCTCTCACATAGCGATCTGAATGTTGATCAGCTGTGTTACTTGACCTTACTGATAGAAATGAACCCACTTTAAATACTGGTCCCTAACGACCCAATCCAACTCATGCTGACCCACTATCCTGGGCAGCCTCATCACGATGTTTCCTTATTTCCATTATAGAATACTCAAAGGCTGCAATGGCCTTACTGATTTCTGATACAATGATTTGACCTGCTAACATGTTAAGAACTTTGCCATGTATTCCATTATGTCCCTCTCCATCCCAGGCCATCAATATAAAGCTTTCAAACTCCGGTACACTCTCATGATGTTTGAATAAAGAGAATAGGAGAGTAGCATGAGATTCATCTAGAATCTCCCAATTAATCTCAGTGTCCATCAGATTCCAAATCCGATCTCTATACCACAATAAATTCATACCTGACACCGCAAAACCCTTAGCTAATCCAACTAAGACTTTCCACTCAATCTTTCCTATATGTGGTTCACTTAATCATTTTCCTCTTGATCCTTTCCGAAATTATAATCTCATGCATAAACTGGCCACTTGGCCCACCAAAAACTCTACTCTAGTTCTGGTTAGATCCTTTAACCAACTTGTTGCATAAGCAATCGATTCTCCCTGTCACTGAGGTGTCATAACAACCTACAAACTGATTATGATCTGCAAGAAGATTCAGAACTCTTTCTCGAGGCACTCCTACCCCTAAGGTAGGCCCGTCCAAGGAAACTCCTGCCCCTAAGGCATTCCTTGACCTTGGCAAATTTTTGCAAAAAAAAAAACATCACGATACCATCAATCAAGACGATCACAAATCCCATTCAAATAATTCTTAAATACTCTGTTCACTTGATTCATCAAGACAACTCAACATTAATTAAACTCTCAAATCATAACTCCGCACTCCCTGCGCCCTTATCTGATATAATAATCTTCTGTTTAACCTTCTCCCTGATCTCAAACTGGTCCTAACCAAATCTAAGATCCAACTTAGAGAATTCCACCTTATCCAATAACTGAGCCTTAAATTCTTACGACTCTGATGAGGCCATTCAATACCGTGCCCTAGACCTGATTCCATCCCTGACACCAATCACTCACCATTCTATCTCTTCATATAAAGGGAACCCTGGCAAGTCCCCTGGAAGCACATCTAGAAACTCACAGACTAATCCAGTCTATCCTGATCCCACTGCCACAATCTAAGTGGTATCCACCACACTAGCTAAGAGTTCCATGCATCCTCCTGCAATAGATCTCTGGCTCTAGATACAAATGTCATCAGCATACAAAATCCATGCACATTGCCAACTGTCACAAGCCTTCCCACTCTCAAACCCAAGAGTTACTATCCTTTCCTTGCAATCTAACATCGCCTCACACTTAGCTAACCAATCCATATCCAGGATTAAACCGAGGCCAGTCATAACCAGCCTTATCAAAACCACTGATGAGTCCTTTTTATCATAACCCAACTCATCTCTTAAATCACCAATACAGTATCACATTCCCATCACAACATAACCATGTGATCTATATATCATCTTTATGCTTCTCTAGAAGCATCAAACAAAGAAACAGCATGGTACCAAAACCAGTCAGCACCATACAAAAAAAATCAAAACTAGAAAACAGACCTACCGCCCCTGAGGAACTAGTCTCAGTCTCAGTCTCAGTCTCAGTCTCAGTCTCAGACTCTGACTGCCTCAGAATGAACACTCGAGCTGGAGTCAAGCTGTCCATCCCCTTTTTCTTATACTTTCTTAGTCTTGGGCAATCCTTCTTAAAATCCCAACCATGTCACATAAGAAACATGCCTTTGCTCGACATTCTCCCAAATGACGCCTTGTGCACCGAGCACATACTGGACGAGTCTTCCAGTTTTCATTCTTGCTTGCTCCAATAAATGGAGGCATCACTGCTTAAGCTCCATGCTCTCCAGCACTCTCTTGCCCAACTTGATTTCTTGCGCTCTCAACAGCAAGAGCCTTCCCTACCACCAGAGCGTAAGTAGAGATTGTAGGAAAAACTCATTGCAGGATCTTTATTTATTTTTATGCAATTTACATATTATCAAACAAACATGAAAATTCCTAGAACATGCTCCTATGAAATTGATACAAATACTGAAATTGATACAAATACATAGTAAAGTAAAAACTTACATTACGCAGCGGAACTGGAACAACTCCATCCTTCAATCTCTCTAACCCTTGATTCCTTTCTGTAGCAGAGTATTATCAAGAGATTGAACAAGATCAGCAACACAGTCTTCCTCATCAAGCCTTTGATCAACCTAGAACTAGTGTGGGCTGGTTCTCAACACATGAGATAGAGATCTTGAAGAGAAGAAGAAGAGAGAGTGACCAAGAAATGTTAGACTGTCTAGGTTTTCACTTACCAATCAACTGAAACTCCCTTGCTTATGAAAACCCTAGATATCATATTCCTTATATAGGCAACTTAATGGGATTTATTTAAATTTAAATTAATTAAAAATAATAAACAAAAATAAAAGCCTTGGGCTGCCATAAATGGACTTGGACCCAATCTCTTTGTTTTGAATTTAAATCCCAACTGGGCCTAAATTCAAAACCTTTTATTTATTTATTTTTTAATTAATTAATTAAATCCTTATTCAAATTAACTAATTATAATTTGAAACTTGATTTAATATTATTTATTTATATTGATACCAATTTATCAATATTAATAAATTTACCCAAAGATTCTCTTTTATTCTCTAAATCTCATATCTCTGTAAATTTTCCAAAATTGACCTAGTCAACTTTAAAAATCCTAATTGATAATTAAATCAATTAATTGAGACATTCTAGATGATTTGCTCAAAGGTGATGCGGGGACCATGGATCCATGAAATCAAGCTCCAACAAGTTACCGTGAATTTATTTACGAATAATTTCACTACCTTATTAATTCCTCGTGACTCCACTATAGACTCGGAATTGAACTCTTGAATTCATAGAACGTATTTTCAAAACCATAAATACGTTATCCGTTGTTATAACCATTACAATAAGTTAATCCTCTATCGATGACTTACTAATGAGCTGGGTGCAAATTACCGTTTTACCCTCATCAATATTTTATCCTTAACTCCCACTAAGTTCCTTATAAATGATATTTCCGTGAACTTAATTACAGAAATGAGATCTCAATCATTTAACCTTTTGAACAAAGCAATTAAGGAAATAATATTTTCACTTCTCATACAGAAGTTATAGATTTCGTATCTATGAATAATACTTCCACTCGATTACACTAATAAATCTCCAAGATGTAAGTATGGGCTAGACCGTAGGGTAAGCTGGTAACGAACACGTCAAAAGATTTAAATAATATAATTAGCAGAATATTATCACTCAGAATTAAGATCGACTTAATAAATGGTCAACGTTGTGACATTGATTAGATTTGATAACAACGATACTTATTTATCAATCAATAATCAATATCGGTCCTAGTCTGATGTAACTAAATACATCTGATCTTATCTACTTGGTCGATGCCTTGGACAAGACATCACACCCTGAATGTGTAAGTAGATCATATCATAGATTGCCTAATCAGTGAAAATCCAATGCACTGATCTAATCTCAGGACTCGTTCTTTTGAACATATAATTACAACTATAATCCACTGTGACCTAGTCACTATAATTGTAACTATCCATATGTTCAGGATTTTATAAATGTTTGTATTATTTCAATAATCATGTAATAAAACAAGCAAGCAACACGGTTGTCAAACTAAATGATTTCTACTACTTTTATTGATAATATGAAATCGTGCTACATGTCCGACATGGTTTTATAAGGGCATAAAACCCAACAAACTCCCACTTGCCCTTTTAAAACAAATGGAACATGTTTATCAAAACCATGCATTCTACATGCTTCACAATTATGTTTTCTGCCTATATCTTTGTAAAGGGATATGAAAGATTGCCTTACAATGCTATCTTCATCACCTTCACTTCACACCTTCGCCACACATCCTCGATAATGTGGTACTTTCTCTCTATATGCTTTGCTCTTTTGTAGCTTCGAGGTTCTTTCGAATTCGCTATTGCCTCATTACTGTCACTAGACAAAATGAGTGGTTTATCCATTTTTGGAATAACACCGAGATCCGTATAGAACTTCCTTAGCCAGACTATTTCCTTAGCCGCCATAGACGCAGCTATGTACTCAGCCTCCAAAATGGATTCTAAAATGGCAGATAGCTTAACGCTTCTCCAAATCATAGCTCCACCCCCAAGAGTAAACACATTTTTTCAGAAGTAGACTTCTTGTCATCAACATCAGTCTAAAATCTGAATATGTGTAGCCTAACAGGTACAAAGATCCACCTGAAAAGACTAACATATAGTCTCTAGTCCATCAAAGATAACGACTTCCATCTATTGTTTATTTCCAAGGTTTTACTGACACTTGCTCACCACTCCCACTGCATAGAAGATCTTCGATCACAACACACAACATAGCATGCATTAGACTTCTAATTTCAAATGCATAAGGAATTCATTACATCTTTGCTTTCTCTTGAGGAGTCTGTGGAGACTGCTGCTTAGAAAAATAAATTCCATGTCAAGACATTAAACATCCTTTCTCGGAATTTGTTATAGAGTAATGACCAATCACCTCAATAAAGTAGGTCGCTTGAGTTAGAGCTAAAGTTCAGTTATTTATTTCCCTGATGTTCTGGATACCAAGAACACGACTTGCTACAACAAAATCTGGAATTTCGTTTCTAGCCAGTTCTTTATGTTTGATAATTTCTTGACATTGTTTCCAATGAATAAGATATCATCTACATAAAGGATTCAAAACACCACAATGTCTTTTTCCCTAAGTTGTCAAACACAAGGGTCAACTACATTTTGTTCAAAAACTCAGGTCTTAATGTTTCCATTTAACCTTAAGTTCCAGGAGCGCGAAGCTTGTTTAAGTCCATAGATTGACGTACTCAGCTTGCCGAATTTCTTGTCCAACTACTTTAAATCCTTCTGATTGATGCATGTTAATTGTCTCATCAAGATAGCCATTAAAAATGCTTCTTTAATGTCCATTTGCCTTATCTCTTAATCAAGAGTTGTGGCTATGGATAAGAGTATACTAAATGAATTTTAACATGGCTACCAGAGAAAAAGTTTTCTCTAAGTCAAATTTCTCTCTCTGCCACGAGTCGAGCCTTTAATGTCTCGACCTTTCTATCAACTCCTCTTTTCTTCTTATAGATCCTCTTGCACCCCATGGGCCTAAAGTCCAATGGCACATCTACAAGATCTCAGACAAATTAAGAGTACTTAGACTTTATTACCTGGTACTTGGCTTTGAGTCAAAAATCCCTTTCAGACCTACCCATTTCCTATTTAAAGGCCAACGAATCATTGTTACTTGTGTCCCCAACCAACTTGTGGGTTTCACTATCCATATCATAGGTACCGGGTTCCAAGAAATTTTCCCACTATGACGAGGCATCGTAACTTTCTGACTTGGATTAGTGGTTTCTGAATGTACCTTGTTTTCATTGACTTGTGTCGGTAAGGATGGAACAATAGTTTATCATTTTTCCATCTAATACTATTTTTCTATGAGACTTGAAATTCATTATGTAGTCGTTATCCAGAAAAGCAACATTTGTAGAGCCAAACACTTTCTTGTCTATTGGACTATGAAACAGACCACCCTGAGTACCTTTAGAATAGCCATCAAGCAAGCAAACCCTCAGCTCATTGTTCTAGCTTTCTAACTTTTCCTCATGTCAAAAACATGACACCACCAAATTCCATAATGATGTAAACCAGGTTCACGACCATTTCATAATTCTAGTGGTGTCTTGCAGACAACTTTTTGAGACCGCACAACATTTAAAAAAAATATCACATGCGGTCTAGGTAGTATGTCTCCAGAAAAGATCTAGGTAAGAAGTTGGTAGAGTTTAATAGCTTATCATAGAACACACATTTTCATAAACATGCGATTCACACCGCTCAGCAACACTGTTCTGTTGCGGAGTCCTTGGGGCAGTTGTTTTAAACAAATCTTCAAGTTCAATTAAATGATCTTGGTTCTGATTATCCAAATATCTTCCACCCCTATCAGATCGCAAGATCTTTAACGTTTTACCTAATTTGGTTTTAAAGCCATAGCAATGAATTCTTTGAACTTCTTAACAAATTCGCAGAATTCTTATGCTTTAGGTACTTACATGAGTCTCTAGAGCAATCATCGATGAAGGTGACGAAATACTCATAACCACCCCTCGCTTGAACATTCATATGTCCCCAGAAATTTGAACATACTAGCCCTAGTGGTTCTTTGGCCCTTTCTCCTATCACAGAGAATGGACGCTTTGTCATTCTGCCCTCGAGACTAGATTCACAAACTGGTAGGTCACCCTAGGTGAGTTCCCTCAAAGGCCCAGCCTTTGTTAGTCTTTGAATCCTATCATAACAAATATGACCAAAGCGAAAATGCCAAAGGTACGTCATTTCTAATGCTATTGACCTTTTGTTGTTTAACGGTCCTAGAATTAGCTGTCTTAAACAACTCATTATTTATAACATACGGTTCGTTTAGTTGCAATAGGTATAGCCTGCTTTTCATACATCCACCCCACAATTCACATCCATTTAAAGAAATAGGATTTTATTACTTGTGAAAGTAACTACAAATTGTTGTTGATGTAATAAGAAAAACTTAAATTAAAATTTCTATTGAAAATCGGAATAAAATAAACATTGTCTTAAAACAATATATTTATTTCCAAAATTCATTCAAGGTTATCCTTTTGCGTTGTTTGATACGAACAACTCTTGATGGATACCAAGCCGTGGCTTTTTATCCTTCATGGCTTTCCCAATGCTAAAAGTGTAAAAAGGTACATGCATGTTTAGTAGATTGTGATTCAGCGATCCAAAACCGAAGTATCATCCTCTAAAACCACATGCATCCAAGACAAATTTAATTATTTTGGGTTCCATATGCCTTGAGTTCCGGGAAATCTTGTTCCAATTCCCAGTCTCCTTGCAGTTGGAAACACCCCCTTTTTTGTGTACTTATAATCATGCCTTGCTCCAAGATGCTTTGCAGCATTTGGTGCCTTGCCAGTTGACTTCTTGTTCTTTTTGTATGAATTTCTTCCTCTCTTGCTCTTCGAAGAAGAAGCTCAAAGCAGTTTCTCCTTGAGCTTGTTTAGTAGTATTAGTATTCTTTCATTTGCTCGAACTACCATCAACAATCCTCTTTGAAGGATTTGGTGATCGTTGCATGGGAAAAATAGGAATATCTTTGATTATCACGAACTCGATGTTGTCTAAAATCAACACCATGTTGATGTTGGACAAACATTTCGTGAGGTTTTCACCATAGAGTAACATTTTAGAGACCAGAGAGAGTATGAGGTGGGAAGCTTAGAGCTTCAATTATCAACTAAGTAGAAATCAACGCATTGCTTGACAAACATTTATTCATTAAATATTTTAGAAATAGCATAACATACAAAATGTTTTGAGATAAGCAAAATACTAAAACACTTATCTTCTATTTCTTAGGTACTTTACCTAGCCATGAACCCATGTGTCCCGGTAGGTGAGAGTCACAAATATTCACGTAGTTAAATAGAGAAACATCTCAATTAATAAAACATCATAGACTTTTATTAACTACCTATTCCATCCGATCAAAGTAACGGAAACTCATGTGTCCCGGTAGACGAGAATCACAAATATTTCTTACTTTATGAGTTTGACCGACGATTTCGATTATTATAGACTTAATTCCTATAGTCACCGTAGGGATGAGTCTATAGAAGGTCCATCTATAACCATCTATCCTAAGAAATTTAACCATGTTAAGAAGTCCAGTGAACACCTTCTGTAGGGAGACGAAATCAAAGCGCCATGAGGCCCCACTGAACTCTAACCTTGTTAAATCAACGGTGGAGATCGAATTGAAATTTTTTAAAACTCATTATTAAATATTTTAGTATTTTATTCTTTTTGAAAAAATATCAACTTAGGTTTTCCAAACTATCAAAATAATCAATAAACCAACTAAGGTTCGCCAAATTATAAAAATAATCAACAAACCATAGTTTATAATTTTTTCATTAATTCTAAAATTACCATTGAAAATTAATCCAAAAATTAGAATTAATATGTTTCTAATCAATTATTAGGTCCAACTAAAAAGAATAACCTAATACAATTAAGTCCAACTTAGGTAAATGGGCCTTAACAATTCGAGATTGCATGGAGGAGAGCTGGGTTCAGTATGTCGGACTCACTACTAAGGCTCCCTAACTTCTACACAAAGCCCAAAAAGACAGGAATTTGAACATTTGTTTTATTAATTGTTATTCAATTGATTAGGCCCAATCTAGTAATGCAAAACAAATGGGCCTTCACAAGTGGAACCACCCACAAGAGAGGAATTTAAACTTTACATGTTCAATTGGGTCCAAATAAAACCTAACATTTTATGAAAGTTTTATTTGAGTTTTCCCACATTTTTTAAACGCAAAAATTGGGCCATCATTATACTTATATTTAAAGCCCAAATGCAAAAAATAACTTAATAATGATGCTTGATATGTTAATAATTGGATGGGCCTAACAAGTTATTCTATAAGCATGTATTATTAAATTATGCAAATATACCACAACAATATTCTATTTTGCAAAATACCATAATTAATTAACATAGAATTCATCGGATAAAATTCAATATAATTAATTAAACAATGTTACAAAATATTAAATTAATTAAAATAGAATTTATCAAACAAAATTCAATTTCAAATAATTAATTTAACCAAGGTTGTTAAGTTGTTAGGAATGACAAGACATTTTATTTTTAAATATTTTAACAAATTTTAAAATATCAAAATATCTTTTAACCAAATTTAAAATATCTAGTATTATCTGATAACTAATTATAAATATTTTAAACAATAAAAATATCTTGAATAATCAGATAACTAATTTTAATATTTTATTTATAACAAAATAAAAAAAAATCTTAAAATGTCATGATTATCAAATAACAAATTCAAAATATTTTAAAAAGAAAAAATATCTATAAAATTATCAGATAATCAATTTTAAATATTTTCAACCTAACTGCACAAAATATCTAATTTAAAAAATATTTATTTATTTATTTTATTTTATTTTTTGCGAAAAAATGCCGCGCGCGGGTTTCGGCACCGACGCCGCACGGACGTCCGTACGGCGTCCGTACGGCCGGGTCCCGACGGCGGCTCCATGCATGCCCAGCACATACACTGCAAAAAATAGTCCAATTTTTTTTTTTTTTTTTTTAAAATCTGTGCAGTTTTTAAATCCAAAACAAGCCAAAAACAACCAAATTATTGCTAAATTTACAAAAGAAAACATAACACATGCACTAATAACATGTACCATCCAATTAATACCTAACATATCAATCAATTTCATACATGTTCATTCATGAAAATAAACTAGCAACCTATGGCTCTGAGGCCAATTGTAGGAAAAACTCATTCCAGGATCTTCATTTATTTTTATGCAATTTACATATTATCAAACAAACATGCAAATTCCTAGAACATGCTCCTATGAAATTGATACAAATACTGAAATCGATACAAATACAGAGTAAAGTAAAAACTTACATTACGCAGCGGAACTGGAACAACTCCATCCTTCAATCTCTCTAACCCTTGATTCCTTTCTGTAGCAGAGTATTATCAAGAGATTGAACAAGATCAACAACACAGTCTTCCTCACCAAGCCTTTGATCAACCTAGAACTAGTGTGGGCTGGTTCTCAACACATGAGATAGAGATCTTGAAGAGAAGAAGAAGAGAGAGTGGCCAAGAAATGTTAGACTGTCTAGGTTTTCACTTACCAATCAGCTGAAACTCCCTTGCTTATGAAAACCCTAGATATCATATTCCTTATATAGGCAACTTAATGAGATTTATTTAAATTTAAATTAATTAAAAATAATAAACAAAAATAAAAGCCTTGGGCTGCCATAAATGGACTTGGGCCCAATCTCTTTGTTTTGAATTTAAATCCCAACTGGGCCTAAATTCAAAACCTTTTATTTATTTATTTTTTAATTAATTAATTAAATCATTGTTCAAATTAACTAATTATAATTTGAAACTTAATTTAATATTATTTATTTATATTGATACCAATTTATCAATATTAATAAATTTACCCAAAGATTCTCTTTTATTCTCTAAATCTCATATCTCTGTAAATTTTCCAAAATTGACCTAGTCAACTTTAAAAATCCTAATTGATAATTAAATCAATTAATTGAGACATTCTAGATGATTTGCTCAAAGGTGATGCGGGGACCATGGATCCATGAAATCAAGCTCCAACAAGTTACCGTGAATTTATTTACGAATAATTTCACTACCTTATTAATTCCTCGTGACTCCACTATAGACTCGGAATTGAACTCTTGAATTCATAGAACGTATTTTCAAAACCATAAATACGTTATCCATTGTTATAACCATTACAATCAGTCAATCGTCTATCGATGACTTACTAACGAGTTGGGTGCAAATTACCGTTTTACCCCTCATCAGTATTTTATCCTTAACTCCCACTAAGTTCCTTATAAATGATATTTCCGTGAACTTAATCACAGAAATATCATCTCAATCATTTAACCTTTTGAACAAAGCTATTAAGGAAATCATCTTTTCACTTCTCATACAGACGTTATAGATTTCATATCTATGAATAATACTCCCACTCAATTACACTAATAAATCTCTAAGATGTAAGTATGGGCTAGACCGTAGGGTAAGCTGGTAACGAACACGTCAAAAGATTTAAATAATATAATTAGAAGATTATTATCACTCAGAATTAAGATCGACTTAATATATGGTCAACGTTGTGACATTGATTAGATTTGATAACAACGATACTTATTTATCAATCAATAATCAATATCGGTCCTAGTCCAATGTAACTAAATACATCCGATCTTATCTACTTGGTCGATGCCTTGGACAAGACATCACACCCTGAATGTGTAAGTAGATCATATCGTAGATTGCCTAATCAGTGAAAATCCAATGCACTGATCTAATCTTAGGACTCGTTCTTTGAACATATAATTACAACTATAATCCACTGTGACCTAGTCACTATAATTGTAACTATCCATATGTTCAAGATTTTATAAATGTTTGTAGTATTTCAATAATCATGTAATAAAACAAGCAAGCAATACGGTTGTCAAACTAAATTATTTCTACTACTTTTATTGATAATATGAAATCGTGCTACATGTCCGACATGGTTTTATAAGGGCATAAAACCCAATAGAGATTTCATGCATTGGGGCAACTCTAATGGCCCGAGCTATTCCAGGATTCAATCCCTGAATAAACTTTTTCTTTCGAGCTGCATCTGTGGGTACCATGTTAACAACGAACTTGGGCAACCCATTGAATTTGCTAACATACTCGGTTACTGTTGCATTGCCCTGAACCATGTTCATAAACTCATTCATCTTTGTAGTCTGGGCCGCATCACAGTAATAACTTTCATTGAACAGCTGCCTAAATTCTTTCTAATCCATCACAGCTGTGTCTCGCGTCTAGGATACTACCTCCCACCATGTCCGGGCATCATCCTGCAATACATATGTCGAATAGATCACCCTATCGTGACCTACCAGCCCCATACTATCGAGAATGGAACTGATCATACCCACCCATTGCTTAGCTCTGAATGGATCTAGGCCTCCCTCGAAGACTGGAGGGTAAAACTCCTGGAATCTTCCACAAAGGAATTACCATCTGTTCTCAACCCTAGGCTGAGCCAAAATTGGTGCTCTCCTGGCACAACAAAGGAAGAGGTGTTCCCTGACAGATTCCGTTGTTGCTTCAAACACCTGATCTCTTCCTCCTGCCTCTGCAATCTTAATTGAACATCTGTAAGCACCTGTTGGAAATTCTGAGGGGTAGATGAAGAACTCAACCCCTGGCTGAAACTCCCAGCCTAAGTATAACCACCACCAGGCCTCATTATCTGCCTTGGATACATACCTTTTGATTGAATCTGCAGTCAATAACTTGACTCATTAATCATGATGAGCATATCAAGAGCTTTCCCCACGGGAACAATCATACCACATCACATTCACAAACCATTGCAATACTAAACACATGCCCATAGCATTCATACATCAACCATAATCCCTGCTCTTCCAACATACCTACCATGCCTCCAACTCCAGCATGAAAATATCACATTTATATAATCACGGAGCAGGTAATCATATAGTCAAGAGCCAGGCTCTAACAGAATCTCATGCTCCCTACTACAATGTGCAGGTAAAGCATTTACATTCTATTTAAGCAATTAAACACATAACTACAGAAATAGTTACCATTCCCTGAGTGAAGCAGTCTTCAATGAAGATTCTACATGCCCAGCTTGTCTTCAGGAACCCTTAACATTGGCTCGCTCTGATACCAAGTTGTAATGCCTTAAACTCCAGAGACCATTATGGTGTGCATTTTTAAACAGTGCTAAACTTACTAACCTAGTCATTTGGTCACAATCGTGTAACTAAGTATGATTAGCGGTTTAGGATTTAAATTTTTTGGTTAAGATATAACATCTCACTAAAAATTTTACTGTATACATTGGGATCCCAAAAATATAATTTAAAGGTTAATTATAAGAAAATGTTTACAACTAGCCGATCCAAGTGGCAAAATAGGGTTTAACCTTAGTTCCTCTTTCAACCCTCGGCCATGGCGGTCGAGCAGCTACATATGTACACATCGTCACCTAAGCTCTTCAACTCAAGGATGGTCCAGCTTTCTTTTGCCTTTACCTGCACCACGTAGCACCCATGAGCCAAAGCCCAACAAGAAAACTCAATATGCTCATGAACAGTAATAACATGTCATCAAATCATAAAGTACATCCCTAGTAGTAATAACCTTAATCACTCATGCAAATAAGTTCAAATAAATGTTGTGGAGTCCTGCACACTGAGTAGATGACTAGTAAGTCTCTCACTTTGAGGTATATGACTAGTAAGTCTATCTCGGTTAGATGACTAGTAAGTCAATCTTGGTCAGATGACTAGTAAGTCTATCTCGATTAGATGACTAGTAAGTCAATCTCGGTTAGATGACTAGTAAGTCAATCTCTGAGGTCCCATACCCTCCTAGCCATGTGACGTGTAGGTGACCTTAGTTTTTCCGACTCTGGCTCTAAGTAACTAGCCGTTAGACTAGACAAGCACTTTTAGTTTTCATTGAACTTGAGGTCGGTTCGACATTAATGATCATGATGAGTCATTCAATGCAGATGTCGATTAGATCTAATATTTTATCGGCTTTGCGTTCATGACGCTTATGCCACTCATGACTCTTAGGTCAATAACACACGACCAGTGCTTAGTACTACTGTTGAACTTGACTAGTAAGTCACAGCTTCACAATTGGTTCTGACACCATTGCCGATTTTGACTAGTAGGTCAGTGCCACAAAGTAAGCAATGCTACCAGGCATATATCATATGTCAAATATCTGAATGTAGGGCATTCAACATGCTTACTTAACAATTGCTAGCATAATTAGGATCATGCACAAACACAGAGACTCGAGTTCTGATCAATCTCATATTCAACATTCGTGGCATACCGTAACCACATGTTTCTCGTGCATCACATGCATCACATAATGGGTGCAATTTTCTTACCTCTGGTTCGAGCGAAAAATAATAATTGAACGACCTTTGAGAACGATCAATCCTTTTATCCCTTAGCGGTCACCTAGTCATAACCAATATATGAGATTCCATCAATAAAATCAATAATAAAGGTTCCCGGACCAAGACCTAGCCTCCGGGACAACAAATCCCACTAAACTGGATAGTGGGAACGATCCCGAGGCCTAAGGTTTAAGTTCCCTTGATCAAAACACATTTCTAGCCAAAAATGTCACTAAGGGTCGCGGCCCTACATCCACAATGCCGCGGCCCGCCTCCCCAAACAGAGGCGCCAACCTTCAATCCCCAACACGGGCCGCGGCCCTACCTTTCCCATGTCGCAGCCCAACGACCTTCTTGCACCCTCCTGCTTCTTCATCGAGCTTGGCCGCAGCGCTCTAGAACAGAGCCGCGACCCCATCTAAAACCCAGCCAAAAACCCCTGTTTTTCCTCTTCGAACCCAATTCAAAACCTCACTAAACATCTCCAACAACACAAATCAAAGTTCCCAACACTTACCACAACTTGTCCAACAGATAACCAAAAAAACCCAAGCCTTAAACCATCTAAAACCAAACCAATTACTCAATTCTATAATCAAAAGTTCTAACTCAAAACTAACTCCAAAAACAGAGTAAGAACCAGAAAATTGAACTAAAACCTTACCTTGAATCCGAATTGAATCCTCCTCTATGGCTGAACACAAGCCCAAACCCTCAAGCCTTGATTCCCACACTAAAATCCTCAAACTTGAGCTTCAAAATTCAAAGAAAAGGAAGAGGGAATGATGATCGGTTTGAAGGAAGAGGAGGTGCTCTGTTTTTCTGCTGCCTAAAGCTTCTTAAGGTGATATATATCCTTTAGGTCAAAAGACCAAAATGCCCCTAGGCTTATCTTCTTTCCTTAACAGCCCCCAAGGGTAAAATTGTCCTTTCCCATCTAATCCCGCTAATCATAATTAATGTCCTCCAATTCCCAATATTCCCAAATGTTAATAAATCACAACCCATTATCCATTAATTTCCGACAATGTTCTAATCACCCCGAGACTCACCCCGAGCCCCAAAACTAACCCCGTTATGACCAGACCGATAACTTACATTCTGAGATCGTCTCATGCCGAATGGCTCGAACAAATCCACATATAATGTGGTATTAATCATAATTCACCCACATGCATGAAAATACACAATTATGCCCTCAATGGGCCAAATTACCAAAATGCCCTTATAATTAAAAATGGACCCATATGCATGCATTTATCATCATATTGTAATATAATTCACATAAACATGCATATAATCATTTAATGACATAATAAATCAATTATGGCCCTCCCGGCCTTCTAATAAAGGTCCTAAACCTTATTAGGAATTTTGGGGCATTACACTTTTGGTCCCTAGGGACCACAATGTATTATGCGCCATTAGAGCTCTCCTATGAATAGATCTCCACCCGTGAGGCTAAATGGGTTGGAAAAATGATTGTATATGTTATACCCAAAAATTGGAGAATGCATCCTAGGAGGCTAAGGAGAATGCATTCTAGGAGAGCTAAGGGGAGTGGTCCTAGGAGACCCCAAGGAGGATGTGGTCTTAGGAGACCCCAAGGGAGGGAGTGCTCTTAGGAAACCCCAAGGAGAAAGTGGTCTTAGGAGACCCCAAGGAGGATGTGGTCCTAAGAGACCCCAAGGGTGTGTAGGAGGCAAGCCTCCCAAGGTTTCCTAAGTGTTGGCTCGAACGTGTCCAAGGTAAGTAGCTAAGGAGGAGGAGTCTCATGCAAGAGGAAGGAGACTTAGATTTTGATAAGGAGAGCCTATACAATGTTCGATCGGACATGTTTGGGAGATGCTAAAGGAGAATGCCTTGATCTTGTCCAAGGTGAGATGTTATGGAGGAGGTTGCCTCAATGTTGTCCAAGGTGAGGTGCCAAGGAGGTTGCCTCGGACCACCTTGGTCCGAGGAGAAGCCAAGGAGATTGGTTTAAGGAGGAACATGGCATGCTAGAGGAGAGTGCCATGTTAGAGGAGAGAAGTGCATGTCCTACCACCATGCACGTTTAACCCACGAAAACATGTCCTACCACCATGCACGTCCGACCAACACTTGCATGAGTGGTCAGTAGGAGGTGGATCAACTAGCTAGAGGAGACTAAGTCAAGATTTCCAGAGACAGCTTCAACAACATACGCGGGAATCTCTCATTCTTCCCACAAATGGGGGGTTTGTTACATTTCGAATTTTGAATGTTTAAATGTAATAAATATAATAAAATATCCCTATCATAAAGGGATATCAGTTGAGGATCCCAGGCCTATAAATAGAGAGCTTATGGGATGAGAGAGGGGTCCTTGAGCTGCTTCTTTCTAGAGAGAGAAAATTGGGACTGTCTATTCTAGAGAGAGAAAGTGCTGAAATAAGAGAGAATTCTTGTATTTTTGCAATCTGTACTGAAGAAACTCAGTTGGCTCAGTCCATCTGATCTTGAGTACGGATCTATAAATTACAACTCTAAGTGGATTAGGCTATTACCGACAATCGGGGCTGAACCACTATAAAAATCTCCTGTGTTATTTACTTTTCTTGTTTATACCGTCTGTTGTCGTTTTTATTTCTCTTGAAGGCTTGTCGTTATTGACGTTCTCACGTCATTGGCTAAAAACGCAGTCAACAGTATACTAAGGTTATTGTGTAAATATACGAGCATTTCCACCATTGTTGTTCTGCACTTTTCTTATCCAAGTTTTTTTTTTTAAATTCTTTCTACGTAGTTCTAATATTAAGTTTTGATTTTTCCAACCTTATATCGTTGATGAGTTCTCAATGTCAACACAAAGCATTGCCAAGAGCTGCCTGAACTTCACAGGAGCTTGAAACCTTCTAGTTTTCTCACATCCTAATACAATCAACTGATGGACCAGGGTTAATTAATAACCTATCCTAAAATTAGTGTCTTCTTATTATAATTTATTTAAGTTATGTTAATTAGTTGATTAGCAAAAAAGACAATCACAAATATGAAGAAGCCCATATTTTTTTTTTCAAAACTATATATACTATAAAAAAAAAACTTTCATATTTAATGATAATGAGTAATAAGGATATAGTGTGAGTAAAAGGAATCCTATGCAGCCAACTAGGCAGCCATAAGCCGATCCGAGCCGAGGCGCGTGTGACAACTAAGACCCATATTGAGGTCCGATTCTCCTTTTCCGACCCTCTTTAATTGGCCCCACTTGAATCCGTGCACTCCACATGCCCAAAGCTCAAAGCCCTATCATATATATATGCTTCTCAACCTCAGCCCCCAAACTCAAATCAAAACCATTCAATCTCTTCTTTCTTCTTCCGAGTCTCACAACGATCCACGAACTCACTCGATCATTTCCATGGCGGAGGTATCTAGACCTAGCTCTGTCCCCGGAACCCACCGCCAACCGAGCCGCCTTCAGCGACGAGCTCCGGCTTCCTTACAGATCAGCCCCGTATCCGATTGGAACGTCGCGATTCCCTTACTCTCGCCGCTCGTTTCTCCCTCTTCTCCCAAGGCGCTCGATCGGACGGTGGATAATAAATCTAGAGACGATCATCATCAGCGTCTCCGCCAGAGTAGCGAGCCGGAGAAGCCGATCGTCTTCAAAAAGTGGCAGCATCCGGCGGCTCCTTTCTGTTACGACTCTACTCCGTTGGTCCGGCCTTTTGTTCCGGTTTAGAAGACCGTGGGACCTAGGGCTTGGTCTATCTGTAAATTGATCTTTGATCATCTTTGACGAATATTAGTCAGTAGATCTAACGGTGTATGTTTCACCTTACTACTTTTTCTTCTAACATACACAACTATTTTTGCGAAATTGTACACACGGAACTTTTTTTTTTCCTCTTTTAAGGCTATTGTGCTTTTTTTTATTAATTTAATTATTTTATTTAATCAACATGTGAAATCAATCAAATGAAGATAATAATGATGAAATCAGTTTTATTTTGTAGAATTTCCAAAAAAGGATTTTGGGAATAATGTGTACATATAGTAATAAGGACCAATAATGTGTTTTTTTAAAAAAAAATTAATTTAGTAGGGAAATTAATTTTCATGGTACACATATTTCAGGAAAAAATAAAATAATAACGAATGAGATTAGATATTTTATATTTATTTTTATAAAATATGGAGCTTAGCAAGTAATGTGAATGATAATAACAATAATTATTATTATTGGGTGGTGGTAATTGAATTATTATATTATGATGATAAAGTATGGCACTTCCTATGTGGTCAAATCGGCTACACACTATCGACATTAAATTATATAATATAAGATATAATTATAACATAGTATTAGATTAGATTTGAATGGTCATACCCTTAAACAACTACAATTCATTCATTCTTTATTAGCTTAAATCAATCGATTCATACTATAAAGTATTCGGCGTAGAAAATAACGCATTTTTTATTATTATCTATAAAAATACCAATATAGTAATTTAAAATATGAACCCTTAAATTGTTGTAATATATATTTAAGGGTTTATATTTTTTTGTATCGGTATTTTTTTCCATTATCTGTTTGGTCTTTGTTTTTTAACAAATTATTCAATAAAATTATTCTGCTTAAAAACTGTATTGTTATATTCAATTTTTTCTTCATCAAAATTGAATTTAGAGTTATATTTTAACTATTTTACAAAACATATAGACCAAAACACATGTCCAAAAAAAAGTGTAAACCTTATATTTATTTATGTAATTTACCTATAAATATAGATTTTAGATTTTACACATAATCTAATTAATTAATTTATTGATCTGACAATAAATTTAGTTTGGTCAATCCGATCCAAATTGTATAAATAAAATAAAAACAGAAAGTAACAGAAGTATTTATGAGAGATTAAAAGTAGCACATAAACTAATTAATTTGTCTATTAATCATACGATTTAGAATTAAATAATTAAAATATAGATATAAAAACCCTACAATATATATAAATAAAAATCATGAAGATTGTATAGATCAACTAAAAACAGAAAGTAGTAGAATCGGATATTTATTAGAAATTAAAAGTGGCACATAATCTAATTTATTCTCATTTTAAAAAAATGAGTTTTAATGCGCATTCAAATACCTTTAATTAACCCACCCAACAATGGAATGGTGCTGTTTTAATTTTTTTTTAAATAAGTTCAATTAAAAGAGAAAGGGATTCGTTTGGAATATATTGAATGACAATGATAACTAGTCAAATATTCTAAAGTATATTATGACGTAAAAAAATGTTTCAAAACCAAACATTTATTTACTTAAGATTTGTTAAAAGAGTTTCGTTAGATTAGCTTAGCTTTTTTATCAAAACAATTGTGTACGTAATTATTAGGCCCATTTGGAACCTGATGATAAGATGACCACCTAAAGTTGTCTTATTTTCACAACATTTTTCATTTTGCTTTCTTTTCTTTTGGTAAATATATATATATATTTAAAATAATGATTTCATGTATATCTGATCAAATATTCCATGTGAGTGGTTGACGTTTGCACCATCATTAATGATAGTTTTTTAGCAAAAGTGTTATTAATGGAGGTTGAATGTTAATATTTGTTAATTTACACGTACCCAAAAAGGTTCCTTCATTCAACCCCAATTATTTACACAATTATGGTACAAAAAAGAAAAACAGAACCCAAAGTAACTCCTTACTTAGAAATTATTCCTTTTCAATTTTAACTTTTTTTTAAAAAAAAAAATATTAAAGAAAGAAAAGGGCACCATTCATGTGGGTGTGGTAGTAGTGGCACCCCTTTTCATTCATTCTGTTTCCTTTTTATAAATATGTAAACTAGTTAAATCACTGAATAGTGTTGGACTCATTTAAAAAAAATGTATAGTGTTAGACTCAGAGATGAGCCCACTTACCAATATTTATATTATATAAAGATCTACTAGCATATATATGATAATGTCATGTGTTTTATTGTGGTCATTACTTTGGTTTTCTTCCAACCATTAAATGTTGGATCTCACTAAGAACCAAACCAGCAACAACTGGATATAGCTGTCTCAAGATCTAAAATATTCCACCACCACACATATATATATATATATATAAATATACATTGACTAGAATTCAAACCATTATAACCATCATAGATCTAACTCCTTGTTAGGTCACTCACTTAACTTTAATTTTTTTGGTTCCCAATAAGATCAAATTGCTTAAAATATCCTTCTAGAAGTTCCCTAGTGGGAGGTTGCAGCCTTACTAAGAAACATGTATACCATCACCTATTACATAATAAAAAATAGAAAAACCAATATCACCTAAGGAGAAAATCTTGACTCCAATTTCACAAGTTAGCAACATTACTAACACTAAAATATTTAAAAAATTCATCTGTCAAGTACTAATAACATTGCGTAGTTTGTGAGTATTTTGAGGTGAGATTCTCTCAAATTCCAATTAACTACTTAAATAATCCCTCTATATATATTTATAGTGAGCACACCATACTATTACCCTTTCTCTCTCTCTCTCTCTCTCTCTCTCTCTATATATATATATATATATATGGGTAATGATATGTGCCCTCACAATATATGCACATATTTTGTTATATTATTTTAAATAATATAATGTTAAATTAAATAATGTGACAATATGATTTGTCACATCTTGTAACATATTATTGAGAGTTACAAAATTGGATGCATGTATGTGCCCAATATGACATATTTTAGAATTACAAAATTAGTTACAAATTTGTAACTCTAAAATATTACCCAATAATATGTAGATTGTGTGCTACACATTTGAGTTTGGATTTCAAAAAATCATTATGAAATATGGCTGTTGGAGACATGTTTTTAACTTCCATTAGGTGTATGGGGGTTACAAATCATGTGAGAAATAGTTTTAGACGTTTTGGAAAAATAAAAAATTTTGTTACTGAAATTGGAGCTGTGGCCACGACCACTGATAATCCCTGGCCGTAGCCTGGGGGACAGACAGAGGCCAGTGACCTCGACCAATGATACTCCTGGCCGCGACTAGGGGTGCTAACTACCAATTTCTCTTTTCATTTTTTTTTCTTTCAATTTGAACGATTCTAACATCCCAAGTAACTACCAAATCTCCATTTTAATTCCATAAACTTCCAATTAAACATTGATAACAACCATGGAGGTTGGTGGATTTTTAAATTCAAAGGGTATCTCAAACTCTATAAATAGGAGCCTAATGCTCAATTGTAAGACAAATATTTTTCTATCCACTAGAGTACTTGGCTAGAAATATACCAAAATGCTTGGTTATTCCAGAGAGCTATTTCAAATATTGAGGGAATCCCTTAGTGCTTGAGATAGAGGGAAATAAACTTTTGGACAAAGGTTGTAAACCTTGTTCAAGTTAGTGATCTCCAATGCTCTTCACTTTGGTTGTGTGAGTGAGAGAGTTTTGCTTTTTGTTCTTGTTATTTCTTTTTTCTACTATTGCTTTTGTCTTCTCTTATTCTATTTCTATTTACTTGTATTTTTGTAATAGAGTTGTAATACTTATTTATCTATCATCTTGCCTATTGTAACCTTTTGCATAGAGTTGTATCTTTGGTTTTACCATTTCCATTGAATATAATATATATATATATATATATCTAACATTCAAAAACTTACTTTCCTTTTCAATGGAAGGAAAAATCATAGAGAACTTGTAAGGATCCAACTTTGAAAATATGGTAATATAAGGTAATGTTCTTCTTTGGTTTTCTTGGAAGATCTAATAGCTTTCATATAGTGATAGAACTGAGAAATAAGAAAATTTTATAAATGAGGTTTATTGTTTTCTAATCTCCTTTACTTTTGCAAATATAGTAGTTAGATTAGAAGATAATTCAACATTTTGAGTTCTTGCTATATTTGATTAATTAACATATTATGTAAATAATCTAGTAGATTATTGAGTAATATGTTAGCATGTTATATACTTGTTTTATTTTGTGATAATAGGAAATTATTAGAATGACAATTTTATGAGTTTTATATGACATATATAAATATATTGATTTTGTAAAATAGATTTGTGAAATCATATGTGTTTGTAATTTATGTTTACATATTAATAAAGAGTCATGTTAGTATGATATAAGTTGTATGTGTTGACAATTATGTGAAATTATATTGAAATATATTCATGCAAATATTTGTAAGATGTTAATAGGTTTTATCCTATATTATTGTTAGTATGTGATTTGCGAATAAAAAAATTATTTGAGAATTTAAAATTTTCTAATTTAAAAGATGAGCATCTCATTTTATGAGATAAGAAAAGATGAACCTAAAGGGGTTACATCTTTTAATGGTCATGTCTTACTATTGCAAGAAAAATGGATCAATGTGGATTCAAAAATTGTGGGATGACATATTGACTCAATAAACTTGGAGTCTAGAGTGTGGTCAAATGAAATATATTTGAGAATTATTTAGTGACAATAATTCTTAAATATTTAATGTCTCAATGAGAAGACATTGCAAAATTGGAGAAGCAATTTTAATCTTTACACCAATAATGAATAGATTAAAGAGAACTTTATTCATTTTAGTTAAAAATTGTGATATGTTTAAATTAATCTCAATGAGGAGATAATTTTAAACTAAAACATAAGAAATTAAAGTGTTTAAATAAATCAATGATAGTTTATTTTCTTTGATTTAAAGTATTTAAAAATTAACATCTTCAAATTGATTTTGATGAGAAAATCAATGGATGTAAAATTTGTGTTTTCAAAAGAATCTCAAAGAGACTCTTAAGAAATACACAAAAGTACAAAAGTTGTTTAAGTGATTTTGAGATATTTAGACAACTAAAAGTGAAAATTAGTAATTATTTGTTTGAGAAATTTTCACATGACATTTATGTTCACATATTTTATTTCGTGAAATATATAAAAGAAAACAACCAAATGAAAGTTACTTTCAAAGAAATGTGTCTTGCTTTTGCAAGTAAATGAGTCAAAATAAACTAACATTGAAGTTTTGTTTATTTTGATCTATTGTGAGAAAATCAATGGAAGTAAAATTTGTGTTTTCAAAAGAATCTCAAAGAGACTCTTAAGAAATACACAAAAGTACAAAAGTTGTTTAAGTGATTTTGAGATATTTAGACAACTAAAAGTGAAAATTAGTAATTATTTGTTTGAGAAATTTTCACATGACATTTATGTTCACATATTTTATTTCGTGAAATATATAAAAGAAAACAACCAAATGAAAGTTACTTTCAAAGAAATGTGTCTTGCTTTTGCAAGTAAATGAGTCAAAATAAACTAACATTGAAGTTTTGTTTATTTTGATCTATTGTGAGATTATCATGTGGCTTGAGGACTCATGATGAACTTTGAGAATTATAAGTCTAGATTTATCTTGGAGGATAAAAGACTTAATAGAAATGAAGAGATTTATATTTTAAAGTGATATTTTATTATCACTATGGGAGAAATGTGGGGGTGATGCTCCAAAGTTATTCAATTTATTTTGTTGATAATAATTGATTAATTTGGTCATCCTATTAAATATGTGATTTGAAATTCCACATTCTAAATCACTTTGGCTATGTGTGTACATAATGGATAAATCTAGACGTGCTTGGTGTCTAAAGTTATTGTTTGTAATATTTTGATTCAAGGAGTCAATTTAAACACATAGAGGAGAATTTCAGAAACAAAGAGGTTTCTAGAATTAATATTCAAGGAAAATGTTTATCTTGGATATTTAAGTATAAAATAGTGGGGGTGTTGACTATGATCAAATCACTATTTTAATCGTGCAACTATTTTAATCAAACTATAGCTAGCAACAAAGTTTGAATAAAATAATGAGAGTGTTTAAGAGTGCATACATGAGAAAAGAAATGACTCAAATGGAATCATGTCTACATCTCAACGGGTGGGACTTAGACTCCCTAAAGAGATTCACAATTGATGGTAACCTATCTTAATACTAGTAACCAAACTAGTATTAGGTTCAATAGGTAATAACAAGTCAATCAAGTGAATAGTAGTAGTACTCAAATTTTGTCCCATATGATATATGAGTACTAGTGTGTTACCAAAATGATGGTTAAAACTGAAAGGTTTTTTAATAGAACTCGGTCTTGAAAAGACAAGTATTTTAGGGTAACAAAATACTGTAAGAGTTCTACCTATATTGACCTAGGAGTGGTGCCGCCCCTCATGAGAATTGGGAGTCATTCTCAAGAAAACTCTATGAATGGAATGCGAACATGGCCATTAACAGTACAAAAGCGAGACATTGAGGTCTCAAGTGAACATAGAAAATGTGTGTGTATGATTAGTGGTGAAAAATGCACATTTGTTTATTTTAATTGTCAAAATAAATTAAGTTTTAATTAATATTTTCATGGAATTAATGTGATATATTCTTACATTGGAAATATGTGATTTTAATTTAATTTATTTATATTTTGCAGAAAATAAAGTGTATTTTGGCACTTGGAAACAAAGAAAAAAAAAGAAAGCAAAAAGGAAAGAATTAGAATTGAAAATATAGTGGAAATTGTGGCATTTTTGAAGAAACTTGGCCCAAATCAGCCCAGGCCCGCTTGGCCTCTTTCTCCACCTTCAGCGCCATGTGGCACCTTGTCCTCGCGCCATGTGTCTCAGCAGCACTTCAACATAGCTTCAGCCATGCAGCCAAGCTCCTCCTTCAACGTCCAAGCCTTCTTCAAAGAGCCAAGACTCCTTCAACGTAAACCAACTCTAGCAACCCAACACAGTAAGCCCAACTCTCTTCAGCTCCTCCAAACAGCCCATCCAAATCTCCAACGTGACAACCCAGCTAAAGCCCAAACTCGCCTCAGCCTTCTCCTCTCCCAGCCAATGCCTACGTGGCACATCCTCATTGGCTGGGAATGGGTCAAAACCCACATCTGCCACCAGCCACCTTCAACCCATATTTTGTGGGTATTGGGCCTTGCAAAATTGCCATTTTGAGCTTTAAATATTATCTTTTTTTGTGTTTTAGAAAAATGGCATTTTGACCATACACCAAAATAACTAGGTTAATATTTCTAATAAGATTTGATTTTTCAAAATCATATTTTATTATTAATATTTCAGATTTATTTTGTAAACCCCAAATTGTTGTTTAATTTCTTTTTAGTCCATTTCTCCCTCTATAAATAGGGACTCTCATTTCATATTTTGTATGTAATTTTAGGTAGCAAAACTCTACCAAATTTTAGTTTCATTTATCATATTTTCTCTCTAGAATTTCATGAGAATGTCTAGCATAATAGGCTAACATTCTTGGGAAAGTTAGGATGATCCTATATGCACTATGACTTTGTTTGGTATTTTTGATTCACCATGTGCTTAAAGTTTATATATTTTAGTGATTTATTTTCTTTCATCTCTACTTCTTCATCTTATTATCTATATTTATGTTTACTAATAGTATGTAGATTTTGTCATGCACTTTCTATGTATTATCAAATTAGTAAAAATAATATAGATAATATCTTTATCATTTTTTCCATCTCACTCATAAATATGTACTTTTGCTAAAATCTATATTGAATTAGTCATGCTCTTTCTATGTATTTTATAAATAGTAAAAGTAATATTTGTATTAGGTTTTATTTCCAATCTTTTATTGCATTATTGCCAATGGTATAATGTCATTTTTAGATTTCTCATAAGATTTATCTCATCTTTCCATGGTAAAGAATAATAATCACTTGAATACATTTTTGTAAAACATATTTGTGCTTCAATGTTAAATCTTCCAAATGAATAGTTGGGATGTGAACTTCTCATTTGTGTAACTTTTGTGAATCAAAGATCAAAATAAATAAGTATGCATATTGGTGACTCTTGATCCTTCCTATTTGTTACCTATTGTTACATCACACTTTATTCTATCTTTATTTCTAATCTTTAAATTTCAAAAACAACAAAAATATCACTTATTCTATTTTCCTCAAATTATATATCTCTAACATTTATTTATTGATTAACTTTATTTCTTTGCCTCCTTGTGGAATCGACCGCCCGATCTATACTACGATAACTGCTAAGTGGAAGTCACGTTTGGGCGTTAAACGGTGTGTTATCACCGATTTGTTATCAAGGAATAATGGTTCAATGCTTCGACAACCAAAATTTCAACAAACTTTGTGATAATTACAATAAGGTCAAATTCAAGTCGAAAGACTTTTTATTTTATGCACCAATGCAAATGTTTCTATAGAGAGTGATTATTTAATCAAGAGAGGGAATATTATATTTTAATATAATGTTTGATTGATTAAATAAGTGTTACAAAATGTGATTATTTAATCTAAGTGAGGAAATGTTATATTATTTTACATAATATAATGTTCGATTAAATAATGTGACAAAATATGATTTGTCACACAAGTGTGATTTGTCACACCTTGTAATATATTATTGAGAGTCACAAAATTGGACACATGTGTGCCCAAATGTGACATATTTTGGAATTACATAATCAGTTACAAATTTGTAACTCCCAAATATTATCTAATAATGTGTAGATTGTGCGTTACACATTTGAGTTTGGATTTCGCAAAGCCATTATGAAATATGGCTGTTGGAGACATGTCTTTATCTCCCATTAGGTGTATGGAGATTACAAAATCATGTGGGAAAGAGTTTGTGACGTTTTGGAAAAGTTGAAAATTTTGTTGTTGAAATTGGAGTTGTGGCCGCGACCACTGATAATCCCTGGCCGCGGCCTGGGGGACAGTGGCCAGTGGCCGTGATCAGGGGTGTTGACAACCAATTTCTCTTTTCAATTTTTTCCAATTTGATCGATTCTAACATCCCAAGTAACTCCCGAATCTCCATTTCAATTTCATAAACATCCAATTAAAACATTGGTAACAACCATGGAGGTTGGTGGAATTTGAAATTCAAAGAGTATCTCAAACTCTATAAATAGGAGCCTAATGCTCACTTGTAAGACAACTCTTTTTCTATCCACTAGAACACTTGGCTAGAAATACACTAAAATGCTTTATTATTCTAGAGAGCTATTTCCAATATTGAGAGAATCCCTTAGTTCTTGAGATAGGAGAAAATAATCTTTTGGACAAAGGTTGTAAACCTTGTTCAAGTTGATGATCTCCAATGCTCTTCGCTTCAGTTGTGTGAGTGAGAGAGTTTTGCTTTTTGTTCTTGTTATTTCTTTTTTCCCCTATTGCTTTTGTCTTATCTTCTTCTATTTCTATTTACTTGTATTTTTATAATAGAGTTGTAACACTTATTTATCTATCATCTTGTCTATTGTCACATTTTGCATATAGTTGTATCTTTGGTTTTACTATTTCCATTGAATATAATATATATCTCTAGCAAACATTACACACAATGACATGACAGTTTCTTCCAATCAATTACATTTATTTCAGATAAGACCCACTGTTTTAAAACATAGCGTCATCTCAATGTGTATAATGTTCTGGTGTATATTTTGGGTGTCCATATTATTATTCATATATTTATATATTATAAATGTGAGTTTAATGGAAATTGTTGGTTTCCGTTTGATTTAACTTTTTTTTTATTGTTTTCTTTACCGTTAGTTTTAAACTCATCTAAATAAGGTAAATAAATTAAAAAAATAATAATAAAGTCATCTAAATAATGTAAATAAATTGAAAATAAAAAAATAAAATAAATGAGCCATAATAATTTCTAATAACATATTTTAAAATTTCATATTAAATTATTTAAATTACTCTATCAATTATGGTTTAAAAACTATAACAAAAAAACATCTATGTGTTTAAATTTATTATTTTATTTCTTTTATTAATTATTTATTTTGTCACTTAATATATTTTGTTTATCCAAATATATATATAATAGTCACATAAGACACAAATATACATATTTCTTATTTTTTTGTTTAGTTTTCTTAATGAGAAATTACTTATTTTAATTACTCTAGCCATTAACTCAATAATATATATTAATATATAAATTTTGTTCACTTAATTTATTTAATTAAATAATTAAAATTTGATCAAATAAACTTTTTAAATACGTTCTTTTAATTTATAATTTCTTAATATTTTATTATATTGAATATTTAAAAAAATTATTTAATTTTAAAATTAAAATTACCATATATAATATATAAATCAAAATATAAAAAATACAAAAAATTAAATTATTATCAACACTAAATTTCAAAATAATAGACAACATCAAATTATTTACTTTGAAACTAGAATATATTATATTTTTATATGTAAAAAGTGTGTATCTAACAGAATTTTAGTTTAACAATTTTTTAAAATAAAAGTTATGATATTATTTATTTATTTTAAAACAATAGACAATATTTTGACTTAATTTTTTTTAAATATGTTTGTGCCATTCTTTTATAATATATGAAATTATTTATTTATTTAAAATTTAAATAATAATTAAAAATATAATAATTTCTAAATAAAACTAACACTAGTACAAAAATGCTTTTCTTTGCAGTTTTTTTTACTTAATACACTGCGGTATTTGAGAGTAGTGTAAAACGCAGTGTATTCGACTGCAGAGAAAAGTGTTGCAAAAACCGCAGAGAAAAGCCACATCTTTCTATGCGGTTTTTTCAACACAACCGCAGAGAAAACATTTAAAAAAAAAAAAATTAATTACTAATTATATATATTTTTTCAATAATTCAATTCTAATTATATATAATTTTTTTAATAATTCAATTCCGATTATATACAATTATATAAATTCCGATTAGATATATTTTAAATATTATATAATAATAACCTAATTTAATAAATTATTATCTAATTAAAAAATCATTATGTAAATAATAAAAAAAATAATTTTATAATATAAAAAATTAAGTAAAATACAATACATTTTAAATATATAACATAATTACTATTAACATTATTAAAATACAAATAAATTAGGTAAATAATATAAAAAAGACCCAAAATCTGAAATATTAATTTTTTTTTTAGTGATCAATACATATTTTGAACAATAAAAATATCTTCTAATATTCCACAAACGTTCAAAAACATTATAGAAAAGCTTGAAACTACAATATAAACATACATTAAAATCTCATTAAACCCATTCAATATTTCTTTATTTTTGTCCTAAAACTTCAAAATAAATCAATAGTATGTATATTTACATGATTTAAAGCGTTAATAAGCAATAAAATGACAAAAAAAACAATGAAAAATAGTGAAAATGGACCTTACCATGGCTGGGGACGAAGGCTGCGCCGTTCCTTTCTTCGCCTCTGTGAAATGAAAAATGAAGAGGGAAATGAGGCTCGGGTTCTTCTTGTAGGGTAAGTGATACTTTTCTCTGCGGTTATATACAAAAAACTGCAGAGAAAAGTCTCCGCCTTCCCAATCTTCAAACTTTAGACTGCGTTTTTTTTTTAAAAACGCAAAAAAATGGTATTTCAGACTCATAGAGACTTTTTCTCTGCGCTTTTTAGTTAAAGTTGAAAAAAAAGCACAAAAAAAACCTATATTTGTAGTAGTATAAGCAAATGTGCACTGCGTTACTTATACCTAATATATATATATATATATATGACTCAAACATTAATGATCTTAATTGTCACACACCAGAATTCATTAATTTTAGAAATTTAATTATTAATGTCTCACATGTTAAGAGATCTGCTAATAGGTATAGGTTGTCCATAATTAAACTAAATATTTTTAGAGCTATAGAATCCTTCAACCAACTTCAATTGATTTTGTGGTTGTTATGGATTCACTTCAATGATAATAATATTTTTTCTCAAAGAGGAAGAAGAAACTTAAGAAAACCATTGGAAAAAGAGACAATTTTGTGTTGGATGAATTTTTGTTAGGATAATTAAAAAATAATTTGAATTAAAATAAACTAAATATTCCTTGCTATTTTTCTTATGTAAAGATAATTACGAATATCTTAATGATCGTTATATCAATGAACAGTCCTTAATTTATTATTTTCAGTTTTCGAAACACCAAAGAGTTAATAGTCTTAAAGCATAAAGAAGGTAGTATTTTTATGACCGAGCAAACATCTTTTCCGAATTAGAAAATGTTTTACATAAACCCATCACCCAAACAACCCTATTAGTATTAGACACTATTAGATTAGTGATATTGGTCATAATGTGAATGGACTCTAGTTATCCAATAACAATAAAAAAAGACAAAGTTTGGTAAGTAATAATAAATTTCAAACCTAAATAATATTTTAGTTATGATCTTATATCTATTTAGGCCACCTCCAACCTATGCATTAAAACAATCCTTAATTTCAAAAATGCCAAATTTCCTTTTTCAATCTTGCACTAACTTTATCTTTATTTTAATGTTATTTTACTATGCAACATCAATATTGATGTTGCACTATTTATTTGATGCAAATGGTAAAATTATCCTATATCCTTATGTCCAATTAATAATTACATATATATCCTTTATTAAATATATTAATCTAATTAATCTTTTATTAATTTTTGTTAGTTTTTAATTTTTAAAATATACACCAATATTATAAGAATAAATAAAAATTATACAACAAAAAAAAAATATTTTTGGGAATACGATAATATTAAAAACATAAATTTTAAACACAAAATAAAATCAACAATAATAAAAAAAAACAACAACAAATGGGAAGAATTTTTTAATCGATACAAACGGATCAAAGATAAAGAAGCTCACATTGCACTTTAAAATGCACTAATGGATCAATTATGGAACAAATTTATTAATTTAAAAAATTAGTTTATAATTATTATTTGTACTTTTTTGTTTATTTATATTAAATGTAATGTATATTTTTTTTTAAAATGTAATGTTTAATTTTCATAATGTAGCAATTTGAGTTAAGTTTGAAATTCCATTTTTAGTAATTACCAAATTAATTAAACCATGTGAATTAATTAAAGTGCGGAATGGTAATTAACTGCTTAAACAGATTGCAGTTCTGTCGGGATAGAATCCAAACTTGTCACGACAGAAACTGAACACAATAAAAAGACAGTGCCAAACAATAAAGAACACAACAAATTTTTACAAGGTTCAGAAACCCTTTCGGATAGCCTACTCCTTGGGGCCACACCCAGAGAATCAAATCAATTAATAAAGAATCACAAGTACAAAATATTGACTTAAACAAAACAAGACTCCCTCTTGAGATTTTCCGCAACTTTGTTGTACTTCTCTTCACTAATTTGATCTTGATTGGAATGCTCAACCACTTGAACTCCCTTCAATGGCCAGCGATTGCTTGCATCCTCCCAACGCAAGGCTTGTAAAAACCCTCTCTCGAAGATTATAAAAGTTGTGTTCAAATTACAATGTGTATTCACTCATGAACGTGGTATAAACTCACCACAAAAACTAAACACTCATATTTCTACAAGATCACGTGAATACTATGATCTTGAATACAAATAAGGAATTCTCACAAATATTACAATACACTCACAAATTATGCATCTAAGAGTTCACTTTTTCTCAATGCCTTTAGAGCCCTATTTATAGAGTCATTTTTCGTGCTCATAAAAGCTGATAAATAATCTCCTAATAAAGGCAAGAATAATTGAAGATATTTTTGATTGATGAAGAATTGCCTTTTTTAGAAGATGCTGATCTGACAGATACGATTTTGGTGGGGACAGCTCAGACCTGTGTCAGATCAAAAAGCTCAAGAGAGAAATAACAATTAATGGTAACAAAGATTTAGTTTCCTGATTTTTATAAACTTGAGCTGCACGAAAATATACAGACAAATATTCCAGAAATGTTTTTGAGTAAGTACGAAATATTTGCAAGATATTACTTCCATTTATAAACAAATTGTGATAAAATACAATTAAATAAGGAATGTAAATATTCCACAAATCACAAGAAAGGGAAAGTGAATTCCGAAAAACACAATAAGGGAAACACAAATTGATCTTTTAATAAAAAAGATATTTCTATAAAATATGCCAATTTTAGGATTTACAATTTCCCCCTTTGGCAATTTTATAGACAAAGCATATCTATTTTTAAAAGATCCCTGCAAAACACAAGTAAGTGCTTAAAATCACAAGAGTCACAAAATGACTCCCCCTGCCAAAAATAACCAAAGCACAAGACAAAAACAGTTAACAAAAACAAATGAGAAACTGCAGGTCAACCAAAATAATCAAAGTACCAAAAAATAGAGTTACTCTCTCTCCCCCTCATTGTCTAAGAAAATGCCAAAGAAGAAAGGAAACGAAACCAAAAGAAAGACAAAACTAGTGTTCTTTTACATTTATCAAAAGCAAATAAAAATAAATCAAAAGGAACGGTAGCCGTCATGGAGCAGGAGTGGTGGATGCATTGATAATGGCCAACAAAGCAAGAATTTGGCGCTGAGTATCCTCCATGAGAGTGAACCGGTCAGAGAGACTTGCAAAACCTGTCTGGACAGAAGCGAGATCAGTCGGGACAACAGGAGTGTCAGTCACAACATTGCCAGACCCAGAGCCAGCCATATTAATGCCTTTGACCTTTTGAGCTGTGGACGGAGCATGGTCATCTTTGATAGTGTAGGTAGGACCAACCAAAAGAGAAGTCAAGGTCTCGTGGGATTTCTTCAAAGGACACTGAGAGTCCAAAAGTTTGTAAATGACTTGTGGAAACATAAAGTGTTGACCCTTGCATTTGGCACCACTCAAGGACATGATTTGATAAAAAATAATCGCAGGAAGATCAATGGTGACTCCAGTCCTAATTTTGAACAATAGAAAAGCCATGTCTTGAGTGATGGTCGAGGAATGAGTGGTAGGCATCCAATTAAACATTGCAAATTTGAAAAGAGCACCATAATAGTGAGTGAGATCCGAGACTCGTAGAGAGGTGCTTGGTTCCCACACCATATCTTGACCAACCAACTCAGACAAGACTTGATCCTTTGCAAACTCAATAGAATTATCAATCTCAATAGGAACGAGATTGAGGGCCTTAGCAATTTCAGTAGGACTAAACTTATACCAATGTCCCCTAACATACACTTTATGAAACATAAAATAATACTGGTCTAACAACTCATCATTCAAATTTGCATAAAATTCCTTAACAACCCGAGGCACAAACCCATCAAACCCAGACAAAGATCGCAACCAACCCCTTTCCTCTAAAGTAAGTAAGACCCCAAAAACACGATGAAGAGCAAAAAGGAAATTACGCTCACTAATAAAGTGACGATGCTCATAAAATTGCATGTTTTTCTCATTATCATTAAAGCAGAAAGTAAGAGAATGAGCATTGAAAGATCCTGAGGTACGGACAGGAGCACCTTTTTGTTTAGGGAGTTTGGAAGACAATTCGAGAAATGCCAATGGTGTGGTGCCCTTTGGGTCAGATGCAACAGGAGAAGCTTCTGATGGGTCTTCTTCAGATTCAGTATCCTCCGCCAAATCGTCAAGAGGAACTTCAAGATTTGGCTCGGTCAGGGAAGGGTCCAACTCAGGCAGTGAGTCTTCCATTTCAGGAGAAACATCCTCCGACGAGGTGCAAGGAGGTGGGTTGATTTTTGCCTTCAATTTAAATCGGGATAAAGGAAATGAATCAGAGATGGAGCTAGTACCTTTTGTTGGAGCCACTTTGGCCTACTTGCCTTTCTTTGATCCAGCAGCTTTGGTCTTGCGTTTGCCCTTTGCCTTGGGGGTCAAAACAACAGGAGATAACGAGGATTCAGAGTCATGATCAGATGGATCAGACACAACTTCAGTGGAGATTGATTGGGAAGGATTTGAAGTCAAGGCATGTTTGGCTTTTATTTGACCTTAGGAAGAGGCGAGTGGAACCGCCGAGGCTTGGTTTGGCTGGGCATCGAGGTTGGGAAAGGTAACTCCTTTACTTGAAGCCCCAATCAAGGTAGATCCCATAGGACCCGGAAGAGCAAGAACCTTCATTCTTGCTGTAGTTTTAGGTCGACGGCCTGTAGGAGGCGAGACAGCAGGGATTGATGCTGGGATAGGAGGAGTGGCAGTGGGAACTGACTCAAGAACTGTCTCCTTCTGAGACTTCACCGATTTGGAAGATGAACCATGACCTCAGGTCTTCATGGCTGCTAAGAATAAAAAAAGTGAAACACACAAAGAACAAAAACCCTAAACACTTTGGTTATAAGTGAGAGAGACAAACAAGAAAACACTGAGTATTAAACAACCAAAGTGAATCCGAATATATAGAGTATTCAGTGCACAAATGAGGCAAGTTCAAAAATGAGTAACCAAAAATGGGTAACCAGATTTAATGTGATAAATGCCAAAATATCTCCTTTTTAAAACAAATTCTTTTACACCTCAAAATTGGAAACTTTTTGCATGATTTTGAATATATTGAGATAAAACAAATAAATTGCATCAATTAATTTTTCAAACCTTTTTTTTAAAGTACACGGTCCAAAATAGATTTTATTTTGTCATTATTTTTTATTTTTTCAAAAAATTTCCAAAAATAGAATGTAAATTTCCATACCATATGTGTCCATGTAAATGTCAAGTCCTATTCAAAAGAAACAAGATAACCATATTTTTCACAAATTAGAGAAATGAGTTATAATTCAAATACTAAGTGACCATAATTCAAAAAATATACCAATCACAAAACATATTTTAATCAAATCATTATATGTATGAGTCTTAAAACCATCTTACACAGTCTAGTCAACTGGCATGTGTGTGTGCATGTGTAATCAATTTGGCGTTTCTTTTTGGCCTTTTAAAGCTAGGGTCATTGCCCATATTTGACAATTGTAGCCTTTTTCAAATTGTAACCATAATGGAGGCTATAACTCTTATATTGATGGTAGCCATTTACATTGGTAGAGTATCCTCCAATATAATTGCTAATTACCTGGTACCAACTTACTCAGTGTCGGCTTTCACACATCAGTATAGGTAGCTCTTTTCCAAGATGGAGACTGAAAAAGAAACTGAATTAAGGAATGCTCATACAAACATAATGATTTGATCAAATATAAATTGGATGGTCTATAATTTTTCAAATATGGTTTTTTATTCCTAACAAAGTATAAGACTTATAACGTTCATTTTCTAAAATACAAAAAATATGCTCATCAAATTTCTTCCAAACAGGACAAAAGATTTACACAAACACATATGCAAGGCAAGATAATAACTTTATTGGCAATTTCAAATAAAAAAAAACCCCAAGGATTTCCTATGGGAATCAAATCTGACCGTGTCTAAAGCTTTAGTAAAAATATCTGCAATTTGTTTGTTAGTCTCAACATATTCTAAAATCAATGTTTTGTTTTCAACAAGTTCCCTAATAAAATGATGACGAATGTCAATATGTTTGGTGCGAGAGTGCTGAACATGATTTTTGGAGATATTAATAGCACTTGTATTATCACAAAAAATGGTTAATGTTTTAAGATCAAACCCATAGCCAGTCAACACTTGTTTCATCCACAAAAGCTGAGTATAACAGCTTCTAGCAGCTATGTACTCAGCTTCGGCTGTTGACAAGGAGATGGAGTTTTGTTTTTTACTATGCTAGGAGACCAAATTTTTTCCTAAGTAAAAACAACCATCACTTGTACTTTTGCGATCATCAGTGTTTCTTGCCCAATCTGCATCACTATAACACACAAGGTTAAAGTTTGTTTCTTTGGAGTACCAAATGCCTAAATCAAGAGTATTATTGATATAACGAATAAATCTTTTTACAGCAATCACATGAGAGTCCATAGGGTTTCTTTGGAAGCGAGCACACACTCCAACATTAAAACATTTTTCATTGGAAATTTTCAAATGATTTCCCAATTGACATGGTTCACATTTACCAAAAAAATATTTACTTAAATTCGGTAAATCATTAACATGACTCAAACTTCCAATTTTTCTTAAATTTTCAAAAACCACATGACCATGTTTTTCATGACACAAATTAGTATCACTCCTTGTATTTGTGTGACAACTGTGTGACTGAGATAATGTGTAACAATTGTCAACAGATTTATAACCCTTCAAAACACAATTTCCATTTTGGTCAAGCACAAAACAATTATCATGAGAAAAATTTACAATCTAGTCTTGGTCACAAATTTGACTTATACTAATTAGATTAGTTTTAAGTTCATCAACCAAAAGAATATTTTGCAACTTTGGTAGTCCTTCATAATTTAGAGTGCCACTACCAAGTACCTTGCAAGATCATTTTTTTCGATAACAAGATCATTTCATCATCTTCTTCCTCATCTGAGCTTTCCATTTTCTCTTTGGAAGATTTCAAGGCAATCGATTTCTCCTTCATGGAAATTGGTTTATCTTGATGGCGGATCTTTTGATTAAGTTCAAAAGTTTGAAGATATCCCATCAATTCCTCAACTTTCAAGGTGTCAAGGTTCTTTACCTCCTCAATGGCTGTGATCTTGGATTGAAACTTGTCAGGAAGAGATCTAACAATTTTCCTAACCAAAACAGAGTCAGACAACTTTTCTCCTAAAGCAAAATATTCATTAACAATGTCAGACAATTCTTCATAAAACTCAGTGAAGGTTTCTTTTTCTGACATGCAAAGATTTTCAAATCTAGTGGTCAACATTACAAGCCTAGATCGCTTAACATCAGTGGTTCCTTCAAATTGAGTTTGAAGGATTTTCCAAGCATCTTTAGCAGACTCACAAGAGGAAATCAATTTTATATAAGTTTCACCAACTCCATTAAAAATTGCATGTAAAGCTTTATTATTATAAATTGACAATTTATCTTCTTCATTAGACCATTCAAGTTCAAATTTTACCTGTGTCTTACTGGATTTCGAATCTGTCTCGACAGGTGGTGTCCAACCAGTTAATATTGATCTCCAAGCCCTTTCATCAAGGGATTTGATAAAAGCTTTCATCCTTACTTTCCAGTATGGATAGTTTGTATCATTCAGTAATGGAGGGTGAGTGATAGATCCTCCTTCTACAAAGATAGACATTTCACAAGAAACAAAACCAACGGAAAACCACAAAATCTCACTAAGAGTTTAGTGACCTGCTCTGATACCAATTGAAATTCCATTTTTAGTAATTACCAAATTAATTAAACCATGTGAATTAATTAAAGTGCAGAATGGTAATTAATTGTTTAAGCAGATTGCAGTTCTGTCAGGACAGAATCCGAACTTGTCATGACAGAAACTGAACACAATAAAAAGACAGTGCAAAACAATAAAGAACACAACAAATTTTTACAAGGTTCAGAAACCCTTTCGGATAACCTACTCCTTGGGGCCACGCCCAGAGAATAAAATCAATTAATAAAGAATCACAAGTACAAAATATTGACTTAAACAAAACAAGACTCCCTCTTGAGATTTGCCGCAACTTTGTTGTACTTCTCTTCACTAATTTGATCTTGATTGAAACACTCAACCACTTGAACTCCCTTCAATGGCTAGCGAGTGCTTGCATCCTCCTGATGCAAGGCTTGTAAAAATCCTCTCCTGAAGATTGTAAAAGTTGTGTTCAAATTACAATGTGTATTCACTCATGAACGTGGTATAAACTCACCACAAAAACTAAACACTCATATTTCTACAAGATCACGTGAATACTATGATCTTGAATACAAATAAGGAATTCTCACAAATATTACAATACACTCACAAATTATGCATCTAAGAGTTCCATTTTTCTCAATGCCTTTAGAGCCCTATTTATAGAGTCATTTTTCGTGCTCATAAAGGCTGAGAAAGAATCTCCTAATAAAGGCAAGAATAATTGAAGATATTCTTGATTGATGAAGAATTGCCTTTTTTAGAAGATGCTGATCCGACATATACGATTTTGGTCGGGACAGCTCAGACCTGTGTCGGATCAAAAAGCTCAAGATAGAAATAACAATTAATGATAACAAAGATTTAGTTTCCTGATTTTTATAAACTTGAGCTGCATGAAAATATACAGACAAATATTCAAGAAATGATTTTGAGTAAGTACGAAATGTTTGCAAGATATTACTTCCCTTTATAAACAAATTGTGATAAAACACAATTAAATAAGGAATGTAAATATTCCACAAATTATAAGAAATTGAAAGTGAATTCCGAAAAGCACTATAAGGGAAACAAAAATTGTTCTTTTAATAAAAAAGATATTTCTATAAAATATGCCAATTTTAGGATTTACAAAGTTCATTAATAATTTTTTATATTTTTTTATTAATATAAAATTGTACGCCCTGGTTTTCCCACGAGCTGATTAGCAGGTCGAGCCTCGGACTAATCATGGTTTAGTCTGAGGACTCCCCCAGGCCGGAGATCCTGTTTCCAGATCGTACCTTCTTAGCTCGAGGGATCAGAAGGCCTGAAGGCTGGAGATCCTCAAAGGCTCGCCAAGGGCCCCCAAGACTGGAGGAAGGCATCAAAAGGCCTGAAGGCTGAAGGCCGGTTCAGGGAAGCAGCTCGTGGTACGAGCTGGCCATGGATCGCTGACCCTTTGTAAAGTCAACACACGCAAGATAAACGTGCATATATCTGACATCACGTGTCCGATATCCCCCTGACTTCTCAGACACGCAACAGGAACGTGCGCATTCAGACACCCACGGCTGGGTTGGGTCGTACGGCCCATTATCTCCTTACATACTGATTAGACCACACTTATGTGTCAGGTTTAGGAATTAATCATAAATGTTACAGAGTTGATATGACAAATGGTAAGGTCACGGGATGACCTCCCTACCAACTTCCAGGTGCCTTCTCCTATAAATATGGGGACCTTGGGAGTTGATAGGGGTTGGAAAAAATAGTCTTTGGAGAGATATATACTTTGTAACCAAATACCCAGAATAGATCAATAATATTGACTAGTGGAGTAGAAGGATTTTAACCTTTGAACCACTTAAAAACGTGTCTTGAGTCACCTAGTTCATTCTCTAAGATTTCATATCTGTGACGGTTCTACTTTCAGCACTAATCCCTTTCTCTTATTCTTTTAATTACCTGTTGGCGAAGAACCGCGTCAACAGTTTGGTGCTTTCATTGAGAGCAAGTTCGATTAGTGCTACCACAAACATCCAACTATGGTGACCACTCGATCCAGACATGGCAACGAAATAGAACAGCATGATGGGCAGGAGGCCCACCATGTTGCCATTCCTGATGAGCAAATTCCTGAAGTCCAGCAGAGGCCAGGAAAGCAGCCGGCGGGCCAGGACGACACTGGTAGCTCAGCACCCCGGCCACCTAATCCGAACCCGTGTTATTATACTGCGGTGGAGATGGAGAATGCTCAACTGAGGAGCCAGTTAGCAACAGCCGGTCGGCAAATCCAGGATATTCTGGCCCGACTACCCCCTCCCACAACCAACGTTAACATTGGAGAGAGGCAAGGTGAGGTTCCTAAGTCTCGCCGGAGTAATCGGTCCAGACATAGCCGTTCGGATAGACTTCCTGCAGCCAACTCTACCCCTTCATCACACCCCCAAGAGGCAAACTTCAGGGAAATGCCTAGAACCGGACAACAGCAATACAGCCGTTCGGTTAGGACGTCAACCCCTAGCTCTCAACCTTCCTTGAGGGCGCCCAGGAAAGCTCGAGGAAACTCCCGAAGGAGATCCGGGGCGGGCCAGCAGCGCCAGTCCGTCCCAGAAGACCGTCCTGCGCCTCGTCCAGCTCACCCAGCGCGGGACCAGCAAGCTGGCAGGGCCGAAAGGCCCCCGCCAAATTTAATCCGTCCGGACAGGACTAGGATCGCCTCCCCAGTCAGACATCCTCCTTCTCCAATCAGATACCCATCTCCTCAGCCCGTTCGAGACATCCCGGCCTACGGGAGTAGTAGGAGAGACCCATCGTCGGTTGGGCCTTCCTGGCGCAGCAGGGTGCCAGGGGAAGGATCAGATCGTAACCACCAAAGACGCACTCCAAGCCTATCCAGCAGGAGCCACTGGACCGGTAGCCGCCGGAGTGATCTCTCCGGAGGAGACCTGCGTCAGCGACTGAGTTCGGCACAGAGCCACCAGACCACCCAGGGAGGCAACCTTTGAGATCGCCTCAACTCTCACAGGGAGGACAGGGCTAGGGATGGTAGTCAGGCCCGCTCGGCGGGAGTCCGATCCGAAGTACGTAACGGAGGGAATGTCCCAAATAACCGATCTCAAGATAGGAGGGGCAACAATGCACCTAATATGTAAAACGGGTCCGGAGCTGTGGAACAGCCCCGGAATAACCCAGGATCTCAGGACCAAAGCCTCGAGCGTCTAACTCAGATGGAGGAGCTGATGAGGAAGCTCCTAACAGAAAAAGAAAAAGACGAGTATGATTCGGGCGACGAAATGGAACTCTTCGCCCCCAATATAGCAGCGACGACATACCCGTCTGGTTTCCGTATGCCCCATTTGTCAAAGTTCAACGGGGACGTGGACCCGTCGGATCATTTGGGGATGTTCAACACCCTAATGATGGCTCATAACATTGGCCCAGAGCTGCGTTGCTTGATCTTCCCTTCCACATTGATCGGACCTGCCAGGCAGTGGTTCAAGCAAAGTAAAAGACAGTCAATCAGCTCCTGGAAGACTTTTTCAGCTGACTTCAAAAGGGCATTCCGTGCCTCCCAGGCCGCCCGAGTCCAAGCTGACTCCCTAGCTAACGTGAGACAGCAGCCCGGTGAGACGCTGAAAGCCTACTTGAGCAGGTTCGCGAATGTCGCTGCTCGAGCCCGAGACGCTGACGATAGCTCTAAGCTCATGGCCATGAGAACCGGAATCCTGGTCGGGGGAGACCTGTGGAAAGATATTCAGAGGAAGGGAGTCAGCTCGGTTAACGAATTCCTTAACAGAGCCCAAGAGTGGATAAACTTAGAAGAAGCTGAAGCTTCCGCCGCGGGGACCGGCCAGGTTCCCGAGAAGCTCGCTGGAGCGGGGACGGAGATCGTAGTGGCGATTCCCGACGTCGCACAGAACAACCAGCCCAGTGGTGGCAAAAGAAAGGGGAATGGTGAAAACAGCCATCACGGCCAAAAGAAGAATAAGTCTGTGGATAAATTCAAGCCCGTGTTCACAACATATACCGAGCTCACCTAGTCCAGGGAAAATATTTTCCTGGCCAACGCTGCTCGGGTCCCCTGGAAGAGGTCGGAGCCATTGAAACACCACAAGGGAAAGAGAGATACTTCAAAGTTCTGCCGTTTCCATAACGACGTCGGCCACAATACCGACGATTACAGGCATCTAAAAGATGAAATCGAGACTCTCATCCGAGCAGGCCCCTTGGTGCAATATTTGCGAAACAGGGTCCCAGCGGGTCGACCAACTCCAGAAGTCCCAGCCAGTCAGCCCGGGCCTCGGGTAGATCAGGACGTCCCTCCTCCCATGATCGAGGGAGAGATATCCACCATCTCTGGAGGACCGCATATGGCTGGCACGAGTAGAGGCGCCCAGAAGAGATATGTGAATGAGTTAAAGGCCCACAACGGACATGAGATAGGAGGTTCACCGAGCTCCCATTGTCCACCAACACTCTCCTTACTTTCTGGTTGGCGAGCTGGACTGCTACGACCAAGGGATCGTTATGAGGGAATTGGACATGGCCTGCGTCTTCCTCCGTGAAAGTTATCGGTTGTTTCTCTAACCGTTGCTATTTTGACTAACATTGCTCCGAGACGCGTACTCAGGCTACAATCAGATCGCGATGAATCCGGCAGATCAGGAACATACCAGCTTCATGACCCCGACTAATGTCTATTGCTATAAGGTCATGCCATTTGGTTTGAAGAATGCCGGAGCTACCTATTAGAGGCTAGTAAACAGGATGTTCGCGGACCAGATCGGAAAGAACATGGAGGTGTATGTTGATGACATGCTTGTCAAATCAAAGACTGCCGAAAACCATGTTTCCGACCTGGAAGAATGTTTTAAAATACTACGGGAATACGGCATGAGGCTCAATCCTCAGAAATGCACGTTTGGTGTCGCATCAGGGAAATTCCTGGGGTTCATAGTCAATACCCAAGGAATCGAGGCAAACCCCGACAAAATCAGGTCACTACTCGAGCTTCCTTCCCCCAGGTCGCGGAAAGACGTCCAAGGCCTCACAGGAAGGGTGGCGGCACTAAACCGGTTCATTTCCAAATCAACCGACAAGTGTTTGCCCTTCTACAACCTGCTCCGGGGAAACAAGAAGTTTGAGTGGACAGTAGAATGCGAAAGCGCATTCCTCGACCTGAAGGCGCATCTGGCTGAACCGCCCGTGCTGTCCAAGCCCAGGGCAGGAGAACCTCTTTTCCTCTACATAGCCGTCACTGAGGATGCAGCTAGCGCCGTACTAGTACGAGAAGAGGACCAAGTTCAAAAGCCAGTTTATTACATCAGCAAGAGACTCCTCGGAGCAAAATCAAGATACCCCATGATGGAAAAACTGGCGTTCTGCCTAATCACGGCCTCGCAAAAGCTCAGGCCGTACTTCCAGTCCCACCCTGTACACGTCATGACCGATCAGCCTTTAAGGCAGGTTTTGCAAAAGCCTGAAGCATCGGGACGTTTATTAAAATGGGCGGTCGAACTCAGTCAGTTCGAGATTTTCTATACTCCACGGACTGCCATAAAAAGTCAGGCCTTGGCCGACTTCGTGGCAGAGTGCACGGGATTCCAGGAGAATCCATCAAAAGGCTTGCCTCAGGTCGCCTCCCCACATTCGTCGTGGAAGATATTCGTTGATGGTTCATCTAACGAGAATGGCTCTGGGGCTGGAATCATCCTGATATCCCCCGAAGGACATAGATTCCACTCGGCGCTAAGGTTCGGGTTCAAGGTGTCTAACAACAAGGCAGAGTACGAGGCTTTGTTGGCTGGGCTAAGGGTAGCTAGTGAGCTAAAGGCGAGCTCCGTCCAGTGCTTCAGTGACTCCCAGCTCATGGTGAACCAGGTTCTGGGAGAGTATCAGGCGCGGGGACCCAAGATGGCTGCCTATTTGGAAAAAGTAAAAGCCGAGCTGTCCGCATTTGGGCGAGGGTCGATCGAACAAATACCTCGGGAGCAGAACGCCAACGCAGATGCTCTCGCCAAACTCGCTACCTCAGGAGAGACAGAAACCCTGGGGTTGGTGCCAATAGAATTCTTGGAAAAACCAAGTATAGAAGGAGATCGGGCAGAGATCGAGATGATTGATATTAGGCCGACCTGGATGACTTCCATTCTTGAGTATCTCGTCGAGGGCAGGTTACCCGAAGAACGTAACGACGCACGGTGAGTCCTTTATCAAGCTCCTAGATATACGCTAGTCGAAGGAGTGTTGTACCGACATGGGCACTCCCTACCTCTCCTCCGGTGCGTTCTTCCAAGTGAAGCGAAGGCCATCCTGCAGGAAGTTCACGAAGGATTCTGCGGAGACCACACTGGGGGACAAAGCCTGGCCTTAAAGGTTCTCAGGCAAGGTTATTATTGGCCGACTCTGTCCAAAGACTCGATCTCGTATGTGAAAAGGTGCGACAAGTGTCAACGATTCGCTGTGGTTGCCCGAGCTCCTCCGGTCGAGCTAAAAATGATCTCAGCTCCTTGGCCATTTGCCGTTTGGGGAATAGATCTAGTGGGCGCCCTGCCCACCGGAAAGGGCGGGGTCCGTTACGCCGTGGTAGCCATTGACTACTTCACCAAGTGGGCCGAAGCAGAGCCATTGGCGACAATAACGTCGAAGAAAGTACTCGACTTTGTGGTGAAAAGCATCATCTGTCCATTTGGCCTACCTAAGAAGATCGTCTCCGACAACGGCACCCAATTTGACAGCGACCTGTTCACCAAATTTTGTGAAAGGCACGAAATTGTGAAAAGCTTCTCGTCCGTGGCCTATCCCCAGGCGAACGGCCAGGTCGAGGCTGTGAACAAAACTCTAAAGGCAAGCCTCAAGAAGAGGCTAGATGAGGCAAAGGGGGTCTGGCCAGACTAGCTCCCCCAGGTCCTGTGGGCATACCGGACCTCGCATCGGACCCCCACGGGTCACACTCCTTTCTCCCTAACCTTTGGGAGTGAAGCAGTCCTCCCCGTGGAGGTTAAAGTTCTGTCGCATAGAGTCCAGTCCTACGACCAAGATCGGAACCACGAACTCCTATGCCATTCCCTGGACCTTATCGATGAAAGGCGAGAGGATTCGCAACTCCAGCTCGCCCATTATCAGCAAAAGATCACTCGCTACTTCAACACTAAGGTCAAAAAACGTACCTTTAGTGTAGGCGACTTGGTCCTAAGAAGAGTCTTCCTGGCCGGAAAAGATCCCAAGGATGGAGTTTTGGGACCAAACTAGGAAGGACCATACCAGGTCATCGAAGTCATCAAGGAGGGAACTTATAAGTTAGCTCGACTTGATGGAGGGGCGATCCCGCGGACTTGGAATGCCATCCACTTAAAGAAATACTATCAATGATCCACTTGTAAGGCCTGGAAGGCCACTTTCTATGTATAAATAAGAATCAAATGTTTCTTTTTATTTGCAAGTGTGATTTTAAAGTAACCACGAAAGACCCTTTCCCAGTTACTTGGGGGGCATATGGTACCTGGATATAACCAGGTCTCCTTAACGACTTAGATGTTGACTCTTATCTATGGATAAGGGTTAACGCGAACTAAGTCCTATCCTGGTTTTAACCGGGTCATAAAACTTAGAAGTTGATTTAAATCTATTGATCGTGGTTCTCCTTAAAGAGCTCGGGATATGGATAAAAGTTAACACGAACTAAGTTTTCAAAATAAGTTCCTGGTTTTAACCGGGTCATAAAACTTAGAAGTTGATTTAAATCTATTGATCGTGGTTCTCCTTAAAGAGCTCGAGATATGGATAAAAGTTAACACGAACTAATTTTTCAAAATAAGTTCCTGGTTTTAACCGGGTCATAAAACTTAGAAGTTGATTTAAATCTATTGATCGTGGTTCTCCTTAAAGAGCTCGGGATATGGATAAAAGTTAACACGAACTAAGTTTTCAAAATAAGTTCCTGGTTTTAACCGGGTCATAAAACTTAGAAGTTGATTTAAATCTATTGATCGTGGTTCTCCTTAAAAATCTCGGGATATGGATAAAAGTTAACACGAACTAAGTTTTCAAAATAAGTTCCTGGTTTTAACCGGGTCATAAAACTTAGAAGTTGATTTAAATCTATTGATCGTGGTTCTCCTTAAAGATCTCGGGATATGGATAAAAGTTAACACGAACTAAGTTTTCAAAATAAGTTCCTGGTTTTAACCGGGTCATAAAACTTAGAAGTTGATTTAAATCTATTGATCGTGGTTCTCCTTAAAGAGCTCGGGATATGGATAAAAGTTAACACGAACTAAGTTTTCAAAATAAGTTCCTGGTTTTAACCGGGTCATAAAACTTAGAAGTTGATTTAAATCTATTGATCGTGGTTCTCCTTAAAGAGCTCGGGATATGGATAAAAGTTAACACGAACTAAGTTTTCAAAATAAGTTCCTGGTTTTAACCGGGTCATAAAACTTGGAAGTTAACTTGAGTTTATTGGTCGTGGCTCTTTCTTAAAGAGCTCGGGATATAAATAACGGTTAGCATGAACTAAGCTTATATAAAAAATATATATATATAAGTTAAGATTGCCAAGTAAATCGTCTCGAGGTGAAAACACCTCATGAAAAGGTTACAAAGAAAATAAAAATAATTAAAAATGCACAAGGAGAAGTGCCCTAAGCCCCATCAGCTGGTCCTTTGGAGGTCGCGGTCTCGTCCTGCTCCGCCGCACCAGAGGCCTCCCCAGTCTCTGAGGGCGGTGCCTCTTTGTTTAGGCGGGCTTGGAGCTTCGGCAGCAAAAAAGCCCAGAGGTCCGGCGGCATAAAAGAGAAGTCAGCATCCGGGTTATGGGCCCAGTAGTGATAGAACAGGTCCTACATGGACTGCTCCGAGATGGCCCGCTCGGCTTCCAAGGCGGCCTCCAGGGCGGTCTGGGCCTCGGTCTTCGCTGCCTCGAGATCTGTTCGCAAAGTGGCAAGGGAGGTTTTAAGTTCTCGGTTCTCTGAGCGGCTCCTCTCTAGCTCGGCCTTCGAAGCCGCCAGCGCATCTTTCGCCGCCTGAGCTTCCTGAAGGGCGGCCTGGCGCTCAGCCTCCATCTCCTCGAGCTGAGCCTTGGTCCTGGCGATACTTCGATGTACGGCAGCAATGCCCTGCAAGAAGGGAAGGATAAGTTGGCTAAGTGGAAAAACAAGGCATTATGTAAGTGTTAAAGCTTTAAAAGAGTGGGGCAGATTACCGTTAGGGTCATGTCCATCGAAGACTCTATGACTCGGACCGGGCTCATTGTTTCGATAGCCCGGAGATTCTTCTCTTTGAGCTTGTAGAAGCGGCCGACGGCATAGCTCGCCAACTCATACACCGTCCCCCGAAATGCTTCTGGGATCTTTCCCAGATCCTGGGGGTCAACCGGGATGCATACGTCCGGAGCTGCCACAGCCGGAGTCCCGACCTCCAGTACCACGTCCTGGGTGGCTGATGGAGACCGCTGGGGCGGCGGGGGCATGTGTCCTGCTCGGGCAGCAGGGAGGATTGCCCCCTCGACCTGGGATGGCGGGGTTTTTTCCTTCTCCTTAGCCGGTGATTTGGTGGAGGCCCCGGCCGCACTCTTGGACTCTCGAAGCCTTTTCAACCTTGGCCCTGCTGGGGGATTCCCCCCCGAAGACTACACCCCGCAAATTACCCCCGGGCTGAGACATCTCTTCTGCCAAAAACAAAAACATGGTTATTACAAGTTAGCAATCATGAAGAGGTTAAAAGCAAAAAAGTATACGAATATTAAGGGAGCCCTACCCCCCGAGCTGGAAGAGCCTAGGACAATTATCTCCCGAACTGGCGCGGGTTCTAGGTCCGGTTCTGACTCGGGGCTAGAATCTTCTACATACTGTCTAAACCCCGGAGCATAGACACCTCTCTGAAGTGATGGCCATGTGCGTAAGTTGGTCCCATACTCCTCAAAAAGGATCGACCTAAAATCTAGGGTGTTATCTACTAGTACGGTACCCCTAGGCCGGCTCTCTTGGTGATCCAGCACGAGCCGACCAACACAATGGAGCAGGAGTGTATTCAGGTCCGGGTCCCTCCCGTGACGATGGACGATCTGCCTAGGATTGAACCTAACCAGCCGGGGGTCTGCAGTGGCCCTATCTACATTCTTAAACAAATAAGGGTTACCTTGGCCGGAAGGACCCGCGGTTGCTCCGGTTTGGATCCTCTCCTCGTCCATCCCCTGAGCGACCTCCAAGGTCCTCTTTCTATTCCTCACGAGCGGAACTTCAGCCGCCTTGTCCTCCTCGTCTTCCTCTGCCGCGACCTCCTCCACTGTGATAGGCCTGGTGTCGCGGGCTGGGGGCGGCCCCCGAGGCCTCTTCAGGTTTAGAGTCTGGTTTGGGAAGATCAATTTGCAGAACACCATCGTCTCGTCCGTCACGAGCGCGCGGTAGTCCTTTTCACTGGGGGGCAAGCCCGCCAGTGTTTCATATTGACCCCCGAGGGTCGCAGACTTCTCGGTCCTCGTATAGATGGCTGCAAGGTTGGGTTGGAATCAGAATGGAATACAGGAGGAGCTAAAATTAAACAACACTTAAAAGGCGAGCTAAGGTCAGAGACCACTTACGAGGGCGGTTAAAATAATGGTGCTCGCAATTCCGGAACCCAGTTAACATGAAGAACTGGTCCTTGAAGTCATTTGGATGGCTTGGGAACTCGATGACCGCCGCCGTATTAGGGAAACAGGTTAAGTAGTAGAACCCGTCACCTCGCCCTCGCTGGTCCGGGCTGGCTTTGAGGCAGAAGAAATATAGAATATCCGCAGGAGTGGGGACCTCCCACTCCTGCTTCTTGAATAAATACCTCAAACCCGCCAGCAGATGGTAGGAGTTTGGGGGGAGCTGAAATGGGGCCAACCCCACATAATTCAGGAAATCAGCGAAGTACTGGTCCAGGGGAAGGAAGGCCCTTGCCTTGAAGTGTTCACCGCTCCAGGCCGCGAACGATTCGTCGAGCGGCGTGCAGCTCCGCTCGCCCTCCGCAGCAGGTCGGGCAATCACGGAGGCTTTCCCCAGTGGAATGTTGTGGGTGAGGAAGAGTTTGTTGATCTTCGCCTGGTCGGTTACCTTTGAGACGATTCTCTCTGCCTCAAAGAATGCGTTGGGGGCCACCTCGACCTGCTTCTCCACGGCCGGCCCGAAGTGGGGGATCGGCGAGCTTGACATCACCGCCTTTCCTTTCTCCTTCAGGGAGATCGAGCTTCCCACATTCTTCTGAGGCAGATTCCTTTTCGGAGCCATTTGGTCACCTATTGAACAAAAGAAAACACTTTAGAAAAGGCGACCCAAGCAGAAGGACGAAGCAATTATTATTTACACGAGCTGAGGTAAGCTCAGCCCGTGGAGAGTGGAACCACGCGGTTCAATGAACACGCACATATGCTCCCAACAGATCCCAGGTTACTCGGAATTCGTGTGTTAGGGGGTTCAGAGTAAAAATTTGCCTTGGGGGGGAAGTTTCAACAGGCAGAACGTTGCAAAACCGCTTTTGAAGCGTATCCCCTAAGCTACCCGATTTTGCACCCAAAATTCATAAAAATCCTAACCAGAAATTGTTCCTGAAGAAGCATCTTGAAACCCATACTCTAAGGCGATTTCCTACAACAAGTGTGCCCTAGCCTAAAAGGGGCTGTCACCCACCTACCCACGTAATCCCGAAAACCCTTGCATGCGGCTACAGTAAAAATTTTCACCTAAGCTACAGTGGCATGTTTTCAAAATGAACAGGGTCAGAAAACTTACAGTATATGGCTGGATGGTAAACGAGAGTGTTGCGTTGGTAGGAGCCTCGTCGGTGCAATACCTTCCAAAGCTTTGGAGAAACTCGTGCGCCTAAGCTTCTTGAACAAGGAAAATGGTGGCAGTAGAGTCGAGGGTTTCGTTCTTCTGAAAGTCAGAGAAGGAAGAAGGAAAGAGATTTGGGAAATTTTTGAATGAAGGGGTGGTCCGTGCGTAGGATGGTCACCCCCTTTTTATATAAAGGAAGGATCACGTGAAGAAGGCTTTTGGATGGCCCTAGTGAGGGATCCGAGGCCTTCCACTCGAAATATAAAACGACGGCTGGGCAATAGGCTAGGCCATTAAATGCGGTTCTCGTAAAACGTACCGTCACCACCCACGACGTTCCACGTATCAGACGCCTGCACAAAAAGTGGAGTGTGAAGGGTTGTGGGGAAGTCTAAAAGCCCCTACTGTGGTCTTCTATATATGACGTCATATACCACGAGCAGGAGCTTGGGGGGCAGATGTACGCCTTGGTTTTCCCACGGGCTGATTAGCAGGTCGAGCCTCGGACTAATCATGGTTTAGTCCGAGGACTCCCCCAGGCCGGAGATCCTGTTTCCAGATCGTACCTTCTTAGCTCGAGGGATCAGAAAGCCTGAAGGCTGGAGATCCTCAAAGGCTCGCCAAGGGCCCCCAAGACTGGAGGAAGGCATCAAAAGGCCTGAAGGCTGAAGGCCGGTTCAGGGAAGCAGCTCGTGGTACGAGCTGGCCATGGATCGCTGACCCTTTGTAAAGTCAACACACGCAAGATAAACGTGCATATATCTGACATCACGTGTCCGATATCCCCCTGACTTCTCGGACACGTAACAGGAACGTGCGCATTCAGACACCCACGGCTGGGTTGGGTCGTGCGGCCCATTATCTTCTTACATACTGATTAGACCACACTTATGTGTCAGGTTTAGGAATTAATCATAAATGTTACAGAGTTGATACGACAAATGGTAAGGTCACGGGATGACCTCCCTACCAACTTCCAGGTGCCTTCTCCTATAAATATGGGGACCCTGGGAGTTGATAGGGGTTCGAAAAAATAGTCTCTAGAGAGATATATACTTTGTAACCAAATACCCAAAATAGATCAATAATATTGACTAGTAGAGTAGAAGGATTTTAACCTTTGAACCACTTAAAAACGTGTCTTGAGTCACCTAGTTCATTCTCTAAGATTTCATATCTGTGACGGTTCTACTTTCAGCACTAATCCATTTCTCTTCTTCTCTTAATTACCTGTTGGCGAAGAACCGCGTCAACAAAAATCATTACTTAATTATATATATTAATGTTAATATATAATATTATTATTAGTTAAATTATTTATTGATGATTAAAAAGAATTAAAAAATGAATATTCTTTTTTTAAGTAAAAGTTGAAGTGAAATTTGAATTAGTGATTAGAGATGAAATAGTAATTTGAAGTGAAAAATGTGAAAATATAAAGTTAAAGTAGATTTAAAATGAAGTAAAAGTTGGAGATGATCTTATAAGAAGAGAATTATGTTAATTTTTTGCTCTTCCTTTCAAGACTATGAAAAGTATCCGAGTACCTTGAGAATTAAAATTATGATTAGCCACTCATATGAAAATTCCTTAATGAATTTATATATTAAAAGTTAAAAATTATTTAAGCCTGACCCTACAATAAGCAAAGTAAGTTAAGCTATTCTTTCATGAAAAATGTTAGGCCCGCCTAATCTTAACCCTTCTAAACTTATAGGGATGGATCCGGCTGGACCCAGAACTTGAAAGGGTCAGCCTAAGTGGGTCTACACATATACACATTTTAACAAAAATATGTAAATTTTTACACACAATTTTCTCTAAAAAAACAATTATATATAAGTGATGTTACTATAAAAAAAAATTATTTTGTGTTTGTTGATGAGAAATTTTCACTAACTGTGAAATCTTAAATACATACATAAAGATTATACTAATGTTAAAATAGAAGTGTGATCATTACATAAGAGTTTAATATCATGAGATCGACATACATTAATGTGTAGTGCTTGAGACCACAAGTGCCTCCATAGCGACATATTTTTAAAAGGATGACTTCGAATCTCCCAATTTCATAGTCTTGAGATATAACACCTTAAGATGAAGACTTGCTCCAAAGCGTTGGCGTGGGCAGCCCGGGATGAAACGATAGCAGTCTCCCCACTCCACCAAGGATAAGAATTTGGTAAGCATCTAGGTTGACTAGAGGTGATGAGTCCCTGCATTATTGATTATTACCCAAATAAAGACACATTTTGGGGTACATGTAACCTTTTGATCTCAAGATCATCCAAATCCTTGGATTTGGGGCGATAGGATTTAGGAGCTTGACATGTCATCTTTGCCTGGCCTCGATGCCACTTGACACACTTATAGCAACTTTCTTACTATAGTATGGTGCTCATGATCATATCACATTAATTGCTCCTTTTACATCTAGTTGGATCCAACAACTATGGACAAGTTCTATATGCCTAAAAATCCATCATGGACGCTCTAGGGCATGCCTCTAGGGTATGTCTACAAGTACACATTAAGACTATTAGCATATATTTGGTGGGTAAAACACACCACTACTATCTCTTTTGTAATTTTAAAATATTTAAATATATTTTTTCTTAAATTTAAGGATTTTTTTAATTGTATGAGACTTAAATGTAATATTTCTTAAATTTGGAGATATAGCCTTCACTTAAGGTAAAAATATATCCATAAGAAATATGAGAATTTTCATTAAAAAATTTAAGAACATAAGAATAACCAACCAATGGTTTTGACCCTCTCGTATATGTTATATCCCCGTGGGCTTCTAAGGTGAGAATAGAGACCGCATCAAGGTAAGTGACTTTGGGCTTAAGTTAAACCTATTTGAAAATTGAAGATTCAAATACAAGTGTTTAGTAATAAGCAGTGTAGAAATTCAGAAAAATTTTGTGGGTGAAATTGTCCCCCCAACTCTCTTTTTTTCTTCTTCAAATAACTAGGAATAGCTTGCATGTGCAAAGCACATGGAGTGTTTCAAAATGATAAATTTATGTAGATTACATATAAAAATTATAAATGTCTTTTTTAACAACTCATTGCTTCTTAAAGCTCTTTTTTTTTTTTTTTTTAATAAAACTCAATTTATTTACACTTTTTAAATGTTACAATGTTTGTTTTTCTTAACAAGAATCATATTTTGACTTCAATATATAACATATAATTCAACTTTGGTGGTACAAATTTGGAATAAATTATTGATGGGTGTCGTATGCCGTATCAAATTTAAATATATTTTATCAATCACTTATACTAGCTATTCAATATAGAGGTAAGTAAGGGTCGAACTCACGAGGACTATGATCAAACTATTATTCAAAATAATAACTAAACATAAATTAGATAGGAGTTTTAATTTTAAAATCTGAAAAACATAAAATAAAATAATGATCAAAGATTATATAACTAAGGATAAAATGATATTAAAGAAATAGTCAATAATTACTCTCCACCTTCGACAATCAATCTATCAACAATGACAAATAATATTCCCTGTTCCCAATTAAACTACTAACCCCGCAGATAACACTTAAGGAGTCAATTATCTCAGTTTCCCTATTATAATTAATTAAAGCTAAGGGCTCTTAATTAATCCTTTTTACCCAACAATAAACCCATTAAGCATGCGATCTATTTAACCTAGTAAACGCATTACACTTTATGGAAACAAATTAATCTAGGCAACAAATTCATTAAGCATGCAATTCATTTAACCTAGGTTCTATTTTTCATCACAATCAAGATACCCGTCACAATATCCTAATTGTAATTTATCATTCTACTCAGAATCCTACACTATTAGGTGAATAACAATCCTAAGATGATAGTAGAACAATGCAAAACCCTAATTAGCGGCTGTCTAAACAAGATTTTACAAGATCCATGACATTCAAGTAGAAAAATAGAAGCAATTTAATATAAGAGAATAAAATGAATAAAATTCATCAATGCATTCAAGATCTGATGTCTAGGGTTTTGAAATAACCCTCAACTATAAAGAAAACTAATCCATAATCACATTCATATTCACAAACATAAATATTCAATGAAAATAAAAGAGTTTTGAGAAGAAAGAATAACTAGATTGAAGAATGTATGCGGATGTCTTTTCTCCCCATCTGCTGCTCTAGCCTCTAAAATTCGCAATCCAAAGTTGTATTAAAAGTTAACCCAAATCCCTTTTATAGCCCATTAAAATTACATTTAAAAACCAAAATTTTAAGAAAAGTTCTTCGCAGGCTGCGACCAATGATTCTTGGTGGCCGCAGCCACGAGACATTTTCTGGGCCAACTACGCGCGACGGCCACGACCAGGAGATTATGGTGGCCGTCGCCGCATCCCAAAATCTTCTCGCGTGCTTTTTCTTCGTAATCTTCAACTTTAAGCTCGAACCTCAGGTTTAGGGACTTCTAAAACACTTCAAACTCGTCCTAAATTTCATTTTCTCGAGTCCTATCATTGCACATCAATTCCTAACCACAAAAATACATCAAATTCATCAATAATGCCTTATAAAATATTTTATGGCTTAAAAATCAAAGACTCGTAAAATAAAGCTAAGAACACCTAAAAACACTTGAAATTAACATTATCCAAAAGCGAAAGGATAACAAACATAATATCCAAAATGACCTTATAAAATTCCCCCACACTTAGACTTTGCTAGTCCCTTAGCAAAACAAATAATAAAAACTAAACAAATAAAAACAGAAGCAATAGTTTTGTTGAAAGCGTTAGTTGTCTCAAAGATTGATCAAACAAATATGTCTTAAGAAAAATTCGAATTCCACATTCCTCAAAAATTCAACTCAATGCCTAGTCACCACTTAAACTCGATCTATTTATGATCATGCACAATTAAACCTACCAAAACACAAACATTCGAATCAATTTATACATGCCATAGTATGTTTTAAAGTCTCATACATAACAATATTTTCATGAAAAAATCCACTCCATTGACATTAACCAATTGTTCTCCACTAATGTAAACACACATAATCAAGAATCAAAAGGTCTTTACAAGCTTGTAATGTAAGGCTAAGGTTGAAGGTAGATGAAAAATGAATATTTAAGCTTAAATCACACCATAGCCGGTATTTTTTTTCTCTATTCTTTAGATCTTCCCACAAACTTCCCACATACTTAAAGAATACATAATCTCTCCCTTTCCTTCTTTTCACATTGATCTTACTATTTCCCAAACACTTATAGTTTTGCAATTTTTTTTTCTTTTCTTTAATATTTCTCCATGCATATTTTTTTCTCTATTTTTTTTTTCAATTCAACTCATTGGGAGAAATAGTAGATCATATACTTTCACATTATAATCCAACAAACCCAACAAACCAATACAACTTCCCCTTCTTACAATCCATAACCCAACCCACAAAATCAAACAATCATATAAAACTATGGTGTAATGGGTCAAAAAAGGATAAAATTTTTAAGTTGCAAAAGGATTAGATACTGGTTTATAAAAGAAAAAGATTAGTCATTTTTGCTCAAAAATGGGAAACTAGGATATTCAATTTTATAGGTAAACTTGAAAGGCTCAAACAATCCAGAGAACATGCCTTAATCATCTTCCTAATCATGTGTACTTAGGATTTCGCCTCAAACAATTAATCAATGGTTTCTAGAGTGGTCGTGTAACGCCCTGGATAACCAAGACCGTTACACTGTGTGTTTTAAAATAGTGCAAGACTTGCTAATCAAGTCATTTAAACAAAGCGTGAATTCAACATCATCAACAGATTAAGAATAAAAGATTTTGGTCACAAACAGGCTGTTTTCATTTAAAAATGACGGTTTAATACATAGAAACTTGAAACAGGGTTTAGATGACTTAATTACAGCAAATTTCTAGAGTCACAAATAATTCAGGCCACTTTAATGGCAAAAGACACATTTTAGGTTTCCGTCCCTGTATAATCCCTCGACCGTGGCGGCCGAGCAGCTGACAATGTACACCTCGCCCCCAGAGCTCTCCAACTCATGGTTGACTCAGCCTACCCTTGCTTTTACCTGCACCACGTAGCACCCGTGAGCCGAGGCCCAGCAAGAAAGTATGATAATATAGCAAGATCAACATCATTTATCAAATATCCCACAATGCACAACCAGGAATTCAACATTTCATAACATTTATCTAATCAGTGATAACATACAACAGATTCATAGTTTGTCATCCAAACAGCCAAAAAATCATGTTCAAAGCACAATACTCACGATCATAATCAACAGATTATCACATCATCACATGATATTCAGGGTTAGCGCCCTTAGTCGCACCCTCTATTTAACACACTGTCTTCGGCTCTCTTGGGCCGCCCCCAGTGTAATACTCACTGACTCCGGCCAGCTTAACCGAGCTCAGTGATAAATAAGATGCCTCAGCTACCAGTGGCTGAGCCGCGCCCTATGCGCAAGTATTGATTCCGACACTCTTAGGCCGGTTATCGCATGTCCCATGGCATAATAATACCATCTCATGACATGATATACAAATGTAGGGAGCTCTTAGTCCCATCGTGTCCACATGGTTAATCACATTCACATAACAATGCATACAAACATAGGGAACACTTAATCCCAACCTAGCCACATAATCAGGTGCAGATTTCTTACCTTTGGCTTTCAAACGAGCTAGTTATAAGCGATGTTCCTTGAGCGCGATCCAATCCCCGAGTGATAACTCTAAGATTTAGAGTTATTTTTATGTCTTTAAACTTAATTTTCAAACCAAATCAAAGAGTAATGAATTGTAATTAGTTGAAATGGTGTCGAATTAGTGTAAATTTATGTTAGGAGTAGTTGTGTTTGTGTTCTCATAGTTTTAGTGATTTATGTAGTTTATGTTTTGTTATTCAGGTTAGGAAACAGGAGCTGAAGGAACTGTGAATCAAAGGGAAATGTTGCTGAAAAGGGGAGGATGCTAACTCAATAATGCTGTAGCAATCAGTCTTAGCAATTAAACAGAAGCTAGAGAAAAAGGACTTCGTGAAAAAAAAGAAATACTCTAGCTGGATTAAATGAAGAGAAAAGAGGCGGCCAGGTGGCAAGTGTACTGAGTACTGAGTCAGCTGAGTATGTGGGACAAAGTACATGTAGGCAAATGATCTGGATTGTCCAATTAGGGTAAAGGAAAGTACCCTAGAATTAAAGGAGGGGCCGTATTTTTGGGGGATATTCACCATTTTAGAAATTCAGAGAAGTTTTGGCTAAGTACAGAGAAGGTTTCAGGGAGAAGATTTTAGAAGAGTACGACCAAAAGAGAAGGAAGAAGGCTGATGCCATAAGGAGGATTTGAGCTCACAACTCATTCTTCCTACACCATTTTTCTTTCTCTTTGTATTAATTTCATCTAAATTTCTGCAAACTCCATGGATTACTTCTGTATTATTTTCATGTTTAAGTTTGCAACTATAAACTAATTTCCTAAGGGTTTGGGTGATTATGAACCCTCAAGTATGAACTCAACATATAAATGCAATGGCTAAGTGATTATGTCTTTGTTCAATTGAATGTGCTTTACTGTTATTGAATGTTAATTATTGGCCATTTTTAGCATTTACTAAGCTAGATCTAACTTGGAAAAGGGAAGTCTAGCTGATTTCATTCAATTGATGCAAGAGATTCATCTAGTTTTAGGTGATTCTGAGTAGTAGAATAGGAATGTTTTGCCACCTTGCATAACTTAAGAATTGATGCTTAAATGAATGTTTATAATCTGATTTTATGCAGGAATGTATAGAATGGGAGTATAGACATTAGATTGCACGTTTTGGGAAAAACTTGCTGGGTTTTACGAAATTTGTTAACACTGTCATAATTGCTAACCCATTGCTGAGCCATTGCTGTAACAACTGGAACGAACCGAGGGGAATTAATCACCCGAATCCATTTTTCTTATATCTGAAAACCACCCAGTATTTTGTCATTTTAATCTCTGATTTTTGGTTTAATTCCTTTGTTTGTCTACAATTTTTTTTAGAGTTAATTACCCACTCTTTCCTTTGTTTTGGTTACTATTTTATAAGTTGTTTTTGGTTGATTTTACATTAATTTAGTTAAAAAGTCCCTGTGGATACGAACTTTGACGCTTTGTCACTGTATTACTTGTTGCCGATTGTGTATACTTGCGCATATTTTAATCATTAGAAAATCAACAACACCGAGCCCTAGCTTAGCACCTAGTGACAACCAAGATAAAGGTTACCATTAACAATCTTAAATGAGCTTCTAAACCAAGTTCTAGTCCTCGGAACATTGAACTTCACCAAATATGGTAAAAGACTCAACCCCGAGCACCCTAGGTTAAATTCCCAAGCCTAAATTCTCAAAATCCCAAAATCCCTTAAGCGCCGCGGCATGGGCCATCCATGCCGCGGCATGGCCCCTGACAGAACCCTCCATGGGCACAAAAACAGGTAAGGGCCGCGGCATTGCTTGGACCATGCCGCGGCCCGCCCTCCTTCCTCATCATGCCACAACATCGAAGGGCCGCGGTTCACCAAGAACCATGCCGCGGCCCGACCCTTCGAACCCAGAAAAAACCACCATTTTCAATCTCTAATCCTCACCTAAAACCATCCTAAAGCCCCCAACTCAAAACCCATTAATAATAACAACATTATAATGATTTAGACAACATAACCCAACCAAAAATCCAGCCTAAGACTCACCAAAATCCCAATTCCAACTTCTGAAATTTCAAACCCACAAACTCAAAACCAGCCATGAAAACTCTCAAATTCAACCATCAAACTTCAAATTAATCCTTACCTCAGCTGTAGAATCGTTCTAGCATCCAACCAGCTTCAAGCCCTTCAACTCCTCAGGTTCATATCCCTTTATTCCATCCAAAACTCAAACTTAAAAACTATCTCATTAAAACCCAGAAATTCACATCAGAAAACCTTAAAACTTACCTCAATTGACTGGCTTAATTCTGCTAGTTCTTCAAGCTTCACCAAAGTCCCTAGCCCCAAGCTCCATCCTGAGCTTGCTCTAGAATTCCAGCTCCAAAACCCACAAGAAATGGTGAAGAGATAACCCAGCCGAATGAGAGAGAGTGAGACAACTCTAAGTGTTCTGTTTTCCTTTCTTTCCTTCTTCTTTTCTTTTCCTTAAGTTTGTAAGTTTATCTACAACCTCCACTAACATCAAAAAGCAGAACATAGCCTAACCTTAATAAGCCAAATGACCATCTTGCCCTCCCAATAATAACTAAACCTTTAAACATTCTAAGGGCATTTTAGTCATTGCTCCCGATTCCCACTAATTCCTCAAATGTCTTAAATATTTACCACTTAATTCCTGATACCTAACTAATCTCCAAATATATTCCTCGATGTTAAAAATAGACTCCAATATGCTCACTAAATTCCCGTTTATACCCCTAGGCTCACCCCGAGCCGGGTATAAATCCCCGCCATGACTTTTTCGCTAATTTGCTCACTAGGATCGTCCCAAGTCGCAGATCACAGATATATCCACATAATAATGTGGTCTCAACTTTAGCTTACCAATATATACACAAGTATGCAATTACGCTCTCAATGAGCCAAATTACCATATTACCCTCACAGCAGAGTATATAGCCCCATGCATGCCTTTATCATCATATAATAATATGACCCACATAATCATGCATATAATCATATAATAGCACAATAAATCAATTATGGCCCTCCCGGCCTCCTAATCAAGGTCCTAAACCTTATTAGGGAATTTGGGTCGTTACAGGTCAAGACTATATAAAGTAATAGCATGCATAAATATCTCCAAACAATAGTGAAAAGGTAAATCTAATTGTACACACATTATGTTTAAAATCGAAGATCAAGCTTAAGTAACAACCACACAAGAGTTAAGCACACAATTCATGCAGAATTCATCAATTTCCTAGGAGTAGTCGCATCTCAATCAGAAGTTTTATCATTGATAGACATCTTTCAACACAACCATGCTTATGACAACCTAAAACAAACTAAAAATAAAAAAAATGACATAAAAACAACGCAACATAATAAAAATAAAAACAAAGCAGTTCAGTTTCAGTTGTTCCCTTCCCCCACACTCAAACAATACAATGTCCTCAAAGAAAAATAAAAGAAAAGATAAAGAAAAAGAAAAACTCCCTCAACCGAAGTAATTGCTCACTCATTAGGCATATCGGCCTGATCATCTTCAGCTTCCTCCTCGTTCTCGTCATCTTGCATCATGGGAATAGGTGGTGGATACGACTGAAACCACTATTGTAACGCCCTAGATAGCCAAGACTGATACACTGTGTATTTATAATAGTGCAGGACTTGCTAATCAAGTCATTTAGTTAAAACGTGATACTAAAACCACTAAAGAACTAGGGTTAAAAGGGTTTGGTCTCAAATGGGTACATTCTATATAACAAAACATTTTATACATGGGATCCCAAAAAGAAACAGCGTTCAAAAGTCAGTTTACAAAATTACCAAAACTTAAGCAACCATTAGCCATTCTAAGGCAAAACAGACATTTCTAGTTCCCCTGTTCCTGACTTCCCCTCAACCGTGGTGGCTAAGCAGCCGGTCATGTACATTAAGCTCACAGAGCTCTCTGAGTCAGGGCTGATCAAGTTTGCCCTTGCCTTTACCTGCACCACGTAGCACCCGTGAGCCAAGACCCAGCAAGAAAACATAATATGCTTCACAAACAATCAATAACAGATAAATATTCCTTTAAGCATGCTCAGACACTTAACAATCCACATTAATCACATAGCACGTATTCAGAATCAAATATGCAACTAAACTCTAATAACAATCAAGTCACATGATAATTAGGGCCGTCAACTTAGGCCGCACCCTCTGTTTACCCCACTGACTCCGGCCTGCTTAAACCAAGCTCAGTGCATAATAAGCTGTCCTCAGCTACCAGTGGCCGAGCCGCGCCCTGTGCGCTAGTGTAACCCTTGGCACTCTTAGGCCATTGGCTTATGGTTTACATGGCATAATACCACTCTTTCAAAGCATACATATTAAGGAACCCTTAGTCCCACCACAAACACACAACCGGGTGCAATTTTCTTACCTTCGATTTCCACGTTCACTGACTACGAGCGACGACTCTCGAGCGCGATCCGCCTCTCGAGCCCTAGCTTAACACCTAGTCACAACCAAGGTAATGGATTCTATTAATATCCAAATAAAGGTTTCCGGGTGCAACGCTAGCTTCCGGGACATCGAATTCTACGAAACACGGTGGTGGAATCGATCCCGAGCATCCTAGGTTAGGTTCTCGCGCTTAAAATCCCCAAAAGATAAAAAATGCACCTAAGGATTGCGGCCCGTGAAACCTAGCCGCGGGCCGCCCCTAAAATATAAACCACGCCCCTTAGAAGGCAGACACACGTCGCGACCCTGCTCTGTGGCGCCGCGGCGCTCCCCTTCGGTCGAGCCTCCCTTGCTCCTTTGCTTTGTAGGGACGCAGCGCTCTAGAACAGAGCCGCGGCCCACCCCTTCGTGCCCAGAAAATCCACCATTTCTAACATCCTAACCTTATTCAAAACCACCCCAAAGCACCCTAATACCAAAACCCATTAATCACAAGACTTTTAGCATGGTCCTAACAGCATAATCCAACAGAAATCCAGCTTCAAAACTCATTAAAACTCCACTTTGATTTCTGAAACCCAGCAATTAGAGAACTCAAAAACTAGTCATGAAAACTTAGAATTTAAGCTCTAAACTACGAATTGAAGCTTACCTTCTTTGATGGACCACTGCCTTAACAACTTATGAGCTAAAACCCAAGCTTCTCAGCTTCAATTCAGCCCTTAAACATCAAAACCATAAACACCTTAATTTTCAGCCAAAACTCAGATTTCTAACACCCAAGAACAAACCTCAATTCTTACCTTGGTCTTGGTTGAGTGCTCCGTGATTAGAGCTGAGCTAATTTCTCAAACTTCTGCTCAAATCACAAGATTTCCAACTGAATTCACCTTAATTTCTTATAGCTTTCTTGAGAGAGAAGAGAGAAGAGGAGAAGAACTATTAAGGGGTCGGTTTATCTCTTTTGTTCCACTGGTTTCTGTTTTGTTATGTCTAACCTTGGTTAATTAAATCAATCTCGAGGCTCGGGGTACCGGAAACGTCCCCGAGGAAAAACGGTAAAATTTCCCCAAAATTCCCGCCTAAGATTCCTAACCTCAAATATATCTCCATATATTTATTTCCATAACCCGATAACCCAAATAACCATCTAATACCCAAATTACCCCTTGACTTGCCCCAAGTCAAATATTAAGCCCCGTTGTGACTTTCCCGCTAACTAGCTCCCTAGGATCGCCTCGAGTCGTGCGTTGCAGAACTACCCACATAATAATGTGTTTCTCACAGATATATCATTTAACCACATTTACATTCATATAATCATACAGGCATGCTTGTCATATAACCATGCATTAAATCAATAAATTCACACATAAACCAATTATGCCCTCCCGGCACACTAATGAAGGCCCTTCAGCCACATTAGTGATTTTGGGTCGTTACAACTATGGTGCAGGTGGATAGTTCACCATCTCCATACCAAGGTGCAAGGCATTCAACCTGAAAAAAAAATCTTGGTAGCTTGACCACTCAATCATGTGCTGCTAATGTGCTTGGAATTCAATACGGTGAGCATGCAGCTATTGAGAGGTATTGTACAGAGATTCCTCCACAAGTGTCATACTGTCCGCCAATGCGATATTTTTAGTTGATGGTGGTGGCCTAGCCTATGTTTGAGAAGATGAGCTCGCCCCATCAGTGTTAGTGACCTTGAAGCGAGTGATGGATGATCTATTCGGTATATGCATAGGCTGCAACAAAGGCTCAGAAGAATCCCATTTCACACCAGCTTGAGCAGACATGGCGGTAATGAGATGGGGGAAGATAGAACCCCTTAGAGACATGTCTGAAACTGTTATGAATGGATGACTTGATTATGCGCCCTGCATCAATTGTTTTACCCTCCAAGATGGAATATAAAAGTATGGATGTATCCACATTCACATCACTGATATGTTTAGTTGGAAAGAACTCCACATTGATAAACTTATGCCATGCTTTTTCAATAACTCCCATCGCCTCTCGCTTAAACTTAATAGGATGACCTATTTCAGTTAAGATCCATTGAGTGTTCGGTTTGCACAAAAATTGGATGATCTCATCAAAGTCGGGATTATCCACTATTTGGTTATACTCATCATTTTCTATGCTAGGAAGCGCATAAAATTGATTTATTGTCGCACTTGAAAAATTCACATTGACCACTCTCACTGTAGCCATAGCCATGAATTGAGAAATTCTATTGGCACAAAACTCTCGTATTATAGGGATTACTGTAGCATGGGGTTGAGAAAAAAATTCCTTCCAATTTATTTTTTCAATCTGCTCCACAATGGATGGATACCCATGACAAACTTCCATATCAAACCCCCTCTCTTCAATCATTGTTTTCTACTTTACTACTGCATCTTGATAGTATTTAAATGCCTCCTCGGAAATAAATTTGTTGGCATCAAATTGAACCCCAAACGAGGAAGCACCTTTGGTATTCTTTCTATATCTTTTTAATGCCATTCTTCACTTCAAAACTTAGTAACAAGCTACCTTTAACAAAAATAATCAAGCACTAAGAGAACAATTCAAGATATCCCAAAAATATAAATTCAAACTCCTATAACTACACCAATTAAGTATCAACTAAGCAATTAAATGCTTCATCTTAAAAAATATTCAACCAATTCCACTTAAAACTCAATTACACTCCTCTTAGGCCTTTTATAAAAAACTTAGTAGGCATAAGCTAATCTAAGAGTTGAAAATATTGTTCTAGTAATCCAATCTCCCCAAAATTCAGATTATCACTAATACAACAACATAAACACTCAATCCAAGAAGATGATCACAATAGATAAGCAATTCATCCACCGAAACTCATAAAATCCAAAATGCCCCAATTCTTGTTCCTCAATATTCAAAACCCACAATTCAATCAATGAAGAGAAACTACTTACTTGTAATTGACAATAGAAAGTCTTGGAAGCTTGATTGTGCCAATGAATCACCTTGAAACTACTTGGAGAACCTTAATTATCAAATTCAGAATTATAAGGTGTTAGGTTTTGAAAGGGGAAATGTTATAGATGATGGGGATTTTGGTGAGAATAGATGAAAAATGGTAGAAAGTGAAGGTTGAGGATTGGAATTGTGATGGTTTTGGGGAAGAATTTGAGTGAAAATGGGTTTGAAATGATGAAATTTGGTGAAAATGGGAGAGTATTTTCGGTTGAGGGAGGCTTTGTTTTTGTGGGAAGTGAAAAATATGACTTGGGGGGTTTTTAATTTTTTTTTGGCTAAAATAGTTAAGTGGCCTCGATCTGGGGTTATTGGTGGCTGCGACCACTACTTTCTATTCTCTAGGCCATGGCCTGGAACAAGGGTGGCCGCGACCACATGCCTTTTGTCCATTTTTTTTTTCATGATTTTTACGATTCTAAAATAAATAAAAAATATTAAAACTAAGTTCAAAAAGAAAAAATTACATGGAAAAATAAATTAAAAAATGTCTTAAAAATAAAATAAAGTACATAAACTTTGGCTAAGTTTACGTCGCTAGTTCGACATAAAACATTTTCATACTTCATCAACATATTCCGGATCGAAGAGGTGAATAACAGTAGCGTGTTCCTCCTCGTTAGACTCATAATAAGGCTTCAATCTCTAACCATTAACCTTGAGTATTTTTCCCGTTGATGGACTTGTCATTTCTACCGCTCCATGAGGATAATTGTGTACCACTATGAAAGGTCCAATTCATCGGATTTCAACTTACCCGAAAAGAGTTTAAGACGAGAATGATACAATAATACTTTATGTCCCACATCAAACGTTTTTCGAATAATTCTATTTCGATCATGAAAGGCCTTGGTCTTTTCCTTGTAAATCTTAGAACTCTCATAAGCATCATTACGAATTTCCTCCAGCTCTTGTAATTGCAGCATTCTTTGTTGGCCTGCATTATCCATCTCCATGTTACACTTTTTTACAGCCCACCAAGCTTTATGCTCTAATTCAACCAGTAAATGGCAAGACTTTCCATACACCAACTAATATGGAGACATACCAAGCGGTGTTTTGTATGCCCATAGAGCATCATCTAGTCTTACACTCCAATCCAACCTATTTGGATTCACCGTCTTTTTAAGAATAGACTTGACTTCTCTATTCGACACCTCGGCTTGACCATTTGTTTGTTGATGGTAGGCAGTGGTTGCTTTATGAGTCACTTGATACCGTCGAAATAAAGCTTCAATAGTTTTATTGCAGAAATGAGTACCTCGGTCACTAATTATTGCCCTTGGAGTGCCAAATCTCACAAAGATATTCGATCTAATGAACTCAACCACTGTTTTAGAATTATCCACTTTAATTTCTTTTGCTTCCACCCACTTAGACACATAATCCACCGCTAAGAGAATATATTCAAAACCAAATGACGATGGAAATGGTCCCATAAAATCAATGCCCCATACATCAAAAATCTCGAAAATAAGTATGGGAGTTTGGGGCATTTTATCCCTAGCAGTCATATTACCAACTCATTGACAACTGTCACACGCCTTGCAATATGCATATGAATCTTTAAAGATTGTAGGCCAATAAAAACCACTGTCAAGTACTTTATGGCTTGTTCTTTTTGGTCCAAAATGACCTCCACAAGCATGAGAATGCAAGGAAGCAAGGATAGTTTGAAATTCAGAATGACTTGATCAGCGCAATGTTTCCATAAATAAGGCTCATCCTAAATGTAGAACTTAGCATCATGCTTAATCTTGTTCTTTAGAGCTTGCGTAAGGTCTCTGGTAACTTTTTAGTGGCCAAATAGTTAACAATATCAGCATACCATGAAATAACTTCTTTAAGAGATAGGAGTTGTTCGTCGGGAAACTTTTCATTTAATTGCAAGTTATCTTCATCCCGAATAAGTCTACTTAAATGATCAGCCACCAAGTTTTCTAACCCTCTCTTATCTTTTATTTCAAGATCAAATTCTTGAAGGATTAAAATCCACTGAATAAGTTTGGGTTTCGCTTCTTTCTTAGCTAGTAAATATTTAAGAGCTGCATGGTCAGTGTAAACAATAACTTTAGTTCCAATCAAGTAAGACCGAAACTTTTCTAGAGCAAACATGTCCGCTAAATACTCTTTCTCCATAGTAGAGTAATTCAACTGAGCATAATTAAGAGTTCGAGAGACATAGTATATAACATGAGGAACCTTACCAACTCTTTGCCCAAGGACTGCTCCTACTGCATAATCACTAGCATCACACATTATTTTTAATGGTAACTCCCAATTCAGTGGTGAATAATAGGTGTTGATATCAAGGATTCCTTCAATTTTTTGAATGCAAACAAACATTTATCATTAAGTTCAAACGCCACATCCTTTTGAAGAAGATTTCATAATGGGGATGCCATCTTCGAGAAATCCTTTATAAACCGCCTATAGAATCCTGCATGACCAAGAAAGGATCTTATTTCTTTCATACTTGATGGTGGTGGAAGAGAACGAATGAGATCAATTTTGGCCTTGTCCACTCGAATCCATTTTTCTGAAATAACATGCCCCAAAAAAATACCTTGTTGCACCATAAAGTGACACTTCTCCCAATTCAATACAAGATTAGTGTCAATACATCATTTAAGAACTAGAGTTAAGTTGTGGAGGCATTTATCAAAAAAATCACCATACACACTAAAAAATCATCCATAAACACTTCTATGATGTTCTCTATGTAATCTGAGAAAATACTAACCATACATTGCTGAAAAGTGGCAGGAGAATTGCATAATCCAAATGGCATTCTACGAAAAGCAAATGTGCCAAATGGGGATGTAAATGTGGTATTCTCTTAGTCTTTAAGAGCAAAAAAAATCTGATTATAACCTGAATAACCATCAAGAAAGTAGTAATAAGCATGTCCCGCTAATCTTTCAAGCATTTGATCGATGAATGGAAAAGGGAAGTGGTATTTTTGAGTTGCAGTGTTCAACTTTCTTTAATCAATACAAACTCGCGAACTTGTTTGGACTCTTGTGGGCACTAACTCAACTTCATCATTCTTTACCACCGTGATGCCTGATTTCTTAGGAGCTACTTGAACTGGACTCACCCACTTGTTATCTGAAATAGGGTAAATCACACCCACATTTAAGAGCTTTAGTATCTACTTTTTAACTACTTCCATCATAGGTGGATTTAACCTTCGTTGAGCTTCTCTAGAAGGCTTTGACCCATTTTCAAGGGGAATATGGTGCATACACATAGTTGGGTTTATTCCCTAGATATCTGCTATGGTCCACCCCATGGCTGTTTTGTATTCTCGAAGTACCCTTATCAAATGATCCTCTTGTACTTGGGTAAGGTGTGTGGTGATAATGACCGGTAATGTCTCTTTCTCACCCAAGTAAACATATTTTAGATGATTTAGTAGTGGTTTTAATTCAAGCTTGGGTGTGGATTTAACAGATGGTTGAAGCTTCTCATGAGAAATAGGCAACTCTAAGAACGGTACCTCCTTAGAAACCTCTCCACCACTATTAAGTGCAGCCATCGTCTCCTTTACTTCAGTAGTGACATCTTCTTTCTTCAAGTATATTGGTTCCCTCAAAACAACATCTAACCCATCCTCTCTGTAACGCCCTGGATAACCAAGACCGTTACACTGTGTGTTTGAAATAGTGCAAGACTTGCTAATCAAGTCATTTAATTTAAAATGTGTATCTAATGACACAAGCAGATTAGGTTAAAAAGAATTTTGATTATAAGCGGTTAAATTTTATTAAAACCGATGTTTGATACATGGGATCCCAAATCGGGGTTTAAATAACGTAAATACAAAATTATTAATTACAAGTAAGTAACCAAGCCACTCTAATGGAAAAATATACGTTTTTGGGTCCCCGTCCCTATACAAATCCTCGACCGTGGTGGCCGAGCAGTTGAAAATGTACACCTCGCCCCCAGAGCTCTCCAACCCATGGACAACTTGCCTTACCTGCACCATTTAGCACCCGTGAGCCGAAGCCCAGCAAGAAAACATAATATCATAACATAACAGTATTAGCAGCTAAACATTTCGTAGAGCATAATCCAATAATCATAAAGCGTTGATCAGTTCCATCAGGCCATAAAATACATTCAAGGCAGCACACTGGTCAATAACCAATAATTCAGCTCCAAATACTCATCAAGTCATAGACAATAATCAACAACAGACATATATCAAGGAATAACTAGGGTTAATGCCCGCAGGCCGCACCCTCTATTTAATTCACTGCCTTTGGCTCGCTTAGGCCAAGCCCAGTGACATACCCACTGACTCCGACCAGCTTAACCGAGCTCAATGATTAATAAGCTGTCCTCGGATACCAGTGTCCAAGCCGCGCCATGTGCGCAAGTATTGATTTCAGCACCCTTAGGCCGCTTATCTCTTGTCCCCGTGGCATAATACCACCTCATGACATTTATACAATTATAGGGAACTCTTAGTCCCAACATATTCACATGGTTTATTACAATCACATAACAATACATTCAAATATAGGGAACACATAGTCCCATCCTATCCACCTACACAGGTGCAATTTTCTTACCTTAATTCCAAGTGCCTTAATTAGAAAGGACGACCCCTGAGCACGATCCGTTTCCCGAGCCCTAGCTTATCACCTAGTCACAACCAAGATAATGGATTCCAATAATATTCAAATATAGGTTTTCGTGTACAAAACTAGCTTCTGGGAAATCGAATCCCACCAAGCACGGTGGTGAGATTGATCCCGAGCACCCTAGACTCGATCCCCGTACTTTAAAACCTTGAACCTTCAAGTATGCATCTAAGGGATGCGGCCCTTAAAGCTTAGCCGTGGCCTTGCCCTCAAAATAGAACCAAGGCCCTCCCTGAAAGAAGACACGCGCCGCGGCCCTTGCTTGGGTGCCGCGGCACTTGCCCCTGGCCGAGCCTCCCTGGCTCATCTTCAACCTAGGGCCGCAGCGCTCTAGAACAGAGCCACGACCCTTCCCTTCAAACCCAGAATTTCCCCCATTTCTAACATCCAAAACCTCATCCAAACCCATTTTAAACAATCCCAATAACACAACTCAATTATCCCAACACTCTAGCATGATTCCAACAGTAAAACCCAGCAGAAATCTAGGCTAAAAACCCCTCAACACATCATTTTAATTTATGAAACTCTCACACCCAAGAACTTTAAAACCAGTCAGAAAATCTCAGAAATTCAAACATTAAAACCTTAATTTCAAACTCACGTTTGCTGCAGAATCAATCCCCCAAGTAAAACCGAGCTAACTCCCAAGCTCCAAGCCTTAATTCAACTCTTAAATGTCAAAATCCACAATCTCTTCAAAACCCAGCATAATCACATAATTTAACCATCATGAACAAACTTATAGCTTACCTTTACTCTTGCTGGAATCCTCAGCTAATCCCTGAGTTAAGGTCCTAGATCATCGCTTCAAATTCTCTGAATTTCAATAAAATTTCCCTTAATTTTCTGTAGTTCTTCTTGAGAGAAAGAGAAAAGGAAGAAGACAAGAGGGAAGGCTGAGGCTAAGTCGGTTTCTCTAAGTTTCCAAATAATTCCTTTGTTTTTTATTATTAACTTAAGCTTTAAGGTTACCTCAAGGCTCAGGGTACCAAAAATGTCCCCGAGGGCAAAAATGGTAAAAACTACCAGTATTCCCACCTAGACTTCCTAACCTCAAATATTTCTCCATATATTTATTTCCATAACCCGATAGTCTAAATAACTACCCGATACCTAAAATACCCCTGACTTATCCAAAGTCAAGTATTGGGTCCCGTTGTGACTTTTCCCGCTACCTACTCCCTAGGATCGCCTTGTGCCGAAAGTTACAAATATACACACATGTACACGCATAAATATTTATCTATCTATCCACATAATAATGTGATCTCAACAACTTATCACACACAATCACGTTTACGCCCTAACGGGCCAAAATTACAATTATGCCCTTACCAGCCAAACATGGCCCACATACTTATCCAATACCCATAATCATGCTTTCTTACCATTAATTCTCTTAACCTCCAATTATGCCCTCCCGACACACTAATCAAGGCCCTTAAGCCTTATTAGTAATAGCCTAAAAAATATTAAAGCGAATTACTTCACCATCAAACTCCATGGTCAACATTCCCTCATGAACATATATCTTAGTTCTAGCTGTCTTTAAAAATGACCTTCCCAATAAAACTAGTGTAGAGCATGGAACTAAGTCATCTTCCATATCAAGAATGTAGAAGTTCGCCAGAAACACTAATTCATTTATTTTAGCCAATACATCCTCTACTACCCCCCTTGGATAGGCATTAGAATGATCCGCTAATTGAATGATCACCCCCATTCATACATCTTTCAATCCTTTTATTGCCAATAGTGCAAGGAACAATGAAGGTGCTAGGATCCTTACACTTTGGTGGAAGTTTCTTTTGAAGTATTGTCGAAACATTTCCCCCCACACTCACCTTTTCATTCTTTTGAGCTTCCTCTTATTAGTGCATAACTCCTTTAAAAACTTTGCATATCGAGGCACTTGTTTAATGGCATCAAGTAAGGGAATGTTTACCTCAACCTTGTGAAAAGTCTCTAGTATTTCTTGTTCAACTTCATCTTTCTTTGTCTTTCTCAAACGACTAGGAAATGGAGGAGTAGTGACATAAGTGGGAATAGTTGGTTTAGGTTTGGGTGTTATGGTTGGGGTTTCATCTTTGTCTTATTGGGCAGACTAAGTAGGAGGCAATGGCACATCGTTTGAACTTGATGGAATAGTAGGTGGATCATCTCTTAATGTGATGGCATTAGCATTTTCCCTTAGATTCCTAACAGGTTGTGAAGGTAACTTTCCTTGATTCTGTGGCTCACTTTGACTTAATAAAGTGGCTAATTGACCCATAGTGTTCTCTAGATTTTTTAGGGACGCTTGAGCACTTTGAAGAATTACTTGAATTTGTATATTGGAGGCCATTAACATTTTTAGCATATCCGCCTTTGATGAATCTTGAGCTTGTGAGATAGGGGATTGTTGAGGATGAGGTGCATAGGCTTGTTAAGGCCTTTGTTGCTAAGGAAACCTTGATGGTCTAGTAGGTACGGTTTGTTGTTGATTCCCATATCGAAGATTAGGATGTTCCTTCCACCCTTCATTATAAGTTATAGCATAAGGGTCATACCTTTTCCTAGGTTGCCCTGGGAACCCCCCATTGCATTTACATGCTCATTGATATCCTCTTGAAGTGTGGGACATGCATCAGTAGGATGCCCCACCAACTGACATATGCCACAAGATCTCACTTGCTGACCTAAAGCTAATTGTTGAACCATACTACTTAACTACGCAAGCTGCTGCTCTACTTTAGAGTTTGTCTCATTTACTCCCTTAACTGAAACCTCATGATGAACTCCAAACTGTTGGGAGTTGGCTGCCAAATTAGAAATTAAACTCCTAGATGCAGCAGGAGTCTTGTCCACCAGTGCTCCCCCACTTGCTGCATCAATCATGCTCCTGTCCAATGGAAACAGTCCTTCATAAAAGTATTGGATCAGGAGTTGTTCACCTATTTGGTGGTGGGGGCAGCTAGCACATAGCCTCTTAAATCTCTCCCAGTACTCATATAATGACTCCTCAGTCTGTTGGCGAATGCCACATATTTCCTTCCTTATACTACAAAACTTAGATGCTGGGAAGAAACGCTCCAAGAACATTGTCTTCATTTCATTCCAGGTATTAACAGTCCCAGGAGGAAGGTAATAGAGGAAAATGGAAATGCTCTTAATTTTATCTGCTCTTCAGTTACTAACGCTGGCTTCATACTAGAGTAGACTATGTGATACTCTATTAGATGCTTATTCGGGTCCTCTCCTGGTATCCCATGGAAAGATGGTAGTAAATGTAAGAGGCCCAGCTTGAGTTCAAAGTTAATGTCCAACGCCTAATATTGAATACACAGAGGTTGATGGTCAAGATTCGGCACCGCCAACTCTATCAACGTCCTTTCCTGAGCCATATGAGACTTAACTGATGTTTCAGAGTCAGAATTGTCGTCAGATGATAATGGTATTTGTACTGGATTGAATTTCTTTGAAGGTTGAAAGAGTGGATTGTTAGTGATAGTCCTTGAAGAGCGGGATGACGATGTCTCAAGATATTGCTTTATGGCTTGTAATATTTCTTGAGTATCTTCGCCAGACATATACACCTGCAATAAAAACTTTAAACTAGTTAGTATGTAGTAAATTAAATTGAATAATAAAAAGACTTACAAGAGTCCCTGACAACGACGCCAAAAATTTGATGGGTGTCATATGCCGTATAATATTTAAATATATTCTATCAATCACTTATACTAGCTACTTTAGTATAGCGGTAAATAATGGTCGAACCCACGAGGACTATGATCAAACTATTATTCAAAATAACAACTAAACATAAATTAGATAGGAGTTTTAATTTTAAAATCTGAAAACATAAATTAAAATAATGATCAAAGATTATATAGCTAAGGATAAAACGATATTAAAGAAATAGTCAAGAATTACTCTCCACCTTCGACAATCAATCTATCAACAATGACAAATAATATTCCCAATTAAACTATTAACCACGCAGATAACACTTAAGCAGTTAATTATCCTAGTTTCCCTATTATAATTAATTAAAGCTAAGCGCTATTAATTAATCCTTTTTACCCATCAATAAACCCATTAAGCACACGATCTATTTAACCTAGTAAAAGCATTACACTTTATGGAAAAAAGTTAATCTAGGCAACAAATTCATTAAGCATGCAATTCATTTAACCTAGGTTCTATTTTTCATCATAATCAAGATACCTGTCACAATATCCTAATTGTAATTTATCACTCTACATAGAATCCTACACTATTAGGTGAATAACAATCCTAAGATGATAGTAGAACAATGCAAAACCCTAATTAGCGGCTGTCTAAACAAGATTTTACAAGATCCATTACATTCAAGTAGAAAAATAGAAGCAATTTAATATAAGGGAATAAAAGGAATACAATTCATCAATGCATTCAAGATCTCATGTGTAGGGTTTTGAAATAACCCTCAACTATAAGGAAAACTAATTCATAATCACATTCATATTCACAAACATAAATATTCAATGAAAATAAAAGAGTTTTGAGAAGAAAGAATAATTAGAGAAAGAATAATTAGATTGAAGAATGTATATGCTGATGTCTTTTCTCCTCCTCTGCTGCTCTAGCCTATAAAATTTGCAATCCAAAGTTGTATTAAAAGTTAACCCTAATCCCTTTTATCGCCCATTAAAATTACATTTAAAAACCAAAATTTTAAGAAAAATTATTTTGCAGGCCGCGACCAGTGATTCTTGGTCGCCGCGGCCACGAGACATTTTTTGGGCCAACTCCATGCAGCAACTGTGTCTAGGAGATTATGGTGGCCGTGGCCACTAGTCTCTGACTCCCAAGCCGCAACCAGTGAATCCTGGTGGTTGCGGCCATAGCCCAAAATCTGCTCACGTGCTTTTTCTTCGTAATCTTCAACTTTAAGCTTGAACCTTGGGTTTAGGGACTTCTAAAACACTTCAAACTCGTCCCAAACTTCATTTTCTTGAGTCTATCATTGCACATCTATTCCTAACCACAAAAATACATCAAATTCATCAATAATACCTTATAAAATATTTTATGGCTTGAAAATCATAGACTCATAAAACAAAGCTAAGAATACATAAAAACACTTGAAATTAACATTATCTAAATGCGAAATGATAACAAATATAATATCCAAAATGCCCTTATCAATAATGTTGAAATTCATTTGTATAAATTAAATATTTTATATTAATACTCAGTGCAACAATAGTTATATTTCAGACCTAAATATTTCTCAAATATCTTTTTGATCTCATTCTCACTCGCTACATATTGATCTGACAACACTCTTGTTTCTAGCAAGAGCTTTCCCAAATTGGTTTGGTTTAGTTTGTTCATGTAACCCAATCTAATCTTAGTTGTAATCAAAATTAACTATTTGTTCATCAAGTATGTATTAAATATGGGTTTTTAAGCCAACCTATTATTAAATCATTATCAGCCCAATATGACATATCTTAAGCCCAGCAAGGCAACAAGACTAGCCAGCAAGGCCCAATCTGACATAAGCAAGTGGTCTATATTTGTTATACGAATAGTCTAACAATCAATCAAAACCCATACCCGGATCCTGATACACTCATTCAGACAAGGACGTCGAAACGGTCAAGACCTACGTAACCCTTCCCACGAAACTTGGAATGGAATTGATTGGTGCGAGTCAGGTAGATCTAGAGGACGAGAATGTCACAGGATAATGGATGACTATAAGAAATACGAGAGAGGCTCGAAGAGGGGGATTGGAAAAACAAACATTGGAACTATTATCTCATAAGCGATATTCTCTAACTAGCAATATTCTCTCTAATCAAATTAGTCGAACTAGTCAAACCAGTCAAACGAACCAGATCAGACTCTCTAGTTCCGTCGTCGCCATTACCTTCACTATTACTCATCTTTTAATATTGATTATTTTACAATCATATGATTTTATTGTTTATTCTATTATGATCCAACTAACTTCATCGTCGAAGTCCCTTTAGCTGACACCCCATCGGTAATCCCAATTGAACTCTTGCTTCGTTCTTTGTTCTTGATAACTTGATGGTGCCCAAAATAATCAATTATAGGAAATCACATCTACAATTTGGTGCCCATTCTGGGGCCCTAGCAATCAGGCGATTGGAAAAGGACCAAAGAGTTCACTTTGAGAGTTATGGTAGATATGACTGAGACACCCGATCAAGCTGCCCATGTTGCAGCCCTCACTGCCAAGATGAACAAGAATCACAAAAAAATGGAGAGGCTTGAAGTAGATAATGCTAACTTACTCATTAGTATAGAGGCAATGCCACCCCAGACCACGAGAGTGCAACTATAACACCCTACTAATCCAGGACCGTTACATCGTGTGTTTAAAATAATGCTTAACTTGATAAGCGAGTCACTTGGACTCAAAAGTATAATTAAAATTAAACTATGGTTTAGGTACTAAAAATTTTGCTCGATAAAATTAAACTTTTCATTAAAAGATTCCAATATATACACGAGATCCCAACAGTTTATAAACAAAAGAAATAGTTATATTAAACATTACAAAAATAGTCGACCTAAGCGACAAAACTGAACTAACTATTCTAAGTTCCCGAAAATAACTTGACCGTGGTGGCCAAGCAGGTTGAATATCATTCCGCTCCAAAGCCCTCCAAATCATGGCTGATCCAACTCTAGCTTTCCCTTACCTGGACCATAGAGCATCCATGAGCCAAGGCCCAACAAGGAAACCCCACTTGGCATAATGGCAAACCAATTATTTATAAGCAATAAACACATGCTTCACAGATACAAAGTGGATTTATTCCAATCATATAATTCATAAACATGTTCCACAATTCACACGTATATTTATTTCAATCACATGAATAATTTACACGGCCCAGGAAAACAGCCTTACCGAACGACCCAACCAAGCGAGGTGCATACTCCAGCGCTAAGCCTGCAATCTATGACGGGTGAGTGGGGACTGCACCCTCAAACTGAACTTGCCTTCATGACCCATGTTACGCACAATGGCCGACCGGTCCACATTGCACACGATGAGCGAATGTCAATTGCACCAATCATTCATAGGTAATTACAAATAGATATTAACCATAAGTACAACCCAATCAGACATAGTCCAAAGACGTTCACATTTAAATAGATATACAAAGCATGGTTATAAACCACATTCGATAACCGGGGCCAATGCCCTAATCCTGGGGCAAATGCTGGTTCTCTTACCTCGAGTCCTATGCTGAAGATGAAGTGACCTCGAGTGCGACCCTTTTCCTCGAGCCTTGGAGAAACCCTAGGCACAACGTAAATAAAGCACTCAGTAGGGATTAGACTCAGATCCCAAGTACTAATTTAAACTTTAATGCTTCGAACAATTATTCCCAGTTAACGGGGTACTAGAAACATCCCCTGAGCCCCCAAGTGGGCCCCTAAGACAGACCCTCGGAACCTCGATCCTTATTCCCAAAATTTAGAAATTCCACGTTTTGGGGCACCTGGCGCAGTCACGCCCATACCAGTGCGGTCGCGCTACTAGCCTCGAGACCTCAATTTGAATTCAAAATTTCAAACTTTCTGGGACACTAGTGCAGTCGCGCCATAGCCTAGTGCGATCGTGCTAGGTTTCCAGAAACCCAAAATAAACCCAGAGTTCATGTGTTCTTCCCCAATTCATTTCCTTGCCATTTCTGGGTTTTTCAGACCTCAAAACCCAGCAAATACAAACCCCAAAACTCAGTTTTTCTCCAATTTAAAGTGCCAAAGTGCCCATAAAACAGACACACCACTATTATACATCCTATAGACCATAATCAAACGTATAATCCAAGACAAGAATCAAAATAGCAAGTTTTGAGTTCCAAACTCAATCTTTTCCAAAAATCTAAGATTCAAACTCTAAATCCATAGCTTCAAACCAATTTCAAACCCCAATTAAGCCTCTAAGCATATTTCGATACATTATTCACCCATTCCTACAATCTAAACACATCAATTTAAGTTTAAATCCCAAACTTCCCAAATACTCAAGAATACACCAAAAACTTGAAAAACTTAAAGTAAGAATTATCATACCTTTCTGAATTCTGAATTCTTAGCTGAGTATAGAGATCCTTGGCAACTCTAGGTCTTTTGAATCCCTTCAATTTCTCTTAAGTATCCTTCCAACTCTTTGATTTAGCTTAGATGCCTTTGAACTTTGATGTCCTTGGGTGAGTTGTTGAAGATGACCAAAGAGGAGAGTGCTAATGCCTAAAATGTGAACTACAACTGGTTTCCAAACATAGCTAAAATTCTCTACCAATTGGTCTAATGACCATTTTGCCCCCTGCCTTCCTTAACTTCAAAGCTAAACCCCAAGGGCATTTTAGTTATTTGCCTAAATTCCCACTGAACCTCAAATTATACTTAAAATTCCCAATTTAATTCACTAATTCTCCAAATGCCAATATTTTTCCCAAAAATATCTCATTTACCAATAATTCCCAAAATGTGTGAAATTACCAAAATACCCATTGGCTCACCCCGAGTAGGGCATAAATCCCCATTGTGAATTTTCTGCTAAATTGCTCAAAAGGATCCATTCGTGCTGAATATCACAAATATATCCACATAATAATGTGGTCTTAAGCACATAGCATGCAACATTACAATTATACCCTCAACATGTCAAAATTATGAAAATGCCTCTTTTTAAGAAAAGCGGGTCATTAAGCATATTTAATACACTTAAGCATGCATAAGCAATCATATCATAATATAACTAATATAATTCACATAATCAGATATATACTCAACGAAAATCACATAATTCCAATTATGCCCTCCCGAAACACTAACCAAGGTACTAAACCTTATTAGGAGTTTTGGGACGTTACAACTATCTCCTTCTTATAGGAATTTTTTCCTCAAAATTTTCTTGAACATCTCAGGATGCTGGTCCCACATATCTGACACAAAATTCAGAGTCGTGTTCTCTACCTTGTTATTCCTCCATAGCACTTTCACCAAGGCAATAGTCTTATTCATCAAGACTTTATCCGTTTTGTTCAGAATTTTTATTGGTCTCTCCTTATAGGACAAATCTTTTTCAAATTCTAGATTCTCATAAATCAGCACATGTGTGGTATCTGACACACACTTCCTTAGCATCGATACCTGAAACACTCGCTAGTGCTGGAGCAAGCTAATCTGAGGCCAGTTGCCTAATTCTTCTAGGATCTCAAAGATCCAACAAACCTAGGGCTTCTGTAACGCCCTACTAATCCAGAAACATTACGCTGTGTGTTTAAAATAGTGCTTAACTCGATAAGCGAGTCATTTGGACTTAAAAGTGTAATTAAAATTAATTGATTGTTTAGGTACTAAAAATTTTGGTCAATAAAATTAGACTTTTCATTAAAAGGTTGTAATATATACATACACGGGATCCCAAAAGTTTATAATCAAAGATAGTTATATTAAACATTACAAAAATAGCTGACCTAAGCGGCAAAATCGAACTACTATTCTAAGTTCCTCAAAATAACTTGACCATGATAGCCAAGCAGATCGAATATGTACGCGCCGCTCCAAAGCTCTCCAATTCATGGTGGGTTACCCAAAACTTGCCCTTACCTATACCATAGAGCACTCATGAGCCGAGGCCCAGTAAGAAAACCCCCACAAGGCATGAACATAATTCAATTATTCATAAACAATAAACATATGCTTAACAGACGATAAATGTATTCATTCCAATCATATATATAATAAACACACTTCACAACTACGAGTATATATTTATATCAATCATATGAATCATTTATATGGCCCAGGAAAAACAACCTTGCCAAGCGAGTGGGGACCGCACCCTTAAGATAAGCTCTCTTTCACAACATGCGTTACGCACGCTTGCCGATAGCCTGCATTACACACGCTAGCTGACTGGCCCCACGTTCAATCACAATGGAAAAATATCAATCGCACCCAACATTCACAGGTAAGTGCACTAGCACAGATGCAAGAACCACATCTACAGATAATTCCATGCTAGTATGTATGACAACCAATATCCTCTATGTGCGTTTCCTAGTTTTCTTACATTGAGTCATGAGTAATAAAGTGAGGTGACCCCGAGCACGATCCTTTCTTCCCGAGCCTAGCGGTACTCCCAAGTCACAACACATAAGGAATAACCATTAAGAACTAAATTGATTAAGAGAATTAAGACAAGGCCCTCGCCCCCGGGACCTCAGATTCCACTAAACCAGGTAGTGGAATCGTTCTCGAGCCCTTGATTTGGTTTCCCAAAAAGCCAAACCAACATATTCTAAAAATCCCCATTTTGCGCCGCAGCGGCCACCACTAAGGGTCGCGACGCCCACCACTAAAGGCCGCAACGCTCCACTTGGCAGATAGCTAACTCATAATTTTTTTTCCCATTTATCGTCGCGGCGCCAAGGCGGTCCAAGGAAACCCCAGCCTTGAAGATCTTCAAATGGGCCACGATGCTCCTACCAAGCACCGCAAGCTACTATGAAAACCCAAAAATTTTGCGATTTCAGAAATCACAAACTGATCCAAAACATTCCCAAAACAGCATTCCAACCAATTTTTGACCTCCAAATGACACTAGCAATTTAGATACTCAACAAAAAACAACCAAAACTCTCTAAAACATCCCTAAACTCAAAAAATTTAGGATTCACCAAAATAACTAGAAAAAAAATTCAAGTTAGAACCTGACCTCTGAATTCCTCTACAAAATTCGAATCTCTTAGCTTTATGAAACCCATTGGAAGCCTTCAATTCTCAGCAATAACTCATTCCCATCTTAAACAATACTTCTACAATACTTCTCATTAATCTTAAAAAACTCATTCCCGTTAATCGTCTCGGAAGCAGTATCCCCAATACTTCTACAATCGGCGCTTCCGGTTGTCAGGCAATGACACCAACCTCTAGACCGCTCGATAGTCAAATTCAAACAATTAAAGTATACACATGGAACAAAAATTCTAAAAATAATTTCAATAGCATCTACATGTAACAACAATGCTAATAAGCATGGCTTTTCCTATTCACACAATAGTCAAGGGCCAGGCTATTTCAGTATAGCTCATGCTCCATATTCTAGCATGCAGATAAGGCATATCATTCAATTACACAGTCAAATATATAGTCAAAACATTAATTACCAAACCATGAGTCGAGCTTGTATTTAGGAGCGAGCGTACATGTTCGGTTAATCTTCAGGAACTTTAAGCCTTGGCAGCTCTACCAAGTTGTAAGGTCCTACTAATCCAGAAATGTTATAACGTGTGTTTAAAATAGTGCTTACCTCGATAAGCGAGTCATTCAGACTCAAAAGTGGAATTAAAATTAAATTATGGTTTAGGTACTAAAAATATCGGTCGATAAAATTAAACTGTTTATTAAAAGGTTCGAATATATACACAAGATCCCAAAAGTTTATAAACAAAAGAAATAATTATATTAAACATTACAAAAATAGCTAACCTAAGCGGAAAAACTGAACTAACTGTTCTAAGTTCCCCAATATAAGTTGACCGTGGTGGCCAAGCAGGCCAAATATGTACGCATCGCTCCAAAGCCCTCCAACTCATGGTTGGTTCAACTTTAGCTTGCCCTTACCTACACCATAGAGCACACGTGAGCTAAGACCCAACAAGAAAACTTTACATGGCATAATGGTAAACCAATTATTTATAAGCAATAAACACATGCTTCACAGGTACAAAGTGCATTTATTCCAGTCATATAAATCGTAAACATGTTTCACAATTCACAAGTATATCTATTTCAATCACATGAATCATTTACATGGCCCAGGAAAGCAGCCTTGCCGAAAGACCCGACTGAGTGAGGTGCATACTCTGGCGCCAAGCCTACGGTCCTCGCGCGGTGAGTGGGGACTGCACCCTCAAATTGAACTCTCCTTCACAGTCCATGTTACACACATTTGACAACTGACCCACATTTCACACAATGGCGAATGTCAATTGCACCAATCATTCACAGATAATTACAAACATATATGAACCATAAGTACAACACAACCAGACATAGTCCAAAGACGTTCACAATTAAACAAATATACAAAACATGGTTATAACCACGTTTGATAACCGGGGCCAATGCCCTAATCCTGGTGCAAATTTTGGTTCTCTTACCTCAAGTCCTATGCTGAAGACGAAGCAACCTTGAGTGCGACCCTTTTCCCCGAGCCCTGCTGAAACCCTAGTCACAACGTAAATAAAGCACTCATTAGGGATTAGACTTAGATCATGAGTAATATTCTAAACTCTAACCCTTCAAACCATTATTCCCAATTAATGGTGTACTAGAAATGTCCTCCGAGCCCCCAAGTGGGCCCCTAAGAAAAACCCAGGAACCCCGAGCCTTATTCCTAAAATTTAGAAATTCCACATTTTGGGGAACCTGACGCGGTCGTACCTGCCTCTGGGTGCGGTCGCGCATGCCCCTGGGGCACATACTGGTGAGGTTGGTTACTAGCCTCGAGCCATCAATTTGAATTCAAAATTTCAGACTTTCAGGGACACTAGCGCGGTCGCGCCACATCCTAGCACGATCTAGCTAGGTCGCCAGAAATAAAAAATAAACCCATAATTCATGTGTTCTTCCCCAATTGATTTCCCTATGATTTCTGGGTTTTTCAGACCCCATAACCCAGCAAATACATACCCCAAAACTGAGTTTTTCTCTAATTTAAAGTGCCAAAGTTCCCATAAAAAAGACACACCATGATTATACTACCTATAGACATCAATCAAACGTACAATCCAAGCAAAGAATCAAAATAGCAAGTTTTGAGTGCCAAACTCACTCTTTTCCAAAAATCCGAGATTCAAACTCTAAATCCATAGCTTTAAACCAATTTCGAACCGCAATTAAGCCTCTAAACATATTTCTATACCTTATTCACCCTATCCTACAGTCTAAACACATCAATTTAAGTTTAAATCCCAAACTTCCCAAATACTCAAGAACACCAAAAACTTGAAAAGTTTAAAGTAAGGATTATCATACCTTTCTAAATTCTGAATTCTTAGCTGAGTATAGAGATCCTTGGCAGCTGTAGGTCTGTTGAATCCTGTCAATTTCTCCTAAGATTCCTTCCAACTCTATGATTTAGCTTAGATATGCCTTTGAACTTTGATGTCCATGGGTGAGTTATTGAAGATGACCAAAGAGGAGAGTGCTAATGCCTAAAACACGAACTGCAGCTGGTTTCTAGACTGAGCTAAAATTCTCTACCAATTGGTCTAATTACCATTTTGCCCCTTGCCTTCCTTAACTTCAACGCTAAACCCTAAGGGAATTTTAGTCATTTGCCTAAATTCCCACTAAACATCAAATTATACTTAAAATTCCCAATTTAATTCACTAATTCTCCAAATGCCAATATTTTTTCCCAAAAATATCTCATTTACCAATAATTCCCAAAATGTGTGAAATTACCAAAATACCCCTTGGCTCACCCCGAGCCCGGCATAAATCCTCATTGTGACTTTTTCGCTAAATTGCTCAAATGGATCCACTTGTGCCAAACATCATAAATATATCCACATAATAATGTGGTCTCAAGCATATTGCATGTCAAATTACAATTATACCCTCAACGAGTCAAAATTATGAAAATGACCATTTTTAACAAAAGCGGGTCTTTAAGTATATTTAATACACATAAACATGGATAAGCAGTCATATCATAATATAACTTATATAATTCACATAATCACATATATACTCAACTAAAACCACATAATTCCAATCATGCGCTCCCAACACACTAACCAAGGTACTAAACCTTATTAGTAGTTTTGGGACGTTACATTAACCATCACAGTTTAGACTCTTAGTCGACCCAATGCAATCACTAGGTGACATTCCTCCAACCTCCAACCTCCAAGCTTGGAGGAGTGGATCAGCAGATGATGGATCATCATCTTTTGGTAAGGAATTATCAGACTCCAACTACCTTCCCTAACATGGAGAATTCATCTATCAATGTAGGTGAACAAGTAATCATGTTTGATCTAGAACAATTGCATGCATCCATTCACCCAGCTGGAAAATAGATGACCATTGGAGCTAGTCAGCCAGCCAATGGAGTTGGACAACAGCGAACACCATGAGTCAGTCAACCAGTTGGAAAACAACAGATTCCAGGATCCCATCAGGCGATCGCTTGAGCCAGATTGCAACAGATTCCAGAATCCATTCAGCCAACCACTTGAGTTGGACAACAACAGACCCTAAGAGTCAGTTAGACCTTCACTGGAGCTAGGCAGAACACGACTGAGCAACAAGCGGTCAGACTGAGTCAGCCAGCCGTAAGTGAGCCAACCTTCCATACCACTATAAACTCACTTGAAATCCAAGATCCTGAGTTGGCTCATAAATTGGCCAAGATGGAAGCACTCATCCAACATATTCTTGGAATGTCAGCACCAATAAAAAAAGAGCAGCAATCTGCTACGTCGACTTCCCTTTCATTGATGACATAGCCATGGTGGAGATGCCTAAGAAGTTTAGCTTCCACCATATGAAGATGTTTGATGGAATATCTGTCTCTGATGACCATATCTCTCAATACAGGCAAAGGATGTTAACCGTGGCCATCCCACGCGACATGAGGGAAGCGTGCATGTGTAAGGGGTTCGGTTCAAGTCTGATTGGACTAGCCCTCCAGTGGTATACTAATTGACCTAATAATTATATTTATACTTTTGCACAGTTAATTGACACTTTTGTTGAGCAGTTTTCCAGTAGTATGAAGCTTGAAAAATCTATAGAAGAGCTGTATATCATAGTTCAACTACGAAATGAGCCGTTGTGGGATTATGTAGGCCGCTTCAACAAAGAGAATGTGTCTATAACCATTTGCAACCAACACACAACCATCTTAGCCTTCTTCAAAGGGCTCTGATATGACTCAGACCTTTACAAAGAGCTAACTAAATACCATTGCAAAAAAATGGAAAACGTTGTTGCCAAGGCCAGACAAGGATCAAGTGGGAGAAGGACGAAGCCAACTATTATCTCTCCTCCCCACGAAAGGACACTCAAAGAGACTCAAGGGTGGACAGGTGACAGAGGGACAGACAATCCGAGCCATACCCATCCCCTAGCATGCCCGAGAACAGAAGGAGTGAGTACAACTGGTCATCTGAGACACGTCCCTAAGATGGACCAAAACTACTAGAGTATAACCTCTCAATATCACCTACTGAAGCCATAGCAACATTAAAAGGGCTGGGAGACATAGTGAAGTGACCCAAAAAGACAAGGACACCATTCGAGAGCAATCAGACACTCGCACGAACTAGGCACTCATTCGGCCCACTCAGCCACCCGAGAGCAATCAGACACTCGACCTTGATCACACACTCAGCCTCACACCTGGCCTTGAACGACACTTGACCATTTGAGCAATCGATCTCTCGGCCTCGCACGTGCACTTGAACTCACACTTGGCCTCTCACGCCACTCGAATAATTGGTCATTTGACCACACGTCTTCAAACTTGGCCTACCGCATGAACTCGACCTCGCAAACACACTCGGCCTTGCAAACACACAATTAGCCTCGCCCTCCACCGGACCATCTGGTCCATCAACCACTCGGCCTCGCGCGGCACTCGACCATCTGGTCAATTAGCCCCTTGGCCTCAAAATTGTCTTTGTACACGACTTGGTAAATTGGTCACTCGGCCTCGCACTTGGCCTCGTGCACCACTAGGACATCTGGTCAATCAGTCACTCGACCTCACACTTGGCCTTGCATGCACTCGGCCTCCCCGCATGTGCACTCGGCCACCTGGTTCATTCAAACACCTGGTGCACTTAGCCAGAAGGTGCCTCTGCCACATGATGCACTCAGCCACAAGATGAGCTCAACCGCTCCTCACACTCGACCCCCTCGCATATGCACCTGGCCTCCTTACATGTGCACACAACCACTTCGCATGTGCACTCGACCACCTGGTTCATTCAAACACCTAGTGCACTCGGCCACACGATGCGTTCGGTCACGAGATGTGGTCGACTGCCCCATGCAATCGGCCCCCTCGCATGTGCACTCGACCCACTCAAAATTTCACTCGGCCACCCCGGCCTCATAAGCACACTCTGCCTTGCAGGTACACTCAAACAAACAATCGACCATTCAGACATGCTAAACTCTCTAGCTAGAATAAACTCTAGACTAGAGAGTGTGGGACAAACTATAGTGGTAAAAATTTGCCTACATACCAAAAGCTCAACCAGCCAGTCAGGCCTAGTATGGCATATCTTATGTAACATCCTGTATTTTGAACACCGTTAGTAGCCGATTGGAGCCGGTGAAGAATTTTGTGAAATATTATTTCGATGAATAATATTATGTGAAATTATGTTATTTTGTGAATTTTATAGCTATTGTGCTAATTTGGTAAAGGGTTTAGGCATATGCAAAGAAAATTGGTCTTGGACCGAGGGGAACCCTAATAATGGAAAAATCTCGAATGAAGTAAAATGAGGAATACTATGACATAAAACTGTTGGCAACTGGGACTGTATAGTTGAGCCATTAAATTTAAGAAAAATTGATTGAGGATTTAATTCCAATCTATCTGGTTTAAGAATGGAAATTCTTGCCTGAGCCTCTAAGGGAATTTTGGTCAATTTGAGTAAATTATCAAAATTATGTGTTATGTGACAAAATTTATTTTTGGTCACATTTATTTTATTTTAGCTTGGAGATATTTAAAAACTATAGGGTAAAAATTTGGTTAAATTTGTAGAGTGAAATTACCAAAGGGCCCTTGAGTGCATTAGAAGTGGGTTAAAAGGGGCAAGGACATTTTAGTCATTTACAAAGGAGGAGAGAGAGCGTGATGGACAGCTAGGCTATGCCCTAGTGTACTCAAGTGTCTATGACACCTATCCTAGGAAGAGTAAGAGGCTACCTCACCCATTGGCTAACCCTCCAATCATTCCTCTTACATATCCAATCACTATTTTTTTCATTTCCTTCTTTTTCCTCAAGAAAACAAAAAGAGACTCTCTTCGTTTCCCTCCCCAAAACCGAGAGGTCTCTCTCTTCCCTCTCCATTTGCTGCCATTTTCTCTCCAAGGAGCAAGAGAACTCACTCTCCATTGAAGGAAGGAAGAAAACCCAAGAGTACACTTGGCACGTGTAAGTTTCGAACCTAGTACATTTTTTCCTTCTCTTTTTCTTTCAAACCCAAAATCTGAAGGGGTTTTTACTATGCATGCATGAGATTATAATAGCTATGAATGGCATGGATCTTGTGTTCTAGGTCTAAAGGGAAGTTGCTCTAAGAAGATCTCAAATATTTGAAGCTTGTAGATGTTTTAGGGAGAACAAAGGTAAATATTTTAGAGTTTTGGTAATTTTCCACTCATCTCCATCTTCTACCCTGGCATTCCTTGTTTTTTTTTAAATCTGCATGTCGAACCTCTGGGCTCGTTTTGAGTGTGTAGAACACAAAGAGGAAGTTTGAAAGGCTAAGGGAACCTTATCTCCAAGCTAGAACCATCAAAGGTAGATTTTTGGTTGGTTTTGAGTTGCTTTTTGGTTATTGATGTTAGATCTGGTTGTATAGGCTGTTTTGTTGGTTTTTGAAGTTTATTTTATACTTGAGGGTTAGATTGGTTGATTTGTGGATTTGCATGCATGCATGTGGCTAGGGTTTTGCTAGTTGTGTTTATTTATGCTAGAATGTGTAGCAATGCATGCTGCCAAGTTTTTGTGGTCTGACTTCCAATGGATCAGATCATACCCTACTACCTCTTTTTATGAAAATAATTTGTATGGTTGCATAGTTATAGATGAGTACTTGAGTTTAGGCATTGGAAAATCGAAAAAAGGTGTTTTTCAAACCTAAGTTATGAACCTTTTGGCATCTTGATGCATTCTGAAAAATTTCTGGGCAGCATGCACTGCCCAGATTGTTTTAAATATTAAACACATTTTACTAAGCCACAAGAGATGAAATTTGTTAAAAAGTTAGTTTAAATATGTATAAGGATCAAATTTTTTTTTAGAGGAAAATACAAAATGGTTAGAGAGTAATGGTTTTTCAAACTTTTCCCTAATAATCTGAAAAAGAAATTTCTGGGCAGCAAACACTTCTCAGATTGTATTACATTTTTGAGTGGGTTTCCCTATCCTAAAAATTATGAAATTTTGAGAGAAAATAAATTAGATATGACTAAAGATTCTGGTAAAAGTTTAGGAAAAACTGGGCTATGGTGTAAGAGAAATAAAAAACTCCTGGGCAGTAGGCACTGCCCAGATTTCTTTAAATGGTTTAATGGATTTTACCTTCCCAAAAATTTTGAAACTTGGTGAGAAATTTTTTAAGATAGGTATTAAGGCCCAGGTAAAATTTTAGATTAAAATATGTCACGGTTTAAGAGTAGAAATTTTTCTAAGTTACCTAAAAATGGGGAAAAAAATAGTAATTTCAAACCTTAACAAAAAAATGAGTTTTGGGAGGTTAGTTCTCCTAACCTAAATTGAGTTTTTGACGTGAGCTTTCGCATAGTTCCCATCATTAGGACGCATAATACGTGAACGAGATTTTAAAGGGTTGTGGTTAGAGAACCTAACATTGAATATGAGCTTAAAAGTGGGATTTTTATCACGTTAAAATGAATAGTGAAAAAGTTAGGTTCGGAATTGGAAATGAAGTTGTTTTAAAAAATAGCTAATGTTTTGGATATCTAACAAATCCCGGATTAGTTTAAGGTTATTGAGAATTCATTTTTACCATTTTCTAAACAAGGGGTCCAATTGCTCTTTCTTTTTTGAAAATGACGTAATAGAGATCCTAGGTTATGGATTAAAGATGGTAAAAATGGGAGTTAGGTTTTATAAAACCATAAATCGAAAAGTATTATCGTTAACGGATAATAAATTTTACAAGGTTGAAACGCAGTATTTTTGGGTAAAGAATGGAAAACGGTAAACTCCATACTTGAGTAGAAAGTGGGTGGTTTTCTAAGATAAAGAGTCATTTAAAACTCCTTTTATAAGTAACCAAAATACGCGTAATACGATTGAGAGAGTCTTCTAGAGATAGAATATTAAAATGCACAGCACGAAGAGCATGTTGTGGTAAGAACGATTTTCTCAAGAAACCGAAAATTGATTTAAAGCGGAATCTGGTCTTATACACTATAAAGTTTATAAGAGAAATGTCACTATAGAGTCTGTAAGAGAACTTTATTGAATGTAGCTATCATAGAATATTAGCTATACGAGTATGCCATAGTTTAATCCAAGTACACAGTATTAATTACAGTAATCGTAAAAAGAGAAAATGAATAGCAATGTTAAAGATCCAGCTAGGAGCTAAGTACTCCAAGTAAGTTAGTCTTTCTCTTTTTTGACTACAACGTGAATATACTAGTGTGTACTTGTAGTAGTAGATTATACTAGTTTTGTTTGGGTCATTAAGACCAGGGTATGCTTAAGGCCTACATTTGCAATGTGTATACATTCTGCGACTTAATGGTAAGTGGGTTTGGGTTGGAGCCAAAACCTTATTATAATACTGTCATGGTTGGAGCCAGGACATGGTGAAATTATAGTCTGGGTTTGAGCCAGGACATGGTGAAATTATAGTCCGGGTTGAAGCCAGGACATGGTGACATTATAGTCCAGGTTGGAGCCAGGATGCTAAGAGTGAATTCGGGTTGGAGCCAGGATCCTTTGTTTTTGTTTGAATTGTATAATTATATATCTTGAATGTTTTGGGATTTTCTGAGTGTAGGTTGATATGATATGTATGAAATTGGTTGTTTGGTGCAACCAATGTACTTGATTTCTGTATGGATATTATAAAAAATTGTATGATAGGGTTGGAATTTGTTCCAATACCCTAGTGATCGTTAGTGATATCTACCTTAGGGCAACCCGTTACTGGGTTTAGTATATTTGTGTGTAAGGCTATTCTTACTAAGCGTTTTCACTTACCTAGTTGTTTCATGTTGTAGGTAAGTGCAAAAGCAAAGTGGTGCAGTGAGCGCCGGAGTCTGCTTGTGGATATGTACATGTGGCCCGACCTGGGGAGGTTTTCATGGAACACCATTTTGAAAAGAAATGTTGGAAACTTGTTATCTATTTTATGACATTTGTTTTGCTTTAACTCTGAAAAAGAGAAGTTGTAATTCTGTTTGCTAAAACTAAAAGTGTGCGCACACGATCTTTTTAAAAGTTTTTTTATATGGATTTTAAATACAATGAATTAAACTAAAAGTTTAGATTTCCGCATGTTTTGGTCTTGTGTGTTTTGAGGGTCGTGACAATTTAAGCCCAACAAGGCAACTAGACTAGCTAGTCAGGCCCAATCTGACATAAGAAAGTGGCCTATATTTGCTATATGAACCGTCTAACAATCAATCAAAACCTGAACCCAGATCCGGATACACTCAGTTAGCCAAGGACGTCAAAATGGTCAAGACATACATAACCCTTCCCTCGAAACTTGGAAGGGAACCGATTGGAGCGAGTCAGACATCTAGAGAACGAGAAAGTCACAGAATGATGGACGACTATAAGAAAGATGAGAGAGGCTTCAAGAGGGGGATCGAAAAAAAAACATTTGAACTATTCTCTCATAAGCGATATTCTCTGAGTATAAATATTCTCTCTAATCAAATCAGTCGAACCAGTCAACCGAACCAGATCAGACTCTCTAGCTCTGTTGTCGCCATTACCTTCACTATTACTCATCTTATACTATTGATTATTTTACAATCATATTGTTTGATCATTTATTCTATTACGATCCAATTGACTTGAGCGTCTGAGTCCCTTTGGCTGATACCCCACTGACGCTCCCAATTGAACTCTTACATTGTTCTTTGTTCTCGGTAGATTGTTGGTGTCCAAATTGATCAATTGTTGGAAATAACATCTACAATCATCATATGCAATATTCAACTTAAACATTCTATCCATCCAAAACCTCCGTCAGCCTAATTGTAAAGTGGGTAAGCCTTAAGGAAAAGAAGAGAAATAAGACATTTAAAAATACTTAAGCATACTAGTAAAAATACTTAGGATATAAAGTCACTTACCAAATGAGTATTGACGTAAGGTATAATATTGCTAAATGAGTATTCCGCAATACACACTAATGGGTATAATGGTTGAGAAGTAATTAAGACCAAGTGAATATTGATAATTAACTTCAAAATATGAAAATACATATATGGATACAAGCATAGTTTTACAAAAATAAATAATTGTTTATTTACGTTGTTCACACGGTTGTCCTCAAGTTAACAGTAGTTGTAAAATCCCAAAATTACCTAATAAGGCTTAGGGCCTTGATTAGGGGACCGAGATGGCAATATATGGAATTATGTGTTTAATTGATATATTAATTGTTAATATATGTGAATTATGTGATAATATGATTAAATGTGCATATTTAGGGATATGAAATATGCATGTGGGCCCGCTTCTTTTTAGAAGCGCGATTTGGTAATTTGGCCTGTTGCTGGCATAATTGTGTATTTGTGTGCATATATCTGATATATGTGAGAGACCACCTTATTATGTGGGTTTATTTGGGTTACTCGGCACGGGGCGATTCTAGGGAGCAAGTTAGCAGGAAAGTCACAACGGGACCCGGTACCCGACTCGGGGCGAGTCAAGGGGTATTTTGGGTATTAGATATTTAATTGGGTTATGAAAATAAATAATTGGAGATATATTTGAAGTTAGAGGGTCTAGGAGGGATGTTGGGGAAATTTATCATTTTTCCCTTGGGGATGTTTTTGGTACCCCGAGCCTTGGGATTAACTTAAGTCACTTAAGGGACAAAAGACAAAAGTGAGAAACATGTAGATCTGCCTAAACCGACTCTTCCTCTCCAAACACTTTCTTATTTTTCTCTCAAGGACTTCCCAATCATGAACCATTGGAAACTAAGGGGATTTTGGGCTAAGAACACTTGAATTGAAGCTAAGGATTTGGGAAAGAACTCAGTAGCAACTTGGTGGATTCATTCTTCAGTAGAGGTAAGCTTTTAACTATGATTTAGCATTTAAATTCTGGAAATTGCTGGCTGTTTTAAGGTGTTTATGAGCTTTTGAGTTTCAAGGATTGAATTGGAGTTTTGAGTTTAGTTTTCTGTTGGGTTTTGTTGATGGGATCACATTAGAGCTGTTGTGTTGGTTTAATTGTTTGTTGGGATTTTTTTGGGTTAAATTGAATAGAATTTAGCTGCTGAAATGGAGGAAATTTTTGGGTTAAAAGGGTCAAGTCACGACCTTGTTCTTGACAAGTCGAGACTTAGCTTGAACCAGGTGCCTTAGGAGGCCTATGCCTAGGGGGCGCTGCAACTTGATAGGCCAAGTCACGCCCCGTGCCTCTGCACAGAGAGGGGGAAAGAGCCTAGCCAGGGGGCGCGCTGTGACCCATAGGGGGGCAAGTCGCAGCCCGCCTAGGCAGATTTGCCTTGGGGAGTTTGTTTTAGAGTGGAACTTTTTCCTTAGGGCTTGAGTTTGTTTCCACTGCTCGGTTTGGTGGAACCCGAGGCCTTGGAGGCTAGGACTTGGTCCAGAAGCCTTTGATCGATCGATATTAATAGAATCCTATTTTATGGTTGTGGCTTAGGGTATTGCTAAGGGGTTAGAACCAGGATCGTGCTCAAGGGTCGTTCTTATTTACACTTGCTTAGACCTAAGGTAAGAAAGCTGCACCCAGAACGTGTTTTATGTGATTAGGGCTTGGCCCGTCTGTTGTATATCAATGTGATTAAGGCTTGGGGCCCCAGGATTGGTTATGTTAGGTTATTTTGTTAAATGCTTCTTGTTAGATGCCTAACTGCTTATATTCATTATGTGAATTCTATGGTTAGGGCAAGTGGCCCCGTTATGTGAATGTGCTTAGTATTATGAAAATGGTTATTCAATGGGATTTTATGATTAGTATGTGCTTAATGGTCAGGATGAGCCTATCCAAATCTGTTTCCTATAAGTAGGGTAAGTAATCCTAGATCAGGGCTTGACTTATAAGTCAAGGATGACAATAGTGCGCTATGCGCTGGTCGCAAGGCATTGGCCTAAACTGGTAACGTACTATTACGTTGATCGACTCTAAGGTCGAAGATGAACCACGGGGGTTGGGCTAGCTCTATGGCTAGTGAGACAGAGCTAAGGGCGAGGCCCCAGGTGACTCTATGGTCACGTAGCTAGGGCATAGGCCTGAGAGTTGGCTTAAAAGCCAACTGAATAGGGCGATGGCCCCAGGTTGATCCAATGATCACTCGATTGAACTTACATAATATTGGTTATGAATTGATGTAACTGATTTTGTTGAATGGTTATTTTAAGTTATATTCTCTGTTATCGCACATTCTGTTTTCTTGTTGAGCCTTGGCTCACGGGTGCTTTGTGGTGCAGGTAAAGGAAAGGGAAACCTTGACCAGCCATGAGTTGGAGAGCTTCGGTGGTGGTGTGTACATATGTGGTTGCTCGACCATCACGACCAGGGTTTATCTCAGAGGAACTAGGGTTACAACCCTATTTTTCCACTTAGGCCGGCTGATGTAACTTTTGTTATGTATTTACTCTTTTTAACCGTTGAGTTGTAATATTTTGGGATCCCATGTTATAAAAAACTTTTAGAATAAAAGTCAATGGTTATTTGACAAATTTTTTTAACCTTAACCCTTGTCACCAACCTTAGTTACACATTTTAAGCCAAATGACCTGATTAGCAGGTCTGACACAATTTTAAGTACACAGTGTAACGGTCTTGGATTAGGAGGGCGTTACAGTAGCTTTTCCCTTTCAAAAAATAAAAATAAAAATAAGGTTTTATACCTTTTTGGGCACTGTGTTTTGTCCAATTACCTGTTTGGATCCTATGTTTTGACAAATGACTTTTGGACCCTGTGTTTTGTAAAATGGTTCAAATAGAACCCTAAACTAGATTTTGGCCAAATTTTTCTGAGGTAAAATTACAAATAATTCAAAAAACTAATAATTTAAAACAAAAAAAATTATTTTGCCTAACAATTGTGTTGTTATATTAATTTTATCCTTCAACAAAATTTGGTTTAGGGGTCTATTTGAACCATTTTACAAAACACAAGGTCCAAAAAAGAATTTGTCAAAACACATGGTCCAAATAGGTAATGGGACAAAATACAGGTCCAAAAAGGTATAAACCCTAAAAATAAATAAAAAGTTGGCAGTAGTCATACATTAAAGAGTAAATACTCATTTGGTATCCTATGTTTGATCGGTAAAATATGCACTCAAGTGTACGTGGTCGTGTCAAGTAATAAATTCCGGAAGAACGGTTATTGTCCCACGGAGACTATTAACCAATTACCAATAATTGATCTTTACTTTCTATTTGGAAAGTAAAATTAAGATGAATAAATCTAACTACAAATACAATTTCAATAACTAAAAAAAAACAAAACAATGAATCAAGGGATAATAATCAATAATTAAAAGACCTAGGGTATTAAATTCATCAACTTTTCATTCTATTAATTTTATTAATAAGTTCTAAATTTCTTTCTTCCTATTCTAATAGCAGGTTAACATAAATCGATTTCAATTCTTTTTCAAGATATAAGATCTTAACCTATATGCAGATTTTCTACATCTATGTGATAAACTTAAACATATAGCAGACATTAAGCATAGAAACCTAATTGCCACACAAGCCATACATGCACTTTCGTCCAATATGTAACCTATGTCTATATAACAATAGCATATTCAATTCTCATATTTTGAATTTTGAATCAAAATCATAAATCACGCAAATATTGATAAGATATTTACTAGCATTAAGTAACATTATATGGATTAAAATTAAAAAGAAGAATTAATAGAACATAATAATAACATTAAATAGAAAGCCAAGCAACTACATTAACCCCTAGATAGAGGTGTTTAGTTCATACTAAACATGACTAAAACAACAAAATAATTATTCAGAAACATAAAATTCAAAGATTTAAAGAAGAAATAGAATTATGAAAGTGTAGAAAAATTATCTCAGAATCAAATTTAATCTCTAAATTCATAATTAAAATCTGGCCTCCCCCTAATTAAACCCTAAAGTCTGAATGTATACTAAAAAAACATGAATTCCTTTTTTTTTTATAGGCGGGCCACGACTTGGCCTTTCCTAGGTCGCGCCTATGTCTTTTTAAAGCTCTTCAAAATTTGGTTAGCCCTCCAGGTGCCGTGGCCCTCTAAACCCAGGTCGCGGCCTACCTCTTCATGGACCTCCTAGATTCGCCTCTGACTTCTTCTAGCGTCACGACTCTATTGACCAAGTCGCGACTCTAATTCCTTTCAACAAACCTTCAACCTTTGACTTTGCTAGAGTTGTGGCCCTTAAGCCCATGCCACGACTCTAATTCTATTTTTTTTCTAGATTTTAACCTTTTGACATCCTTCCTTCATCAAAAACTTATTATAATTCATCCTTAGTACCAATTTGAGTCGAACAACCACCAAAAGCTCCATTTTCCCACCATTTCCTCTTCTTTTCACGTTTAGCTCAATATCCAAAGTACCAACCTACAACAAAGACAAACACAAGCGTAATCTTGCACAAAACAAACTTAAAGACTCAAGATTACCATAAAAACATATTCTAAAATGACACTAAAATGGAGTTATCAAACTCCCCCAAACTTACTCTTTACTCGCCCTCTGTGAAGAACACAACATGTTGACGCGGTTCTTCGCCAACAGGTAATTAAGAAAATAAGAGAAAGAGATTAGTGCTGAATAATGAACCAAAATAGATGAATGATCTTAAAATGGATTGATGAGACAAATACGTTTTTAGGTGGTTCAAAGGTTAAAATCCTTCTACTCCACCAGCCAATATTATTGCTATTTTTCTGGTATTCTTTACAGGGTGTTTCGTTACACAATAGAATCCAACCCTTTGCAACTCCCAGGGTCTCCATATTTATAGGAGAGGGCACCTGGGAGTTGGTAAAGGGGGGTCATCCCGTGACCTTCTGACCCATCATGTCACTTCTGTGACATTCATGATTAATTCCTAAAACCTAACAAATGAAGTGTGGTCTAATCAATAGGTAAAGGGGGATAATGGGCCGCACGGCCCAACCCAGTCGTGGGTGCCTGAACACACACGTTCATGCGGCGTGTCCGAGAATTCAGGGATATATTAGACACGTGATGTCTGATATATGCACGTTTACATTGGGTGGTTGACTTTATAAAGGGTCACAGCTTCCAACTCCAGCTCGTGCCTCGGGCTGGACGCCTTCTTGACCTGCGGTCTTTATTTTCCTGACTTGGCCCTTAAATAATCTTGGTAAACCTTTGGTTACCTCGAGCTAAAGAGGTAGGACCTGACGACAGCAGCTCCGGCCATGTGGTATCCACGTGGCTGATATAATTAGGCCATATCTCAGCTCGCTAATAGCCCGTGGAAAATCAAGGCGTACATTTTCCCCCCAAGCCTCTGCTCGTGGCACACGACATCATCTGGGGCCACAGTGGGGGCTTTTAGGCTTCTCCATGGACTCTCCATATTCCACCTATTACGCAGGCGCCGAATACGTGGAGCATCGTGGTTGGTGACGGTATGTCTTCCGAGAACCGCATTAAATGGCCTAACTTATACTCAGCCGTCGCTTCGCCTTTCGAGTGGAGAGCCTCAGATCCCACATCAGGGCAATCCAACAGCCCTCCTCACGTGGCCTTTCATGTATATAAAAGGGGTGGCCACCTTACGCATGGGCCACCCGTTTATTTGAAAATTTTCTAAATTTCCCACCTTCTTCTCTCTTCTCACCCTAAAAAAACCCTCTTTTTCTCCCGGTTACCGTTCCCAGTATTCCAGAAGATCAGGCGCAAGGGATCCTTTGAGGTTTTGGTACCATTTATCCCGTCGAGGCCCCAACCCAGACGACCCCTTCATCTCCCCCACAACAAAACATTTCGTAAGTTTTCTGACTTTGCATGCTTTAAATTTTCTTTTCACTGTAGCCTAGGTAAATAGTTACTGTAGCTGCATGCAATATTCTGTTGGTTTTTGTGAGTATGGAGGGTGTAGGTTTTTATTTTAGGGCATCGATTGTAGAAGAAAACCATTTAGGAGAATGGTTCATAGGGTGCGTTTTCTGGGGAAATTTTTTTGGTAGGATTTTTTTGTGGTATGCTTGTTTAAAACATCCAGCATTTTGGGTGCAAAACCGGGTAGCTTAGGGGGCACGCTTCACAGGCAGTTTCGCACTTCTTGCTTACTGAAACTTTCCTTCCAAGGCAAACTTTTATCCTGATCCTCCTGACACACGAATTCCGAGTAATCGGGGATCTGTTGGGAGCACAGGCGTGTGTTCATAGAACCGCGTGGTCTCACTCTCCACGGGCTGAGCTTACCTCAGCCCGTGCAAACGAAACACTTCTCTTCAGATCCTTTCTTAATGTTTAGGTCATCTTTTTAAAAATTACTTCTTTTGTTCGCTAGGCGACCAGATGGGACCCAAGAAGAACTCTCCTAAGAAGAACGCATGCAGCTCGTCCTCCCAACAATCCAAAGGAATGGAGGTGACGACAAACTCCCCAATCCTCGTCTTTGGGCCGGCCATGGAGCAGGAGCTCGAGGTGGCGCCCGATGCTTTTTTCGAGGCCGAGAGGATCGTCTCAAAGATTACCGACCAGAGGAGAGTGAATAAAATATTCCTCTCCCACAACATCGAGCTGGGGAGGGGCGCCCTGATCGCCCGACCTCCCCTAGAAGGTGATTGGAGCTGCGCCCCGCTCGACGAGGAATACGCGGCTTGGAGTGATGAGCACTTCAAGGCTGGGGCCTTCCTCCCGCTAGACCAATACTTCGCCGACTTCCTCAACTACGTGAAGTTGGCTCCTTTCCAGCTCCCCCCCAACTCCTACCGTTTGTTGGCGGGGTTGAGATATCTATTCCTGAAACAGGAATGGGAGGTCCCCACTCCGGTGGACATCTTATATTTTTTCTGCCTCAAGGCCAGCCCTGAGCAGCGGGGGCGAGGCGACGGGTTCTACTACTTAACCCGCTTTCCAAACACGGCTGCGGTCATCGAGCTGCCCAGCCACCCCAATGACTTTATAGACCAGTTCTTTATGTCCAAGGGTTTTCGCAACTGCAAACTTCATTACTTCAACCGTCCTCGTAAGTACCTTTTACTCTTAACTCATAAGTTAAGTATCGATTAACTCCCCTTTATCAGTTTCTGACTTAGAACAATTATGCAGCCATTTTCGCGAGGACAGACAAGTCTGTGATCCTCGGGAGTCAGTACGAGACACTTGCGGGTCTACCCCCCCAGTGAAAAGGACTATTGCCAGCTCGTGACAGACGAGACGATGTTGGCATGAAAACTGATCTCTCTAGGCTAGAATTTGGCCCTGAGGAGACCTCGAGGGCTTCCCCCAGCTCGCGAGATGAGGCCCATCCTTGAGGAGGAGGCCGCGGGGGAAGGAGAGGATGAGGACGAGGAGGACGAGGTGCCCCTCATAAGGACGAGGAGGAAGCGAGTGCTGGAGGTCGCCCAACTAATGGACGTGGAGAGGATCCGGTCCGGAGCAGCCGCAGGTCCCTCTGGGCAAGGTAATCCTTACATGTTCAAGGGCTTAGATAGGGCCACCGCCGATCCTCGGTTAGCTAGGTTTAATCCCAACCAGCCAGTCCAACGCCATTGAAACGACCCAGACCTCGACGTAACCCTACTCCAGTGCGTCGACCGGCTCGTGCTGGATTACGAGAGTAGCCGCCCTAGGGGTGCTGTAGTCATAGACAACACCTTATCCTTTAGGTCGGCCCTATTTGAGGAGTATGGGACTAATCTCTGGTCGTGGCCCTCTCTTCGGGAGGGTACTATAGCTCCGGTTCTTAGGCAGCACGTAGAAGAGTCTAGTCCCGAACCAGATTTGGACCCAGAACCTGTTCCAGCTCGCAAAGTCATTGTCTTAGATTCCCCCGCAGGAGCTCCGGGGACGATGGTCGTGACCATAGATTCCTCTTCTAGCTCGGGGGGTAGGATCCCTTTCAATATATATACTTGAGTTTCACATTTTCCCCCTTATTTTTGTTCTTGCATAAATGCTTACTTGTATACTAATGTGTCTTTGTTTTGCCAGAGGAAATGTCTCAGCCTGGGAACAAAGACCTGCGAGCTATGTTCACCAGAGGGAACCCTTCTGCTGGGGCCTCTGGGCCCAAAATGAAGAAGCTCCGGGTGGCGAAGAAAGCCACTGGGACCCCATCCAAGTCCCCTGCAAAGGGGAAAGACCAGACCCCAGCTGCCCAGGCCAAGGTACCTCCACCTCCTGCCGCAGTGGAGAAGATGCCCCCGCCCCCTCCACGAGCTCCCGCCTTTATTCGGGATATGGGGGTGGAGCCCAGGATTTTGGCAACCGCAGCCCCCGAGGTGCGCATTCCAGTGGACCCCCAGGCCTTGGAGAAAATTCCTGACGTCTTTCGGGGGACGGTGTACGAGACGGCGACCTACACCATCGACCACTACTATAGCGCCATCGAAAGGGACCCGCGGGTGATCGAAACAAGGAGCCCGGAGAGCATGATGGATTCTTCACTGGGAATGGCTCTAACGGTAAGCTGGCTTTACATTTTGCACTCTTTGGTTTTCATGCATCACACGTTCTTTCTGTATATTTTTTTCTAAGGCAGTTGCCTCTTTGCTTTGTAGGGTGCCTTGGCTCTTCACCGGAGCATATCCAGGTCCAAGGCTCGGCTCGAGGACATGAGGGGCGAGCATCAGCCGGCCCTAAAGACTGTCCAAAAGCAGGAACAAGAGGCTAAGGATGCCTTGGCGGCCGCGCGGGCCGAGCTGGACGCATCCCGTCCCAAGTTGCAAGAGGCCGAGGCTAACAAGGCCGCCCTAGCCGCTGTAACGGCCGAACTCGAGGAGGCCAAGGCTACCCGGGTCGCGCTAGACTCTGCGAAAACCGAGGCTGCGGAGGCCAAGGTCGCCTTGGCAACGGAGAAGGCAGCTTCCAGCTCCGCCATGGAGGACATGCTATACCATTGTTGGGTTTTCAACCCGGATGGCAACTTCTCCTTTCTAGGAGCGGATGTCTGGGAGCTCCTCCTGGAGGGTTTAGAGCTCGTCTTCAGCAAGAGGTGCCCTCTGAGACCGGGGAGACCTCCACAGCGGCCGAACAGGAGGGTGAGACGGCGACCTCAACGGAGCAGCCCGGTGGGGCCTAGGGCATTTCTTTTTCGAACACTTTTATTATTATTATTTTTTGTAACTTTTGTATGAAGTTTTTCCACCTCGAGACAATTGGCTTTATCCATTTTTGCTTCTATACACTTTTCTTTTTTTTTTTCACCTCGAGGTTTTTCTTTTTGTTGGTGCTATGATTGATGCTTTTATACTTTTCTTAGAAAAAACATGTTAACCAATCTTGACCCAACTTCTAAGATAAGTCCCAGTTGCATTCCGGACATTGCATTAAAAACTTAGTTCGTGCTAACCTCTTATTGATATCTCGTGCTTTTTAAGAAAAACAACGATCAACCAACTTGAATTAACTTCTAAGTTTTAGGACCTGGTTATGTCCAGGACATTAGTTTGAAAACTTAGTTCGCGTTAATTTTTATCAATATCTCATGCTTTTTAAGAAAAACAACGATCAATCAATTTGAATTAAGTTCTAAGTTTTATGACCTGGTTATGTCCACGACGTTAATTTGAAAACTTAGTTCGTGTTAATTCTTGACTAATATGTTGTGCTTTTTAAGAAAAACACCGATTAATCAATTTGAATCAACTTCTAAGTTTTGAGCCGACCTGGTTATATCCAGGATAGGACTTAGTTCGCGTTAATCCTTTATCAATATCTCGTGTTTTTTAAGAAAAACAACGATCAATCAATTTGAATCAACTTCTAAGCCTTTAAGGAGACCTGGTTATATCCAGGATAGGACTTAGTTCGCGTTAATCCTTTATCAATATCTCGTGTTTTTTTAAGAAAAACAACGATCAATCAATTTGAATCAACTTCTAAGCCTTTAAGGCGACCTGGTTATATCCAGGCACCATATGCCCCCCAAGTAACTAGGAAAGGGTCTTTCGTGGTTACTTGAGATTACACCCACAAATATACACAATAATAAACAAAGATTTAATTCTCATTGCTTAAAAAAAAGTGGCCTTTAAGCCTTACAAGGGTGCTACTGATAATATTTCTTCAAATGAGTAGCGTTCCAGGTTCGTGGGACTGCTTCTCCATTGAGCCGAGCTAATTTGTAAGTTCCTTCCTTAATGACCTCGGTGATTTGATATGGCCCTTCCCAGTTCGGTCCCAATACTCCATCTTTGGGATCCTTACCGGCTAAGAAGACTCTCCTGAGGACCAGGTCGCCAATTCTAAATGCGCATTTTTTTACCTTTGAGTTGAAATAACGAGTGATTTTTTGCTGGTAATGCGCGAGATGAAGCTGCGAATCTTCTTGTCTTTCATCAATCAGGTTGAGGGACGCGCAAAGTAGTTTGTGGTTGCGGTCCTGGTCATACGCCTGGACTCTATGCAAAGATATCTTAATCTCGACAGGGAGGACTACTTCACTCCCAAAAGTGAGAGAGAAAGGAGTATGACCCGTAGGAGTTTGATGCGAGGTCCGATATGCCCACAGAACCTGGGGGAGATGTTTTGGCCAGACCCCCTTGGCTTGGTCTAGTCTCTTCTTAAGGCTCGCCTTTAGCGTCTTATTGATAGCCTCGACCTGGCCATTTTCCTGGGGATAGGCCACGGATGAGAAACTTTTCACAATTCCGTACCTTTCGCAAAATTCGGTGAAGAGGTCGCTGTCGAACTGAGTCCCATTGTCGGATACGATTTTCTTGGGCAGCCCGAATCGGCAGATAATGCTCTTGACCACGAAGTCGAGGACTTTCTTGGAAGTTATTGTTGCCAAAGGTTCTGCCTCAGCCCACTTCGTGAAGTAGTCGTTGGCCACCACAGCGTAGCGAACCCCACCCTTTCCAGTAGGAGGGCGCCAACCAAGTCGATTCCCCAGACCGCAAATGGCCATGGGGACGAGATCATCTTTAGCTCGACTGGGGAAGCTCGGGAAACTGTGGCGAATCGCTGGCACTTGTCACATTTCTTGACGTATGAGATCGAGTCCTTTGATAGAGTGGGCCAGTAATACCCTTGCCTTAAGACTTTTAGGGCCAAGCTTTGCCCCCCAGTGTGATCCCCACAAAAACCCTCATGCACTTCCTGTAAGATGGCCTTTGCTTCGCCTGGCAGAACACACCGTAGGAGAGGTAGGGAATGCCCACGTCGGTACAACACCCCACCTACTATCGTATACCTTGGAGCCTGATATAGTACCCGCCGTGCGTCATTGCGCCCCTCGGGTAACTTTCCTTTTGTGAGATACTCGAGGAGGGGGGTCATCCAGGTCGGTCTGGCATCGATCATCTCGACCTCCGCCCCGACCTCTTCTATACTTGGTTTCTCCAAAAGCTCTACCGGTACTAACCCAAAAGCCTCCGTCTCCTTGGAGGTAGCGAGCTTGGTGAGGGCGTCTGCGTTAGTGTTCTGCTCTCAAGGTATCTGCTTGATTGAGCCTCATTCAAACGCGGACAGTTCGACTTTTACCTTGGCCAGGTAAGCAGCCATCTTGGCTCCCCATGCTTGATACTCACATAACACCTGGTTTACCACGAGCTGGGAATCGCTGAAGCACTGGACGGAGCTGGCCCTAAGCTCCTGGACTATCCTTAGCCCGGCCAGCAAGGCTTCGTATTCGCCCTCGTTGTTGGAGGCCTTGAATCCAAATCTCAGCGCCGAGTGGAATCTATGCCCTTCTGGGGATATCAAAATGATTCCGGCCCCGGAGTCGTTCTCATTAGATGAGCCATCCACGAAGATCTTCCATGACGCCTGGGTCGAGGTGACCTGGGGCGACCCTTCCACAGGATCCTCCCTGAATCCTGTGCACTCTGCCACAAAATTGGCCAAGGCCTGACTCTTTATAGCAGTTCGTGGGGTGTATAAAATATCGAACTGACTGAGCTCGATAGCCCATTTCAACAGGCAACTCGATGCTTCAGGTTTTTGCAAAACCTGCCTTAAAGGTTGATCGGTCATGACGTGTATTGAGTGGGACTGGAAATACGGCCTGAGCTTTCGGGAGGTCGTGATAAGATAGAACGCCAACTTTTCCATCAACGGGTATCGGGATTCGGCCCCGAGAAGCCTCTTGCTGATGTAGTAGACCGGCTTCTGAACCTGGTCTTCTTCACGGACCAATACGGCACTGGCTGCATCTTCTATGACAGCTAGGTAAAGGAAAAGAGGCTCTCCTGCCTTTGGTTTGGACAATACGGGCGGCTTGGCCAGATGTGCCTTCAAGTCGAGGAAAGCACTCTCGCATTCCTCTGTCCATTCGAACTTCTTATTTCCTCGGAGCAGGTTGTAGAATGGCAGGCACTTGTCGGTGGATTTTGAAATAAACCGATTAAGGGCTGCCACCCTTCCTGTCAGGCCTTGAACATCCTTATGCGACTTGGGCGAGGGAAGCTCGAGCAATGACCTGATCTTATTGGGGTTCGCCTCGATTCCTCTAGTGTTGACAATGAAACCCAGGAATTTCCCAGACGCGACCCTGAAAGTGCACTTCTGAGGGTTAAGCCTCATGTCGTACTCTCTTAGTATCTTGAAGCATTCTTCTAGGTCGGAAACATGGTTATCGACAGTCTTTGACTTGACCAGCATGTCATCAACGTACACTTCCATGTTCTTCCCGATCTGGTTGGCGAACATTCTATTCACTAATCTTTGGTATGTAGCACCGGCGTTCTTCAGTCCGAACGACATGACCTTGTAACAATAGACGTTAGTTGGGGTCATGAAGCTGGTGTGCTTGTAGTGCACCAAATTTTTTTTTTTTATTATTTAAATTTTTGTGATTTATTTGATTTAAATGTTAAGTGTGATGAATTGTTTTATTTAAGTGTTGTTATTTTATTTGGTTGATTATTTGTTTTATTTGATTTTTTATTATTTTATTTAATTGTTAGAATTGTTTGGTTAATTAATTTAATAAGTGAATAATTGTGTAACATGTTATTTTACTATTAGTGTTACATTTTAATTAAGTGTGACAGTTGAGGTAATTATGTGAGCTATGGTGGAATGCACCAAGGTGCATGATAGATAGTAATGCACCCTAGTGATTTAATGTGTGCTAGTGCATGGTAGCATGGTACACATGTGTAGATTTTCTACACACTTTATATTTCCTTATTTTAGATTTTATTTGAGTTAATTTATAAAAAAAAAAAAAAAGAAAGGGAAGAAGAGTGTTTGGGCGTGTGACCTAGTGGGAAAGGAATGATTTCTTTTAAGTAATAAAAATAAAAAATTGAAGACAATAGTTATTTTGGGGATAGGCATGATCATTTTTATTCCTTTATATCTATTTAAATAAAAAGAAATTAAGAGAAAATAAATGGAAAAAGGAAACTTACCTTATTGTGTTGGGGAGGCTTTATGAGAGGATTATGATAAAGGGGAAATGAAAGAGGAGAAGAGCCATTTGCTCTTGTGTGGCTGCCGTGACCTAGAGAGAGAGAGAGAGAGAGTGGTGTGTAGAGAGAGAGAGAGAGAGGAAGAAAGAAAGAAAGAAAGAAGGAAGGAGAAGGTGAAGAGGAACCCCTCTTAGAGTATGTTCTCTTGTTTTTCTTATTTGTATAATCTCTTTTATTGATAATATGTTATTGACTTGTGTTATTGTTGTGTGTTTGGGTTCTTTCTTCTCCTCATGGTGGTTTTCCAATAAAAACCCTAGGCTTGAACAAGGGTGTGGAGTTTGGGTATTGATCTTATTGTGTTCTTGATTTTACAATCAAGAGAGGTAATGGACTTTTCTTAGCCTTTATATTGTTTTTGGTGGGTTGTCTATGAGGTTTTGATGATGATGCTAATGGTTGATTTTTGGTAGGATTGGTGCATATGATTTGTATATTGTGAGAGTATGATTTGTGTTAAAAGGGTTGTGATGTTGATTTTGCTATGCATAAAAAAATTGTGATAATCTATGAATGCATGCATGGAGATTTCGGCCTAGGCATGCCTAAGTATGTTCTTGATATTTTTGTGATGTTAAGTGAATTTCAATATAGTAGATCCATGTTTTAGGACCTATGTGATATGGGTAAGATAATAATTGGCAATCTTGATATTTTGATCCATGAAATTTTGATAGATGCATGTTATATTGTGAATGATTAAATTATAAGATGCATGAAAATCATGATAGAAACATGTTAGGATAATATAAGGTATATGTGAATATGGTGCTTATGAGTTATTATATGTTATTGTCATTGTTAGTGTTTTGTTGGTTTTCAATGGAATAGAAAAAAAAATGGTTTTAAAAGAATTCATGTGAATATGTTAGTGATATTAGAATCATGCATATTATAAGAGTATGATGAGATTTTAAACATGTATGATTTTATGTAATTTTTGGGACAAAAGTTGAGTTTTATGAGGAATTAAGCTTGCTATTTTTTTTTTGTAAATAATTGGGTAAAAGTTGATAAAAAGATGAGTTGCATGCATAAGTAATGTTCTTGATGTTATGTTAATTTTATGAAATTAAAAAGGGGATTTTAAGTCCCATTAAAATGATATTTTACTCAATTATTTACCTACAGAATTTTTATTGAATTTTAGAAAATATGAGCTTTTTAAATTGATTATGGTGATTTTTAATGATAAAAATAGTTGCTGGAATTTTTGTAAGAAAATATAAAGTGAGCTTCACTAAAATGAATTGAATAAGTTTTTGGATTAAATTATTTTTCCTAAGTTATGGTAATATTGAAAAATGGTATTTTTAATGGTATAAATGCATAATTTGATAAGTTATGATTTTTCCTTTATTTTGATTGAGAAAAATATTTAGATTCTATTTATTTGTGATTTTTGAGAAAATAAATGGTGGCTGAAAGTTTGATTTAAAAAGGTTACAAATTGTTATTTAATTGTCACATAAAACTAAGTCTTAAATAATTTAAATATAAATATATTTTTCCACACTTAAAAATATATTTTTCACATCATTTATGTAACACAATGATAAAATTTATTTTTCTAAAGAAACATATTAAAAATAGGTATTTTAATTAAATCCAAGCTTTTTGGTAAATTCTTTGTAATTTGAGATTAATGAATGAAATTTGTCACATATTTTATTTTTAAGCTAAAATAAAATAATTTTATAGAATAAATAATGTTTTGAGAAATTTAATCAACTTAGAAATTTTAAGAAAAATAAAGCATGCAATATGTCTATTGATTTTAAAACAATAAAAGTAAGAAATGTAGAATTATCGTTTTTGAAAACGTCTTTATTACGCAATGTTCCCACGTATGCATGTTACATGCAAATCAACTTTTTCGTCCAAAATTATGTTTAATATTCAACTATGTAGTTGTTATAAAACGATCATGCATGTAAAATGGGTAAAACGAGCATTATTCTTTTTGGCGATAATTGCATGTTTAGTGTAACTGTTATCATGAGTGCATGGCCCATGCACACATGAGTTGTATGGAAGGGCAGAATAGTAATTTTATGAACCTAAGAAATGTTATTTTGATTATGATATAGGCTCGTTGAAAGATTGTGAAATTCTTAGCTTGGACCTGAGGTAAGGAAGTTAGATAGATTCTATGATTTTATGCTGTGAATGGTGAGACTGTTGTGTGAATGAATTGTTATGAATTATGAATGCCATAACGTGATGATATGTTGAATGTGATATGTGTATGGATGTTAGATACATCAAACCAGTTACGATGTCAGATACATCAAACAGATTACGATGTTAGATACATCAAACAGATTACGATGTCAGATACATCGAACGAGTTACTAAGGACATTGAGACGTGACTCCTAGGGCGGACGCGCCGAGGTTATTCAAGGACCAGTGATCTCCTGTTTACCTCATAGGGTGACATGGACAACTAGCGTTCCATGCTCATCATGTATGCTGTATGTTTGTGATATGATGATATGTCACATTTATGTTATGATATGATGATATGTTACGTTATGTTATGATATGATGATATGTTACGTTACGTTGTGATATGATGATATGTACGATTATGTTATGATATGATGTTATGTACGATTATGTTATGATATGATGATATGTTACGATTACGTTATGATGTACCATGATGTCTTAGATGAATGTTAGTGTTTGGTTTTTGTTGTTTTCTTACTTGCTTATTTGTTTGTACTTCCTTACTGGGCTTTTAGCTCACCCCCCTTACTTTCCTTCCAGGTAGCAAATAGGATTTCTCTATGGCACGCGTGGTGACGTGAGGAGTTCTTTCATCATGGGGTGTATGGCGTGGGGTAATCCTATGGACGATAAAACGATCAACGTAGAACGCCATTTAAATTATGTTTTGTTTTTAAGGGGCTTTCCTAAATTATCAGTGGGACTCTGTTATTTAATTTATTTGGTTTCTTTGAACTTTGCATAAAAACCTATGTTTTATTTTAAACTTGTGGCGCCAACTTGCATGGTTTTAAATAAGTCCCCCTAAGACTTTAATAATGGATGGTATTCTTTTATAAACTATGTTATGCGAATGTTTTGTAAGTATTAGTCTAGGGCGTTCTTTACAGTGCTCCTGGTCCGCAGGGTTCATGGCGATCTGATTATAGCCTGAGTATGAATCCATAAAGGACATGAGCTCGTGCCCCGCCGTGGCGTCCACCAATTGGTACATCCTTGGCAAGGGAAAACAATCTTTGGGGCAAGCTTTATTCAGATCGGAGAAGTCGATGCAGGTCCGCCATTTCCCATTGGGCTTTGGAACCAGCACGGGATTGGCGACCCAAACTAGAAACTTGGCTTAATGGATAAAACCACGTTTCTTGAGCCGGGCTACTTCCTCTTCTAAGGCCTCAGCCCGAGTTGTTCCTAGGCGCCTCTGTTTCTGGGACTTTGCAGGAACGCTCTTATCCAAATGAAGGGTGTGCATGATGACATTTGGACTGATTCCCACCATGTCCTCGTGTGACCATGCGAACACATCCAGGTTATCCTGCAAAAATCTGATCAGCTCCGCCTTCCTTTTTCCACAGAGGTTTTTCCCGAGCTTAACTATCCGTGAGGGATTTTGCTGATCGATATTTACTTCCTTGAGCTCTTCGATAGCTTGGAGCTCGGACTTGTCCTCGCCTATTCGGGGGTCAATGTCCTCACTTAGGACGATACTTTCTCCCTCGGTGCTTTGAGGATTTTTAATCTCAAGATTAGGCAAAGGTTCTTGAGATTCCTCTTCTCCACCCTGGATAGCCATTGTTAGCTGCCCGGGTTTCGATTTTCCCTTCATTGAAATGTTGTAGCATTCCCTGGCAGCAAGCTGATCGCTACGGACCGTGCATATCCCTGTGGAAGAAGGGAATTTCAGCACGAGGTGGTGAACGGAGGTGATGGCTTCAAAAGCTATAAGTGTAGGTCGACCCAAAATGGCATTGTATGCAGCGGGGCTGTTGATGACCACGAACTCAAGGAGTTTTGAGACTGTCCGAGATCCCTCTCCTAAGGTGATCACCTGCTCGATCGTCCCTATAGCCGCTGATCCTTCTCCCGAGAAACCAGACAGCATCATGGAGGTCACCTTCAGCTTGGCGACAGTCAAACCCATCTTCTCCAGCGTGGACCGGAATAAAAGGTTTACCGAGCTCCCATTATCGATCAACACTCTCCTAACCCTCCGATTAGCGAGCTGCGCTGCTACGACCAGAGGGTCGTTATGAGGGAACTGAATGTGGCTAGCATCTTCTTCAGGAAAAAATGATTGGTTGCCTTTCCAATCGCTGCTGCTTTGGCAGATGCTGCTCGGGGACGAACTCTACTCCATTATGAGCCTTGAGTTCATTGACGTACCTCTTTTGGGCACCCCTGCTCGTGCCAGCCAAATGAGGACCTCCAGAGATTGTGGATATCTCTCCTTCTATCACTGGAGGAGGGACGTCTTGATCTACCCGAGACCCGGGCTGACTGACCGGGACTTCCGGAGTAGGTCGGCTTACTGGAACCCTGTTCCGCGCATACTGAGCCAAGGGGTCGGCTCTGATGAGAGTCTCGATCTCATCTTTCAGGTGTCTACAATCATCGGTATTGTGGCCAACATCATTGTGGAAACGGCAAAACTTGGAGGTGTCTCGCTTCCCCTTCTGGTGCTTTAACGGCTCCGGCTTCTTCCAGGGGAGGCGAGTAGAGTTTGCTAGGAAGATGTTCTCCCTAGAATGGGTGAGCTCCGTATAAGTCGCGTAGACCAGCTTAAATTTTTCTACGGACTTATTCTTCTTTGGGCTGTGCTGGTTGCCCTCGTCGTTCCCCTTTCTCTTGCCTCCACCGAACTGGTTATTCTGTGTAACATTCTGGGTCGCTGTCACGACCTCCGTTCCCACTCCAACGGGCTGCTCAGGGACCTGGCTGGTTCCTGCAGCTGAGGCTTGGGCCTCCTCCAAGTTGATCCACCCCTGGGCCCTATTTAGGAATTCGCTTACTAAGCTGACTCCCTTCCTTTGTATTTCATTCCAGAGTCCCCCTCCGATGAGGATTCCAGTCCTCAAAGCCATGAGCTAGGAGCTTTCATCTGCGTCTCTGGCCCGAGCAGGGACGTTCGCGAACTTGCTCAGGTAAGCCTTCAAAGGATCGTCGGGTTGTTGCCTCACGTTAGCCAGGGAGTCGGCCTTGATGCGGGCAGCCTGGGAGGCTCGGAAGGCTCTTTTGAAGTCAGCAGAGAAAGTTTTCCAGGAGCTGATTGACTGCTTCTTGTTTTGTTTGAACCACTGTCTGGCCGGCCCAGTCAGTGTGGAGGGAAATATCAAACACCTCAGCTCGGGGCCAATGTTGTGGGCCATCATTGTCCAAACTTAATCTAAACATTGTCCCCAATGTTTAAATAAAAGCTAAGGAAAAAGAAACTTACCTGACACCTCAGACTGCTTAAAATGATACAGATTTAGATGGTGAATAGAAAATGGGGAAAGAAAAGTTTTGGGTTAGCCTATAATTCATTATACCGGAGCCCGAAGTAGCGCTACAACTCAAATTAGTCTCATATTTAATAGAAATTAAAATCAATTAAAAATAAATAAACAAAATACTAAAATTAAAGTGTTCATAATCCAAAACATAAATAAAACTAATAAAGAGAATGCAAATAAAATATCAGAATGCCTCCAAAAGCGCTATCGTTAACATCATTTAGTTGGACGCTTAACTTTTTCTTCAAAATCAACTCGGATCCAAACCACCCCTCATGTCCTTGAGAGCCATAGTATCATGAGAAGACACACTTTTCTTGATATTGCATATTTTTTTTAACTTTCCATCTCTCATGAAACAATCGAGCTTTCTCACTATATATCCTTTTCACTTTCTGATGAGCTACTTGTTTTCCACCTTTCACCATAGTTTTCTTCTTAGTAACTTCCAACTTATCACCCTCATTTTCCACCACATTAACTCTACAACAATTTGGAACCTTCATTGCTGCAAAAACTTTAATGTTACCTCTTCTTTTTGCACTCGCAACTTCAATTCACCTTTTTGCACATCTATTAAGGCTATACCAGTTGCTAAAAATGGCCTTCCAAGAATAATGAGAATATTTTCATCGTCCTCCATATCAAGAATAATAAAATCTGCAGGGAATGAATTTTTCCACCTTTACTAGAACATCCTCAATAATACCTTTAGGATGCTTTATTGAGCGATCTGCCATCTGCAAAGACACGGTAGTTGGTCGAGCCTCTCCCTATTTTATCTTTCTAAAAATAGATAAAGGCATTAAATTTATACTAGCCCCAAAATCACATAAAGCCTTGGTTTTCATTGAACCCCCTATAGAGACTGGAATATTGAAACTACCAGGATCTTTAAGCTTGGGAGGTAACTTCTTTTTAAGTATCGCACTACACTCCTCAGTAAGTGCAACCATCACATAATCCTCCAATTTCCTTTTCTTTGATAGGATCTCCTTCATAAATTTAACATAACTTGGCATTTTTTCAAGTGCCTCAGCAAACAGGATATTATTGTGTAGCTTTCGAAAGATATCCAAAAATTTAGAAAACTTCTTATCAAGCTTATTCTTTTGAAGCCTCTGAGGATATGAGATATTTATATGGTGATTTATACTTATTTTTGGTTGCTTCTCTAAGTTCTCAGTAACATTTGACCCACTTAACTCCTTTTCCTTATCAACCACTTTTGGCTCTTTTAACTCCTTGCCACTCCTCAAGGATTTGCATTGCATTGCTCTCTTAGGTTTACCTCAGTAGTGCTTGGTAAGTTCCCTTAAGCACAGTTTGTCATCAAAGTAGCCAACTGCCCCATTTGAGTCTCCAAACTCTTGATAGATGCCCTAGTTTCTATCATGAACTGGTTCAGTACATCGGGTTGTACGTCAGGTTGTTTCATATGTGTTGGCTGATGTGGTTGTGGCTGTGGAGGTTGAAGTTGTTGCTGAATTTGAGGGAAAGGCTGTTGTGTCGCTTGATTATTTGTCCAAGAGAAGTTAGGATGATTCCTCCACCCTTGGTTATATGACATTGAAAAGGGGTTGTTGGTTGGTCTTTGAAAATTTCCTATAGCTTGGCATTTTTCCATAGGTATATTATTCATATCCATGGCAGGACACTGATTTAATGGATGAGCACTCCCACATGCCCCACATAAACTCTGAACTTGCATGGTTTGGGCTGACAGGTTGCTCTATTGTAACTGCTTCGTCAAAGCTGTGTTAAAGGTGCCACTTGCGCTGTAAGCATGGTAATGGCATCTAATTCAATCATACCAGCCACCTTCTTGGTTTGTTCCTTTTCAGTTGGCCACTGGTAGTTATTCATTGCCATCTCCTCTAGCAAGTCACATGCCTTATTTGCACTCTTGCTCATGAAAGCACCTCCTGTTGCAGCATCTATTATGGTACAATTAGTACCATTCAATCCATTATAAAAATTATGGACCAACATCCAGTTCTCTATACCATGATGTGGGCACTACCTTAACAACTCTTTACATCTTTCACATGCATCGTACAACGATTCCCTTTCTATCTGGTAGAAATTATTTATTTCCCCTCTCAACTTTGCAGCTTTTGCTGGAGGGAAATTTTTTACTAAGAACTTCTGGGCTAACTCCTCCCATGTTGTGATAGAATTAGCTTGTAGTGAAATTAGCCAACTCTTCGCCCAGTCTCGTAGAGAAACGGGAATAATCTAAGTCTAATCGCATTGTCACTCACCCGATTTATCGTAAATGTTGCACATAGCTCCAGGAAATTGGCTATGTGCAAATTTGGATCTTCTGTAGGCAACCCCCCAAACTGAATAGTAGGTTGCACCATTTGTAATATTGCTAGCTTAATCTCGAAATTATCTGTAGCAATAGTGGGGTGTCTAATTCATGAATGCACTCTTGTGACAATAGGAAGTACATAGTCTCTAAGCGTCCTTGGTCCTCGTTCCACTGGGACTTATGCAATATTTGGGATATTATTAACATTAGCAACATTGTTTGCTGCATTTCCTTGATTCTAAGCCATGTCAAAATCCATCCTTTTTCTTTATCTTTCAATTTTGTTTGGATGTTCTTTCAATTTCAAGATCTACCGGTATGAGCTCATTTTTTCTACTTCCCTGCATATACCAATAATTCCTGAAAATGCAATACAACCTCGATCCGAATGAGTATAAAATATAAAAACAAAATTAGAACAAAAAACAATTAATTTGTATATTTGATATTAAGTCCCCAGCAACGACGCCAAAAACTTGATCAGTAAAATATGCATGCAAGTGTATGTGGTCGTGTCAAGTAATAAATTCCGGAAGAACGGATATCCCACAGAGACTATTAACCAATTGCCAATAATTGCTCTTTACTTTCAATTTGGTAAGTAAAATTAAGATGAATAAATCTAACTACAAACATAATTTCAATAACTAAAAAAAACAAAAAATTATTCAAAGGATAAAAATCAATAATTAGAGGACTCGCAAAAAGCGTGAAGCATAGTTTTCTCTCTGGCCATGGCGAGGAGGCAAAAAATTGTGCAGAAGCTAGTGAAGCAAGATGCTATGCAGGAGCTCCCTTCATCCAAAGATGAAGCATCAGTTCAGAATCTGATTGGAGAGAATGATGAGAATATAGATGTTGAGAATTTAGCTACTGATCTCCCTGCGATGGGAGTTAATTCTGCGGTCCTAGATCCTCCTACGATGGAACAATCTGCTCCAGCCACAGGTATGGGTTCAATGACGTGGGCTGAAGAGGTAGAGGCTCGATCATTTCAAGAGCCAGCCAAAGAAACCTGGACCCATTTTAGGGAGTCTCTTCCTTCATATGGGTGTACGAAGTTGCATTTCATGGAGCCAATTCAGAAGGATGGTCAGAAAATTGCTCAGCTGGATGTTGATGAGATTGAAGTCGAAGCCTCCTACTAGAATTCTGCTTTGATTTGTGTGGTGATTGGTGCTAATCCTCAACTAGCAGTTTTTGAAGGATTCATCAATCAAATTTGGGGAAAACTTGGAATTGAACGTGTGGCTAGAATGAATGCTGGTTTTACGATGGTCAAATTTAAGGATGAAGCAGCTCGTGATCTGGTCCTGGAATCAGGGGTGATACATTTTGATAAGAAACCAGTAGTCCTTCGGCCTTGGAAGACTGCTATTGATTCCTTGAAGTCAATTAAATCGGTACCATTGTGGATTAGGCTTCTTGATCTTGGTTTACAATATTGGGGAGTAAAATGCTTGAGTGCTCTTGTTAGTACAATAGGAAAGCCTATAGTGATTGATAAGATAACCAAAGAAAGATCTATGATTAAATTTTCTCGAGTTTTAGTGGAGATGGAGATTCTGAAGCTCTTCCCCGGTTTATTAATTACCTCAATGAGAGAGGTCAAGTTATGGAACAACTGGTAGATTATGAATGGTTACCTACGAAGTGCTCACAATGCAAAAAGCTGGGACACATGATTCCTACTTGCAAATTTGATACTGAAGCAGTTTGGAGGAAGAAGGATGTTAAGAAAGTTCCTGCATCTAATCCTGTTGAGTCTATAGAGAATGCAACTACCCAAGCGGATGCTCAGGTAAATTTAGCTCAGCCTCAATCAAAGCAGATGGGAGGGTCTCAACCTGAGGAGATCCCAAAAGATCAAGTGTGGTCATATCCAAAAAAATCAGGGACCCTGAAACCCGCAAGCCAAGTTTCATTTCAGAAAACAAGGAACTCATTTAGTGTTCTTCAAGAACAACAGAAGGTATTAAATGACTCCACCCAAAATTTACCTTTGATTGGAGAGCTGCAACATATTGAGTTGGAATGTTAGAGGTATAAATAAGAAGAATAAGCAGATGTCAATCTTAGATGACTGTCGTTTGAATAAAGTTTGTATTGGGGCTCTCCTTGAAACAAAAATCGAGGGAGAGAAGCTTAAGCAAGTTATGTGTACTACTTTTGTGGGTTGGGATTACTATGGTAGTTTGAGATTGGAGGGTAGAATCTTATTGATTTGGAAGGCTAGCTGGGTAAAAATTGAAGCTATCAAAGATCATGACCAATTTTTTCACTGTAGGGTTCGAATATGTATCACTAATCAAGAGTTTTGTCTTACAGTTGTTTATGGTTCAAACCAGTTGGAGGCTAGGAGGTCCCTTTGGTTTTAGTTGGCCAATTTGACTTTCCCAGTCAAGCCTTGGGTAATCTTAGGTGACTTTAATGCAGTTTTTGATTCAAATGATAGAATGGGTGGAAGGGATATTACAATGAAAGAGCTAGAAGATGCTAGACAATGGCTTTATCTTGGTTTGGTGGAAGAATTGAAGATAATGGGATCTTATTATACATGGTCTAATAATCAGGAAGGGGGAAATTGTATCTATTTTAAGTTGGATAGGGTGTTCTCAAAAGACGATTGGTTGGACTCTTTTCCTAACGTCACCGCTGTTTCGCACTGGGAGGTGGTTTCAGATCACTGTGCTATTCTTTTGACGCACATAGCAGTTCAAAATGAGGGAGTTCAACCTTTCAGTTTCTACAATATGTGGACTTCTCATCCTCAGTTCAAAGCAACAGTTTTGGCCAACTGGTATAAGCCTTTAAAAGTTGAGGGTTGTGGCTTGGAGCAGGTCGTTTGGAAGCTTATCTGCCTCAAGCATGTGCTGAAGAAATTCAACTAGAGGGTGTTTGGAGATGTGGTTAGAAACTATGAGGAAAGTAAAATTCTGTATCAATAAGCAAAAACTAAACTTCTTTCAGACCCGAATAACAACAACTTATGTACTGAAGAAAGAACATCATTTCTGGAGTTTAAGAGGCAGGAGAAACTTCATGCCAGTTTTCTTTCTCAAAAGAGTAAGATTGATTGGCTCCATTTTGGAGATGAAAACTCCTCATTATTTTATGCTAGTTTGAAGAAAAGGAAAATTTCCAACATGATTGTGTCATTTGTTTCTGAAGGAGGCCGAGTTGAAGATAACTACCAAAAGGTGATCACTCATTTTGTTCAATATTTCAAGCTTTTCTTGGGTAGTTCAAGTAAAGCTTCAGGTTATATTGATCCTACCACAACAGCTTTGGGTCCGGTTCTAAACTTTGATGACCAGCTGGAGTTGATCAAACGTTTCTCTTTTCAAGATGTCAAAGTTGCTATGTTCAGTATTAGTTCTATAAAAAGCCCAGGTCCTGATGGTTTTGGAGCTGGCTTTTTTAAAGCTTTATGGAAAGACATAGGCAAGGAAGTGTCCATGGCAGTTCTTGAGTTTTTTGACACCGGGTATATTCCTAAATATCTGAATAATACTATCTTAGCTCTCATACCTAAGGTAGATAATCCTATTAATGCTGCTGATTATAGGCCTATTGCTTGTTGCACGACTATTTACAAATGCATCTAAAAAATGCTTTGCCATAGACTGGTTTTTGTTCTTCCTAATCTGATCAATCACAATTAGGGGGATTTTATAAAGCATAGGTCTCTTGCTCATAATGTCCTTATTCTTCAAGACCTAATTAAGGGATATAATAGGAGACATTGTTCTCCTCGCTGCTTGATGAAGATTGATATAAGTAAAGCTTATGATTCCATATATTGGGACTTCTTGGAGAATCTGTTGAAAGCTTTTAGATTTCCTAGTCGTTTCATAATATGGGTTATGGTCTGTTTAAGAGGCACTTCCTACTGCTTATTGCTGAATGGTCAGATTCAAGATTTTTTTCAGGGAGGTAAAGGTCTTCGTCAAGGTGATCCTATCTCTCCAATGCTCTTTGTAATAATGCTGGAATACCTTACCCGTTTATTACTTAAAGCTTCTAAGGATAAAGGCTTCAGATTCCATCCTTTATGTAAATCTTTAAATATTATTAGTCTTTGCTTTGCTGATGATTTACTTCTTGTTTACAAAGCTAATGAAAGTTCTGTTTAGATTATTCAAAGATCATTTGAAGCCTTCTCCTCTTCATCGGGTCTGGTTATTAATAATGATAAGTCCAGAATTTACTTTGGAGGAGTTTCTGACCCTGTGAAATTCTCCCTGTTGAATCTTACTCAGTTGACTGAAGGGGTTTTTCCTCTGACCTATCTTGGAATGCCTATGAGACCAAAAAAGTGGAAGGCTATTGATTGTGATATAATTCTTAAGAAAATCAGATTGAGGTTACATGTTTGGGCTAGTAGAAATCTCTCCTATGCAGGTCGGGTTCAACTAATCCATTCTGTTTTGTTGGGGATAAGAAATTACTGGATGAGCATTTTCCTTTTACCTCAAGGTGTCATTAAAGACATTGATCACCTTTGTAGGAATTTTCTGTGGGGAGAAAAAGGTTCCCGAAGTAAGTTTCATCTTACTTCTTGGGAGCAAGTTTGCCGTCCTAAAAGTTATGGCGGTTTGGGTTTTAAAGAGGAGCCTCTTTGGAATAAAATATTGATAGAAAAATACATTTGGGCTATATCCTCTAAGCAGGACCTGCTTTGGGTAAAATGGGTGAATTGTATCTATTTAAAAGGAGCTCAGATCTGGGACTATGTTTTGCAGCAAGATTCTAGCTGGTACTGGAGAAAATTGATCAAGCTTAGCAAGTCTATATCTAACTCGACCTTGGAATCTGCTGTTGTGCAGGGGAAACTTCAGTTGAGTAAGCTATATCACTTGATCATTCCCGGTGTTCCAATTAGTAGCATGAAGTCTGTTTGGTGTAGTCTTTCAGTGCCCAAGCACAGGTTCATCTTGTGGCAATCTGTAAACCAGAAGTGTAGAGTCCAAGAACTTTACTTAGCTAATTGTTTAGTAGTATTATAGTATGTTTAGTGTTATCATTGTTACTTTGGATTTTTGGTTCAGACCGGGAGTTATTTGGACACTCATAGTAGTACTTATAGATTTTCTAAGTTTAACCTATAGTTTAAGAATATTAAGTATAACCTAAGGTTTGATTAATGTGTCTGATATTAAGGAATATATTATTATATTATACGGTTTAGACATCAACCAATAGGATTTTAAGCACATGTTTTGAATGGTAATTAAGGATTTAGTATTTTTGAGGATTAAATTAAATAAGGGTAAAAGTTTGAATGTATAGGGTCAGTCAGCAGCTTTGAGCACGTTGAGGGCTTAGTCAAGGCTGTTTACTCCATTCAAACTCAGCTAAAAATGTGTAAATTCGTGTTTAAATATTCAGCGTATGCCGATATATCGCAGCTATAGGGGGCGATATGTCGCAGCACGTAGATACGGAAAACACGAATCGATGCACGATCGCCTCGAGAACAAAGGTCCAGGCGATATATCGCCTATAGGGGGCGATATATCGCCTCCACCAGCATGAATTCAAATTCGTTTGAATTCTTTTCCCTTCAGCCATTCAAACTCCTTCAACAGTCCAGCATCTTCTGAACGAGTCTTCAGCCTCTGCTGAACGATTATTCAAATGATTTTCACCTAAAAAGCCATTATTTTTATTCAAGTAAAATCAAGATATTTTCATTCCCAAACTCTATAAATAGGACCTAGTACCCAGCCATTATTCACCATTTGCTCTAAGTTCAGAGGCTGCTAGTGTTAAGTGAGTGAGAGAGTGTAAACACTTGGTTTGGGGAAAAACTATAAGCTTAAACATCATAAGCTTATCAAACACTTGGGAAGTAAGTGAGTGCTATAGTATTTCGGTAGATGTTAGATTGATCTTGCAATCTTTGAGGTAAACCCAAAACTCTAGTCCTTTCTGTATTCTATGTTATTTCTTTTCTCAAAACCTTCTACTCAGTCCCCTAACCTTATTCTTATTTTTGGTTAGGGAATCCAAGTTCTTAAGCACTTAAGTGGTGGTAAGCATATTTTCGTTTAATGGTTTAGTCTTCCTATTCTCTTTCATTTCATCTCCTTTCTTTAGACTCACCCTTGTTCATTGTGGTTTTAGGAGTGTTCCAAAAGTCCTAACTCAGTCCATTTTATCCCGGTAACTTTGGTAAGGAAAATAGGCTAGAATTAATATGTTATGTGCTTATGTTATCTATATGTTTATGTTATTAAAAGTGTTATGATATGTATATGTGTATGTAGGCTTGGGCATATGACCCATATGACTAACAAGACCCCAAATGGGTTATGGGCATATGACCTACTTAGCTAGTAGGACCCCATTAACCCCATGGGCATATGCTTGTTTAGTCTATGGGACCCCAAGTAATAATGGCCATTATAATAAGTGTATGTTATATGTATTATGTTAAGTCTTTATGTTTTCTTATGAAATTATGTATGTGACTTTGTGTTAGATTTTCCTTACTGGGCATTAGGCTCACTCCTTTCTGTTTATGTGCAGGAAAATAAGTTTAGAGGCGGAAAGATTCGTGGCGCTTGGAGAATGTGTATCGATGATGAATGGAGTCAAGGATCCGAGCGTTATTCGATTCGAGGATATAGTCTCCTTTTATGTTTTTATGGTTTTTATGTGTATTTTCCGCATTATTATGTAATGTCTTTTATTTTAAATCTTGTTTTGTTTTAAAGACAATGGGATCCCAAAATCCTTCTTAGTATTCTGTTTATTTGTAAATAACTCTTATTTTCAAGTTATTCAATAAATTATGGTATTTTCGTAAAAATGTAAGTTTTATGTATAGTTTCGATAATGGTCCAATTAGTCTAGATTAGTGGGTCATTACAGTTGGTATCAGAGCAAAACGGTTCCTTCGCATGAAGTTCTCCTCGATACACATGCTCAAAGCTCCGAATCGGACCGCCAAGTAAGTGTTTAAGTTACAAGTTACAAGTTACTTTGTCTATGTGTATAGCTAACAACTTTAGTGTTTATGTTTCAGTTAAAAATGAATGGAGATTTAACCTACCAAGATATCCGAGCCATTAAGGCCTTAAAAAGAATAAGGGAGCCAAGAAACACCATAGGAGCCTTAGAAAGGATTACACGAAGGTTGCTTTTGTTTCACCAAGCAATAGGTGGCCTTCAAGAGGCTAAACAAATAATGCTAAGATCAACGGAACAATATGTATTAGTGATTAGGTTGTTTAAAGATTTCCATCCTGTAATAGCAGCCTTAGAAGAAATATGGGAAGAAATGAATGATGAGGATGAATCACCATTAGCAATGAGATACTATTTCCTCTTAGTTAGGTTCACCGCAAAATTTGAATTTCAATTCACCAAGGAGCAAAAGAATAGGATTCTCACAAACCTTCCTAGAGGGCATTTTGATGCTCATGATAATGATGACTATGAGGCTATAGATGATGATATGTTAGATGACGGATCGGATGTAGAAGATCCCGATTTTTAGATTAGTAGTTTTTATTTGTTTTATTTACTTTTATGTTATGATTGTAATAAGTGAAATTTTTTCCAAATGAATAAACATGCTATTTGAATATCATGTGTGAGTTTGAAGTTTTTTTTCAATCATAATAAATACTAAATAAAATGAATAATGACTGAGTTCGATGAGGGTGGATACGAATCAATGAACCTGGTTTCCTTGTTGAGAGTTAGGGGGCCTTAGTAGTGGGAACGATTTTACTGATCCCAGCCCTCCCTCAATATGGTTAACTTTGGAACAAAGATAAGTTTCGAGCCTGAGAATTAAGTCATATAGGATTATTAGAAACACACTTAGAAAATAAATATGACTTGTTTTTCTAAGTATAGAAACCCACTCTAATAATAAATAAAGACCTATATAATTTTTCATAAAAAGTCATAATAAATAGGTCCGAGATATGTTTGTTTTAGAATAAGTTTTTGCCTTAGAGCCTATTAGGAAAAAGTTCTAACATGTTTCTTTTAACTGTTAGAACTCTGCTACGATGTCTCTCCGAAGATCTGCTCGCACCAACGGGAACGCTTCCAACGATGTTCCAGCGACCAATGCGGTCCCTACCGTTCGCCGAAGGAGAGTGCGTGTTACTGCTCGCCGCAATGCGCCGGCACAGCCAGCTGACAACACTGCAGAGATTGCCAGACTGCGACAGCAAGTTGAGGAACTTCTGCAGCAACAACGCCAACAGGCTCAATCTCAGCCTCAGCCTCCGCCACAGCCGCAGCCGCAGCCACAGCCAATGGCCCCAGCACCCCAACAAGGTGGTCCATATGGGGGATGGCCTATGACGAACTACGCTCCTTATCCTGTACAGCATATGGAGCCAGTGTACGAAAGGTTCCGCAAGCAGCACGCTCCGAACTTCGAAGGGACTACGGACCCATTTGAAGCAGAAGAATGGCTAAGGAATGTGGAGCCGATCCTAGCCCACATGAACCTCAATAATGCTGACCGCATATCCTGCGTCTCATCTTTACTCAAGAAAGATGCCAGGATATGGTGGGATTTGGTCCAGCAATCCCACGATGCTGCCACTATGACGTGGACCCGATTTGTGGAGCTCTTCCACAAGAAGTACTACAATTCAGCGGTACTTGCTACGAGAGTTGAGGAGTTCACCAATCTGAAGCAAGGGAATTTAACAGTGGCGGAATATGCTCGTCAGTTTGATCGCTTAGCCAAGTTCGCGGCAGAGTTAGTTCCGACCGACTATCTAAGGGTGAACAAGTTTGTTAGAGGACTTCGCCCGAAGATCGAGATGGGGGTTAAGTTAGCAAACCCGGGAAACACTTCATATGCCGACGTTCTTGAGACGGCAATTGAAGTAGAAAGGTTGCAAGCCAACGTGAGCAAAGAAGAAGCCAGCAAGCCGGAACCTAGGCAGCAGAGCCAACCTCAGGCCAGTCGGAACAACAATCAGTCCAGCAACAGTCAGTCCAACAACAACGGTAACGGACAGAAGAGAAGGCATCCTGACAACAAGCAAGCCGACAACAATAAAAGGGCACGACCAAGTAATGGGGGAAATAGGTCGGGCTACGTGGAATACCCGCCATGTGCCAAATGTCAGAAGAAGCATCCTGGAGAATGCCGTGCCAACACCAAGGAGTGTTTCAACTGTGGTCAAGAAGGGCATCGTAAAAGAGACTGTCCTCAGCAAAAGCCGGAAGGAAAGAAGGACGAAAAGATGGTTCCTGCTCGGGTTTTTGCCTTAACCCAAGGAGAGGCGGATGCTAGCAACAAGGTGGTCACAGGTCAGGTTTCCATCCTCAATAAATTATGTCATGTATTATTTGATTCGGGAGCCACCCATTCGTATATTTCGTTAGGAATGATAGATAAACTAGACAAACCTAGTGAAAGATTTAGAACTAGGTTTGCAACCGAGTTGCCTTCGGGCAAAATAGTTCTATCATCACGAATTATACGAGGCGTACCAATCAAGATTGAGGACAAGGAACTAGAAGGAGACCTGATAGAGCTGGTGATCAAAGACTTCGACGTCATACTAGGCATGGATTGGCTAGCACGGCATGGCGCAACGATCGACTGCAGACGCAAGAAGGTGACATTCGATACTCCTGACGGCCAGAAACTGTGCTTCATGGGACAAGCTTCAGGACTACGCACACCGTTAGTATCATCTCTCAAAGCTCAGAGAATGATGGAGAAAGGATGTCAAGCATTCTTAGCCAACATCACGAATGTGGAGAAGGAGACATCACTCAAAGTTGGAGATGTTCGAGTCATACAAGAATTTCCAGAAGTTTTCCCCGATGACTTGCCAGGATTGCCGCCAACTAGAGAAATAGACTTCACGATAGAATTAGTACCGGGCACCGAGCCTATCTCTAAGGCACCATACCGGATGGCACCTACGGAACTCAAGGAGTTAAAGACGCAGCTACAAGAACTCCTAGACTTGGGTTTCATTAGGCCAAGCCATTCACCATGGGGAGCTCCGGTACTATTCGTGAAAAAGAAGGACGGAAGTATGCGCATGTGCATAGACTACCGTGAGCTGAATAAAGTAACGATTAAGAACAAATACCCGCTACCTCGGATTGATGATTTGTTTGATCAACTCCGAGGCGCGACTGTATTCTCTAAGATCGATTTACGGTCCGGGTATCATCAGCTCAAGGTAAAGGGGGAAGATATTCCTAAGACAGCCTTTAGGACTCGTTATGGACATTACGAGTTCTTGGTTATGTCTTTTGGTCTTACTAACGCGCCAGCCGCGTTTATGGACTTAATGAATAGGGTCTTCAAGGACTACTTGGATAAATTCGTCGTTGTGTTCATCGACGACATTTTAATTTACTCCAAGGATGAAGTGGAGCACGAGGAACACTTGAGGATAATTTTGACGCGATTGAAGGAGCACCAACTCTACGCGAAGTTCAAGAAATGCGAGTTTTGGCTCTCACAAGTGGCGTTCCTCGGGCACATCATATCGAAAGACGGAGTTGCAGTAGATCCATCGAAGGTAGAGGCCGTGAAAGATTGGCCTAGACCAAAGAACGCGTCGGAAGTAAGAAGCTTCTTAGGGCTAGCAGGTTACTATAGAAAGTTTGTAGAGGGCTTTTCTAAAATAGCCACTCCACTCACCAACCTGACCCGGAAGCAACAAAAGTTTAACTGGAATGATAAGTGTGAGGAAAGCTTCCAGTTGCTTAAGGATAAGCTTTGCTCAACACCAGTACTTAGTGTCCCAACACCCAACGACAAGTTCGTTGTCTACTGTGATGCATCAAAGTTAGGATTGGGATGCGTACTGATGCAAAATGACAAGGTGATAGCCTACGCGTCACGTCAGTTAAAGGAGTATGAACAACGCTATCCAACTCACGATATGGAGTTGGCAGCGGTGGTCTTTGCGTTAAAAATCTGGCGCCATTATCTTTACGGAGAACGGTGCGAGATTTATACGGACCACAAAAGTTTAAAATACTTCTTTACTCAGAAGGAGCTTAACATGAGGCAGCGCCGGTGGTTGGAATTAGTAAAGGATTACGACTGCGAAATCCTATACCACCCGGAGAAGGCAAACGTAGTTGCCGATGCACTTAGCCGAAAAAGTTATGGGAACTTAGCAGCCTTATCCGGAATAGAAAAGCCACTACAGCAGGAGCTTATCAGTGCCGGAATAGAAGTGGTTGTAGGCAAGCTGGCTAACTTGTCTATCCAATCGAATCTGCTAGAAGACATACGGAATGGTCAGAGACATGATAATTCACTAGCAACGCACATGAATGCAGTCCGAGAAGGCAAGACTACAGATTTCTCAATATCCAGTCAAGGTTTATTGAGATATAAGGATCGAGTATGCGTGCCAGACGATCAGAGTATTAAGAAGACGATCCTAGAAGAAGCGCACAGTACTCCGTACTCAGTTCATCCAGGGTCTACCAAGATGACTCATGACATCAAGGCAGTCTATTGGTGGCCAGGGATGAAGAAGGACATAGCAGAGTATGTATCTAAGTGTCTGGTATGCCAGCAAGTGAAGGCGGAGCATCAGCGGCCTGCAGGATTATTGCAACCACTTAGCATACCGGAGTGGAAGTGGGACGATATAGCCATGGACTTCGTGACGGGTCTGCCAAAGACAAATAAGCAGCATGATTCTGCTTGGATAGTCATAGATAGACTAACCAAGTCGGCTCATTTTCTGCCTGTTAAGACTTCTTATACGGCAGACCAATATGCAGACATCTACATCCAAGAGATTGTACGATTGCATGGAATCCCCAAGATGATAGTATCAGATAGAGGATCAGTGTTTACGTCAAGATTTTGGAGAAGCTTACAGCAAGCCATGGGTACTAAGTTAAGTCTTAGTACAGCTTTCCATCCTCAGACAGATGGGCAGTCCGAGCGTACGATTCAGATTTTAGAGGATATGCTACGCGCATGTGTACTTGACTTCGGAGGATCATGGAACAAGTACTTACCACTGATCGAGTTCTCGTACAACAACAGCTACCAGTCGACGATCGAGATGGCACCTTATGAGTTGCTATATGGAAGAAGGTGCCGATCACCGTTGCACTGGGACGAGGTAGGAGAAAGGCAGCTTCTAGGGCCCGAAGCTGTTAGGCAAGCTCAAGAAGCAGTATCGCTTATTAGACAGCGTATGCTTGCTGCTCAAAGCCGACAGAAAAGCTATGCGGATACCAAGCGACGCGATGTGGAGTTCCAAGTTGGAGATCAAGTCTTCCTAAAGATATCTCCTATGAAGGGTGTCAAGCGGTTCGGGAAGAAAGGCAAGCTCAGTCCCCGATTCATAGGTCCTTTTGAGATATTGGACAAAGTGGGACCAGTTGCGTATAGACTAGCCCTACCGCCAGCACTAGCCGATAGTCACAACGTCTTCCACATCTCGATGTTACGCAAGTATGTGTCAGACCCATCTCACGTCCTCAAGTACGACACCATAGCACTCCAGAAGGACTTAAGTTACGAGGAACGACCGATTAGCATCCTAGATAGGGGGATGAAGCAGTTACGGTCCAAGAGCTTTCCTATAGTTAAAGTCCTATGGAGCAATAGTTCTGAACGCGAGGCAACGTGGGAGTTGGAAGAGGACATGCAGAGCCGGTATCCGGAGTTATTTGGTAAGTAAATTTCGAGGACGAAATTCTTTTTAGTAGGGGAGAATTGTAGAGTCCAAGAACTTTACTTAGCTAATTGTTTAGTAGTATTATAGTATGTTTAGTGTTATCATTGTTACTTTGGATTTTTGGTTCAGACCGGGAGTTATTTGGACACTCATAGTAGTACTTATAGATTTTCTAAGTTTAACCTATAGTTTAAGAATATTAAGTATAACCTAAGGTTTGATTAATGTGTCTGATATTAAGGAATATATTATTATATTATACGGTTTAGACATCAACCAATAGGATTTTAAGCACATGTTTTGAATGGTAATTAAGGATTTAGTATTTTTGAGGATTAAATTAAATAAGGGTAAAAGTTTGAATGTATAGGGTCAGTCAGCAGCTTTGAGCACGTTGAGGGCTTAGTCAAGGCTGTTTACTCCATTCAAACTCAGCTAAAAATGTGTAAATTCGTGTTTAAATATTCAGCGTATGCCGATATATCGCAGCTATAGGGGGCGATATGTCGCAGCACGTAGATACGGAAAACACGAATCGATGCACGATCGCCTCGAGAACAAAGGTCCAGGCGATATATCGCCTATAGGGGGCGATATATCGCCTCCACCAGCATGAATTCAAATTCGTTTGAATTCTTTTCCCTTCAGCCATTCAAACTCCTTCAACAGTCCAGCATCTTCTGAACGAGTCTTCAGCCTCTGCTGAACGATTATTCAAATGATTTTCACCTAAAAAGCCATTATTTTTATTCAAGTAAAATCAAGATATTTTCATTCCCAAACTCTATAAATAGGACCTAGTACCCAGCCATTATTCACCATTTGCTCTAAGTTCAGAGGCTGCTAGTGTTAAGTGAGTGAGAGAGTGTAAACACTTGGTTTGGGGAAAAACTATAAGCTTAAACATCATAAGCTTATCAAACACTTGGGAAGTAAGTGAGTGCTATAGTATTTCGGTAGATGTTAGATTGATCTTGCAATCTTTGAGGTAAACCCAAAACTCTAGTCCTTTCTGTATTCTATGTTATTTCTTTTCTCAAAACCTTCTACTCAGTCCCCTAACCTTATTCTTATTTTTGGTTAGGGAATCCAAGTTCTTAAGCACTTAAGTGGTGGTAAGCATATTTTCGTTTAATGGTTTAGTCTTCCTATTCTCTTTCATTTCATCTCCTTTCTTTAGACTCACCCTTGTTCATTGTGGTTTTAGGAGTGTTCCAAAAGTCCTAACTCAGTCCATTTTATCCCGGTAACTTTGGTAAGGAAAATAGGCTAGAATTAATATGTTATGTGCTTATGTTATCTATATGTTTATGTTATTAAAAGTGTTATGATATGTATATGTGTATGTAGGCTTGGGCATATGACCCATATGACTAACAAGACCCCAAATGGGTTATGGGCATATGACCTACTTAGCTAGTAGGACCCCATTAACCCCATGGGCATATGCTTGTTTAGTCTATGGGACCCCAAGTAATAATGGCCATTATAATAAGTGTATGTTATATGTATTATGTTAAGTCTTTATGTTTTCTTATGAAATTATGTATGTGACTTTGTGTTAGATTTTCCTTACTGGGCATTAGGCTCACTCCTTTCTGTTTATGTGCAGGAAAATAAGTTTAGAGGCGGAAAGATTCGTGGCGCTTGGAGAATGTGTATCGATGATGAATGGAGTCAAGGATCCGAGCGTTATTCGATTCGAGGATATAGTCTCCTTTTATGTTTTTATGGTTTTTATGTGTATTTTCCGCATTATTATGTAATGTCTTTTATTTTAAATCTTGTTTTGTTTTAAAGACAATGGGATCCCAAAATCCTTCTTAGTATTCTGTTTATTTGTAAATAACTCTTATTTTCAAGTTATTCAATAAATTATGGTATTTTCGTAAAAATGTAAGTTTTATGTATAGTTTCAATAATGGTCCAATTAGTCTAGATTAGTGGGTCATTACAAGAAGTTACTCACAAGGGATCTGTTATATTCATGCCATTTGTCTATTCCTTGTTTGGCCTGTCCGGTTTGTGAGACTGAGGTTGAAAGTCATTCCCCCCTCTTTTTTGATTGTGAGTTCTCCAAGAGAGTGATTCACTCTGTATATGGTTGGTTGGGAGAGCTTATTTGGCCTGAGAAGTTTGAAGACTGGTGTTCTTGGCTGGCTGAAGTTAGAAGAGGTTGCATGGCTCGGGTAGTGACAGCTTCTCTAGCTACCACAGTTTATTATCTCTGGTTTAATAGGAACAAATGCTGCTTTGAGTATAGCTTCACTATTGTTTTTCAGCTTGATTCTTTGATCAAATATTTTGTTAAAGCTAGAGTTCTAAGTCCTAATATTAGAACTAAGAAGATGTCTACCAGAGAGAAACAATTGTTTCATTTTTTCTCTAGTTTGTAATTGAGGGGGAGTTATTTCTCTGGCCTCCTGTTGTATTTGTTTGTCTGATCAATATAATATTCCTTCTTGATAAAAAAAAAATCAATAATTAAAAGAACAAGGGTATGAACTTCATCAACTTTTCATTCTATTAATTTTATTAATCAGTTCTAAATTTCTTTCTTCCTATTCTAATAGTAGGTTAGCATAAATCGATTCCAATTATATTTCAAGATATAAGATCTCAACCTATATGCATGTTTTCGACATCTCTGTGATAAACTTAAACATATAGCATGTATTAAGCATAGAAACCTAATTGCTACACAAGCCATACAAGTACTTTCGTCCAATATGTAACCTATATCTATATAACGATAGCATATTCAATTATCACATTTCGAATTTTGAATCAAAATAATAAATCAAGCAAATATTGATCAGATATTTACTAGCACTAAGAAAACATTATATAGATTATAATAAAAAAGAAGAATTAATAGAACATCATAATAACATCAAATAGAAATCCAAGTGACTACATTAACCCCTAGATAGTGGTGTTTAATTCATACCAGTCATTACTAAAACAACAAAATAATTATTCAGAAACATAAAATTAAAAGACTTGAAGAAGAAATAGAAATATGAAAGTCCATAAAAAATTGTCTCATAATTAAATTTAATCTCTAAATTTGTAATTAAAATCTGACCTTCCCCTAGTTATACCCTAATGTCTGAATTTATACTAAAAAAACACAAATTCCTTTTTTTTTCATAGGCGAGCCACGACTTGGCCTTTCCTAGGTCACCGCCCCGTGTCTTTTTAAAGCTCTTCAAAATCTGGTTAGCCCTCCATGCGTCGCGGCCCTCTAACCCAGGTCTCGGCCCCCTGTAATGTCTCGAATTTGATATTAAGACTGAGTGCCTAGAGGGCCTAATTGGGATTATATGAGTGGGTAATGGATTATATGTCTGATTATGTGATATAAATGAATTGTGTGGTAATGTGATTAGACATGCATGTTTGTGTGTATTAAATATGCGTGCGGACCCATTTTGGTTAATAGGGGCATAATTGTAATTTTGGCCTATTGAGGACACAAACGTGAATTATATGTATGTAATGTTTGAAACCACAAGATTGTTGTGATATATTTTAGATGTGTGGTCCAAGACAATCCTAGGAAGCAGTTTAGCGGAATAGTCACAACGTGGTTAGATACCCGGCTTAGCGGAATAGCCAAGGGGTATTTTGAGAACTTGGCATGTGCTTGGGGTTTACCGGGTAACATGTAATTATTTGGGTATGTCGGGATTAATTGTGGATTTATAGGAAAATTTAAGGATTAGCGAGAGATGGGAAAATGGCAATTTTGCCCTTGGGGCCATCAAAGGATAAGAGAAAGCTTAAGGGGTGTTTTGGTCCTTTGGCTAAGGGACAGACCCAATCCTTGACTCAACCAACTTGAATAGTGAATAACTTAAGGGAAACACTTAGAAGAAAAAACATAACTCTCATCAGCATTGTCACACACACTCTCTCTCTCGGCTCTTTCTCCCTCTTTTAGTGACTTAGACAATTTTGGAAAAAATTCTGGTGGTGAGGCTCTGAATTTAAGGTTGAGGGTTAGGGAACTTAAAGCATGTGGAGATTGGAACTAGCTCAGGTCGAAATTATCACAGAGGTAAGGATCTTGGTACTGAATTCTCTAAGTTTCTGCTGTGATTTATGGTAAGTTTGCTTAGGTTCAAGTTTAGTTTGATTTTGATGTTTGAATGAGGTTAGGAGGTGGGTTTTCATATGCTTTTACTGATTAAGTTGCCTAGACATGGATTCTGGGCATAATTCTTAGAATAGGGGTTGTATTGGATAGAAATTGGTGAAGTTAGGTTGAGGAAAACATAGTAAAAATGGTGGATTTAAGGGTTTCGGAGGCTCGAGTCGCGGCCCACGTGGTTGAAGAAGTTGGGAAGCCTCTGGGTTGCCTAGGCACCGCGGCGCAGGTGAGGCGCGCCGCGGCCTACATCCTTCAACCGAGAGAGCTCTGCTCTATGATTTGTAGGTGCACTGCGGCCCTAAGGGGCACGCCGCGGCCCAAAATTGAAAGAAAAGGGAAAAGAGGGGAAATGAAGGTTTTAGGCTTGAGAACCCAAATGTTAAGGCTCGAGAAGGATTCTACTACCCAATTTAGTAGAATTCGAGGTCCCGGAGGCTAGTATGTTATTCCAATGGCTTTTAATAGATTTGGATCATGATGGATATTTTATTGATTCGTTGTGAATAGGTCTTACTGCTCAGGCTCAAGATTAGGAGTTATGCTCGAGATCGCTTTGGGTTGTCAGCTTGGGACAATAGGTAAGAGAATTGTTTGTACCCATAAAGCTATTTGATGTATAGCATTGTATGTATTGTTTATAGTTATTATGTCATACATGTGATTATGACTGATCGACAAGAGCCGGGATTGGCAAGATCCGGGAGCGAGAAGGGGCTGAGATCGGTGTTAAGCATGCAGAATGTAGGCCGCCAGGGCAAGACCCTCAAGGGTGTTGTACACACCTGTTTGGCTAGGACCGTGGACTTGGTGCCTAGTAATGCACCCCGATTAGTGGAGGTCGTTGTTGTGTTATTGTACTGTCGTGTTATTTTACTTCTGTGTTACTGTACTACTTTGCTGATTTACTATTAGGCCGTTATGCCATTGTGTTGTTGAGCTGTTATACTGCTGTATTATTGTGCATTCCGAGAGGAACTTGTAGCTATTTATCATTCTGATTAAGCATATATTTGTTAAGGTATATTATTGTATGCCATGCTTGAAGTTCTCTTGCTCATGGGTGCTCTGTGGTGCAGATAAGAGCAAGAAAAAAGATCAAACAACCATGAGTTGGAGGGCATGGAGCGGTGTGTACATGTTTGGCCTACCTGCCCACCACAGTTGGATTGTTTTAAGGAACACATGGTAAATATTCGCTTTTGTCGCTTCGCTTAGGTCGACTGTACTAAACCTTTGGATTGTGAATGTATTTTAAAATAGTATTTTGGGATCCCAATGTAACATTTGTACGAATTTTAATGAATGACCGACTATTTTTATCTAATGTTCATTAAATGAGTCTTTAGTTGATTTAATCACACTTGTTAACCTAAAACCTAGATTAGCAAACTAATGGCACATTCATAAATCACATGGTAACGACTCTAAGGAAGTAGGGCGTTACACCGCCTCTCCATGGACCTCTTGGATTCGCCTCTGGCTTTTTCTAGCGCTGTGACTCTATTGACCTAGTCGCGACTCTAATTCCTTTCAGCAAACCTTCAACCTCTGACTTTGCTAGAGTCGTGTCCCTTAAGCCCATGTTGCGACTCTAATTCTAATTTTTTTTTCTTCTAGATTTTAACCTTTTGACATCCTTCCTTCATCAAAAACTTATTATAATTCATCCTTAGCACCAATTTGAGTTGAACAATCACCAAAAGCTCCATTTTCCAGCATTTCCTCTTCTTTTTGCGTTTAGCTCATGATCCAAAGTTCCATCCTACAACAAAGACAAACATAAGCGTAATCTTGCACAAAACAAACATAAAAACTCAAGATTACCACAAAAACGCATTCTAAAACGACACTAGAATGGAGTTATCAGTGTTTATAATAATGATTACTCAATACCCTCTATTTGTAATTCGTACCAGTTTGGTACCCTCTGCTGAAATCTGGTCAACTCATATTACCAATATGACCATATTGCCCCTCTTTTTAATGATTTATTTGATTTTTGTTTTTGTTTTTGTTATTTTAAAATGTTTTAAAAATATTTTCTGAATTAATAAAACAAAAAAATGTATATATAAAACTTAAATAATAATTATTAGGTTTTTAGTTTACTTTAATTAATTTTAAAATATTTGTTTTAGTTTTTTTAATTTATATTTCGAATTAAAATATTTATGTTTATATAATTAATTAAAATAGTTTTATTAAATAATTTTATTTTAAAATTAATTTATATTATTTTTTATTTTAAAATTTACATTTAATTGATTTATTTTATAAAACAATTTTATTTTGTTAATTTAAAAAATATTTTTGAATCATTTTAAAATAACAAAAAAAAAAAGAAATAAATCATTAAAAAGATGAGCAATACGATCATATATGAAATATGAGCTGACCACATTCCAGCGGAGGGTACCATATTGGTACATATTGCAAATAGAGGGTACCAAATGATCATTCTTATAAACATAGGGTACCAAGTGTGTATTTCGATAAAACATAAGGTACCAAATTAGTATTTATTACATAAAGAGTGAAGTGGTAATTAAAAATTTAGGCCAATACATGTGGTCTATGACATAGCACTGGCTATGGATGTTCTACTCCATTTTTTCAAATACATCACCAAAACCTAACTTTCTCTGTTTACATAAAACATTTAAATTACACCATACATCAACTTATCAATTTCTTCTCTATGTTTTTTCTACATCTATTAAATATTAATTTTTATTCATTAAAATACTAAAAAAAGGAAAGAGAAATAAACAAAATGAAATATAATATAATTAATATAGAAAGGGTAAGAAATAAAAAATAATAAAATAATTTTAACTTAATGAATAGTTGTCTCTACATGTAGAGTAATACTATTCATTAAGGTAAAAAATGTGTAAAATGTTAAGGTTTATGTAACGCCCCACGTCACTATGGCTGCTTCTTAGAATGAAGACTGGCCCGCAAACCAACACAAGTCTTTCCAGTGTGCTTTGTCCTCACTCGCACACTTCCTGAGAAAACTTTCCAGGAGGTTACCGATCATGAGACTACTCCAGGTCAAGCACGCTTAACTTTGGAGTTCTCAAGTGATGGGCTACCGAAAAAAAGATGCATCTTGTTGGCATAGGTAGTACCCATCAATCCATTTAAGCCCTTTTAAACTATGTAGTCCCATACTACATAGTCTTAGAATCATCACACTTGACATTCCCCAAGCAACGTGGGATTGCACAACTTTTACCCGGTCTTTCCCTCTGCGGATCATGGGATTCTGACTGTCACAATCACCCCCCTAAGGAATCCGACGTCCCTGTCGGCTATACTTCAGGCTGGGTCAATGCTCTGATACCATTTGTAATGCCCCACATCTCTATGGATGCTTCCTGGAATGACGACTGGCCCTACAAACCAACACGAGTCTTTCCAGCATGGTTTGTCATCACTCGCACTTTAACATCCTCCTAATTCAGGACCGTTACACTGTGTACTTTGAATTGTGTAAGACTTGCTAACCAAGTCATTTGGTTTAAAATGTGTAACTAAGGTTATTGTCAAGGGTTAGGACTAAATTTTTTTGTCAAAAGAACTATTGACTTTTATTTAAAAAGTTTCATACAGACATGGGATCCCATAATATTACAACTAAACTTTTAAAAAGGTAAATATACATGAAAAGTTACATTCAGCCGACCTAAGCGGAAAAAACAGGGCTATAACCCTAGTTCCTCTGAGATGTTCCGGGTCGTGGTGGTCGAGCACTCGTATATGTACACGCGACCACCGAAGCTCTCCAACATATGGCTGGTCAACCTTTCCCTTCCCCTTACCTACACCACAAAGCACCCGTGAGCCAAGGCTCAACAAGATAACTCAATATGTGAATAAACATAGAATATAAATTTCCAGATACTCTTCTAAGATGGCCATCGATATTAGCCTAAAATTATCGTCATTCAATTACAAACAAGTGGTCATTGGACCAATTTCGGGCCGCTGCCCTAAACAATTGGCTTTAGAGCCAACCCCGATGCCTATGCCCTAGCTACGTTACCATAGAGTCACCTGGATCCCTCGCCCTTAGCTCTGAATCCTTAGCCATAGAGCTAGCCCAACCCCTTGGTTTACCATCGACCTTGGCGTTGACCAAAAGTAATAGTACGTTGCTGATTTAGGCCTAAGCTTTTCGACTAGCGCGCAGCGTGTTATTGCCATCCTTGACTAATAAGTCAAGCCCTGATCCAGGATTACATACCTCAATACAGAACAGATATAGATAGGCATATTCCTACAGAAAGCGCACATATGCATGTTAATCCCATAACACCATCGATTAATCATTCTCACAATGCTAATCATACCTATTTAACGGGGCCTTTTGCCCTAAACACGGAATTCATACAACAATCATGAAGCACTTAAGAAAATATCAACCAACATGTGAAGAAATAACTGAAATATAATATCCTCGAGGCCCAAGCCCTAGTCATAGTAATTGATAACAGTCGGGCCAAGCCCTAATCACATATAACACGTATTAGGTGTAGTTTTCTTACCGTAGGTCCGAGTAAAGCGTAGATAAGAACGACCCTCGAGCACGATCCTAATTTCGAGCCCCTATCGGTAACCTAGTCACAACCATAAAATACGATTCCATCAACAACGATCGAATAAAGGCTTCCAGACCGAGTCCTAGCCTCCGAGGCCTCGAGTTCCACCAAACTGGGTAGTGGATTCGATCCCGAGCCCTAAGGAAAAGTTCCCATTCTAAAAAACAACTTCCCAAGCCCAAAATTCCAAGGCGGGCCGCGACCTAGCCCTGAGGGTCGCAGCACGCCCCTACTAACAGCAAGCCTCCCCTCCTCTGCCAAGGGGCGCGTGCCACAACTTTCCCTTGAGGGTCACGGTGCCCCTCCCCCCCCAGATATAACCCTCCCAAGGCCCTAGGTACAGGCTGCGTCGCGGCCCCTCAAGAACACAGCCGTGACTTGGTCCCTTGAACCCAAAATTTCCATACTTTTTAGCAGCCAAATCTAATCCAAATTAACCCAAACTCACCCCAAAAACCATAATTTAATTACCACAATAGTTCTAACATCTTCCCCGTAGCAAAACCAAAGAAAAATCCAGCCTTAAAACTCATCAAAACAACACTTTCAATTCTTGAGCTAAGAGGTTCAAAACTCTTCGAAACAGCCAAGAAAAACACAAAATTCAATGGCCAAAGACACAATCTAAAGCTTACCTTTAGTGATGATCGATCCCACAAGCTGCAGCAGAACTTATTCCCTAAGTTTTAGGCTTCAATTATCTGATTTCTAGCCAAAAATTCCCTTAGTTCTTCAATGGTTAACTTGGTGAAGCTTAGAGAAGAAGATAGTGAGGTGAGAGAGAAAGAGTCGGTTTGGAGAAGTGTTTTATGTTTTTGTCTTTTGTTTCATTAAGCTTCAATGACTTAAGCTAATCTCGAGGCTCGGGGTACCAAGAACGTCCCTGAGGGCAAAATGGTCAAATTCCCCAATATTCCCTCCTAAACTCACTAACTTCAAATATATCTAGATTATTCATTTCCATATCTCGATAACCCAATTAAATGTATAATACCCAAAATACCCCTCGACTCGCCCCGAGTCGAGTATTGGGTCCTGTTGTGACTTTCCCGCTAACTTGCTCCCTAGGATCGTCTCGTGTTGAGTAACTCAAATAAACCCACATAATGATGTGATCTCTCACATATATCACATAAATATACAATTATGCCTGCAACGGGCCAAATTATCATAATTTCCCTTCTAATAAGAAACGAACCCACATGCACATTTAATATCTTTAAACATGCACAACTAATCATTTAATCACATAATCCACATAAGTACAATTAAAAATATGAAATAAGCACATAATTCCATATATTGTCATCCTGGCCCCCTAATCAAGGCCCTAAGCCTTATTAGGAAATTTTGGGATGTTACACGCACACTTCCTGGGAAAGCTTCCTAGGAGGTCACCCATAATGAGACTACTCCAGGTGAAGCACACTTAACTTTGGAGTTCTCAAGTGATGGGCTACTGAAAAGAAGATGTATTTTGTTGGCATAGGTAGTACCCATAAATCCATTTCAGCCATCTTCAACTGTGTAGTGTCTTACCTATACAGTCTTAGAATCATCAAACTTGACCTTCCCCAGGCGATGTGGGATTGCACATCTTTTACCCAGTCTTTCCCCCTACGGATCACGTGATTCTGACTGTCACAGTTTATGCCCTAAAAACATGTGAAAATATATTTGATTGATTTAAATAAAAGTATAGTTTTATTATATTTGAATGTTATGATTATTGTTTGAATAATTTGTATAAATGTTAGACAATTCCACATTCATTTATGAGAATATGATCTTGTATTAGTGCGAGAGAATTAAGATCATATATAATCAATAAAATAGTTAGCAACATATTAAAGTAAAAAAATCTGTAATGAATGTTTGCTAGTATGGTTTACTAAGCATATGGGATGCAAGTATTCTAGATTCAAATTACTGATGTGGATAGACATCTTGGTAAATGTGTTGTATATAATAGTGATTATCTATGACACGACCGATGTTAATTAACTATTTTGTAAACTTATTGTTTGCCATAAATATTTTAATTCATGTCATAATAGATGATCATTTGTAGATCAGTCTAAACTCTGAGTAATCATGAACTCTTGTTTATGTTTATTGAATCTTCTTATTCATTCGTTAAGGTCTCTTGATATTATGAGGCTAGTGAATTTTGTTTTTGAGATTTAATATCATGAATGGATGGGAACATGATTTTACAATAATGGAATCCATGCTTTCCTAACAGGTCGAATATCGGTTCCCTTAAGAGTTAATTTTGGAATTGAATAGTTATTGAGCTCAAATCTATAATATGATTATAGATTAATTATTTGTTAGTGAATTAATGATACTTAAGGAACAAGAGAAAAATTAGAAGGGTAAAACGATAATTTTTACCATTTCTAATCAACGAACCAATAAATGGAGGGCATATCTACATTTATTGATTACATCAATGGACTATAAGAGAAAACTCTGTAAATGTAAATCTATAAATACTTAGAGTGAAATTCCATATTAATAATGGAGTAATCATGAGATTATTGAATTAAAGAGTTGGGGTATGTGCGACATAAATACCACATGTTTTCAGTTTTATAGACTTATATGACACATATTTTTTTTCGACGGATTAAATACCAAACGTTATGATTTGGGCAATTTTGTCACTACCACTTTGTTAAATACTATTATGGCTGATTAGGATGCCATGTCTCATGATCTTATTAGTACATTTCATATTAATTTTTAAAAAATAATTTCAACATTATTTAAAATCATAAAAAATAATTAAACCATACTATTGGTCCAGGTCATATTTTATTAAAAATATTATTAATTGATTTAAAATTATAACAAAAAACTATTTAAAAAAAATCAAAACTGATTTTTTTCTCTCTCTCTCTCCTTCATCGTCTTCAACCCTCACCCTCTCCCTCTCCCTAGTATTATTTTTTTCTCTCTCTCTCTCTCTCCTTCCTCTCTTCCTCTCTCACCTACTCTCTCTCTCGGCCTGCCATGGTTGCCGACCTCACCCTATGGACCCCGACGCCAAGCTCTTTCAATTCCTTCTTCTTCTTCTTATGGACCTCGGACCCCGACGACGTAGATGGTGGGCTATATTTGTATGGAGGCGTGCGACTAGGCTGTGCGGAGGCGCGTGGCTGGGCTTTGCGGACCAGATCTAGCTTTGGGCCTAGATATATTCTAATCTTCTTCTACTTCTTCGGTAAAGGGCTTCAAATCTGCTTTAATGGAGTTTATGTCTGTGTTTAATGGTTCTTCATTTTCCTTTGTTGTGTTTGCTGTGTTTCTTTGTTCTATAGGGGCATTTGCAAATTTTGGCTAACAAACAAATTTTTCTCTGAAATTTGAAATTTGGGTTGTTAATATGTTGTATCTGTTTTGTTAGTTAAATATGAATTTTGGTTGTATATATGTTCATTTGTTTTATGTATTTTGTTAAATCTGCTTTGATTTTGATAATGAATAAATTTGAGATTGAATTTTTTTCCTCTCTTGATAAAATTTGAGAGGGAAAATAATAAATGGAAAATGAGAGAGGAAAAGTTATAGAAGTTGAAGAAATTGTATTGGGTTTAGATATTTTAATTATTTTATTTTTAGTTTATTAGATATTTTTATTGTTAAAAAGTTTTAATTAGTTTTTTGTAATTTTTAAAATCAATTAATATATTTTTTAATAAAATATGACTTGGACCAATAATATGCTGACATGTGGCATTCAAATTATCTCAATCAATACTTAACGGAGTGGTAGTGACGGAATTGCCCAAATCATCACGTTTGATATTTAATCCGTGAAAAAAAAGATGTGGTATATAAGTCAATAAAACCGAAAACATGTGGTATTTATGCCGCAAATACCCCTAAAGAGTTTAATAAATAATATGGTTTATTGGAGCTTCGTATTATAGGTTCATGGTCCCCGGGTCGCCTCTGTCCTACATTGTCAAGGGTAAGGATGTCAGAAGTAAGATTAAAAGAAAAAACTAATTATTGTAAATAAATTAATTTTCCAAGGCAATGAGATAATTATGGGCAATTGATTAATTATGAATGAATTAATTAATTAACTAATTAGTTTTTATTTGAAAAACTTTAAATTATTTAAAATAAATATTAATCATGTTTGGATTAATATATGGGAGAGTTTAATTATTATCTTATTATAAGAAAATTATTTAAAATTGATAGCTTTTTAAGATAAAGTTAATTTTGAATTAGCTGATATATATTTTGGGAATAAATATTTTGTCTTAAAATTAATTAAACAAACAAATGAGAAAATCAGGGATAGAAATTAGTGGAGCCACACACAGTGTGCCACATCCTTGAGATTTGAATTTTGAATTTTGAATTTCAAATTAATTTTGTTTATTTAATTATTCCTTTTTTAAAATATGATTTAAATTAAATAATTAATTGGTTATAAATGATCAGTTTTAATTTAATTAAATAAAGAATATTAAAATAGTTTTAATTGTCTTTATAAACCTGAAAAAGAAGCGATTCTTTTCGAAGTCAGTTGTTATGCAGTAGTGATAGTCAATTGTTATCAATCCAATCCTGGATTGAGTCATTGGACAGCAGTAAAGAATATTCTCAAGTATCTCAGACATACTAGAGATTACATGCTTGTGTATTCAGGTGGAGACTTGAACCCCACTGGATATACTGATTCTGATTTTCAATCAGACAAAGATAGTCGAAAGTCAACATATGGATCAGTTTTCACACTTGGAGGAGGTGTTGTTGTTTGGAGAACTATTAAACAATCCAATATTGCAGACTCCACCATGGAAGCTAAATACATAGCAGCTTGTGAAGCAGCTAAAAAGGCTGTGTGGCTCAAGAAGTTCTATAATGATTTGGAAGTTGTTCCAGGCATGGATCAGTCACTTGTTCAGTACTGTGATAACAGTGAGGCAGTAGCTAATTCAAAGGAACCCATAAGTCACAAGAGGGGAAAGCACATCGAGAGGAAATATCACTTGATCCGAGAGATAGTCAACTGAGGAGATGTTCTTGTCTTGAAGATTTCCTCTGAAGATAATCTTGCAGATCCGTTCACAAAGACTTTTTCTATTAAATCTTTTAAGGGTCATGTAAGAAGCATGGGGATAAGGGAAATGCCTCATTTGCTTTAGGGCAAGTGGGAGATTTTTTAGAATTGTGCCCTTAAAGCAATTGTAGTTGACAATGGTTTTAATGAAATAAATGAATGAATTCTATTATTGTATATATGTAGCTTATGTACTATATTATTGTTAATAATATTAAGTAAATATCAGAAAATTTCCAAGTTCATCTATGTGGTCTCAATCTCATATTGGTATGAGAGGATCGATATTGAGATAATGGACTTAAATAGTTCGTAGTAAAATAAAGTTATGGAATTTTTAGATTAATTACTGCTAGTATGATCCACTAGTATTATGAATACATGTGACCTAGATCCGGGTTACTAGTGCAGTAGGACACTTTAGTGGAGGTACTTTGCATGATGAGAGTATGTAGAACTGGACCAGATGTGATTTAATAATTCTTGTTTAAATACATCAATAGATGTTCATATACAAATTGATCTAAATTCTAAAGTTACTATGAACTCCTATATATGTCATTCGATCATTTGATTCATGCGTTACAAGTTATCAGAATGATCAAGCTAAGAACTATTATTTTGGGGACTCGATGATGTATATGGCTAGGGACATAGCTTAAGATATATGGAATCTATACCTTGTTATAGATTGAATGATGGTTCCCTATTGGGTTGGCTTTTGGAACTGAACAGGTTATTGATGTCAAATTCATAATCAGATTATTAATTAACCTTCACTAGTAAAGTCAATGGAACATTTGGAATCAAGATATAATTAAAGGGGTAAAATGGTAATTTTATTCCCATTTATTTCTTAATCATTAATAGAGGATTAATTTGTATGTAATTATTCTATCAATGGACACTTTATGGTTACGATAAAGTACTCAGTAAATATATGTCTTTAATTCTCAAGAATGAACTCACATATTTATATTGGAGAATCATGAGATTAATAAATATGATTATTGAATCAAAGATTTTTGGTTCATATTCTTTTATTTATTGGAGCTTGGAATTATTGGTCCATAAGTCCCTGGGGCGGCTCTATCAACACTATTCAAGGTAAGAGTTGATACAAAGGTCAAACTTTGAATGGGCTATTTGAGAGAATATTAATGTGTTGACGCGATTTTTCGCCAACAGTAGATTAAGAAATCTAATAAGGATGTTTATGCTTATTTGTAAACCGTAATGAGATAATGAGAACCCTTTCGTACACACACAACTTTTAAGTGGTTCAGTGGTTAAAATCCATATTGTCCACGAGACAGTATTATTGCTTTTCTCTCACAATGTCTACAGAGTTTCAGTAATACCAAAAGGCAGTCCCCTTCCCCGTCCATTTCCCCTAATATTTATAAGGGAATTTCCTGGACAGGTTTGGGCAACTGCTTGAATAAATAAGCTATACATTTAATACAGATTATTTCCATTTACACTTATATGATTTGATAACCGAATAGAATATACTCCTACTATCTCAGATAATAAATGATAAATATGCAATACAACCTAGGCTTTAATGATCGTATAAAGGGCCTTCGAGTCTCTTGGGATCCCTCAGTATGCGTTCTAGCAAGATTTCCACGAGTGGAATATCTTCACCGAGCTGGGGATCCAAGGTTATCTGAACCTTAGCTCGACTTAACTTTAGTGTGCCCAAAGGAGGATTTGGCCACTATAGGTATCAAGCTAGATCATTCTCCTAAGATGCAGGTTGATACTAGCATGAATGTCGTACTACCAAGTCTCAACTCGAGCTGCTCACATCATTATTAATCAGGGGTTCTACTTGGCTGATTTTTCACATATCCATATGCCAGCTGTACCTCTAGCTGAGTGATTAAACTCGTGCTAATTTTTAGGGTTCAACATTTTCCCCACAAGCTCCTGCTCGTGCTTGATGTCGTCAATTTCTAACATGAACAATAGGGGATTTTTAGCTTTTTCCATGTAAAATCGTGTTTGCCTACTACTCGAGTACTGGACACGTAGCTGTCTGCAATTGGCGTCCGTTTGGGTTTCGAGGACTGTGAAAACTATCCTCTCAACTTTTTGTCGCCATGTGGTTCATTTAACCTTGGCCTTTGGATCTCGAGCTGACCCAATCAGATGGCCCGAATTAATTCCCACAGTTTACGTATAAATAGGGAGATCAGACCTGAACCTTACCACCTTTGCATTCAAAAAGTTTCCTTTTAAAACAAAATCTCCCTTTTCCTTCTAAAACTTCTCCCAAAAACCTTCATCACCTTTCAGACTCTCAGAAGCTTTCAAGGAGTTTCCTGTGAACGTATCAACATTTTCTTTAAATTTTCCATATAATCTGTAAGTATTTCCTCACCATGTTTGAATCTTTCAATTCTTTATTTTCTAGTGAGTTTTTTATTTCAGAAAAACATTCTTTGTTCAATATCTCTTAGGCTATGTCTGAGTTTAAATAGGGAATAGGGTTCTGTTTAGGCTAAATGAACGAGACTAGGCTTGTTTAGAAATAAGGTATTCATAAAACTAGGCAATTTTTTTTGGGTTTTACAAAGAAAATGCTACTGGTAAATCGATTAGAATGCCTGCTTGGATGTAGAAGCTGAAAGGGTTTTAGGTTTGGTTCTGGGTAGCATAAGGGTACGATTCCTTAAGCGGTTTGCATTAAACCACTTTCAAAAGAAAAGTAGTGGGTCTGATGAGTCTGACACACGAATCCCGAAGTATCAGGAATTTCACGAAATTAAAGTGCGTGGCCTAGGACCACGCGTGGAACCACGCATTGAGGCTAAAACATACCTTAGCTCGTTTAAATTTTAAATCCCAAAAGTAAACCACTTAAACCCTCAGATTTTTGTACCTTTACAGCTGTAGCTAGTAATTGTCTTAGGTCGCTACTAATAGGTTGCTTTGTCGTCAGGCGAGCTAAATCATGGCCCCCCAAAGAAACACCTCGAGCTCCTTTGCTCAGAGCAAGAATAAGGGCAAGATGGTCGCATCTAAATCTCCAATTCCTCATTTTCAGCCTGTGGTGGAGAGGGAACTCGTCGTTGACCCCAACGCCTTCTTTGAGGCGGAGCAGATAGTGTCGAGGATATCGATTCAGAGGAAAGTTAACAAGATCCTGCTAAGTCATGGGATTGAGATGGGAGCTGATGGCCTCCATGTCCGACCACCGTTGGAAAGAGAGCGGAGCTGCGCCCCTCTCCAAGATGACTATGGGGCTTGGAGTGATGAGCACCTGAAGGCAGGTGCCTTCCTCCCACTAGACCAGTACTTCATAGATTTCCTAAACTACGTTAGACTGGCTCCGTTCCAGCTCCTGCCAAACTCATACAGACTTTTGGCAGGGTTAAAATATTTTTTTCTGAGGCATGAGTGGGAGGTCCCCACTCTGGTAGATATTATGTATTTTTTCTGCCTCAAGATCAGTCCTGACCAGAAGGGGTGAGGTGAAAGTTTTTACTACCTCACTCGCTTTCCCAACTCAGCATCTGTCATCGACCTCCCCAACCCCCCAAATGACTATAAAGATCTGTTCTTTATGTAAAAAGGGTTCAAGAATTGAAAGCACCGATATTTCAATCACCCTCGTAAGTCTTCGGTCTTTATGAATTCAGCACATGAACTTTCTTATCACTTTCACATTTTTTTTGTTTAAGTATTCTAACTGATTTCATTCTTTTTGTAGCCATATTCACGAGGATAGGGAGGTCTGAGACCCTTGGGGGTCAATATGATACTTTTTTTAGTCTTCTTTATAAGGAGAAAGACTTTCGTCAGGTTGTGAACGATGCCACCATGGTGGGCTACAAGTTGATTAGCAAGGGCCAGGCGCTGGCTCTCAGGACCCAAGATCCTTTTCTTGTTATTTCCGAGCTCCCCCCTCCTCAAGAAGCCCTGCCATCCATTGAAGACATCGAGGAGGAAGGAGACGTGGCACCGTTGTGCACAAAAGGCAAGCTCCTAAAGATAATCAGGGGCCTGATCAAGAGAGAGCTGCATCCGGGGTAGTAGTCGGCCACTCCGGCCAAGGTAACCTATATAAAGAGTTAGATCGGGTTGCTGCCAGTTTTAGGCTAGTTCATTTCAACCCGAACCCGCTCATTAGTCACCACCCTACGGACGCAGACCTAAACCCAACACTCCATCAGTGTGTGGATCATTTGGTGGTAAGCTATGACCATAGCTACCCCAAATGTACCATTGTGGTTGACAACACTCTCCCTTTTTTAGGAGTATGGGACAAACTGTAGGACCTAGCCTTCGTTGCGTCGGGGTGTATACGCTCTTGGTTTTAGGCAATATGTAGATGAGTCTAGCCCTGAAGAAGGACCTGAACCCCCTAGGACCCATCTTGTAATAATTTTATATTCTCCCCCACCTCCGTTAATCCAAGAGTTAGAGGTTGTGCCTAGCCCAGTCCATAATCCTGAGTTGATGGTTTTAGATTCATCCCCTAGCTCGGTGGGTAGGGTTCTTGCTCTTTTTCTTGTCTTTACATTATCTGACTAATTATTTCTTATATCTGAACCTTCTGCTCGTTCTTTTTCAAGAGAAGAGATGGAGCTGCCAGATGCCCCAGGTTTGAGGGGTGCTTTTAAGTTCGGCAGGGCCAGAGCTGGTCTTGTGGTGAAGAGGGCTAGACTAACAAAGAAACTAACTCCCAAGACTGGGGCTTCCAACGAGTCTCCAGCTAAAGACAAAGGTGCTAGCTCCACTCGGGAGCAGCCACAAAAGACTCCCCTAGTTCCAGTGACAATAGTCATGACTCTCCAAGCTCCACCTCCTCTTCCTCGACATGTTCCTCCCTCAATTCCTCAAGTGATCCAAGGCGAGGCTCCCACCATCCAGATTCCATGTAAGCCACTCGACCTGGCCAGGATCCCTGAGGCATTCAGGGGTACTGTGTAATGGATGGCGAGCCATATTGTTGGCCATGCCTACAGAGCCAACGCAATAAACCTGAGAGCTATGGAGGAGCATACTTCTGAGGACGTCCTCGAATATGCTATTGGGATGATCCTCAAAGTGACTCCTTCTCATTCTTCTAACTTTTCTTTTTCTTTCTCGTTGTTTTTTTTAAACTAATCTTGACATGCCTTATCCTTTTGCAGTCCATCCTAGCGTAACTCCGAGGAATTGTACGGGTTAAAGCTAGGGATGAGGAGCTTCGAGCCGCCCTAAGCGCCACCTAAGAAGGTGAACAGTCTGCCAAAGCCACCCTAGTTTCTTCCTAGGAGAGCGAGCGGTCTGCAGAGGCTGCCCTGACTACTTCCCAGGAAGGTGAGCGGATTTCCAAGAATCAGGTCATAGAAGTGAGTCGTCAACTGGACCAGCTGCAGGCTGAGAATGAGGGGCTTAGAAAGAAACTTGATGAGGTCAAGGCCAAATCCAAAGAGGAGGCTGCGAAGTCATCAACTCAAATGGAGGAGATGCTTTACTGTTCCTGGGCTTTCGACCAGGACGGGAACTTCTCCTTTATGCAACCAAAGTTATGGGAACCATATCTGGCCAAGTTCAAGATTCGGTTATCACAAGAACTCTCAGAGACCACGGAAGCTTTTGACGCTGTTGAGGGAGATGGCGAGGAGGTGACCTCTTATGAGTGAGTCGACGAACCCCAGTGATGATTATTATTTTTGTTTTTATCGTTATAATTTTGTAATTAAGTCCCTAGGGACCAAAACAATTGCCTTCGGGCTCAGGTCGAGGTTTTTTCTCCTCGAGATAACAATATATTTTTGAATATATGTCCAACTTGTGATTTATTTGTGTTCCCCTTAGTCTATTATTTTCTCATGTTTTTTAATCCTTAGATTCTTGTACATTCAAAATCTAAGGGGTTGTCTTTAGATCGGTATAGATTTTATCGATATCTTAGTTGTATCCAATATTTTTCTCGCTTAATTGCATCATACCTGTTAAGAATCAGGTCGTGGACCTGGTCGTATCCATGGGTTTTTTAATAAGCTTAATAACATTTTACCTGTAAGGAATCAGGCCCCGGACCTAGTCATATCTAGGGATTTTAGTAGGCTTAATAGCATTGTACCTGTTAGGAATCAGACCTTGGACCTTGGTTATATCCAGGTTTTTTTTTTTATAGAAATTTCTCAAACTTACTTCATGGTCTGAATTTTGAAAACCCGAGCTTTAAAAACTATTGAATAATCAATTTTTCCAAACTATAAGTTTTAAAACTCTCTTTGCTTATGTTCCCCCCAAGCAACCAAAACTAATAAATGTTCAAGGTTACTTTTACAGAGTGAGCCCTCGATAAATAAACGATAAAATTGATTACATAATAATCCGACTGTTATTAAACTGGAATGGATTTTATAAATAAGCTTTACATAAACGGTAATTGCAAAAACATTAAAGACAACAAAATTATTGATAATACTTTTTTAGGTGTAGGGCATTCCAGGTTGAAAGTCCCTTTGCGCAAGATCTCCACGATCTGATATGGTCCTTCCTAGTTCGACCCTAACATACTGTCATTGGGATCTTTAATTGCTAAAAAGACACTTCGGAGAACAAGATCGCCTAATACGAGTCTGCGTCCCTTCACCTTCGTATTTAAATAACGAGTGTTTTTTAGTTGATAATGGGCGAGCTTTAATTGTGATGCCTTTCATTTTTCTTTGTTTAGATCAAGGGATGCACTAATTAGCTCGTGGTTATGATCCTGATCAAAGGTCTATTGTCTATGGGTCGTCACCAGCGCCTCAATTGGGAGCATAGCCTCGCTTCCAAAGATCAAAGAAAAAGGAGTATGTCCCATGGAGGTTCGATGTGAGGTCCGGTAGGCCCAGAGTACCTCCGGGAGTTTCTTGAACCATAATACCTTAGCTTCATCTAATCCTTTTTTCAAGCTTGTCTACAGGGCTTGTTCACGACCTTGACCTGCCCATTGGCCTGTGGGTATACTACCGATGAGAAACTATTGGTTATGCCATATTTTTCACAAAATTATGTGAAGAGATCGCTAACGAATTGAGTTCCGCAGTCAGACACAATCTTTTTTGGGAGCCCAAATTGACATATTATATTTTTTTACAACAAAATCCAAGACTTTCTTCGAGGTGATAGTTGCCAAAGGTTTAGCTTCTACCCACTTCGTGAAGTAATCGATGGCGACTACCGCTTAACGAACTCCTCCTTTTCCGATCAGCAAAAAACCAATCAAGTCAATTGCCCACACTTCAAATGGCCAAGGGAATGAGATCATGGTTAGGTCGATGGGAGCAGCTCGGGCAACTATGGTGAAGCGTTGGCATTTTTCACACTTCTACACATACGAGACCGAGTCCTTTGTCGGTGTGGGCCAAAAATAGCTTTATCTCAGTACCTTTAGAGCTAGGGTTTGCCCCCCATCATGGTCTCCGCAGTAGCCTTCGTGTATTTCTTGCAAAATTGACTATGCTTCCTTGGGCAGAACACATTGCAGGAGGGATAGTGAATGCCCTCATCAATATAGAATCCATTCAACCATAACAAATTGAGGAGCTTGATACAACAGCTTTCTCGCATCCTTTTGATCGTCAAGTAGCTTTCCGGTTGTGAGGTACTCCACTATAGGGGTCATCCAGGTCGGTTTTATGTCAATCATTCTGACCTCAACCATTTCTGTTGTTATACTAGGGCTTTCCGAGAACTCCACTAGAACTACAATAAGTGTATTTGCCTCTTTGGTGGTAGCAAGTCGAGCCAGAGCATCAGCGTTGGAATTCTGCTCGTGGGGTACTTGCTCAATGGAGCTAAACTCGAACTCAGAAAACTCTCCCTTTACCTTAGCTAATTATGCCACAATCTTGATACCTCAAGCTTTGCATTCCCCCAATATCTTATTGACTACGAGCTAAGAATCAATGTAACATTGGATGGCCTTTGCCTTTAGCTCATTCGCCACCCTTAGCCCTGCCAATAAAGCCTCATATTCGGCTTCGTTGTTGGATGCTTCGAATTAGAATGTGAGAGATGTATGGAATTGATGCCCTTCATGTGAGATTAAGATTATCCCAGCTCCCGATCCGTTTTCATTAGACGAACCTTCAATGAAGATGTTCCATAATTCTTGCACCGACTCCCTTATCAGCGCGTCCTCAAAACCTGTGCATTCGACCACAAAATCAACAAGGGCTTGGCTCTTGATCACTGTCCATGGCGTATATAATATCTCGAACTGACTGAGTTCGATGGCTCATTTTAATAGATGTCCCGACGTTTTAGGTTCTTGCAAAACCTGCCTCAAAGGTATTGGTATTAAATGATCAAATCAAAAGTACGCAGCGGAATATATGAACCCATTTTAATAAATATTAATTTCGGCCAAGATCGTATACATATATAAATATTAAATCATATACAAATAGATCAGGGATTACCTCTTGTAGCCTATCAAGTATCCTTGAGTCTTTTAGTATAAATCAACGGTCTTCCTATCCAGTGTTCTGAGATCTCATACCCTGATCTTCCAGACCAATCCTCAAATACACAAGGACGTGTGTGGGCACATATGATTCAAAATGTTGATTTATGTGACTCCCTAGATGTACTCAACACATGAGATCTAGAGAGTTTTGACAGAGAGAAAGTTTAGAATAGTTTTCAGGTTTAGAGAAAACTATCACTTTAGAGAGAGAGTCTGATTGTCCATCCTTTTTCTGAATATCATGTTTATTTAATGAAAATATAATTCAAATTAAAACTTATTATATATTTTCATTTAATTATCTATTTAAATCATATTTAAAAAGAATAATTAAATAACTTATTAAACAAATTTATTTGAAATTCAAAATTCAAATAAGATAAAAACCCCGATGCTAGGCGCCACACATTGTATTGTACAGTGTGTGTCGCCCAGCCCTATTAGGGTTGCCCTAATTATATCATTTGTTTATTTAATCAACTTTTAAGACAAGATATTTATTCCAACATGAATATCAGTTAATTTAAAATGAATTTTATGTTAAAATGTCAGTTTTAAATTAATTAAATAAATATCATATTATAAATAAGATATTATTATTTTCTCTCATTATATTAATCCAAACAAGATTAATATTAATTGTAACCTATAGTTTTTCAAAATAAAAACTATATAGTCAAATAATTAATCAATCACCCATAATTATCAAATAATTATTTCCTTGCCCTGGAAAATTAATTCCTTTGCAATTTAGTTCTTTCTTATAACAAATATTTCTTTTGACATCATTACCCTTCACAGTGTAGGATAGAGGTGATCTGGGGACCATGGATCTATAATACGAAGCTCTGATAAACCAGATTATTTGTTAATTCCATGATTACTCCACTATAAATATGGAATTGCACTCTAAGTATTTATAGAATTATATCTACAGTGTTTTCTCTAGTAGTCCATTGATATAATCAATATATGTAGTTCTGTCCTCCATTATTGGTTCGTTAATTAGAGTTGGTCAAAATTATCGTTCTACTCTTCTAATTACCTCTTGATCCTTAAGTACCATTAATTCACCAGCAAATAATTAATCTATAATCTAATTATAGATTTGAGCTCAATAACTATTCAGTTCCAAAATCAACCCTTAATGGAACCAATATTCGATCCGTTAGGAAAACATGGATTCCAATATTGTAATTCATGTTCGCAGCCATCCATGATATTGAATCTCCAAAAAAAGTCATTAGCCTCATTATTCTAAGAGACCTTAATGAGTGAATCAAAAGATCCAATAAACATAAATCAGAGTTCATGAATACTTAGGATTTAGACTGATCTACAAATGATCATCGATTATGACAAGAATTAAATCTTTACGTCAAACGACAAGTTTATAAAGATAATTAATTCTCATCGGTCATGTTATATATAATCTTTATTATATACAACACCTTTACTAAGATGTCTATCAACACCAGTAATACGAATCTAGATTACTTGCATCTCTTATGCTTAGCAAATCATACTAGTAACCATTCATTAAAGATTCCTTACTTTAATATGTTACTGAATATTTTATTCATTATATATGATCTTAATTCTCTTGTACTAATACAAGATCATATTCTCATGAATGAATAGGGACTGGAAGTATGGCCTTAGATTCATTGAAGCCAAATGAGACAAAACGCGAGCTTTTCTATCAATGGATACTGTGATTCAACTCCGAGAAGTCTTTTACTTACATAATATATGGGTTTGTGCGCCTGAGTTTCTTCTCGAACAAACACAGGACTGACTGCATTTTCTGTCACGACCAGATATAGAAATTGACACTCTCCGGATGTCGATTTTTATAGTATGGGGGGTTCAGCTAGATGCGCTTTCAGGTCGCAAAATGTATGTTCTCATTCTTAAGTCAATTCAAACTTCTTGTTTCCTCTAAGAAAGTTGTAAAATGGGAGACACTTGTCATTGCAATTTGTAACGAAGCGGTTTAAGGCTGCCACCTTTCCAGTTAGGCTTGTACTTCCTTACGCGACCTAGGCGAAGGCATTTATAACAATGACATGATTTTTTCTGGATTCGCCTCTAACCCCCTTGTGTTGACTATAAACCCTAGAAACTTTCTCGACGAAACTCCGAAAGTGCACTTATGGGGATTCAACTTCATGTCATATTTTCTCAATATGCCAAAACATTCTCACAGGTTAGATACATGGTTACTGCCAGTCTTTTATTTAACGAGCATCCCATCGACATACACTTCCACGTTTCTTCTAATCTGGTTAGCGAACATTTTGTTGACTAACCATTGGTATGTAGCAGTAACATTTTAAGCCCGAATGGCATAACTTTGTGGCAATATATGTTATGCTCAGTCATGAAGTTGGTATGCTCTTGGTCTTAAGGGTTCATTACGATATGGTTATATCCATAATACGCATCCATGAAAGACATGAGCTCGTGATCGGCTGTGGCATCTACCAACTCATCAATTCTTGGTAGTGGGAAACAGTCCTTAGGACAAGCCTTGTTGAGATAGGAGAAATCAATACAAGTTCTACACTTTGTGTTTGGCTTCGGGACCAGCACGGGGTTAGCAACCCAGATCGGGTATTTTGCTTCCCTAATAAATCTGAATTTAAGTAGATGAGCTACTTCTTCTTTTAATGCTTCATATCATACTGTCGCCAAAAGCCTTCATTTTTGGGATTTTGCAGGCACGTTCTTGTCCAAGTTCAAAGTATGCATTATTATACTCGGACTAATTCCCACCATATCCTCATGCGACTAGGCGAAGACGTTCAGGATCCTCCTCAAAAATTCGACCAGCTCCTTCTTCCTTTCAGCTTCAAGATTTTTTCCAACTTTTACAACTCTTGAAGGTACTTCTTGGTCAATATTTACTTCCTTGAGATCTTCTATTTCTTTGAGCTTAGATCTATCTTTGCCTACTCATGGATCAATGTCATCCCATTGGGAAACCTCATCATCCCCTTCTCGAGGTTCTTCCGTCCCACAGGTTACTTCCATTACCCGAGACTCCTCCCCTCCTTCACCTATGACCATCGCCTGCTGCCCGGGTTGTGATTTTCCCTTCATAGTAACATTGTAACATTCTCTGGCAGCGAGCTGGTCTCCTCTTACTGTGCATAACCTCAAGGTTGAGGGGAACTTCATTGCCAGTTTTCGGATTGAGGTGATGGCCTCAAAAGCCATCAGCGCGGATCGTCCCAAAATTGCGTTATACGCAGCCAGACAATCGATTACCATGAACTAATGTATTTTAGAAACAATTCATGGCTCTTCTCCTAGTGTAATTACTAGTCTGATCGTCCCTGTGGCCGTCGTCCCTTCACCTGAAAATTCGTAAAGAGTCATTGAGGTCGCCTTTAGATTGATTACGGACAATCCCATTTTCTCTATGGTGGACCAGAAAAGCACATTTACTGAGCGTCCATTGTCTACCAGTATCCTTCGCACCATTCGATTGGTGAGCTGCACGGTTATCACTAGCGGGTCATTATGCGGGAATTGAACGTGGCTAGCACCCTCTTCCAGTTGGTTGTTTTTCCAACCGCTGTTGTTTTGATAACCGCTACTCTGGGAAAAATTCAACACCATTATGAGTTTTAAGGACATTTATATATCTCTTTTTGGCCTCGCTTCTCGTGCTTTCCAAATGAGGTACTCCAACAATAGTAGTTATATCTTCTCCTACTATTGGGGGAGGGTTCAGTTCTGATCTTTCTGAGCTCCAGGCTGCATGTCGGAGCTTCTGAAGCAGGATGAGAATTCTATCCTATCGGTTGATTAGGAACAACTCAATTTTGGGTGTATTCTACTAATGGTCCAGCCTGAATGAGAGTCTAAATCTCATCCTTTAGCTGTCTACAATCATCAGTGTTAAGACCGATGTCATTGTGGAATCAACAAAACTTTGAGGGATCTCTCTTCGCGCTCTGATGCCTCAAAGGTTCTGGCTTCTTCCACAAGAGGCGATTAGATTTTGCCAGGAAAATAGGTTCCCGGGTGTCTGTTAGGTCAGTGTAAGTGGCATAAACGGGCTTGAATTTCTCCATAGACTTGTTCTTCTTCGTGTCATTCTGGTCGCCCTCGCTATTCCCCTTCCTATTATTGTTTCATGGCTGGTTATTCTGGGTAACAAGATGAGTCATAGCTGTAACACCTGTCACCGCTCTAGTAGGTTGGATAAGGGCCTGGCTAGTTCCTGCGACAATAGATCGCACCTCTTCCAGGTTTATCCACTCTTGAGCTCAGGTCAAGAACTCATCTACACTTTTAACTCCTATTCGTTGGAGTTCTTGTTAGGAAAACTTATGCAGGATCTTTATTTATTTTCATGTATATCTAATATTAAACAAATTAATACGAGATAGCCTAAAACATGTTTCTAAAATTGAATTCAAAGAGAAACAATGAATAGAATACTTACAGTATACGCAGCGGAATTAAAGAGTCCTTCCTTCAGTTTCTCTAACTCTTGTATCCTCTTTGTCGCAGAGTATTATCAAGAAACTGAACCGATCTTCTATTTTCTTCATAGCCTTCCAATGTATCCTTAGAATCACCTAGACTAGCGTGGGCAATTCTCAACACATGAGATAGATATAGAGAGAAGAAGAGAAAATAACAAAGAGGATTAGAAAAGGACTTGTGTTTAGAGAGAATCTAAAACTATCAGAAAATCTGACTTGTGACTTATCAAACTTATGTTTTGACTTCTATCTAAGAACTCCTTTTATAGACTCAATTAGGCCATTTAATTTAATTAAAAAAATAAATAAAATGATAGCCAATTTGAAGCCCTACGTCAAAATTATCATGGGCTTTAGGCCCATGAAATTTCCCATTTGATTATAAGCCCATTGGATTTAAAATCAATGCATGTATTATTTTCTATTGATTTAATTAATTAAATAATTATTTAAATCATTTATCAAATTTATTATTTATAATTTGAACCTTGATTTAAACTTATTTATTAATTTAGATACCAATTTATCGTAATTAATCAATCTACCATAATTGATCTTTTCTTTTCAAAATTACATAACTCTGTGAAACTATCCAAAACTGACCTGGTCAACTTTGATAATTCTAATTGATGATATAATCAATTAATTGAGACTATCTAGATGATTTTATCCACGGTACAATGGGGACCATAAGCCTATGAAATCAAGCTCCAATAAGTTATCATAAATCTAACAAATAAATTTACTAACTTATTAATTCCTCGTGACTCCACTATAGACTCGAAATTGCACTCTTGAATTCATAGAATGCTCTATAAAAGATATAGAAACGCTATTAATTATCCATTGTTACAACCATAATTGTCACTCAATCCTCTATAGACAGTCTGCAATAAGATAGGACTAAAATACCGTTTTACCCCTTGTGGACGCTCAATATTCCGCGCCCATAAAAGATCCAAGACGCGCCTAGGCACGAGGCCACCCTCGGCCATGCACGCAAGGCCCGCCTCAGCGTAGCACCTCGCCCACGCGAGGCCCTTCTCGGCGCCACACCACGCCCATGCGAGGCCCTCCTCGACCATGCGCGCGGGGCCCTTCTCGGCGCTGCACCACGTCCGCGCGAGGCCATCCTCGGCAATGCGCGCGGGGCCCTTCTCGGTGCTGCATCACGCCCACGCGAGGCCCTCCTCGGCCATGTGTGCGAGGCCCATCTCGGCCATTCTCATGCCCAGCCTCAGCTATGCGTACGAGGCCCTCGGACCACATGCACCGCACGAAGCCGACGGAGGCTACCCATACGCGAGGCCCTCGGGCCACTCTCACCATGCTAGGCCGACAGAGGCTGCCCATACGCGAGGCCCTCGGGCCACTCTCACCATGTGAGGCTGACGGAGGCTGCCCATACGCGAGGCCCTTGGGCCACTCTCACCATGCGAGGCCGACGGAGGCTGCCCATATGTGAGGCCCTTGGGCCACTCTCACCATGCGAGGCCGACAAATGCTGCCCATGCACGAGGCCCTTGTGCCACTTGTATCACGCGAGGCCATCAACGGCGCCCCATGCGTGAGGCCACGCTAGGTTCCTCGCGCGCGCGCCCCGAGAGGTCCATCGGGCCATCATCTTCTCAGGAGGCCGACACCCCATCACTCGAAACATCTGGGCCCAAACCACACCATCAGGTGTCCATGCAAGGGAGGCCTCGCGAAGGGGGCTCGCGAGCCGCATAGGGGCCACCCCATCATATGGACCCCAACGCTTAGGGGCCCGGGTATGAGTTGAATGGAACGTACTTGTACGTTGCCATGCAGGGTACGGCCCTCAAGACCTTGTACGTCCAAATACGGGCACCCGTACCAATGGAGGAGTGGGAATGCAGGGATAAGAGTGATGGCCCGTACGTCTACGGCTAGGAGTCAGAGTCGACACCATTACCACCTGCACCACTATGCCTGTCACCACTCATCAGACATGGATACAGACAAGTAGTGGAGGCATCCTCCTGACACCTGCCCCTGTACTGGATGTACGACCACAACCTCTGAAGCCACTCTCTTGACAGAGTACTTATGTACCCCTTTGGTCCCCAGGACCACCATGTACCCAGGGCCATTAGAGCCTACTATAAAATGAACTCTAACCCCACCTGAAAGGGGGTTGGAAAATTTACTGTAGCAAAGGCTTGAAAGTGAATGAAAGATTGATTTCTCCATTGTTATTCTGTCACTGTTCTTGAGTTATCACTTACATTTCTATAGCTTTTTTATTGACGATCCTTAATTGATACTTTTTTCCAACTCAACTTAGTTGACGAGTTCTCACCGTCAACACCCCTCATTGTATTTTATCCTTAAAACACTTAGTTCTTTGTAAATGATATTTCAGTAAACTAATTTAATTACTGAAATGAGATCTCTATCATTTAACACCTTGAATCAAACTAAAAGGAAACCGTCATTTCACTTCTTTATCAGAAGCTATAGATGTTCATATCTATGATTAACACTCCCACTCAATTATACTATCGAGTTCCCAAGATGTAAGTATGGGCTAGTCCGTAGGGTAAGCTGGTAATGAACAAGTCAAAGAACTAAAATAATACAATCAGTTAGAATACTAACCACTCAGAATTGAGATTGAATTGACCTATGGTCAACTATGTGATATGACTAGAATAGATAATAACGGTATGTTTACTTATCTTATTAATTGTCAATATCGGTCATGTCCGATGTAACAAATACATCCGATCTTATCTACTTTGCTAATGTTTTGGAAAGAACATAACATTGTTATGTGTAAGTAGATCATATCGTAGATTAGCAAGTCAGTATAAATCTTGTGCACTGACTAATCTTAGGACTAACTTATTTTGAACATATAATCATATTTATATTCCACTGTGATTACATCACTATAAATAAGATTAGCTATATGCTCGGGATTTAATAGAAGTTTATATTAAACAAATAATCATGAAAATAAAACATGTGAGCAAAGTGATTGACCAAGTCAAAAAATGATTTCTGTTCTTTTATTGATAATAAAATGAGATTACAAAGAATTTGGGTTTTAATTAGGGCATAAAACCCCAACAAACTCCCACTTGCACTAATTGAAACTAATGCCTTAATTTACTAATCTCATTTCCTTGATATGCTTATCAAATGTAGCTTCTAGTAGTGTGCTTGTTAATGGATTTGCAAGTTTGTCTTCAGTTGCAATCTTCATAACCTTCACATCTCCCCTAGCCACATATTCTCGAATAATGTGATACTTCCTTTATATATGCTTACTCCTCTTGCGACTTCGAGGTTCTTTCGAGTTGGCTATCGCTCCTGTATTATCAAAAAACAACACAAGCAGTTTATCCATTTCTGGAATAACACCAAGATCAGAATAGAACTTCTTTAGCCAAACTATTTCCTTAACTACTTCTGACGCCGCTATGTACTCAGCCTCCATGGTGGAATTTGAGATTCCATACTGCTTTAAACTTCTCCAAATGATCGTTGCGAGTTGGATACCTTCTTCGCGAGTTCAAATGATCGTGTAGGTCAGGCTGCGGATCGTACCGAGGACTTTGTGTTGTGCTAAGGTAATTTCTCAGGTTTCTCTCAAGCCTGCCTCCATGCTGGCTCCCCGTCCAGTAACTTCCATTAGCAAGACTTATAACTCGCAGCTGAGATCGAGGACTTGGATTCTCAGCACGTGCCCGTGGGGCGTAAGTATCTACTGAGGGGGGATGATTTCTTCTACTATTCCCATGAGCTGGAGCATCTCATTGTGGGCGTGGTGGTGTAGGATGTCTAACCGGTGATGGCGGATGCCTTATTGGCGAGGCTATCCTCATTCCATCAGGATGAACTAAATTTACCTGCTTTCGCTCTGCCCCAATGTCATGACTTCTCTGTGCTCGGGGTTTTGCTCGCGGCATAGGGGGATTCACTGGGGCATTTTGTCTCTGTGAGCTTGTCTCAAATGGGAATCTGTGCAGAAGACACGGAGCTGGGGGTCACAGTTCTCACCAACCGGCTGACATGCTGATGATGATTTCTGTGGTGACCAGTGGGCTGAGCACTTCGATGGTTTTGCTCTAAAGGTACAGAGCTCAGAGTGGCGGTCCTGACTGAACGACGAGGTTTGGACCGGTTATTCTTGTGGGACTTATGAGACCCATTTTACCTATTTCCGACATTACTGTCAGTTGCAAAAGTGGGTAACCGAGCCAGAACCTCCTCGATCTGTCTGTTTTTCCATGCGAGAAGGCTTTTAATTGGGAATTCTCCATCTCGACGGCAGTCAAATATCCTGGATTAGGATTTGATGGGAGTGACGCTGAACTCCCAGCGTCGTCTTGGCCCACCGGTTGCTTCCTAGGGCGTTGTTGAACATCTGGGCCCCTATCAGTGGGAACGGCAGTATGATGGCCTCCTGCCCAGTAGGCTGCTCCATTTCATTGTCATGCATCGATCGAGTAAGCACCATGATGAATGTAAAATGAAACTTGTAAAGCACTAATTTCCTTTCAATGAAAGCATCAAACTATTGACGTGGTATTTTTCCAATAGTAGACTAAGAAATCTAATAATTATGTTAGTCCTTATTTGTAAATCGTAATGAGATAATAAGAACCATTTCATACACACACAACTTTTACATGGTTCACGAGACAGTATTATTGCTTTTCTCTCACAATTTCTGCAGAGTTTCAGTAATACAAAAAGGTAGTCCCCTTCCCCGTCCATTATTCTTGATATTTATAGGGGAATTTCCTGGACAGGTTTGGGCAACCGCTTGAAAAAATATGGTATATATTTAGTACTGATTATTCCTTTTTACATTGGGATATGATTTGATAACAGAATTGAATATACTCCCGCTCTTTCGAATAATAAATGATAACTATGCAATAAAGCCTGGGCTTTAATGAGCGTATAAAAGGCCTCCGAGTCTCTTGGGATCCCTTAGTATATGTTTTGACAAGATTTCCATGAGCTGATTATCTTCACCGAGTTAGGAATCCAAGGTTATCCGAACCTTAGCTCGGCTTAACTTTAGTGTGCCCAAAGGAGGATTTGGCCACTATAGGTCTCGAGCTAGATCGTTATCCTAAGAGGTGGCCTGATACTATAATGAATGGCGTACTGCCAAGTCTCAACTCGAGCTGCTCATATCATTATTAACTAGGGGTTCTACTTGGCTGCTTTTTCATATATCCATCTGCCAGCTGTGCCCCTAGCTGAGTGATTAAACTTGTGTTAATTTTTAGGGTACAACATTATTCTTCAGGATAAATATGCAATTATGTGATAATTGAAGTTGCAAAATTTATTATTGCATTAATACAATTTTCGAAATTGTGTAGAAATAAAATAAATTTATTTTAATCGATTATTTTATTTAAATGAGAAAGGATAAATATGTAATGACCCAACTATTTCTATGACCTTGGACCATTAAAAACTACTAGACTTAGCTACTTCTTTTGGAGAAAACATACATAAAAAAATAATCATAACTTTATTAAAACTCTAAAATAATTATTGTATCAACAACATAAAAGTGTAAAATAAAATGTGATAGGGTATGGGATCCCATTGTTTACAAAACATAAAACATAATTTTAAATACTAATTGCGGAATTACATTAAGAAAACATAATTTAAAATACTAAAAATAAATAACTTCGTCCTTGATCGACATGCAGTCCATTCATTCCATTCTTCCTCAACACACAAGCCAAGCTACCAAGAATCCTTCTGCCTACATAATCATTTTCCTGCATCACACTAAAAAATAAAGGAGTGAGCCTAATGCCCAGCAAGGAAAATCTACTAACAATCATATTACATAAATTATAAACATAAGACTATATCATAAACATATACTATAAAACATATATAACATAAGACTACAATGGCCATCATACTTCTTGGGGCTTGTTAACTAAGCAACGCATATGCCCATAAATTTGTGGCTTGCTATCTAAACAAGTCATATGCCCATAAATTATTGGGGCTTGCTAGCTAAACAAGTCATATGCCAAGGACTATAAAACACATTCCTGGGGCTTGTTATTTAAACAAGTCATATGCCCAAGGACTATAAAACATATAACATAACATATATCATATCATAGCATAAAACATATAAACACATATATCTAGCCTATTTTCCTTACCAAAAGCCAGGATATTTGGGAACAAGAACGAGATTTAGAAACTCCTATAAACCAACAGTAGAAAAGGGTGAGAATCTTTAAGAATAAAGATGAATATGGGAACTAAATCATCAAGAAGAAAATTACAAAGAAAGACCTTAAGTTTCAAGAACTTAAATACCTAATCAAGAATCAATAACAAGAGTTAGGATCTGAATACAAGAAACTAAAGAAAACTAAGGAATTATAAAGAACTGGACTTAAAGAATATGAATACCTTGAATGACCTTATGAATTGGTCTAAACCTCAATACCAAAATCACTCTATTTCTCACTTCCCAAGTGTTTATAAAAGCTTAGAATGAAAAAGCTTTAACCCAAAACCCAAGTGTATCTCTCTATAGTAACACTAGCACCTTGGAGGCTCTGATCAAATGCTTGAAGAATGAAGAAAATGGCTGAGTACTAGGTCTTATTTATAGAGTTCAAGGAGTGAAACTAACCCCTTTTAATTTGAATAAATAAATGATAATAAAATAAAAAAGATTCGAATTTTCGTTCAACTGATGCCCAGAACTCGGTCAAAATTGTTCAAAGGCAGGTCTACGTGGTTAAGGGTATTTTTAAAATTCAAAAAGTCAAACTTTCAAAACTATACTCATGGATCTGATATATCTCCCACCATAGGTGATATATCGCCTTCCCCTGTATTCCCGAGGTTTGTTCGATCGTACGTGCAAAGTCGACGTGTTTTCCGTATCTTCCGTAGGCTATATATTGACCCCCTATGCTGTGATATATCGGCAGACGTAGATGTATTAAACATGTATTTGCACTTTTATAGCATAATTTGAATTGGATAAACCGCTTTGACTGAGTCATAATACGATCCTAACAGTTGTTGGAAGGTTCTAGAGCTTCTAGATCTTTCTTTTATTAAAACTATTCGTCAAAAATACTTAATTCCTTAATAATCATGATTATGACAAGTGGCATGCTCTTATTGGCTTTATCTAAACCTTAGGTTATAATAAATAATATATCTAGGACTAGCAATATTAATCAAACCTTATGTTATAATTAATATTCTTAAACTATAGGTTAAACTTATAAAATCCATAACTGTTGCTATGAGTTTCCAACTAAGTCCCGACTTGAACCAAAATCCACGATAACTAACATACTACTAACTAATACTAACTACTACTACTACTACTACCTTTACTACTACTACTACTACTACTACTACTACTACTGTTGCTGCTGCTGCTGCTATCTAGCTAGGCTAAGTAAATATTCTTGGACTCTACAAAATATGGATAATTATAATTGGTTTTGATTATTATATTTATTTAATTTAATAAGATGATAATGGAAATTCAAATTTTAAATTTTGAATTTTGAAAATTAAGTTGTTATCTTTTCCTTAAAAATATGATACCTTATTTGAATTTCTAATTATTGATTCATTAAAATAAAAATGCATGAAAAATCAAATCCCCTTATTTCTGGAAGTGCTACACGCATAGGGCTTCCTAGACTGCCTTATGCGTGTACCACTACTAATGGTGATCAGTTATTGGTTTTTTATTTTATTTAATTAATTAATAAAATAATTTGAAAAATGTTTTTAAAATGAAATGTAAGACTTTGTGTTTAATTATCATTTATTGATTTTTTATTAAGATGATCAATTTTATTATTATTATTTTTATTATTATTATTATTATTATTATTATTATACCTATATGATAGAAAATAACAACATAACATTTTTACAGAATGAAAAAAAAAAACTGATCATCTTTTTCTCACAAAAGATAAACCTTTCTCTCTAGCCTATAATCAAGAGTCTCATGTGTTGAGAATACTTTTGATTCACAAATATTCATTTCTCTATGTGCCCACCCACATCTTGAGGTGTAGAGAACTTCTTGGAAGATATAGATGTGAGTACTCTAGGGAGGATAAAGATTCAAGGATTATTGATAGGCTACAAGAGGTAAATCATTTCGTATTATTTTTACATATACATATCTTATTGACTAGCATATTGCATATTAAACGATCCTCATATAAATTTGTTTATATGAATTTTTGTTGTTGTATACGATACTACCATTACCGCAATTTCTGTTGCGCACTAGGAACTGTTCTTAACAGATTCAAGAGCCATTAATCATGTTTGTTCTGATTTGCAAATGCTTAGCCCCTGAAGAGATCTCCAAGAAGGGAAGTTCATACTGAGAGTGGGGACAGGGGATTTTGTTACATTCAGAACAGTGGGAGAAGGGAAAATTTATTTTACTGAAAATAAATTTTTACCTCTAAAAGACATCTACTTTATTCCTCATCTCAAAAGGAATTTAATTTTTGTTTCAAAATATTTAGAACAATGTTATTCTACTTCTTTTGATAATTATTATGTTATTACTTCAATAAATAGTTCGCATGTTTGTACTCGAAATCTAGAGGAATGTCTACATGTGATAAGATCTAAAATGTCTTCACAACTCAATACTGAAATGTTCAAATCTGAACAACCAAATCAAAAACAACAAAAGCACCTCAAGACAATACATATCTTTGGCACCTCAGACTAGGTCATTGTTACACCAAAATTTTGAGAATTTTGATCTCGAAGGCCAGGCTCGTAATGTGCAAGCTTGAAATAAGAAAATTATTCATGAGATCAGCATTAATCAGAATCGAGTTTGACAGTCTCGTTCAATATTAAAATGACGATGTCATAGGTGGTAAGCTCGGAACCACATGATCTCAAAGGTTCGAGCCAAGCTCGAAGTTACAGTGATAGGGGTTCAACACTTGTTTAATTTTCCTGGTCTGTTTGTATTAGCATCAGTCAAGAAGGTTCGAGCCTAAATATTGCAAGCTCGGAGGGGATGACCTCGATAAAGAAACTTAATGATACCGAGGGAAGCCGAGCTAGCATGCTCGTGATGAACTGCTGATCTCGAAGATATGTAAGTCGAATGTGTGAGATCGATGGCCAAGTGTGGACGTGGTTACTGTTAAAAAATCCCTATATCTATGGGATTTGTTGTAATCTGTTAATAAATCCCGAATGTCATGGGATTTATACACGTATTATATATTTATATGCATTTAATTATATTTATTTTGAGATTTTAATCATAATGCCCCAAAATGTGAGGGGGGATATTCTGTAAACCAGTCTATAAATAGATTGGAGAAATTCATTTGTAGACACACTGAAATTGGCACTGGAAATACTCTGCTGAATCACTCCCTAAAAAAGCTTTGAGAGAATTTCATAGTTGAATAACATCGACTCGTGGACTAGGCAGAATTTAACTGCTGAATCACGTAAAAAAAATCATGTGTTTCCTCTTTATTTTTCTGATTTTGTGTTAAATGCTCTTCATTTCTACGTTTACGAAAAATGGCATCAACAATTTGGTGCTTTCCTTGAGAGCCATTAAACAGACGTTAGCCTGTTTAATCAGAAAACCTCTCGAGTAATCAATGGTCGCTGCAAACAATCCCACCACTGGTGGGCGACCATTGCCCCGAATACCAGAGGAGAAAACTCCTTGTACCGAAGACTATCTGCGACGACCTGGAAAGCAGCCCATGGTTGACCTAGGCCCTAAAGAAAGAAGTGATTCATCCAATTCTCAAGTGCCGCCAGCTCGCAGGCCTAATGAAGATCTGTACTACAATCCTGAAAGGTATGCTCCCATTGTGGAACTCGAAAATTGCCAACTGCAAAAGCAGTTGGCAGAGGCAACAAAACGAAATGAGGAATTAGCCAGGTAAGCTACGGAAGTCCAGGGACCTCCTCGGAGGCCTAGAGGAGATCCCTATGGGAGCACGGCCACCAAGAGGGTGGAACAAGCGCCACAGCCGAATCAACCGAGGCCCTGAAGAAGTTCCTGGACTGAGGCCACTGCCAACCCGACTGCAGAATTATCAATAGGAACGGGTAATAACCGAGCCCCTCTAGTGGCTCGGAACCCGAATCCTAAAGCTACAAGAAACAACCCGGAGCCTGTCCAGGCAAACACTGGGCAATCTCGGCCCAACAATGGGAGACAGCCACCGTCGCCCATAAGGCACCCCTAACCAGTCCAAGAGGTCCCCTGACCTACACCACAAAGACCGTCTCGTAGTGGCAGTCGGGATGGAAACTGACAGGCCAGATCTAGACGAGGAAATGAAAGGGAGGCTACCCGTTAGCACAGAGCTCCTCAGCCTTCGGGAAGCCAAATTTCAATATCACAATCTCCTGGGTTAGGGAGACCGACATGGGACCCACCCCATAATTATCGAGCATCACAGCCTGAAAGGGCTGCAAGCTACGCAAGCAGGAGCATGGACAACACTCGGTCCGTAAGCATTTATAATACTGAGCCTAGACATACAGGAAATCGGGTGAATCATTTTGATTTGCGGGATCACCTGAACCATATCCGGGAACAATTTGATCCCTCGAACCCTGATCTGTGAGACCATCTGAATGGTCGTAAGTAGTCAGCACATAATCCCATGCCAAGACTAGGAGCTGGAATTTTTATTAACGAAAACAAGCCCCATCAAGTCCAGGCTCGACCCCCAGTAGATCTGGTCCAGGAAAGGATTGATCAACTCGAAAGAGCATGCAAGCTCCTGCAAGACAAGCGGAGCAGGGATAAGGATGAAGAGTCCGACGAGGAACTCGAGCCTTTTGCCCCGCATATTTCCAGCACTCCATTTCCCCAAGGATTTAGAATACCTCACGTAGCACCATTTGATGGGAAATCAGACATGTACAGTCATCTGAACAACTTCAATACCATCATGCAAGCCAGCAATGTTGGCTACGAGCTCAGGTGTATGCTGTTTCCAGCAACTCTTACGGGATCAGGAAAAAACTGGTTTGAAAAGTTTCGGAGACACTCAATCTCATCCTGGGATCAATTAGCAAGAGAATTTAAAAAGCAATTAAAGGCTATAGTTGGCGTTAGGCCTGAAGTTTCGACCTTAACCAATGTCCGATAGCAGCAAGATGAGTCTCTAAAGAATTACCTTACGAGGTTTAACCTAGAAGTGGCCCAAGCCCAAAATGTCGATGATAGTGGGCACCTGATGGTCGTTAGAGTTGGTATTTTACCAGGGAGTCCCCTTTGGGAAGATTTAAATAGAAAGCCCATTAGGTCACCAACCGAGTTCAATCGGAGGGCCCAGATGTTTTTTAATGTAGAAGAGGCGTGGTTAGCAATGAAACTGACCTCTCAGCCCATAACTACAACGACAAACGTTAACTCTACCTCGATCTCGATGGCCCCATCAACTTCGAAACCCTCCAGGGATAACCCTTCTAAAAGGAAGAAAAACGAAGAAATGAGATAAATATTTCTCCGTTTACACACCATATACCAAGCTCAATGAGGCTCGGGAAAAAATATTTTTGATTAATGAAAATCAGGTCCCGTTCAGACGACCTGACCCCATGCGGAATCAGAAGGCGAAAGGGGACTCAAATAAAAACTGTAGATTCCACAGAGATATCGGACACACAACCGATGAATGTCGACAGCTGAAGGACGAGATCGAAGGCTTGATCTCGAGAGGATATCTTAGATAGTATGCTAGAAGCTGAAATTCCAACCAAGCCTCAACAAGTCAGAGGGCAGCAGCTGCACAACCTGCCCAACATAATAACCCCCAAGTTCAGGAGGATGAGAGACCCATCCGATTGATGGAGAGGATGTAGTAACCATCTCAGGGGGACCTCATATTGCAGGTTCGAGCAGGAATGCCCAAAAGAGGTATGTAAACGAGCTCAAGACTGGAGACGGTTCTCCCTAAAAACCTGAACCACGAGCTCCAAAACAGTAGAGGGTTGAGACTCAGCCCATTTCAATTATTGAAGAGGATATGTCACACTTCCAATTTCCTGACAACGACCCTCTGTTCATTTCTCTCTAGCTCGCGAATAAGAGGGTACACCGAGTCCTCATTGATAATGGGAGCTTGGTGAATATCCTTTACAAAGCCACTCTAGAAAAGATGGGACTCACGCTTCACGATTTGAAAGCATGTGCAATAACATTGTACGGTTTTTCAGGAGAAGGGATTGCCTGTATGGGATCCATTGAACTCCCCGTAACCTTGGGAGACTATCCAGTCTCAGTAACCAAGTTGATGGAGTTTGTAGTGGTGGACCTCCTGTCGGCCTACAACATACTGCTCGGGAGACCCATCGTGATTGGGCTGGGGGCAGCGTTGTCTGTCAGGCACTTGGCCATCAAGTTTCTGAATTCTAGTGGCATCGAGATGTTGAAGGGAGACCAGCTCGCAGGAAGGGAGTGCTACATCATTTTCATTAGAAGAATAAATCAAACGAGTGCGCAGACATTGATAGTTGTTCCGGAGACAAATGGGTTCGTCTTCGAGATAGATGAGGAAATCGACCCCAGAGTGGAAGAAAGGGCTGACCTCGAACCTCTAGAAGAGCTCGAGGAAGTGACGCTCGAAGGAACAGATCCACAAAGACAGTAAAGGTGGGGAAGAATATTTCCAAAAAGGCAAAATAACAATTAATTTGCTTCTTAAAAGAAAACTAGGATGTGTTCGCATGGTCACACTCGGACATGGTAGGAATCAATCCAAATGTCATAAGCCATACATTGAACATTGACAAGAGCTTCCCCCCGAAGCAGCAAAAACAAAGGCTCCTAGACAATGACAGAAAGAAAGCCCTCAAAGAAGAAGTCGATAGGTTAAAAGCAAATCGATTTATACGAGACGCCTTTTATCTGGATTGGATCGCCAACCCAGTGTTGGTCCCAAAGCCCAACGATAAATGGCGAACCTGCATCGACTACTCATATCTTAACAAGGCATGCCCAAAAGACTGTTTTCCCTTACCTCTGATAGAACAACTCCTACATGCCATTACAGGTCATGGCATCATGTCATTCATGGATGCTTATTTTGGATATAACCAGATCGCCATGCATGCACCAGATCAGAAACATACGAGCTTCGTAACCGACAAATGGTTATACTGCTACAATGGCATGCCTTTCAGGCTCAAAAATGCTGGAGCCACGTACCAAAGGCTGGTGAACAGGATGTTTGCCGAGCAGATAGGAAATAACGATAACCATGTGGATGATCTTACAGAATGTTTTGTTGTGCTTCAGAAATACAACATGAAACTTAACCCACAAAAGTGCTCATTTGGAGTGTCTTCGGGAAAGTTCCTTGGATTCATAGTAAATGCACGGGGAATAGAGGTGAATCCAGACAAGATTAAGGCATTAATCAATATGCCTTCACCTCAAAAGCATAAGGATGTCCAAAGCCTAACTGGACGAATGGAAGCATTAAATAGGTTTATCTCGAAATCTACAGATCAATGCCTCCCATTCTTTAATCTTTTGAGAGGGAGTAAAAAAATCGACTAGACATAGGAGTTCGAGCTCACGTTTCAAAATCTTAAGAAGCACCTCGCTCAGCCACCAATCTTGTCCAAGCCAATCACATGGGAGATTTTGTATATATACCTCGCTACAACCGAGCATGCCATTAGTGCAGTACTAGCATGAGAAGAGAAAAAAGTACAAAGACCCATGTATTACGTTAGCAAAAGATTACTGGGGCAGAATCGAGATATCCATTAATGGAAAAACTGGCTCTAAGCCTGATACATGCATCTCAAAAGCTCCGACCTTACTTCTAGGCACACCCTATTTATGTGTTGCCGACCAGCCATTGCGACAAGTTTTGTCCAAGCCAGAAGTGTCAGTAGATGGTTAAAGTGGGCTGTCGAGCTCGGGCAATTCGAGATCACATATCACCCAAGAATAACTATGAAAGGGCAGACCCTGGTAGATTTCATTGTCGAATGTACCTGGATCTCAGATGATGAAGTTGTAACCCCAGCCCACGAGCTGTGGAAACCTTATGTCGATGGATCCTCTACTGAAAATGGATTGGGGACAGGTATCATCTTAATTACCCTACTGGGAAACTGGTTCCACTCAGCTTTAAGGTTCGTCTTCGAAGCATCAAACAATGAGGCTGTATACGAGGCTTTACTAGCAGGACTTCGAGTAGCCAGAGAGCTCAAAGCAAAGGCTATACATTGCTATAGTAACTCACAGCTAGTGGTTAACCAAGTCTTGGGTGAATATCATGCTCGTGGCATCAAAATGGCCGCATACCTAAAGAGAGCAAAAGCTGCACTCGGACAGTTTGAATTCTATGCTGTAGAGCAGGTCCCCCGAGAACAAAATTCAAATGCAGACGCATTGGCCAGGCTCTCCACAACTAACGAGGCTGATACACTGAATGTGGTCCCAGTGGAGTTTCTTCCAACCCCGAGTATTAACGAGCCTAACGTAGATGACGTATGCATGATTGACTCCCAACCAACCTGGATGACCCCAATAGTTGACTACCTTGAAACTGGAAGTCTCCCAGCAGACCAGAACGAGGCTAGAAAGTTGATGTAACAGATCCCAAGATACACCATTGTGGAAGGAAGGTTGTATAGAAGAGGATACTCTATGTAATTACTCCAATGTGTCACTCCACTTGAGGCAAAGAAAATTTTGGGAGAAATCCATGAAGGATTTCATGGAGACCACACTAGGGGCATAGTTTATCCAAAAAGGTGATAAGGCAGGGGTATTTCTGGCCCACAATCAAGGCAGACTCGTTTGAATATGTCAAACGATGTGATAAATGTCAACGGTTTGCCTCAGTTTCATCAGCTCCACCTACCCAACTCACCATGATGAGCTCCCCATGGCCATTCACAGTATAGGGAATTGACCTCATAGGATCATTGCCAACTAGAAAGGGCAGAGTATGATACGCTGTTGTCGCGGTCGACTATTTCACAAAACGAACCAAAGCGAAACCATTGGCCACTATTACCTCGATGAAAGTCTTAGATTTTGTTGTAAAATATATCATCTGTCGATATGGGATGCCCAGAAAAATAGTATCAGACAATGGAACCCAGTTTGACAGTAACCTTTTTACCCATTTCTGTGAGAAAAATGGGATAATAAAAAGTTTCTCCTCCGTGGCCCATCCTCAGTCAAACGACCACATCGAAGCAGTGAATAAAACCTTAAAGAGCTCTATAAAGAAAAGGTTGGAGGAGGCAAAAGGGAGGTGGCCCAAAGAATCGCCTTAAGTCCTGTGGGATTATAGAACCACAGGGCAGACTTCAACGGTACATACTCCCTTCTCCCTTGCTTATGGATGCGAGGCCATGTTGCCTATGGAGGTCGAAATCCCTACAATATAGAGCCATGCATACAATTAGGCATCGAACCAATCCCAGCTCAAAGAAAGTCTAGACCTTATTGAAGAAAAATGAGATGAAGCACAATTGAAAAATGTTGCATATCAGCAGGGAGCCTCTAGATACTTCAACAAGAGGGTTCGAGGTAGGAAGTTCGAATTGGGAGACTTGATACTGAGACGTGTATTTTTAGCTACACAAGATCCATCTGCTGGGGTACTTGGACCTAACTGGGAAGGACCTTACCAGATCGATTCCATCATTCGACCTGGGGTGTACAAATTGGCAAGGCTAAACGAAGAGTTGGTGCTACAAGCTTGGAATGACGAACATTTGCGACCTTATTATCAATAATATAGGAACATCAAGCAAGTTTATTTTTTCTGCTTTTCATCAATAAATTCTAAGTTTTGTTCAAAAAAGTTGTATTCTCTTTTAATGTTGTATTTTTTGCAAACCCTCTTAATTTAATAACCTATGATCACACTCACAGGATATTAAGGGGGGCATAAGTGGTATATGATCATACCATAGGTTTTAAAAAATAAATAACATAAAATAAAATGTCTGGATCATTAACCCGACATGAAAGTTTATAAGTGTATACATGAGCTAAATGTCTGGACCTTTAACCGGGCATGCACGTTTATAAGTACACACATGAGCTAAAACTCTCTGGACTTAACCCAACAATAAAAAAATTAGGTGTATGGATCACTAACCAAACACAAGCTAAATTAGTTTGGTTCAAACCGACCTAAGCAACAGTAAAAGAAGTTGGAATTTAAACCAACTGTGAATTAAATTCGATCCCATGGTTGGAAAGTTGTACCAAATAAGTCTTGACTCGTAACCTGGAGGCTATACTCGAGGGTGAGAAAAGGGGACTAAAAAATCAAGATATAACTAAACTATTAAAATTACATGCCAATTATGTACTTTCGGGTGCATGGTAAAAGTAAGGTTCGACCTTGACACTAACGAAGTCGAACATGGATACTCTGAATAAATCAGTGCATGAGTGCATTGAAATTTGAGCTTAAATCCAATAGATGTATTTATACAAATAAACAAATACAAAATCAAGCCTTTAATATAATATGCTCAAAATATTTTGACTTAGAAATGCAAAGCATAATATTAAGGCAAAAATCTTAAAATAAAATCAAATGCATAAAAGACTTTTGAGCCAGAAAATTGTATGCATAAAGATTAAAGCTAATATTTAATAAAAATAGCTCTAAATCGAGCTATGTATTGTCTCTGCCCCAAGGGAACATGTAAAATAAATAATAGAGTAAGTTACAAAAAGTTTAATGGGACGCAACCCATGACCTCGTCTTCACGAGGTAGATGCCTCCCCACCAGCAGCACCTGGTGCCTCTGTCGTCTTCTCGGCCTCAAGCCATCCTCTTATTCCTCAAGCCAAGCTTTCCACTTTTCAAAAAACTCGGCCTCTAAGTTGTCCAAGAAGCTAGTATGGAGTTCAGGGTTGTTGACCCAGATTCAATACATCGCCATGTCTACGGCATGATCTTTCTTGGTCTTAAACTCCTCAAGAAGGCAGGCCTTCTCACCTTCGACTATCTTGAAGGTTGCCCTCTTTTCCTCTTCCAACTTGGCGTCTTTTGGAGTCTTTTTCCTAGATCTCGAAATTTTAGTCCTCAACTTCTTTCAAGGTTACCGCCATAGTTGACTCAAGGTTAGACACCTTCTGGGAAGTCTCCAAGGTAGCCTTCAACTTCACCTCTAGCTCAGAAACCTTCAGAATGGCTGCCTCCCCTGCTACCGCCTCTAGCCTCGATGCTTTGATCTTGTCCGCGAGCTTCAGCTAGGCATCCCAGGCCGCTTGAGCATGTGCTCTACTCTTTGCCACCTCGTTGTTCAACTTAAAGTTGTGTTGAACAAAAGAAGTCATTGCCTGTACACAATAATAAACATGGGTTATTAAAGGACTTTATAAGTCAGTATAACGCAAAAAGGTTACAACAAAAGTAACTTATCGAGGAAAGGAGCACGCTACCTTTGTCAAAGAAAGTGTTGGCATCGTGGCAGGAGGTGAGGAACTCCCACAAGGGGGCGTCGAGATTGCTGAGACTTTGGCCCACGCAGAACAAGACGTCTGAGCCCAGATTTTCTCCATGCGACCCAGCAGCATTGTTGACCACGTATTTCGGGACGTGGATGGAGATCGTCTATAATCGTTCCCATGTGGGAGATCTTTTTTAGGCACCGAGAGCTCGATTAAAGACTCGGGTCGGAGGAAGAGACAGGGGGTTTGGGGGCGCCACTAGCTCAACTTCAGTAGCTACCCTCACCTCAAGAACTTCAGTTGTTACCCTAGCCTCGAGAGTAGATGCAGTGGCAATGTCAGGCTTTGAGTGGCCGAGGCTGGAAGGAATTCCTCGGGTCTTTTGAGTACTTTAAAGGGACGCCCCCCTCTTTGAGATGCCCTTTGGCATTTGCTCGCCTTGGCCACCGAGGGACGGCTAAGTACGTTGTCAAGATTAGAATCCATGGCACCTGCAAAATACACAAGTCACACTTTAGTGATCGAGCTAAGATTACTAAAAGAAACAAGACCAAGGATAAAAGAAACCTAACCGATACACTCAACTGAGCTTGAACTCGGTGACCAGGAAATTCCCCTATCTTCTGAGGGCACGGGGGGAGTCCCATCACTATATGTGGAAGATGGCCTCGAAAGATCTCTATACATGTTTGTTTCGTACTGAACAGCGACCCCATCCCAGACCTTGTTCAGACTATACATTGTTTGATACTGACCTAACTAGCTATCAAACCTATGCACTCTATAATCTACCCATGACCACACATGAAAATTGTCCCTAGGATCTGGGAAGAGGATCAGTACATCGAGTTTATGCTTAAGCATGGAAGAAGACCACATAGAGGAACTGAGCATGACTTTACCTCCATCATCCGAGTTTGGTGAGGCTTCGTCTTGGGCTTCGTTTCCCGAAGAAGGTCGATCCTATCGATGAGCCACTGGGGCGCGAGCTTGCAAACTCGAGAACCTTCACCTAGAGGGAAGTCTGTCACTGGGAAGCGGCACATGGTCCTACCTCAAGTACTTGCGGTAGGCCGAGTCATCCATAGACTGGCCTACCTCTAGGAGGCTGCAGGCTCGGAGCTGGTCCTCGTGGAGAAGGTAGGACAAGGACCTCCGACCATAGGGCAGTTGGAGCAGGGTTACCCTATGCTCCACCATCGTTTCTGATGGGGTGGGGCGGTGATAATTGGCTGCAGGAACAACTAATCAATATTCTGAGCACAGCTAGTTAATAAAAAAAAGGAGGGGGTATGTGTGATAAGGTACTTACGGATACGTTGAAAGGAGTAAAATCTTGATGGAGCGAGACCGTCTGTCCAAAAGAAGGCGAGTTTGAAATTTGGGGGATGGTTCGGCACATCTTCATAGAGCTTTTTCTCCTTGGGGTAGCTCGATAGATAATAAAATCCATCCCCAGCACGAGCTCGAGATGGGTTGCTTTTGAGACAAAAGAGATATAATATCTCTTGAGGCGAGGGCCCTTCCCACTTCAGCTCATGGTATAATGACCTGAGGGCTGATAGGACCCTAAAGGAATTGGTCTGGAGCTGGAATGGAGCGAGCCCCACAAAGTCCAGAAAACCCTTGAAATACGTTTTCAAAGGTAGTAGAGCCCCTGCCCTCATATGCTCGCGACTCCATGCGGCGGGCTTATTTTGCTATTGGGATTTCCATCTCCCAGGGTGAAGCAGCTCCGTTCTTTCGAAGTCGCAGACCAACACATTAGGGTACCAATATCTCATATATCTGGCTAATAGAAGTAACTGAGCTCCAATAGTTCTCAACCTTGAAGAATTCCTCTCTCGAGGTAGGAATGGAAGTGGCTTGGGAGGTTGAAGGACGGTGTGAAAGGTCTTCCATCAGTGAGAAAGAAATTGCACCAGGCTCGAAGGCGACGGTGACTTTGAGCTTGGGGTTTAGTGGGATTGGTCTAATTTCGAGGTACGGATATGGATAAACTGCGACCCAGAGTATTCTTCTCTTTATTTCCTCAAACTCGTCAATTTGATGTCGAAATCGATCTCAGATGTCTACTTGTTCGCACTTTTCTCTATGCTCGCGTATCAAGCACTGGTTCCATGTGAAAGGTGATTCAGGACTAGGAGTAAGGAATAGCGAGCTTGGGCTCCCACCGAGTGTCAGGGTACTGCGACATCAAACAAGAAAGAAAAGGGTGAGGGCCCAGTAAAAGGGAAATCACAAAGAAAGTGTAGTTTTGGCGATCTAAGCTAGAAAGTTCAAGATCATGAATTTATCTCAATCAAGATTGAAGTCTCGAAAGGGTAAGATGAGTTCGAAGTAAGCCCCGAACTATTGTAGAGTTTGGACATCAAGCGTGTACCCTCACGAGAGGGTGGGGAAGTGGATATCAGTTTTAAGAATCATGGATTTTTAGGGATAAAGCTGACGGTTACCCAAAAAGGTGATATTTTTGGGATTTGTGCAGTTAAAACCATAAATCAAAATCCTTATTTCTTGGTTTTCACGAAACGATATTTCTAATCAAAATATCCTCATTTTTACATATGTACACTAGAAATTTTGGGGTCTAAAACAGTGACTATAACTACAACAACATCATTCGGATCAAAAGTTTGCCTAGCATCGATGTAAAAGCCTGAGTAAAACTAGTAAAAACCAGTAAATGTTTTCTCGGATCAAAAGAAGAAGAAAAATACACATACCAAAGGAAAGGATTAAGAACGTGAACTTACACAAAGTTGTTCGTGAGAATGATGAAATCGTCGACTGGAATGTTGGTAGAAGGAAGGACTTCACAGAATCAAGTGTATTGGAGGTATATTGTTTCCATGGTTTTGAAAACATGCAAAGAAATCTCTGGTTTTTCTTTTTTCTTTCTCTAGTGAGATTTTTTTCCGGAAAGAGACTAAAAGTAAAATGAGGAAGACGAAGTGGGCATATTTATAGACCCCAGGGGATGTCAAGTGTCGGACTAATCCGGGTCGTTGGTTTGATTTGGAGTCTGATCCAATGGTTGGACTGTAAATATGGTAATGGTGGCAAAAAGGAGATACGAAAAGATGTGGGAAGATGTAAAAGGTACTCAAGTACTCTGACTGCGCAATCCTTGGCTGACGCGTGTCCATACTCGAGTGTGGTAGGTGGCCTGATTTTCGAAAGTAGCAGTTCAAAATTTTCCTTCTCATAGGATTCGAACTAATACTTTTGAGGGGGCAAAATCTTACACCCAAATTTCGAGAATAGAAATTTTGATCTCGAAAGTCAAGCTCGTAAAGTGTAAGCTCAAAATAAGCAAATTAGTCATGAGATCAACATTAATGAGAATCAAGTTTGACAATCTCGTTTAATATTAAAACGATGACGTCATAGGTGGTAAGCTCGGAACCACATAATCTCGAAGGTTCGAGCCAAGCTCGAAGTTATAGTTAGGGGTTCAACACTTGTTTAATTTTCCTAGTCTGTTTGTATTAGCATCAGTCAAGAAGGTTCGAGCCTGAATATTGCAAGCTCGGAGGGGATGACCTTGACAAAGAAACTTAATGAGATTGAGGGAAGCCGAGCTAGCAAGCTTGTGATGATCTACTGAGCTCGATGATATGTAAGTCGAATGTGTGAGATCGATGGCCAAGTGTGGACATGGTTACTGTTTAAAAATCCCTTTATCTAAGTGATTTGTTGTCATCTGTTAATAAATCCCGAATGTCATGGGATTTATACGCGTATTATATATTTATATGCATTTAATTGTATTTATTTTGAGATTTGAATCATAACTCCCCGAAATGTGTGGGGAGATATTTTGTAAACTAGTCTATAAATAGATTGGAGAAATTCATTTGTAGACACAATGAAATTGACACTGGGAATACTCTGCGGAATCGCTCCCTAAAAAATCTTTGAGAGAAATCCATAGTTGAATAACATTGACTCGTGGACTAGGAAGATTTTAACTGCTGAACCACATAAATAATCGTGTGTTTCCTCTTTATTTTTCTGATTTTGTGTTTAATGCTCTTCATTTCTAAGTTGACGAAAAATGACATTAACAGTCATATTAACTTAGATAGGATTCAAAGACTAGTTAAGGACGGGCCTCTAAGTGAGTTAAAATTTGGAACTCTACCAGTTTGCGAATCTGGTTTAGAAGGAAAAATGACCAAAAGACCTTTCTCCTCTAAAGGTTTTAGAGCCAAAGAACCTCTCAAATTAATTCACATAGACGTTTGTTGTCCAATGAGTGTACAAGTTTAAGATGGTTATGAGGATTATGTCACCTTCATTGATGACTACTCAAAATATGGTTACATATACCTGATGCAAAGGAAATAGGAAACCTTTGAAAATTTTAAAGAATTATGAGCCGAAGCTAAAAACCAGTTAGGCAAAACCCTTAAAATGCTAAAATCTCATCAAGGCAGGGAATACCTTGACAAGGAATTCGAAGATTTCTTTGTAGAGCATTGAAATGTTTCACAATTCACAGCACCAGGTACTCCGCAACAAAATGGTGTTGCAGAAAGGAGGAATATGACTTTGCAGGAAATTATGAGATCAATTTTCAGTTACTCATCGTTGCCCCTATCAGTTTGGGGATATGAGTTAAAAATCTTTGCATACATCTTAAACCTAGTTCCATCTAATTATGTAGCTAAGACACCCTCAGAATTGTGGACAGGTTGAAAACCTAGTCTAAGGCATGTGCGTATATGGGGATGTACAACACATGTGCAAAAATATAAGACCAGGAATTTGGAACCTAGATCTGAAGTTTGTTTATTTGTTGGATACCCCATAGGCACTAGAGGAGGTTACTTTTATGGTTCGACAGAAAATAAAATATTCGTATCGAAAAATGCTACTTTTCTAAAAGAAGACTATATGAGGGACTTCAAACCTTGAAGTAAGGTTGTACTTGAGGAGTTACTTGGTGATAAGATCACACCATAACCAACTTTAGAAGCTGGAACAGAATAAACCACAATTCCAAACCAGGATAATACAATAGTTTGTCGTAGTGGGAGGGTTGTAAGATAACTCGTTTATTACACTTGATTCGGAGAAGCACAAGTTGCAATATTCGATGACAATGTTGACGACCCGTTGACTTTCAGTCAAGCGATGAATGATCCTGATAAGGAACAATAGCGAAGCTATGAAACTCGAGATGGAGTCGATGTTCTCTAACTCAATCTGGGAACTTGTAGATTCGCCTCAAGATGTAAAACCCATTGGGGGAAAATGGATGGGAAAGTAGAGACTTTCAAAGTGAGACTAGTAGCTAAACGCTACACACAGAAAGAATGTGTGGATTATGAAGAAACATTTTCTCACGTGGCCATGCTAAAATCCATCTAGATCCTCTTATCCATCGCCAATCATTTTGACTATGAAATTTGGCAAATGGATGTCAAAACAACTTTTTTGAATGGTTGCCTCAAGATTGTTGGGATTTCTGCCCTTAAAGCATATTTCTGTATGACCGATTACTGTTAATTAAAAAAAGTTATTTTTTTGGACTTGTATGTGTATTCAATTATACATGTCATTTTACATGAAGATCCAATATTATTGATGTTGTCTTTAATTAAGTATATCTATAATGATATATATACAAGAGGATTTAATTCAAGATAATAATATGAAAATTGTCTGTAATCACTAAATAAAGTGAGCTTAATAAAGATTATGAGTACAGTCTATCTTCTGTTTAAGACAGAGTAGTTTATCCAGATTGTTGAAAATGTGGGAATTCTTCCCTTGTGGATTCCATTCACAAGGGAACCTCTACACTATGAGGCATCCTAAAGGCTACTTATTGCACGCACAAGGGGACAAGGACGTCACACGGTGTTGAAGGAATTGGGCTAAGAGAGCCACCCTCGCTACACGAGGGCCCTCGCTACACGAGGGCCCTCGCATAGCCTACACCCGGGGGAAGAGGGGCAGCCTCGCTATGCGAGGATGTGGCCTCGTTGCACCGTCTGCATCACGAGCCTCGTCTACACCCGGGGGAAGAGGGCCAGCCTTGCTATGCAAGACACCCTCGCTATGCGAGGGTGTAGCCTCATTGAACTGCCCATGTCTTCAGCCTCGCCTCCATGTGACCTGCATAGGCCAGCCTCGACTCCTAGCGCCTTGGCTTCTCGTGGCACGTATAGGTTGAAGCCTCCTTGACATAGGCACAAGGAACATTTGGAGGCACTTAATGGGTGCGCCAAACGAACATTAGGCATCGAATAGGGATTGATGAGGACGGCCGGGTACAGGACACGATTACTGACATGAGGCGTACGGTTGTGAAGAGAATAGAGGCATGGCCCTGTCATTTTCATCTGAGGAGTAGTGGCTGTACGGACCCGTATGAAGAGTAGTGGCACCACTTGAACACCCCCGACCGTACACCAGAGCCGACAGTACTATGTCCTGAGCCACGACTCTGGCATTGTCAGGTAGACACCACTACGCCCTGAGCCACTACACTATCAGAGTACCCGTGTACGTTCCTGTCTCCTGGGACTTATCTGTATCAGGGGCCAATAGAGCCCACCTATAAATAGGCCTCAACCCCTCAGGTTAAGGGGTTGGAAAACTGATTGTATGAGAGACACTTAAGAAATACATGATCCTGGTTTCATCGTTGTTCTGGTTTTCTTTCTGTTGATTCAAGTTATTTCCATCTGGTTCTAAGCTTTCCGTAGCATAGAAATCTGAGTTTTCTAACCTTTAATCATTGACGACTTCTTACCGTTAATAGTTTGGCGCCATCTGTGGGAACCTAAGTACCAAGCTACTGTTCTATTATTACTCCCAGCAAGAAGAAATGTCGAGACGTTCAAAGCGACTCAGGGAACCACGAGAGGTGGAACTCCACCTTAACGGAGTTCAGCTAAAGACCTCCATGAAGGATCCTCCTCCACCCAGAGATGTGGAGCCCCCAAGGGACTCTGAGGTTCACAAGGGTAATAGGGAGGTCTCATCACCGGCCATCCCGCCCGATGAGAATTCTCCAAGGGCAACCACTGCACCACCAGGGAAAGTCGATGAGTTCCCACTCCCTAAACCACCGCAGGTGCCGAACTCCTGCCGGCAGGACCCGGGCCCCTCGACGCGTAGACATGATAAGCATCCTCGGGTCCATTCCGTGAGCTCGAGTTCTAAATCTCGTTTCTATGAAGAGGAGATACGTGAGCTGCACCGTAAGAACCAAAGGTTGGAGACCACCTTGGAGAACATGCAAGAGGTGCTGAATGGCTTGTTGCAAGGTAAGTCAAGTGTGACCCTGCCCAAGAGGAAAGAGAAAGGTCAGGAGGGGGCAGAGACCACCGTCCCGGTAGACAATGGGAGGACTCGACACTCCACCAGTAATACCCCCAGGGTGAAGCCGCATAAGCGTCCCGGATCATCGAGGCAACCCCAGGGGCCAGGGCAAAGGAACAATGTTGGCTCTCACAACGACGTCGAGGTCACCTCAAAGAGGACACCCTCGGATCTATGAGAAGAGCTCAACAAGAGGAGGGCGGATAAGAGGACTACCCCTCCTACTATCCCCTGGGTCGACAAAGGAAAGGAAGATGTTAACCCGTCCATGCTGAGAGACTCCCTGAAGAAGAGGAGGCAAGACCTCGATACAGAGATGAGGAGCCTGAGGAGCAAGATTGTCACCGCACCACCAGAGAAAGCCGACGAGTTCCCACGCCCTAAACCACCGCAGGTGCCGAACTCCATCCGGCAGGACCCGGAACCCTCGACGCGTAGACATGATAAGCATCCCCGGGTCCATTCTGTGAGCTCGAGTTCTAAATCTCATTTCTATGAAGAGGAGATACGTGAGCTGCACCGTAAGAACCAAAGATTGGAGACCACCCTGGAGAACATGCAAGAGGTACTGAATGGCCTTTTGCAAGGTAAGTCAAGCGTGACCCTGCCTAAGAGGAAAGAGAAAGGTCAGGAGGGGGCAGAGACCACCGTCCCGGTAGACGATGGGAGGACTCGACACTCCACCAGTAATACCCCCAGGGTGAAGTCGCATAAACGTCCCAGATCATCGAGGCAACCCTAGGGGCCAGGGCAAAGGAACAATGTTGGCTCTCAACGACGTTGAGGTCACCTCAAAGAGGACGCCCTCGGATCTACGAGAAGAGCTCAACAAGAGGAGGGCGGATAAGAGGACTACCCCTCCTACTGTCCCCCGGGACGACAAAGGAAAGGAAGATGTTAACCCGTCCATGCTGAGAGACTCCCTGAAGAAGAGGAGGCAAGACCTCGATACAGAGATGAGGAGCTTGCGGAGCAAGATTGTCACCGCATCTGGAGGACAAAGCCTCGAGGATGAATTCGGCCATGAATCACCCTTCACCAAAGAAATCCAAGCCATCCGACTCCCAGCCAACTTCAAGGAGCCTCATATGACCCCGTATGAAGGAAGCACAGACCCCAAATACCATCTGGGCGCATTCAATGACTTGATGAAGTTAAGGGGGATTGGTAGCGGAGCCAGGTGCCATTGCTTTGCTGTCACACTAAAAGGACCTGCGTACAAATGGTTCAAGATTCTTAGACCAGGGTCCATCAGGTCTTGGCAGCAGTTTTCAGATGAATTTCTCCAACAGCATCACGTCGTGCGTGATTGCACAATGCCGGGCGCCGGCCTCGCCAATGTGAAGCAGGGAGAAAACGAGAGTCTAAAGGGCTACATACACAGGTTTAACATGGAGGCAGCCAAAGTAGGGAGCCTGACCCACAGGGAGTTAAAAATGGCTATCACATCAGGGGTGCGTCCAAGAAGAAAATTGTGGGATAATATGCTCAAAAGGGAAGTCACTGACCTAGATGACTTCTATGAGAGAGCGCAGAAGTACATTCGTGTGGAGGATGGCCATGCGAACTTAAAGGCGGGAAAGAGTGAATCACACGTAAAGTCCCCAGCCAATGAAGGGTCGAATGGAGCGAAGAAGAAGAACACGTATGAAGGGTCGAGAGATGATCAACATAGAAGGACCAAGCGCGGAAGCGACCATAGGAAAATGGCCTACACCTTCTACACGAACCTGACGGACACCAGAGAGCATATCTACCTCACAAATGAGGATCGGGTTCCCTTCAAAAGGCCCCCACCGATGAGAAGAGACCGGACCATGAGGGACCCTGGCAAATACTGTCAATACCACAAGGATATCGGCCATACCACGGCAGAATGTACCCATTTGAAGGAAAAAATTGAAGAGCTCATCCAAAGGGGATACCTGGGTCGATATGTCAGAAGAGAGAAGAAGAAATCAAAGGACGAGCCGGTGGTACCTCGGACACAAGGGGGAGCCCCAGAGATACAAGGATAGGTGAGAATGATTTTTGGAGGTCCGGGGTTTGGGGGAGAGTCTAGGAAGGGTCGAGACAGATACGCTAGAGAAGCTAGACGGAGTCCACCACCGTGTGTCATGAGTTTGGAGCAGCGTCCCCCGAAAAGCTTTAAGGGAGAAAATGACTCAATCACTTTTACAGAGGAGGATGCACAAGGGGTGCACTTTCCTCATAATGATCCTTTGGTGTTGACTGTTCAGTTGGCCAACCTTCGGGTGCACCGGGTCCTTGTAGACAACGGAAGTTCCGTAGATATCCTATATCGCTCCGCCTTGGAGAAGATGGGTTTGGGCGTCAGACACTTGAAACCCTGTCAATCCTCCTTATACGGGTTCATGGGGGACTCGATACAACCTTTAGGGGTGATCGAATAAGCACTCACCATGGGAGAGCAACCCCGACAAACCACAGTCATGGCAAACTTCGTTGTAGTAGATTATGCTTCAGCTTTCAATGCGGTATTGGGGAGACCATCCCTAAGAGAATTGAAAGCGATCACTTCAATATATCACCTCGCCATCAAGTTCCCAACTCCTGGTGGAGTAGCGAGTATGAAGGGAGAACAAAGAGAGGCAAGGGAGTGTTATAACACTTCCCTTCGTACGTCTGCAAAACCGCGAGAACCGATGGCGATGGTGATGCATGGGGGCACAGACCCGCAGGAACTAGACCCCAGAATCATGGAGGGACCGACCCAGTAAGACTACCAGTAAAACTCCCACATCTGATGCAAGCAGTAGCTATGTTGAGTTTGTTGCAGGTTATGTTATCTTAGTAAACGGGAATCAAAGAGGTTACCTAGATGACCTCCAAAGTAGATTTAAGCCTTTTATATATATATATATCGTTGTAATCTGACTACTATGAATGAAACTGTTCACCACTTCGTATGTTATTCACTTCTTTATGCGAGCATCAACTAAAGTCCCCGCCAAGATAAATCTCACCAGGCACTTGGGGGGTAGGACAACACGAGTATAAAAAAAAAGTCTCTTATATTCAAAAGGATTAGCTACCCTTATGAATATCAAGGGAACAGTTTAAAAGGATGACCTCCAACTAAAGGCCGACACCCAAAGAGGTGAGGCCATAAGGAGGGAACCTCCCAATAAGTCTAGAATGGCCATTAAGCAGGCTAGCCAAAAAGGGTCCTGCAAGAGACCCTTGAAAAAATAGTGCTATGTATAACGACGAGAAGGACGCTTCTCGCAAAAAGTAACAAGCGCGTGCATAGAATGTAAAAGGACCCCAAGAGCCCAATGGGTTAACGTGTCCTTACAAGTATAATCAAGGTGCACCAGAAAGATTATCGCCATCAGATCAAGGAAGAGATATGTAATCCACAAGCAATAATAATAAGAGGGACTTACCAAAGCCCCTTAAGTTTGATGAATACAAAAGAAAAAAAAAGGAGAAATAATGTGAGGGATTACATAACAATAACATACATAGACCGAATACAAAGGAAGCTACAAATCTCCATCTTGACCCCTCCACTCAGAAATCTTCTCGACGGCATAGTTCCCAAAAGGAGATAGGTCAACGGTGGGGTTAGTCCTCCAGACAGCATGCAATGTGTTCTCGACTATGCGATTCTCAGCATTCACAAGATCAGCCTCGAGCGCAGTGATCCTCCCGTTTAGAGTTTGGATGGTAGCCTCCATCTGAGTGTTGGTATGAGAGGTTGATGCAGCCCGGGCTAAGGCGGCGTCCCTCTGGAAAAACGCCTCGGTCAGTTGACTTGACAAGGCATCTTTTGCAGTCTCGGCCACCGATAGGTTGGTGAGTGCCTTCTCAAGCTCGTGTTGCAACCGTTGGGTCAATGAAGAGTGGGATGCGATCAGCCGATGACTCAAGATGGAAGCCTGAGTAAGGGCGAGGATAGGAAACAAAGCCTCGAGGGTCAGATGATATACAAAAAATAATATATAAAAATTATATATATAACCATCATAAATGAATAAACCGAGTATCACGACAAATACCTGCAAGGAGGCTCGCATATAGGCGTCCTCTAGCTTAGCCTCGGGGACATTGTGCAGCGTCACGCACTCACCTTTGGGAAAGTTTCCCAGATGATGGCTCATGGCTTCCCCATACTGGCTCGCTAGAGGATGATCCTCAGAAGCAGAAACATGAGCTTGGCCGGGGGAGGTTCGAGTGCTTGCCGAGGCACGCTTTGTCAGGGATGGTGATCGAGAAGGTCCTGATCCATCTGTGGTTGTGCGGGGAGCAGAAGAGTGCGGAGTCATCTCCTTGGGTAAAGAGGCGCTTGAAGACACCCACCTAGAACGTATCCACGGGGGTAGAGGAGCCCCAGCAAAAGAAGGAATAACGAAATTCCTTTTAGGCAAAGAAGAGCGAGAGCCGGAGGCATCAAAGGCAAACTCGCCGCCAAGCATCAACGGTGGCGTCCAAGAGCTAACACCGCCAGTATGACCGTCATCGGCCACGCCCCCAGCCATGCCGGCAGCAGAGTGCAAGCACGAGTAGTTCTCAGATACTACTGTCTCCTCAACGTCCATATGGTCACCCGAAGGGTAGACATAGTCCCTATCGTCTACTTCGTCATAATTACTTTCATCGTGACCATATACCCACGGACCCACAAGTTCGGGTGTCGTAGGGGGTGGATCCACAGGTTTGGGTGACGTAGGGCGTGGACCCGCAGGGTCGGGTGACATAGGGTGTGGACCCACAGGGTCGGGTGACGCAGGGTAGGAACCCGCAAGGTCAGGTGACGCGGGGCGTGGATCCTTAGATTCAGAGGAAACGGAGCATAGGGTGACTGTCTGGTCCGGGGTCAGCAACCCGTACAAGCAAAGGTTGCTCTATGTAAAAAGGGCGCTGGCTTGTTTGCATCCCTTCGGTAAGGCCAGGATTTGCATTACTCAGTCATGAGCCAACCGTTTCAAGTTGGAACCAACAACCCCTAAGAGACCTGCCATCAAACGAATAGAAATAACTACAGTTAGAAAAGCTATAAAAAAAAAAAGAAAGAAGTCGAGTAAAAAGAGAAACTTCTAATATATGGGATCAAAGTGAGAATAGCCTTACGTGGGGTGTTAAAGCTAGCGTGTCGGTTCTTCCCGCTATAAGTAAAGAAGTAATCTGACTTCCACGACCCCCTATTGGAAATGGAGCCCTCCATGAGGGAACTCCCTTTAAGGGTCGCGGCTTTCTGGAGTTGGTAGAACCTGGGGGCCGATGTATTCTCCCTCTGGGTGAAGAAGTAATGAACCTCGCTCATCGCAGGACCCCTAGAGTACACCTGACGGTACAACACATATAGGCAGCTAAGCGTCACCCAGGAGTTGGGGGACAATTGTAGTGGCGCCAATTCAAAGTAGTCCAACACTTTGATGAAGAAAGGGTGAAGTGGCAAAGCTCCACCAGATTGGATTAAGGAATCATTGAAGGCCACGAACCCTTATGGTGGTGCGGACGTGCGTTCCTTGCGCTCTGGTATAACAAACTTGAGATTCAATGCTAACTGATGAGCTTTTAGCATGTTGCCCAGTTTCTTCAAGGTAAGTGTGGACCTGCCTATTTCTTCGGAAGTGTCCAAGGCTCTCTTTGACATCTCGGGAACCTGGACAAAGATAGGCAGCTTATGAGCAATAGACTTTCTAAGGGTCCTAGAAGATCCCCCACGTGTCCTATGTCTACCAATGCTTTGGTTGACCCTAGGACACAAGACTTGGGATAGAAGAGGAAGCGCAGGTGGAATCATGGAAAGGAACTCCGATTCAACCAATCCATGTCTACCGCCTTCGAAGGAAGGATCCCTATGACTGGGAGACTCGTCACGACGAAAGGAAAAAGGCTCAAGGGGCAAGTTTTCTTCTAGGCAAGCAATTTCAGAAAGGCAATCTTGGAGGATTGATTGTAGCTGGGAAATGTATGTCGCTTGCTGGGGGGAGAGACCAAAACCCGCATCCCTGGTATGGGATTCCAGCTCCCTCTCCAAGCCGCACTCTTTATGTCTGAGGTAGGGTAGTCTCCGGAGGTAGAGCGCCTGCACACCCCCGCGGTTAGAGGGTCTACGTACGTCGGCCCCTGAGTCGGAGGATGACAACTCAATAAATTCAACATTGGACTGACCTTCGGGACATCGCCTAGACGCCATGGACCAGCTAAGACTCGAGGGTGTGTATGTATAAGGGTAACCCTATATCTACAACATGAGTGTGAGGGGTATAAGAAAAGGGCCTATGTATATGTACTGGAAAGGCTATATGAAAAGAATGACAAACTCTGAAGAATGAGTGTCGTGCAACCATTATTTCTACCCCCGTGTAATCAATGTAAAACAAAAAGATGAAGAGAGGAAGGAGGCATACCTGTGGGTATATGAAGCTGAAGGTGTGCAAGGATGGACTTGTATAGGTGTGGGGTCGGTTGAGCGATAAGCAGGGGCAAGACCGTAGGTGCAAGAGAATGCCTAGCGTCACCGCAAAGCTAGCACAAAAAAAAAAAAAAAAAAGAAAGGAAGATGAATAACGAAAATAGAGGGAAGGTTACCTCAAGAATGCTTTGGAGGTGGATAGAACCCTTGAACTCTTGAAAGTGGTTTGGAGGGAATACCACTAGGCTAGGCAAGTCTTGGTGTGGAGAAATGGCTTCAAGCCTTGGGGTATTTATAAGGAAAGACAAGGCGCCCTAGCCATTGGATCTATATCCCTATGAATGGTTGAGATCAAGAGTATGGGTAACCTTGGGATCCGCAATTGAGAATGATTGGCCCTTATGCAATCTTAGGGATTTTCATGGACCCCCCAAGAGTTAGATGATTGTTGTGTTTCTTTGGACACTATAAAGAAACACAACTTCAAGACCCACTTTGTATTTCTTCAAGAGACATTGGGAAACGCTCTAAGGCTAAGTCCCCCAAAGTTGGCCATACAAGTCCAGCAAGAGAAAAAGAAAGAGTCCACAAACACACTTAAAAGTGTACTTATAGACTCGGGGGGAAGGGTAAATGTGGGAATTCTTCCCTTGTGGATTCCATTCACAAGGGAACCTCTACACTATGAGGCATCCTAAAGGCTACTTATTACACACACAAGGGGACAAGGACGTTACACGGTGTTGAAGGAATTGGGCTAAGAGAGCCACCCTCGCTACACGAGGGCCCTCTTGTGCTTACCAATCCGAATGCCACCCTCTCTATGCGAGGGTCCTCGGCTGGCGTCCCATGCGCACCGCGTAGCCTTGGCTATGCATGGGTCCTCGGCCGGCCACCTGCATATGCCCCGTCCACTCAAGCATCCATCCTCGCCTCACCTGCACACGGGAGAAGAAGACCATCCTCGCTACGCGAGACACCCTCGCTATGCGAGGGTGTGGCCTTGTTGCGGTGCCCGTATCCCGAGCCTCGCCGCGCCTACACCTGGAGGAAGAGGGGCAGCCTCACTATGCGAGGATGTGGCCTCGTTGCACTGTCCGCATCATGAGCCTCGTCTACACCCGGGGGAAGAGGGCCAGCCTCGCTATGCGAGGGTGTGGCCTCGTTGCACTGCCTGTGTCTTCAGCCTCGCCTCCATGTGACCTGCATAGGCCAGCCTCGACTCCTAGCGCCTTGGCTTCTTGTGGCACATATAGGTTGAAGCCTCCTTGACATAGGCATGAGGAACACTTGGAGGCACTTAATGGGTGCGCCAAACGAACATTAGGCATCGAACGAGGATTGATGAGGACGGCCGGGTATAGGACACGAGTACTGACACGAGGCGTATGGTTGTGAAGAGAACAGAGGCATGGCCCTGTCATTTGCATCTGAGGAGTAGTGGCAATACGGACCCGTACGAAGAGTAGTGGCACCACTTGAACACCCCCGACCATACACCAGAGCCGACAGTACTATGTCATGAGCCACGACTCTGGCATTGTATGGGTAGACACCACTATGCCCTGATCCACTACACTATCAGAGTACCCGCGTACGTCCCTGTCTCCTGGAACTTGTCTGTATCAGGGGCCAATAGAGCCCACCTATAAATAGGCCTCAACCCCTCAGGTTAAGGGGTTGGAAAACTGATTGTATGAGAGACACTTAAGAAATACATGATCCTGGTTTCATTGTTGTTCTGGTTTTCTTTCTGTTGATTCAAGTTATTTCCATCTGGTTCTAAGCTTTCCGTAGCATAGAAATCTGAGTTTTCTAACCTTTAATCGTTGACGAGTTCTTACCATCAACAATTGTTAAGTATAGCACAAAGTGATAGAGGTGTCATATACAATATAAACTGTATTGGATTGGGACACAATGAAAGAAAGAACTTCTGATAATCTCCGTTAATATATAGAAGTTCAACATTCATCAATCGATGGTCCTTTGAGACTTGACCTCAATCCTAAAGTGAGTAATGAACTCAAATTTGTGCTTTTATGACTTTTGACTTATCGGGTAAAGTTCAATATTCCTACGAAAAAATTCCTGATATCTTGGAGCCATGGAACTACAAGTGGCTGAGAACATACTACACAGATATGGAATCTGCTCCTTATTTAAATGAAAGCATATTAGTTGTTCATTTTAGTGTTGATTCGAGGCTTGAACAAAGAGCGCTCAATTTCTGTTAGAGAACAAAAATTTCATTCTATACTTAAAATTATAGAATATTGTTCATTAAAGGATCAATAGAACTAATTGATAAAAATATAATTAGAGAGGTCAGTGGAGATTAAGACCTAGCTTCAATTATGAACAACTTGCAATGGGTCATAACTCATGCAATGACTAAATCAATGGATGACTTTATAGTTATAGCTTCTAATAATATAAGACTGTATTTTTGGGAGTTCAATTATGAATTTCTAGTGGAATAATTCATAGCTAACAAATTAGTTTATGGAAGTAAGAGTTAATGAAATTAATTAAATTATTTGAGCTTAGAACTACGGGTCCATACTGTCCCCGTACTAACTCGATAACACAGAGGTAGGATTTTTGCATTAAAAGGAAATAATTAAAATAATAAAGTATTATTTTTATTCTCACAAATTAATACTATTTGTGAAATAGAATTTAAAATATTATTTATGAAATAATATCTAATGGAAAATAAAATTATCTTGTTTATTTTGTGAAATTAATTTTTATTGAAAATTAATTTGATCATATTTAATTTTGTGGTATAATTGTATACTACATACAATAATATGATAAAAGGCCAAAAAATAGAATTTTATAGAGATAAAATACCACAAGGCCCAAAGCCCTGTAGTTGGTGCCAACCACAATCCAAATGGATTGTGGCCTACACAAAGACCCAGTGATATTAGGGCTAGGTCTTATTTCTATTGTTATATTAATATAATATAACATCAAGAAGAAGAAAAAAGAAGACATTAGATGCATTTCACGTTACTTGCCAAGAGAGGAAAATAGAGAACTTTGTTCTCTCTAAATTGTAAGAAGAACACTCTCTTACGTGTTGAGATTCTAAAGTGTGTTCTTGTATATCCTACAGAATAGCATAGACATCCACCCGTGTCCTTCTCTTTGTGCGAGCCATAGTATGGAAGATGGTAGGTTAGAAGGCTAAGGCACTATTTGATCTAGAAAAAAGTATTTTTAATTTTCATTTTGTTCAGATTCATGTCGCATGAGAAATATCTCGTTCTAGTTATGGTTCCTAGAGTGATTAATTCTTATTCTTTAATAATTATTATTATTGCATTAAAATATTATCACATGCTTCCGTTGCACTGTCAATGACATGATCGAAAACCAACACTTCAAAGCTGAGACTGAGAAGTAGTTAGGAAAGACTCTTAAAATATTTCGAGCAGATCTAGGTGGTGAGTATTTGGATTTATTATTTACATGTTTCATGCTGGAGCATGGTATTCTATCCCAACTCACAGCACCCGGAACGTCACATCAAAATAGTTTTTCAGAAAGAAGAAACATGACCTTGTTGGACATGGTCATGTCTATGTTAAGCTACTCATCTCTTCCTTTCTCATTCTGGGGATATGCACTTCAAACAGAGACTCACATTTTGAATGTAGTCCCATCTAAGACCATAAGGAAGATGTCACTATAAGAGTGGAATGGTAACAAACCTAATTTGCACCATTTCCACATTTGGGGTTGTCCTCATCATGTTCTTAGACCTAAGTAACGGAAACTTGACTTAAGGTCTGAAATGTACATTTTCATGGGCTATGCTCCAAAGACACGAGGTGGTTACTTCTATAGTCACAATGACCAAAAGGTAATTGTTTCCACAAATGCAACCTTCTTTAAACATGACTTTATGACAAACTATAAACCTCAGAGCAAGGTAGTTTTTGAGGAACTCACAGTTGATAAATTTCCATCATCATCATCATCATCATCATCATCATCACCATCACCATCACCATCACCATCATCATTAAATGATAAATGAAAAACTGAGGAAACCACTATTCTTGAAAGAGATGCCTTACTACAACGTCGTAGTAGGAGGATTGTGAGGCAACTTGTTTTCTATGAACATGAGGCACATATCCTTATCTCTGGCACAGACAAGGATGACCCATTGACCTTTAAAGAGGCAAAGGAATATCCTGAAAAGGAAAAATGGCAAGAGGCCAATTCCGTCTGGGAACTTGTAGACCCACCTGAAGATGTTAGGCTCATTGGGTGCAAATGGATCTTCAAGAAGAAAAGAGGTGTAGATGAGAAAGTAGAGACTTTCAAAGCAAGGATAGTAGCCAAATGTTACACTCAAACAGAGGGAATTGATGATGCAAACAAAATTTCTCCTATGGCCATGCTAAAGTCCATACGCACCCTTTTATCCATAGCTGCCACCTATGATAATGAGATATGGCATATGGATGTCAAGAAAACTTTCCTTCATGGCTATCTTGATGAAAATATCTATATGGTACAACCATAAGGTTTCGTGAAGAAAGGGGAAGATCATAAGATGTGTAAGCTGCCTCAATCCATTTATAGATTAAAGCAAGCTTCTAGATCTTAGAACATCACCTTTGATGAGACAATTAAAACATGACTTTGAACAGAATGGTGATGAAGCATGTGTGTATAAATATGTCAAAGGTAAAGTGATGGTTTTCTTAGTTCTTTACGTGGATGTCATCCTTCTCATTGGAAATGATGTAGAGACACTGTCAAACGTGAAGAAGTGGTTAGCTAAAAAAGGTTCGAATGAAAGATTTGGACAAAGCGAGAAATTTTATAGGAATCCAAATCCTAAGGGATAGGAAGAACAAGCTCATGACACTTTCTCAAGCTAATTATATAAATAAGGTTCTTGAGATAATCTCTATGGAGAATCACAAGAAAGGTCAATTATCGACCAGGCATGAAATTACTTTTTCCAAAGAGCAATGTCCAAAGACACCTTAAGAAGAAGAGGACATGAGAAAGTATCCCAATCCTTCAGCATTCAGGAGTCTAATGTATGCTATGTTGTGTATAAGGCCCAACATATGCTATGTAGTGGGGATTGTCAGTCGTCATCAATCAAATCCTGGTTTGGAACACTAGATTGTAGTAAGGCACATTCTCAAGTATCTTCAGAGAACAAAAGATTATATGCTTGTATATTAAGGAGTGAGTTAAACCATACTGGATACGCTGATTCTGATTTCCATTCAGACAAAGACAGTCGTAAGTCGACGTCTGGGTCAGGGTTTACTCTTGGTGGAGAAGATGTAGTCTAGAGAAGTATCAAACAATAAAACATTGCAGATTTAACCATGGAAGTCGAGCATATAGCGAAAGTATTCAAAAGCCCTAGCAGGTGATGCATCGCCTACTAGTAGGTGACGTATTGCCTGATAGGTGATACATCGCCTGGGCAGTCTTTTAGGGCAGTACAGTTTATGTAAAATTCTCCAATTGATGTGTTTTAAATGCTCTAATCCTACTAGTTAGAATAATAATGATGCCTACACTATATATATGGGTTATTAGAGTTGTAAATCATTGATCACACTTTCCAACTCTCTCTCTCTAACCTCTCTCTCTAGCTTTCGAAGATCAAATTTTTCTCCAAGAAACTCATCAAGCTTTGCCTGACTTGCATGAGTTTTAAGGGTTGTTAAATCTCAAATCTCATTCTACTTAGCTGAAGCTTCAAGAAATAAGATAAGGCTTGGAATAGAGATTTTGGACAGCAATATTCTTATGGTGTATAAGCCTAAGAATCTCCCCAAGTTTGTGTTGACATTGGTTAAATATAATGGTTAAGACGTTTACACGTTGAGGTGCAATACACTTAACGGATATCACTTAAAGAGAAGTTAAAACATGAGATTGTGTAGAAGGTATCTAAAAGTAACTTTTATTGGTCTAAAGTGATACAATGAGGTATCCAAACATTCCCAAAATGTTTGGTAGCATTTGGAGCAATTTTAGGACCAAGGGAGGGGTCCAAAGTTAGAGATCGTGGTGATACGTCGCCCCCTAAGTGACGTAGCATCGCCAAAATGCGAAGGACTTCAAAATCCCTAGTAGGCGATGCATCGCCTGATAGTAGGCGAAGGCAATACATCACCTACATGCAGCCGATACATCGCCTGGGCAATCTTTTAGGGTCGTACAATTTACGTAAAATGCTCCAAATGATGTGTTTAAATGCTCTAATCCTAATGTTTAGAATAATGATTATACCTACACTATATATATGGGATATCAGAGTTCAAAAGCCATGATCACACTTTCCAACTCTCTCTCTAGCTTTTTAAGACCAAGGTTTTCTCCAAAAACTCATCAAGCATTGCTTGACTTGCATGAGTTTTAAGGCTTGTTCAATCTCAATTCTCATTCTAATTAGTTGAAGCTTCAAGCAATTGGGAAGGTTTAAAATAGATATTTTGGACAACAATATCATCATTGTGTATAAGCCTTAGAAGTTCCCCAAGTTTGAAGATTCAAGTTGCTCAATACAAAGGTTGTATCTCTCTAACCCTAATATTGTATTTTGTAATTCTATTATGTTATTCATTGTTAGTATTGATGATTAAATGTATCTAAATTCATCTTATCATCATTTAATCATTTAGTTCTATATATTCAAGATTAACATTCATATCATGAACATGTTTATTTGATTATAAAGAATTGCCTTCATACTTTGAATTTGAATCTTGATTAACATCTAGGGTTTGGAATATTGCACTATTATCATTATTCATTGTTGATTTGCAAAGAGTAAAGCCATATATTCCCAATAATCAAAATCTCTATTTCTAATTTCTTTCAATTTTGTGTTTTGTATTATCAACAATGAGGGAAATTTGTTCATCTTCTACAACCTTTAACTCCTTTTTCAAGATTTGGTTTGTGTTGGACACGTAACCATGAAAGATCAAAGAAAGTTTTATTTGGAAATGCTCTATATTAATGTGGATATGGATTCAAAGTCTTCATCAACAAAGGATGAGCCAAATCAATGGGATTACATGCTTAAGGAGATTTGTATCATCAAGTTCCTTATTTGTAAATGTGTAGTTTTCAAGAATTTGAATGAAATGTGTTTGCTGCCATATTTTTTTGAGTTTGAGATTATTGTTTATATCGAAAGTACAATGGTGAATGTTAATACACAATTCAAGGGTTGTTGTTGTACTTGTTTTGTTTGTAAAGTTATTAATTATCATGTGATATATGGTTATTGTATAATTAACCATAATAAGATTGGGGTTAATACAATTGATGATGAGATCTTTGTAACCTTAATTGACTTTAATGCATTCGATGAGGAATGTATGATAACCCTAAAGAGAATTGACAAGGTTCATGCATGTAGTGATGAGACTAATGCAACCTTAAGAGAAGGTGAACATGTCAATGCAATTGATGTTGAGATCATTGCAACCTTGAGTGAAATTAATGAAACCCAACGAAAGGGACAAGGAGTGTGGTATGATACTTGTGTCAACATTCATGCAACCAATGATAAAACTCTTTTCAAAACCTTTGAAAGTGCACAGGTGGGACTAGAAGTCCAAATGGGAAATGAAAAGAGATCTAAGGTACTTGGAAGGGGCAGCATTGATGTGTTCTTCACTAATGGAAATAAAGTGATCCTAATTAATGTGTTCTATGTTCCCGATATGACTAGAAATATTATGAGTGGAAGTCTATTAAGTAAATCCGGCATCAAAATGGAGTTTGAATTCAGTAAACTCAGTTCGACTAAATTGGGAAATTTTGTGGGAAAGGGTTATACATGTGATGGAATGATCGAAGTTTGTGCACTTGATAGTGACAATAATGATATGGCATCTAAATTTTGCAATCTTATTAATTCTAATTCTATTACTTTGTGGATAATAGACTTGCTCATATAGGTTATAGCACAATTAAAAGAGTTATTAAATGTAGATTAATTAATTGTGATGTGAATGAGCATGATAAATGTGAATTATGTGTTCAATCTAAAATGCTAAATAAACCTTTTTCATCTTTTGATAGATGTTCAAACTTGCTAGATTTAATAAATAGTATATTATATGAGTTGAATGACAAGTTGACTAGAGGAATAAATTAATACTTTATGACTTTTGTGGATGATTTCTCCAGGTATACTTATGTGTATTACTTAAGAGTAAGGATGAGGCATTTAATGCATTTAAAATCTATAAAGTTGAAGTAGAAAATCAATTGGAAAGGAAAATAAAGACACGTAGAAGTGTATAAGCCTAAGAAAGTCCCCAAGTTTGTGTTGAGATTAGTTAAATATAATGGTTAAGATGTTTACACGTTGAGGTGCAAATCACTTAACAGTTTTCACTTAAAGAGAAGTTAAAACATGAGATTGTGTAGAAGGTATCTAAAAACAACTTTTATGGGTCCAGTGTGATACAATGAGGTATCCAAACATTCCTAAAAAATTTGGTAGCATTTGGAGCAATTTTAGGACCATTGGATGGGTCCAAAGTTAGAGAGGGTGGTGATACATCGCCCCTAAGTGGCGTAGAATCACCAAAATACGAAGGACTTCAAAAGCCCTAGCACGCGATGCATCGCCTGATAGTAGGCGACGTATCTCCTAAAAGGTGATGCATCTCCTGCATGCAAGCACCTAGGCGGTCTTTTAGGGTCGTATAGTTTACGTAAAATGCTCCAAATGATGTGTTTTAAATGCTCTAATCCTATTGGTTAGACTAATGATGATACCTACACTATATATATGGGTTATTAGAGTTGAAAAGCCTTGATCAGACTTTCCAACTCTCTCTCTTTCTCTCTCTCTAACCTTAATCTCTCTTTATATTTTTAAGACCAAGGTTTTCTCCAAGAAACTCATCAAGAATTGCTTGATTTGCATGAGTTTTAAGGCTTGTTCAATCTCAAATCTCATTCTAATTAGTTGAAGCTTCAAGCAATTAGGAAGGCTTGGAATATAGATTTTGGATAACAATATCATTATTGTGTATAAGCCTTATAAGTTCCTCAAGTTTGAAGATTCAAGTTGCTCAATACAAAGGTTGTATCTCTCTAACCCCTAATCTAGTATTTTGTAATTCTATTATGTTATTCATTGTTAGTATTGATGATTAAATGTATCTAAATTCATCTTATCATCATTTAATCATTTAGTTATTTATATTCAAGATTAACATTCATATCATGAACATGTTTCTTTGATTATCAAGAATTGTCTTCATACTTTGAATTTGAATCTTGATCAACATCTAGGGTTTGGAATATTGCATTATTATCATTATTCATTGTCGATTTTCAAAGAGTAAAGCCATATATTCCCAACAATCAAAATCTCTATTTCTAATTACTTTTAATTTTGTGTTTTGTATTATCAACAATGAGGGAAATTGGTTCATCTTCTACAACTTTCAAATCCTTGTTTCATGAATTGGATTGTGTTGGATACATAACCATGAAAGATCAAAGAAGTTTCCATTTGGAGATGCTCTACATGAATGTGGATATGAATTCAAAGTCTTCATCAACAAAGGATAAGACAAATCAATAGGATCACATGCTTAAGGAGATTGGTATCATCAAGTTCCTTATTTCTAAATGTGTAGTTTTTAAGAATTTGAATGAAATGTGTTTGTTGTCATATTTTTGTGAGTTTGAGATTATTGTTTATATCAAAAGTACAATGGTGAATTTTAATAAACAATTCAAGGGTCATTGTTTTACTTGTTTTGTTTGTAAAGTTATTGATCATCATGTGATATATGGTTATTGTAACATTAACCATAATAAGATTGGGGTTAATACAATTGATGATGAGATCGTTGTGACCTTAGTTGAATTTAATGCATTCGATGAGGAATGTATGATAACCCTCAAGAGAATTGACATGGTTCATGCATGTATTGATTTAACTAATGCAACCTTAAGAGAAGGTGAACATGTCAATGCAATTGATGTTGAGATCATTGCAACCTTGAGTGAAGTTAATGCAACCCAACGAAAGGTGCAAGGATGGTGGTATGATACTTGTGCCACCATTCATGCAACCTAAGATAAAATTCTTTTCAAAACCTTTGAAATTGAAAAGGTGGGACTTTAAGTCCAAATGGGAAATGAAAAGAGATCCAAGGTACTTGGAAGGGGTTGCATTGATGCGTTCTTCACTAATGGAAAGAAAGTGACCCTAAATAATATTTTTTATGTTCCCTATATGAATAGAAATATTATGAGTGGAAGTCTATTAAGTAAATCCAGCATAAAAAAATTGAGCATGAATTTAGTAAATCCACTTTGACAAAATTGGGCACTTTTGTGGGAAGGGGTTATTCATGTGATGGAATGATCGAACTTTGTACTCTTGATAGTGACAATAATGATATGTTATCTAAATCTTGTAATGTGATTAATTATAATTCTATTACTTTGTGGCATAATAGGCTGGCTCATATAGGTTATAACACAATTAAAAGAGTTATTAAATGTGGATTAATTAATTTTGATGTGAGTGAGCATGATAAATGTGAATTCTGCGTTGAATCTAAAATGGTAAAGAAACATTTTTCAAGTGTTGATAGATGTTCAAACTTGCTAGATTTAATACATAGTGATTTATGCGAATTGAATGGCATGTTGACTATAGAAGGAAATACATACTTTATGACTTTGATAGATGATTGCTCTAGGTATACTTATGTGTATTTCTGTAAGAGTATGGATGAGGCATTTAATCAATTTAAAATTTGTAAAGCTGAAGTAGAAAATCAATTGGAATGGAAAATAAAGACTCTTAGAAGTGATAGAGGTGGTGAATACTTTTCAAATGATTTCAATGTGCTTTGTGAACAACATGGCATTATACATGAATGCACCGCACCATACACTCCACAACAAAATGGAATAGTTGAAAGAATGAATAGGACCTATCTTGAGATGATTAACTCTATGCTTTTACATGCTAAATTGTGTTATAATTTGTGGGGAGAAGCCTTGCTTGCAGCGTATCATATATTGAATCGAATTCCTTGAAAAAGAACAATGCGTCTCCATATGAGTTATGGAGAGGAAAGAAGTCTAACTTAGGCTGTCTTAAAGTGTGGGGCTGCCTTGCTTATTGCAATAGCACAGAGCCTAAAAGGACCAAGTTGGGTCCATGGGCTGTAAAGTACGCATTTGTTGGCTATGCCTCAAATAGCAAGGCCTATAGGCTATTAGACTTGGAGTCTAATGTAATAATTGAATCAAGAGAAGTGGAGTTCTTTGAGAATATATTATATTGTGATAGTAATTCTCAAGAACCCACAAGTGTTGGAGAATCTCTTAATGAATAAATCCAAAGGTTGATGAACAACCTATATTGCCTCGGAGAAGCCAAAGGCTTAAAGAATTGGGATCAAATGAGACATGTTCTCAAGTGGATACACTCTTCCTAGTAGAGGGAAACCTTGAACAAGTCACATGGAAATTTTCTATGGCTCTTCAAGTTGAGGATGATCCCAAAACATTCCAAGAAGCAATGTCTTTGAGAGACCCCGCCTTTTGGAAGGAGGCAATAAATGATGAGATGGATTCAATTATTTCAAACCACACATGAGAATTGGTAGACCTTCCACATGATTCAAAACCAATTGGGTGCAAGTGGGTATTTTGGAGGAAATATCACATCAATGACACATTTGTAGTGTCTTGGAATTTTACTTAGTAGTAGTAGTAGTAGTAGTAGTAGCTTTGTATTCTAGTTTTCATGATTATTATATCAAGCCGGGATTTAGTTGGAAACTCGTAGAAATAGTTATGGATTTTATAAGTTTAGCCTATGGTTTAGAAATATTAATTTTAACATAAGGTTTGATTAATATAGCTGGTCCTAAAAATGATATTTATTATAACCTAAGGTTTAGATAGAATGATTAAGAACGTGACACTTGTCACATGTATGTTTATTAAGGATTTAAGGATTTTGGATGAATAAATTAATAAAGGATAGATCTAGAAGGTCTAGAACCTTCCAGCAGCTGTTAGGATCACATTTAACTCAATCAAAGTTGTTTAAACAAACTTAAGTGTACAGAAAGTGTGCAAAAATGTGTTTAAAATATCAGTGTATGTCGATATATTGCAGCTATAGGGGCCGATATATCACCTAAGGTTGATACAGAAAACACGTCGACTTCGCGCAAACGAAACCACGGAGGTTCAGGACATAGGGGCAGGCGATATATCGCCTATAGGGGCAATATATCGGCTCTTTTTGGTATTTTTGAAACTTTGTGGAAACCAAATTAGAAATCGCCTCAACAACTTAGATTTTCCCATGAACGTTTTTGTTCGAGTTCTGGGCATCTGTTGAACAGAAAATTAAAATTTATTCAATTACTATTCATTTATTTATTCTTTTTAAAAGGGGTTAGTTTTACTCCTTGAACTCTATAAATAGGACCTTACACTCAGCCATTCCATTCATCATTCAAGCATTCTTCAGAGCCTCCAAGCTGCTAAGTTTATTCTAGAGAGAAACACTAGGGTTTTAGGATTAAAAGCATTTCCATCTAAGCTTTTCTAAACACTTGGAAGTAAGATAGGGTGAAATTTTGGTATTGACATGTAGGTCAAAGTTCTAGTCTATCCAAGGTATTCTTATCCTCAGGTTTAGTTCATTATATTTCTTTTTATTCTTTCATTTTCTTCCAAATCCTAACTTGTTATTATGGCTTCTGATTAGGTGTTTGATTTTCTTGAAACTTAAGGTTTTCAGTAAGTTATTATGGATCTTACTGTTTGATTTTAGGAGTTTTCCATCCCATTCTTGTCTCCAATATTCCGGTTTTTGGTAAGGAAAATAGGTTAGATTGTATGTATTATGATATGTTTATATGCTATGTTATGCTTATGTGCTATGTATGTATGTATGTATATGTTTTATGTTGTAGAGACTTGGGAAATATAGTTGCATAGATAGCAAATAAATCCCAATATGTTATCATTATCGTAGATTATAGTTATGATTTAACCTACCTCGATTAGTAGCAAGAGGACCTAGATGGTTTATCATATACTGTGTTGTGTTTTAACCTACCTCAAATAGTAGCAAAAGGACCTAGATGGTTTGTATCACATACTACGGTAATGAGTTAATGGCCATTAATATTGTAGTCCTATGTTTTATGATTTACGTTTTACGTTTTTACGTCATACATTTTATGATTTATGTTTTTAGTCTTATGTTTTATGATATGTTTTAGTAGATTTTCCTTGTTGGGCATTAGGCTCATTCCTTTTTATTTTAGAAGGTGCAAGAAAATAAGCTTGGAAGGCGGGATGGATTCATGGCAGCTTTGGCATGTGTATTGTGAGAGGACTGAATGATTGGACTGCTGGAAAAGATCGAGGATGAAGTTTATATTTTTGAGTCTTTTCAATTATGTATTTATGTTTTTCCACATTTAGTATTTGAACAATTAAATAAAGGTTTTTGTTTTCTTTATGATTTTATGTAATAACAATGGGATCCCGTATTTTGGATTTTCATAATAAAGTTCTATTATTTTATGCATGTATTCCAAAATAGTAGTTATGCTTAGTAGTTTTAAAGATTCGAGGTTTAGAGTTAGTCGGGGCATTACAAACCATAAAGGCAAGACTAGTTGCCAAATGGTTTAAACAAAAGGAAGGAGTCAATTATTTTGACACGTATGCACTGATTGCTAGGACAACCACTATAAGAGTACTATTTGCCTTATCATCAATATATAACATTATGTTCATTAAATGGATGTCAAAACAGCATTCCTAGATGGAGATCTCAATGAGGAGATTTATCTGGAACAACCGGAGGTTTTGTTCTAAGGGAAAATGAACACAAAGTGTGTAGGCTTGTTAAATCATTATATTGTTTAAAGAAAGCACCAAAAAATTGGCATAAGAGATTTGATAAGGCCATAATTTTGGATGGCCTTAGACACAATAATGTAGACAAGTGCTTATACTTTAAGACTTGTGATGACTATGTCATCTTGGTGTGTCTATATGTTGATGATATGTTGATTTTGAGTAATGATATGAAAAGCATAATGGAAACGAAGAGGTTTATATCTTCCACTTTCATGATGAAATACCTTAGAGAGGTTGATATCATCTAGGGTATAAGTGAGAAGAAATAGTGGGGGTTATGCCTTAATTCAAGAACACTATGTTGAGAAAGTGCTTGAACAGTTTTTTCATCTCAAAATCAAAGAGGAAAATACACCATTTGATTCAAGCATAAAGATTGAAAAGAATAATGATAGAGCAGTGGCTCAACTTGAGTATGCAAGTGCAATAGGGAGTCTAATGTACGCCGCTCATTGTACAAGGGCGGATATGGCATATGCAGTTAGTAAACTAAGTAGGTTTACAAGCAATCCAAGTATGGAACATTGGAAAGTGATTGAGAGAGTTTTAGGGTAACTTAAAAGGACCAAGCAGCTAGGCCTCCAATATTAAAAGTTCCCAAAGATACTTGAAGGATATTCTGATGCGAGTTGGATATCAAGTGTAGGAGATAATCTCTCCACAAGTGGATGGGTGTTTATGCTCGGATGAGGAGCAGTTTCTTAGGGTTCTAAGAAACAAACATGTATTTTACACTCAACCATGGAGGCCGAATTTATAGATCTAGTGGCAACCAGCAAAGAGGCTAAGAGGCTTAGGGATCTCATGTTGGAGATCCCAATTTCCGCGGATGAGGTATCGATGATCTCGATATTTTGTGATAGTGAAGCCACATTGGCTATAGCATATAATGGCGTATATAACGGGACGTCTAGACATATAAGTCTAAGACATTAGTATGTGAGACAATTGATTCATGGAGGAATCATATCGATCTCATATGTTAAGGCAAATGAGAACTTAGCGGATCCCTTTACAAAACCTCTTGCGAAGAGGTTAGTAAGTTCTACTTCGAAAGGGATGGGACTAAAACTCCTAGAATAATATATTAACCAACGATGGAAACCCAACTCCAAACTTGTGAACATCAAGGGAAAGAATTCAATGTGTAAGAACAAGTTATTGGATGAATTGTTTCAACATTAAAAAAATCATGAGTTTCATCCAAGGATGGTTAGTGTTGGTTGCTACCGAGTGAGTATTAAGCCTAAGGATTTTAATGAAGTTCAGTTATGTGCAACATGTTGGGAATTGTTGGGATAGAAATACTCATGGTTTTGCTGTTGGTTTTTAGGAGTGTTCCAATCCCGTTCTTGTTCTCAAATATCCTGGTTTTTGGCAATGAAAATAAGATAGATTATATGTGTTTATATGTTTATGCTATGATATGTTTTATGTTATAATATGTATATGTATAAATATGTTTTGTAGTCCTTGGGCATATGACTTGCTTAGATAGCAAGCTCCAAGAATTTTTACCATTTTCATGGTTTAGAGTTATGATTTACCCTACCTCGATTAGTAGACAGAGGACCTAGATGGTTTATCATCTACTACCATGTGATCTAGCCTACCTCGATTAGTAGACAGAGGACCTAGATGGTTTATCACATGGCATGTTAATGAGTTAATGACCATTAATATTGTAGTCCTATATGATATAATTTTTTATAGTCATATGTTTTATAATCTTATGTTTATGATTTATAATATATGTTGTTAGTAGATTTTCCTTGCCAGGCATTAGGCTCATTCCTTTATTTTTAGTTTGATGTAGGGAAATGATTATGGAAGGCGGAAAGATTCATGGCAGCTTAGCTTGTGTGTTGAGGATGAATGGGTTGAATGGACTGCGTGGCGATCGAAATCGAGGATGTCGTTGTTTTCAAGTCTTTTTATTTATGTCTTTATGTATTTCCGCATTTAGTATTTAAACAATTAAAGTTTATGGTTTATGTTGTATAAACAATGGGATCCCATACCATGTCACGTTTTATTTTATATTTTTCTTTACCTTATTTTGTATTGGTACAATATTTTGGGTTTTAAATAAAGTTATGTTTTTTATGATGTATGTTTCCCAAAATAGTAGTTTTAATGGTCCAAGGTCTTAGAAATAGTTGGGTCATTACAAATCAGACAGAGATAGTCAGAAATCGACTTCTGGATAAGTGTTTACTCTTGGAGGAGGAGCAGTAGTCTGGCGAAGTATTAAACGAACCAGCATTGCAGACTCCACCATGGAAGCCGAGTATATAGCAGCTTGTGAAGCAGCTAAGGAGGCTGTGTGGGTCAAAAATTTCTATTCCAATCTGGATGTAGTGCCAGAAATGGATAATTCACTAGTCCTATACTGTGATAATAATGGGGCAGCAGCTAACTCAAAGGAACCACGGAGTCACAAGAGGGGAAAGCACATCGAGAGGAAGTATCACTTGCTTAGAGAGATAGTTCATCGAGGAGATGTTGCAATTATGAAGATAGCTTCTGAGCATAATCTTATAGATCCTTTCACAAAGACTTTATCCATAAAATCTTTTAAGGAGCATGTAAGAAACATGGGAATGAGGGAGATGCCTCATTTGCTTTAGGAAAAGTGGAAGATTGTTGGGAATTATGCCCTAAAACCATATGTAGTAGACATTGTTTTAAGAAATAAATAAATTGAATTTGTAATGTATATATTTTATGGACGATATTATTCTGTGATAATATTATGTAAATATAAGAAAAATTCTTAAGTTCATATATGTGATCTCAAACACGTATTGGTACAGGAGGATTGTGTTTGAGATAACTGAACTTGAATAGTTCGTAGTAAAATAAAGTTATGGAATCTTTAGATTAATTACTGCAAGTACGGTCCACTACTATTATGAATACATGTAATCTAGATCCGGATCACTAGTGCAGTAGGACACTTTAGTGGATGCACTTTATATATTAGAGAATATATAGAACTGGATCAGATATGTTTATTAATACTTAGTTAAATACCGTTGCGAAGTATTAATTAAATATATCAACGGATGATCATATACAAATAGATTTTAATCCTGAAGTTACTATGAACTCCTGTTTATGTTATATGAGTTCTTTGATTCACTCATTAGGGTCTGTCAGAATGATCAGGCTAGAAAGTTTAATCATTAACGAGTACTTGGTTCAATCTTTTGGACACCAATGACTTCGATAAGGCTTTGTAATACTTTCACTAAGATAAAGTTCAAATCAAAAGATTCTTTATTTTATGCATCAATATTGTTAAGGTTAGAAGAGAGAATTATATTGAACCAAGTGGGGGATTGTTGAGATTAGTTAAATATAATGGTTAAGAGGTTTGCACGTTGAGGTGCAAAAAACTTAACGATTTTTACTTAAAGAGAAGTGAAAACATGAGATTGTGTAAAAGGTATCTAAAAGTGACTTTTATGGGTCTAAAGTGAAACAATGAGGTATCCAAACATTCCAAAAAAAATTGGTAGCATGTTTAGGACCATTTGAGCGGTCTAAAGTTAGAGAGGGTGGTGATACGTCACCCCCTAAGTTGCGTAGAATTGCAAAAATGAGAAGGGTGTTAAAAGCCCTAGCAGGTGATGCATCGCTTGGGCGGACTTTTAGGGTCGTACAGTTTACGTAAAATGCTCCAAATGATGTGTTTTAAATGCTCTAATCCTATTGGTTATACTAATTATGATACCTACACTATATGTATGGGTTATTAAAGTTGAAAAGCCTTGATCACACTTTCCAACTCTCTCTCTCTAGCTTTCTAAGACCAAAGTTTTCTCCAAGAAACTCATCAAGCATTGCTTGACTTGCTTGAGTTTTAAGTCTTTTTCAATCCCAAATCTTATTCTACTTAGTTGAAGCTTCAAGAATTTGGGAAGGCTTGGAATAGAGATTTTGGACAACAATATCATTATTTTGTATAAGCCCTAGAAGTTCCCCAAGTTTGAAGATTCAAGTTGCTCAATACAAAGGTTGTATCTCTCTAACCCTAATCTTGTATTTTGTAATTATATTATGTTATTCATTGTTAGTATTGATGATTAAATGTATCTAAATTCATCTTATCGCCATTTAATCATTTAGTTCATTATATTCAAGATTAACATTCTTATCATGAACATGTTTCTTTGATTATCAAGAATTGCCTTCATACTTTGAATTTGAATCTTGATCAACATCTAGGGTTTGGAATATTGAATTATTATCATTATTCATTGTTGATTTACAAAGAGTAAAGCCATATATTCCCAACAGTTTGAATATTCAAGTGGCTCAATACAATGGTTGCATCTCTCTAATCTTGATCTTGTAATTTGTCATTCTATTGTGTTTTCATTGTTAGTATTGATGATTAAATGTATCTAAGCTCATCTTATCATCACTTAATCATTTAGTTTCTTATATTCAAGATTGACATTCATATTATGAACATATTTATTTGATTATTGTTGACAGTAAGAACTCGTCAATGATTAAAGGTTAGAAAACTCAGATTTTAATACTAAGGATAGCTTAGAATCAGATGGAAAGAACTTGAATCAACAGAAAAACCAGAGCTACAATAGAACACAGATCATATATTTCTCAAACGTCTCCTCATACAATCAATTTTCCAACCCTTTAACCTGAGGGGTCGAAACCTATTTATAGGTGGGCTCTATTGGCCCCCTGATACAAGTAGGTCCCAGGGGACATGTACGTATGCAGGTACAGGGTCAAAGTAGTGGCTCAGGACATAGTGGTGTCTACCCTGACAATGCCCAAGTAGTGGTGCAGGACATCGTACCGTGGACTCTGGAATATTGTCAGGGGTGCTCAGATAGTGCCTCCACTCTCCGTACAAGTTCGTACCGCCATTACTCGTCAGACGCAGATGACAAGGCCATGTATCTGACCCCTTCATGATCGTACATCCTATATCAGTACGCGTACCTGGTGCCCCAGGATCACATGGCACTTCTTCTTAGTATTTCCAAGTGTTCCTCGTATGCATGTTGAGGAGGCTCCACACTTTACATATCAAGAGAAGACAAGGCTTGGGGGTGTTTGAGGCGAGACAAGGTGCATATGGGAGGCCTTGTGAAGGCCTTGCATAATGAGATGCTAAGGATCCTTTGAGGGTCTGACATAGTGAGTGGACCCTTGGTGACCCTTGTTTGGATGCATTGGTCTACATATGTGGGACACGAAGGACATGGCGAGGCTACATGGTGACCAACGAGGGTGAGGCAAGGTTGCACCCTCGCATAGCGAGGCTGCAGGGTTGTCATACGGGGGCGAGGCACGGTTGCACCCTCGCATAGCTAGGGCGCCTCACATAGCGAGGTTGCGGGGGCGAGGCACGGTTGCACCCTCGAATAGCGAGGCTGCGGGCATGATCAGGCGGGGGCAAGGTGCGATGCCTTGCGCGGACATGGTGCGCGCGCACGTATGGGAAGCCATCCGAGGTCACTCGCATAGCGAGGGTGGCGCGCGCATGGCCTGCCGGCCAACGACCCTCGCATAGCGAGGGTGGCGTGCGCATGGGCTGCTTTCCAACGACCCTCACATAGCGAGGGTGATTTTCCTAGCCTAATGCCTCCAATGCCAAGTAATACCCCATGCCTCTTCATGCCACTAACATGTGTCCCTTATACCTTTGGGGCGCCTCATAATATAGAGGTTCATTTGAATGGAATTCACAAAGGATTCTTGTATTCACACTTTCCCCCGAGTCTATAAGTACACTTTTAAGTGTGTTTGTAGACTCTTTCTTTTTCTCTTGTTTGATGTGTACGGCCAACATTGGTTGACTCAACCTTGGAGCGCTACCCAATGTCGCTTGAAGAAACACAAAGTGAGTTTTGAAGTTGTGTTTCTTAATAGTGTCCAAAGAAACACAAAAACCATCTAACTTTTGGGGGGATCCATGAATATCCCTAAGATTGCATAAGGGCCAATCATTCTCAATGGCGGATCCCAAGGCTACCCATACTCTTGATCTCCACCATTCATATGGATTTGGATCCAATGGCTAGGGGGCCTTGACTTTCCTTATAAATACCCCAAGGCTTGAAGCCATTTCTCCACACCAAAACTTGCCTAGCCTAGTGGTATTCCCTCCAAACCACTTTCAAGAGTTCAAAGGTTCCATCCACCACAAAAGCATTCTTGAGGCAATTTCCCTTCCATTTCCCTTATTCATCCTCTTTTTTTATTATCATTTTTCCTGATTCTTTTGCCCTTTTTTTTTCTTTTTACTAGCATTATGGTGGCACTAGGCATTCTTTTGTTCCTACGGTCTTGCCCTTGCTTATCACTCAACCGACCCTTCGCCTCCACAAGTCTATCCTCGAACACCTTCGGCTTCATACATATACCTCCAGGTATGCCTCCTTCCTCTTTTTTCTCTTCTTTTATTTTTTTTAATTTGACTACGCGGGGGTAGAATTAATGGTTGTATGTCACTCATTCTTCAGAGTTTGTCATTCTTTTCGTATGGCCTTTCAAGTACATATGCATAGGCCCTTTTCTTATACCCCTCACACTCATGTTGTAGATATAGGGTTACCCTTACTCATATATGCCCTCGAGTCTTAGCTGGTCCATGGCGTCTAGGTGATGTCCCGAAGGTCCGTCCAATGTTGAATTTATTGAGTTGTCATCCTCCGACTCGAAGGCCAACGTACGTAGACCCTCTAACCATGGGGGTGTGCGGACGCTCTACCTCCAGAGACTGTCCTACCTCAAACAGAAAACATGCGACCTGGAGAGGGATCTAGAATCCAATACCAAGGATGTGGGTTTAGGTTTCTCCCCCCAGCATGCAACATACATTTCCCAGCTACAATCAATCCTCCAGGATTTCCTTTCTGAAATTGCTTGCCTAGAAGAAAACTTTCCCCCTGAGCTTTTTTCCTTTCGTCGCGACGAGTCTCCCGGTCATAGGGATCCCTCCTTCGAAGGCAGTAGACGTGAATTGGTTGAACCAGAGTTCCTTTCTATGATCCCACCCACTCTTCCTCCCCTGCCTCCGGTCTTACACCCTAGGGTCAAGCAGAGTGCTGGTAGATATAGGACACATGGGGGGTCCTCCAGGATCCTTAGAAAGTCTATGGCTCATAAACTCCCTATCTCTACCCAGGTACCTGAGATGCCGAAGAGAACCTCTTACTCTTTCAAAGAGACAGGCAGGTCCAGCCTCACCATGAATAAACTGACCAAAATTCTAAAGGCTCATAAGTTAGCATTAAACCTCAAGTTCGTCATCCCAGAGTGTGATGAACACGCATCTGAGCCGCCAGAAAGGTTCATGGCCTTCAGCGATTCCATAATCCGACCCGGTGGGGCTCTTCCGCTTCATCCTTTTTTTGCCAAAGTGCTTAACTACTTTGAACTGGCGCCTCTACAATTGTCCCCCAACTCTTGGGTGACACTGAGTAACCTATATGTGTTATACCATCAGGTGCATTCTAGAGGACCTTCTATGAGCGAGGTTCATTACTTCTATACCCTTAGGGCGAATACATCTGCCCCCCAGGTTCTACCAGCTCCAGAAAGTCGCGGCCCATAAAGGGAATTCCCTCGTGGAGGGCTCCATTTCAAACAGAGGCTCGTGGAAGACGGACTATTTCTTCACTTTTAGCGGGCCCACCCAACATACTAGCTTCAACACCCCAAGTAAGACTATTCTCACTTTGATCTCACACATGAGAGGTTTCTCTTTTTACTCAGCTTTTCTTCTATGGTATTTCTAACTGTAGCTATTTCTTTTCTTTTGATGGCAGGTCTCTTAGGGGTCGCTGGCTCCAACTTGAAACTGAAGGCTCATGACAGAGTGATGAAAATCCTGGCCTTGTCGAGTGACTGTAAACAAGCCAGCGCCCTTTTTACAGAGAGCAACCTTCACTTGTACAGGCTACTGACCCCGAACTAGACCGTCACTTTATGCTCTGTTTCCTCTGAACCCGCGGGCCTATGCCCCGCCTCACCTGAATTTGTGGGTCCATGCCCTGCATCACCCGAACCTGCGGGTCCATGCCCTGCGTCACCCGAACCTGCAGGTCCATGCCCCTCCTCACCTGAACCTGCGGATCTGTGGCTATATGGCCACGATGAAGGTAATTATAACGAGGTAGCTGATAGGGACTATATCTACCCTTCGGGCAGTCATATGGACGTTGAGGAGACAGTGGTATCTGAGAACTACTCGTGCTTGCACTCTGTTGCTGGCATGGCTAGAGGCATGGACGATGACGGTCATACTGGCGATGTTACCTCTCGGACGCCACCGTCGATGCTTGGCGGCGAGTTTGCCTTTGATGCCTCTATCCCTCGCCCCTTTGTGCCTAAAAGGAATTTTGTTATTCCTTCTTTTGCTAGGGCTCCTTTACCCCCAAGGAGGCATCCTAGGCGGGCGCCTTCAAGCGCCTCTTTACCCAAGGAGATGAACCCACACTCTTCTGCTCCCCGCACAACTACGGATGGATCGAGACCTTCTCGGTCCCCATCCCTGACAAAGCATGCCTCGGCAAGCACATGTTTCTCCCCCGATCAAGATTATGTATTTGCTTGCAAAGATCATCCTCTGGCGATCCAGTATGGGGAAGCCATGAGCCATCATCTGGGAAACTTTCCCAAAGGTGAGTGGGGAACTTTGCACAATGTCCCCGACGTTGAGCTAGAAGACGCCTATATGCGAGCCTCCTTGCAGGTATTTGTCGAGACACTCGGTTTATTCATTTATGATAGATATATATTTTAATATTACCTGACCCTCGAGGCTTTATTATATGTCCTCGCCCTTACCTAGGCTTCCATCTTGAGTCATCGGCTGATCACCTCCAACTCCTCATCGACCCAACAGTTACAACGCGAGCTTGAGGAGGCACTGGGGAACCTATCGGTGGTCGAGGCAGCAAAGGATGTCTTGTCAAGTCAACTGACCGAGGCTGTTTGCCAGAGGGACGCCACTTTAGCCCAGGCTGCATCAACCTCTTACACCAACACTCAGCTGGAGGCTACCATCCAAACTTTAAATGGGAGGATTATTGCGCTCGAGGCTGAGCTTATGAATGCTGAGATCGCATAGTCAAGCGCACGTTGCACGCTGTCTGGAGGACCAACCCCACTGTTGACCTATCTCCCTTTGGAGATTATGCCGTCGAGAAGATTTCTGAGTGGAAGGGTCAGGATGGAGATTTGTAGGTTCCTTTGTATTCGGCCTATGTATGTTATTGCTATGTAATCCCTCACATTATTTCCCCTTTCTCTCCTTTTTTCTTTTGTGTTCATCAAACTTAAGGGACTTTGGTGAGTACCTCTTATTATTATTATTTATGGATTACATTTCTCTTCCTTGATCTGAGGATGATAATCTTTCTGGTGCACCTTGATTATACTTGTAAGGACACGTTAACCCATTGGGCTCTTAGGGTCCTTTTATATTCTTTGTGCGCGCTTGTTACGTTTTGTGAGAAGCGTCATTCTCGTCATTATATATAGTACTATTTATTCAAGGGTCTCTTGTAGGACCCTTTTTGGCTAGCCAGCTTAATGGTTGTTCTAGACTTATTGGGAGATTCCCTCCTTACGGCCTCACCCCCTAGGGTGTCGGCCTTTGCTTGGAGATCATCCTTTTAAACTATTCCCTTGATATTCATAAGGGTAGCTAATCCTTTTGAATATAAGAGATTTTTTTTTATACTCGTGCCTCCTGTCCTACCCCCCAAGTGCTTGGTGAGATTTATTTCAGCAAGCACTTTGGTTGATGCTCGCATAGAGAAGAAAAATAACATGTGAAGTTGTGAACATTTTCATTCATAGTAGGTTGGTTACAACGATATATATTAAAAGTTTCCATCAACTTGGGAGGTTATCTAGGCAACCTCTTTGATTCTTGTCTACTAAGCTAACATAACATGCAACAAACTAAACACAGATACTGCTTGCATCGGATGTGGGAGTCTTACTGGTAGTCTTATTGGGAGTCTTACTAGGGGTCTTAGCCGGTTGGTCCTGTCATGATTCTGGGGTCTAGTTCCTGCGGGTTTGCGCCCCCATGCACCATCATCGCCATCGGTTCTCGCGGTTTCGCAGATGTGCGAAGGGAGGTGTTATAACACTCCCTTGCCTCTCTTTGTTCTCCCTTCATACTCGCTACTCCACCAGGAGTTGGGAACTTGATGGCGAGGTGATAAATTGAAGTGATCGCTTTCAATTCTCTTAGGGATGGTCTCCCCAATACCGCATTGAAAGTTGAAGCACAATCTACTACGACGAAGTTTGCCATGACTGTGGTCTGTCGAGGTTGCTCTCCCATGGTGAGTGCCAATTCGATCACCCCTAAAGGTTGTATCGAGTCCTCTGTGAACCCGTATAAGGAGGATTGACAGGGTTTCAAGTGTCTGACGCCCAAACCCATCTTCTCCAAGGCGGGACGATATAAGATATCTACGGAACTTCCATTGTCTACGAGGACCCGATGCACCCGCAGGTTGGCCAACTGAACTGTCAACACCAAAGGATCATTATGGGGAAAGTGCACCCCTCGTGCATTCTCCTCTGTGAAAGTGATTGAGTCATTTTCTCCCTTAAAGTTTTTCGGGGGTCGCTGCTCCAAACTCATGACACACGGTGGTGGACTCTGTCTGGCTTCTCTAGCATATATGTCTCGACCCTTCCTGGACTCTCCCCCAAACCCCGGACATCCGAAGATCGTTCTCACCTCTCCTTGTATCTCTGGGGCTCCCCCTTGTGTCCGAGGTATCACCAAGACGTCCTCTGATTTTTGCTTCTCTCTTCTGACATATCATCCCAGGTATCCCCTTCGGATGAGCTCTTCAATTTCTTCCTTCAAATGGGTACATTATGCCATGGTATGGCCGATATCCTTGTGGTATTTACAGTATTTGCTAGGGTCCCTCCTGGACCGGTCTCTTCTCATCGGTGGGGGCCTTTTGAAGGGAACCTGATCCTCATTTGTGAGGTAGATATGCTCTCTGGTGTTCGTCAGGCTCATGTAGAAGGTGTAGGCTGTTTGCCTATGGTCGCTTCTGTGCTTGTTCCTTCTATGTTGATCATCTCTCGACCCTTCATACGCCCTATTCTTCTTCACTCCAATCGACCCTTCATTGGCAAGGGACTTTACATGGGACTCACTTTTTCCTGCCTTTAAGTTCGCATGGCCATCCTCCACACGAATATACTTTTGCACCCTCTCGTAGAAGTCATCTAGGTCAGTGACTTCCCTTTTGAGCATATTATCCCACAATTTTCTTCCCGGACGCACTCCCGCTGTGATGGCCATATTTAACTCCCTGCGGGTCAAGCTCCCTACTTTGGCTGCCTCCATGTTAAACCTGTGGATGTAGCCCTTTAGACTCTCGTTTTCTCCCTGCTTCACGTTGGCGAGGCTGGTGCCCGGCATTGTGTAATCACGCACGGCGTGATGCTGTTGGAGAAATTCATCAGAAAACTACTGCCAAGACTTGATGGACCCTGGTCGAAGCTCTTGAACCATTTGTACGCACGTCCTTCCAATGTGACAGGAAAGCAATGGCACTGGATGGTACTTATGATGGTACTTAGGATCTGTGTTTCCTTCACAAGGGGTCATATGAGGCTCCTTGAAGTTGGCTGGGAACCGGATGGCTTGGATCTCTTTAACGAAGGGCGATTCATGGTCAAACTCATCCTCGATGGCTTGTCCTCAAGATGCGGTGATGATCTTTCTTTGGAGGCTTCTCTTCTCTATGTCTAGGTCTTGTCTCCTCTTCTTCAAGGAGTCTCTCAACGTGGATGGGCTTGCATCTCCCTCTCCTTTGCCTTCCTGGGGCGCCATAGGAGGTGTATCCCTTTTATCCACCTTTTTCTTATTGAGTTCCTCTCATAGATCTGAGGATGTCTTCCTTGAGGTGACCTCGACGTAGTTATGAGGGCCAGCGTTGTTCTCCTGCTCTGGCCTTGGAGGCTACTTCGATGGTCCGGGACGTTTGTGCTGCTTCACCCGGGGGGTGTTACTGGTGGAGAGTCGAGTCCTCCCATCGTCTACTGGGATGGTGGTCTCTGCCCCCTCTTGGCATCTCTCTTTTCGCTTAGGGAGAGATATGTTTGACTTCCCTTGCAACAGGCCATTCAACACCTCTTGCATGTTCTCTAAGGTGGTTTCAAGCCTTTGGTTCTTGTAGTGCAGTTCACATATCTCCTCTTCATAGAATCGACACCTTGAACTCGAGCTCACGGAATGGACCCGGGGATGCTTGTCAGTTCTGAGCATCGATGGGCCCGGATCCCGCCGACTGGAGTTTGGCACCTGTGGCGGCCTCGAGGGTGGGAACTCGCCGGCATCCTTTGCAGAGGGAGTTGTTGACCTTGGATGATTCTCATCGGGAGGGACGGCCGGGGATGAAGCCTCCCTCTCTACTTCGTGAACTTCGGGTTCCTTTGGGGCCTCCACATCTCTAGGCAGAGGAGGGTTCTTCATGGAGGCCTTTAGCTGATCTCCATCAAGGAAGACCTCCACCTCTCGTGGCTCTCTCAGTCGTTTAGAATGTCTTGGCATTTCTTCCTGCCAGAACTAATGGAAGAACAGTGGCTTAACACTTATCCTTCCCACAGACGGTGCCAAACTGTTGACGATAAGAACTCGTCAGCGATTAAAGGTTAGAAAACTCAGATTTTAATACTAAGGATAGCTTAGAATCAGATGGAAAGAACTTGAATCAACAGAAAAACCAGAGCTACAATAGAACATAGATCATATATTTCTCAAACGTCTCCTCATACAATCAGTTTTCCAACCCCTTAACCTGAGGGGTCGAAACCTATTTATAGGTGGGCTCTATTGGCCCCCTGATACAAGTAGGTCCCAGGGGACGTGTACGTATGCAGGCACAGGGTCAGGGTAGTGGCTCAGGACATAGTGGTGTCTACCTTGACAATGCCCAAGTAGTGGTGCAGGACATCGTACTGTGGACTCTGGAATATTGTCGGGGGTGCTCAGGTAATGCCTCCACTCTCCGTACAAGTTCGTACTGCCACTACTCTTCAGGTGTAGATGACAGGGCCTCGCCTCTGACCCCTTCATGATTGTACATCCTATATCAGTATGCGTACCCGATGCCCCAGGATCACATGGCACTTCTCCTTAGTATTTCCAAGTGTTCCTCGTACGCATGTTGAGGAGGCTCCACACTTTACATATCAACAGAAGACCAGGCTTGGGGGTGTTTGAGGCGAGACAAGGTGCATGTGGGAGGCCTAGTGAAGGCCTCACATAATGAGATGCTAAGGATCCTTTGAGGGTCTGACATAGTGAGTCGACCCTTGGTGACCCTTGTTTGGATGCATTGGTCTACGTATGCGTGACACGAAGGACATGGCGAGGCTGCATGGTGAACATACAAGGGCGAGGCAAGTTTGCACCCTCGCATAGTGAGGGTGCCTCGCATAGCGAGGCTGCAGGGTTGTCATACGGGGGCGAGGCACGGTTGCACCCTCGCATAGCGAGGCTGCGGGCGTGATCAAGCAGGGGCGAGGCACGATTGTACCCTCGCATAGCGAGGCTGCGGGCGTGATCAGGCGGGGGCGAGGCGCGATGCCTTGCGCAGACATGGTGTGCGCGCGCTTACGGGAAGCCATCCAAGGTCCCTCGCATAGTGAGGGTGGCGCGCGCATGGCCTGCATGCCAATGACCCTCGTATAGCGAGGGTGGCGTGCGCATGGGCTGCTTGCCAACGACCCTCACATAGCAAGGGTGATTTTCCTAGCCTAACGCCTCCATTGCCAAGTAAAGCCCCATGCCTCTTCGTCCCACTAACATGTGTCCCTTATACCTTTGGGGCGCCTCATAATGTGGAGGATCATTTGAATGGAATTCACAAGGGAAGGATTCTTGTATTCACAATTATCAAGATTAATATTCATACTTTGAACAAGGTTCTAGCTTAGCATTTAGGTTTTCAAATATTGAGCTATTCCCATTATTAATTGTTGATTTGCAAAGTATAGAGCCCTATATTCCCAACATTCAAAATCTCTAATTCTAATTACTTTCATTTTTGTGTTTTTCATAATCAACAATGAGGGAAATCAATTCATCTTCTACAACTTTCAAATCATTGTTTCAATATTTGATTTGTGTTGGACACATAACCATGAAAGATCAAAGAAAGCTATATTTGGAAATGCTCTACATGAATGAGGAATTGGATTCATAGTCTTCATCAACGAAGGATGTGACAACTCAATGGGCTTACATGCTTAAGGAGATTGGTATCATCAAATTCATCATTTCTAAATGTGTAGATTTCAAGAATTTGAATGAAATGTTCTAGCCGCCATATTATTGTGAGTTTGAGATTATTGTTTATGTTAAGAGTACAATGGTGAATGTTAATAAACAATTCAATTGTTATTGTTATACTTGTTTTGTTTGTAAAATTATTGATCATCATGTGAGATATGCTAATTGTAAAATTAACTATAATAAGATTAGGGATGAGACAAATGATGTTGAAATCATTGCACTTCTAAATACATGTAATTTGGTCACTTTAGTTGATGATGAGATCTTTGTGACTTTGATTAAATTTAATGCATTTAATGAGGAATGAAATGAATCCCTAATTGAGAATAATATATCTGATGAGGAATGTATGATAACCCTAAAGAGAATTGACATAGTTCATGCATGTAATGATGAGACTAATGCAACCTTAAGAGAAGGTGAACATGTCGATTGACTTGATGATGAGATCATTGCAAAAGAAAGTGAAGATACTAAGGTCAATGCATTTGATGTTGAGATCATTTCAAACCAAAGTAAAGAGATCAAGGCCAATGCGATTGATGTTGAGATCATTGCAACCTTGAGAGAAGTTAATGCAACCCAAGAAAAGGTGCAACGATGGTGGTATGATACTTGTGCCACCATTCAAGCAACCTATGATAAAACTCTTTTCAAAACCTTTGAAAGTGCAAGGGTGGGACTTGAATTCCAAATGGGAAATGAAAAGAGATCCAAGGTACTTGGAAGGGGTTGCACTGATGTGTTCTTCACAAGTGGAAATAGAGTGACCCTAACTAATGTTTTCTATGCTCCCGATATGACTAGAAACATTATGAGTGGAACTTTATTGAATAAATCTAGTATCAAAGTGGTTTTGAATTCGGTAAACTCACTTTGACTAAATTGGGCACTTTTGTGGGAAATAGTTATTCATGTAATGGAATGATCAAATTTTATACTCTTGATAATAACAATAATGATATGACATCTAAATCTTGCAAAGTGGTTAATTTCAATTTTATTACTTTGTGGCATGATAGACTTGCTCATATAGGATATAGCATAATTAAATGTAGATTAATTATTTGTGATGTGAATGAGCATGATAAATGTGGATTATGTGTTAAATCTTAAATGGTAAAGAAACCTTTTCCAAGTGTTGATAGATGTTCAAACTTGTTAGATTCAATACATAGTGATTTATGTGAATTGAATGTCATGTGGACTAGACAAGCAAATAGATACTTCATGACTTTTATAGATGATTGCTCTAGATATACTTATATGCATTTTCTTAAGAGTGAGGATGAGGCATTTGATTCATTTATGATCTATAAAGCTTAAGTAGAATATCGACTGGAAAGGAAAATAAAGACTCTTAGGAGTGATAGAGGCGGTGAATACTTTTCAAATGATTTTTATGTGTTTTGTGAACAACATGGCATTATATATGAATGCACTGCACCATACACTCACAACAAAATGGAATAGCTAAAAGAAAGAATAGGACTGATCTTGAGATGATTAACTCTATGCTTTTACATGCTAAATTGTGTTATAATTTGTGGGGTGATGCTTTGCTTGTTGCATGTCGTATATTCAATCGAATTCCTATGAAAAGAACTATGTGTCTCCGTATGAGTTATGGAGAGGAAAGAAGCATAACCTAGGCTATCTTAAAGTATGGGGGTGCCTTGCTTATTACAAGAGCATGGTGCCTAAAAAGGACCAAGTTGAGTCCAAGGGCCATAAAGTGTGCATTTGTTGGCTATGCCTCAAATAGAAAGGCCTATAGGCTATTAGACTTGGAGTCTAATGTGATAATTTAATCAAGAGAAGTGGAGTTCTTTGAGAAAATGTTATATTGTGATAGCAACTCTCAAAAACCACAGGTGTTGGAGAATCACTTAAAGAGAAAGATTCAAAGGTTGATGCAATATTGCCTCGGAGAAGCCAAAGGCCTACAGAGTTGGGGTCAATTGAGAAATGCTCTCAAGTAGAGATACTCTATGGTGGACTTGAAGAAGTCACATGGAAATTTCTTATGATTCTTCAAGTTAAGGATTATTCCAAAAACTACCAAGATGCAATGTCTTCGAGATACTATATTTTTTGGAAGGATGTAATAAATGATGATATAGATTCAATTATGTCAAACCATACATGAGAATTGGTAGACCTTCCACAAGGTTCAAAACCAATTGGGTGCAATTCGATATTTCAAAGGAAATATCACACATATGGCACATGCAATCCTTTAAAGCTAGATGAGTATCTAAAGGGTTTAAACAAAAGGTAGGATTCGATTATTTTGACATGTATGCACTGGTCGCTAGGACAACCACAATAAGAGTTTTATTTACCTTGTCATCAATATATAACCTGTTGACTAGTTTTTAAGCCAATTAACGCGGAGTCAAAATAATTCATTTAAGAGCTTTCAGTAGAACAATCGATGAACAATAAATGAGGCAAGAACCTAATAATAATGAGCAATAATAATAAAGAACATCAAAATTTATAGAGGTTCGACCCCAAGAACTAGTAATGACCTACTTCCTCTTAGATTTGTATTAATATTAAAGGTTTACACAAGATCACATGGGATTACAAGTAGATTTCTATGTGTAAAAGACAATACAATAAGGCAGAATCGCTGCTAGGTATGAAAATAGGCTATCCGATATGTTTCTTAACCTTGGTCGGTAGGCGATTTCGTGAACCCCTTTTACTGGGGTGAAGGGTTTGCATTTATAATGCTCTGTTGGCCCAAGGGCTGCACACGGGCGTAACTAATGGTCAAAATATCCCATTATTCTCGCAGGTAGTTACAGTCCTACCTGATAAGATGTTTGACCAAGTCTTCAAGATTGTTAGGCGCATTTTACGAGTGGTTGGGTGATTTTTGTAGACTGCTAACGGTGACTGTAACTGCCACCCACCACCCAGGTTTTTCTATCCTTCATACCGAGCAGCTGAGCTTCTAGTGATATTTCACTGAGTGGTGTTAAAAAGACTTCCCTTCAAGTGAGTGAATTGCACAGAAGACACAATAATGCATCTTGGTATTACGGCCTAGGAAGGGTGTAGCCATCATAGACAGAGGCTTCCTGAACATCTCTCACTTTCGCTTGCTTGACAATGTTCCTTACTAAGAACCCCTTTTTAGAGGCTCAATGCTATGCCTTGGTGTAGGATTTGGGCAAAGTCTATAAACTGCTTACCCTGTAAAGGAGTAACTTTTTTTATTCCCTGCAGGTATACACTGACCAACATGTTGAGAGATCAACCCAGCCTACTCCATGTGTCCAATCTTAGTGCCACGTCAGATATGTCAATTTTTGGGATAATATTTGCCCCCCAAGTTTGCAATGGTGCAAAGCTAGCATGGAAACTTTTTTTTTAGGCCATATCGTCTGCACCTTGCCCCGTGGCATAATGCCTGGCCCAATTAGTTGCCTTTGTGTTTCCCCAAATTTCCAAAAAAATGACTTTTCACTCATTCCTGCCTCTTTTTTCTTACCATAAAGTGCCATGATTACCTTTCTTGACGATTGTACCGACGGTTGTGCAACTTTGAGGAAGTGGGTTGAAGGGTCGACAGTTGAGAGGACGTGATTGGTGAGAGAGGTGGATGGGTGACCAGAGTTTATTACTGACGTGCATGGGGAGGCATACGGCCAGCACCTGAAAAGACTGCTGAATGGACGGGTGCATTAAACTTTGTTAGGAAAAAGCTCACTTCTCTTTTCCTATAAATAAGGGTGCCCAACCCCTTCTCCCTTTTTCACCTTCTTATTTACTTCATGCAAATGAGAGCCAGCATAAAAACCCTAAACCCAGTCTATTCGAGAGCCAGCCCGTGTCCAGACTTATGCGTCCCACGATCACATTTCTAGAGCTATACTCATGCAGCAAGTAAGCTTTCCAAACTTCTCTATTTGACTTGGCATTTTTGTGAGAATTTTTTTCTTTTTATGCGTTCTTGACTGTAGTCGTGGGTGGTTTATTGAGAAGATCTTTGGGTAGTTGATCACTCTTGAATAAAGAGTTATCTTTCATACTTTTGAGCTTATAATTTTAGAATTAGGTTGAGTGATGTTTGTGTATTTTGTTATTTTTAGTTAATTCTTTTCCTTTTTGTGTTCTTGTGTCATTTTTGGTGTTTTAGGTATGAAATTGTCCAAAGAAAATAATGAAAAGTGAAAAGGCTCTTATTTGTTTATTGTGTGCTGAAATATTAGGTTTGCTAGAGCATTTTCAACGGGAATCAGAGAGGAAAAGACAGCATATAAGGGAATGACAAGTGGCATTTCATTAATTGACTTGTCAAAGGGTGGTGAGGTGGAAAAAAAATTAGAATATCAGCTGCATTTTAGAAGGATGATTCTAGAGAAAAAGGAGGAGGCTCATGTGGAGTGCTTGGAGGGCATTTTTGGCAAAAGAGAAAATAGGTTTTGTACCTAGCAAAAGAGGAGAAAGAGGACAGCCTCCATTACTGAATTTGTTCAGTCATTTTTTTTTTTTTTTGAGAGATTGGAGAGAGCTAGAAGGACAGGAGAAAGGAGGAAGGAGAAGTACAAGAAGTCCAAGAAGAGAAAAGAAGATGAATCTTACATCTCCATTGAAGAAATTTTGTTCTTACTCTCTCCCTCTCTCTCTCTCTCTAGATTTGAATTTTCTCTTTTGATTTGTGAATTTTGATACTCATGGGCAGAATTGAAAGTGGATTTATGCTCTTTAAGTTAGTCATGAACTAATCTTTTGTGGCTTGAATTGTTGATGAACTCTAAGTCTTAATTTTAAATTTCTAGCACTTTATTTTAGTAATTTACCCATTATTCATTCAATTGTGCTTAATGATGAATTCTTTTTATTGCTTGATCACCAATTACAAGATATTGAGTTATATTTGTGCTGGGAAGTTTTAATATAATGGATATATTTGAATGACACAAGTGGATAATCTTGTTAGATTATGTTTGCGAATAGCATAGGAATGTGTTATTTTCCTTGTGTAACAATGATGAATTGATGTTAAATTTTGGGTTCTTTAACTTGATTGGCATAGGAATATGTCAAATTAGGTGGAAGAATTAATATTATGGGTCTTGGAAAAGTTTCATGAACATGTTTTGAATTCTTGTTAACTCTGGGTAGTTTGCTGAGATTTTGCTGCAGCAAAATGTACAAGTCAATTGACATAGAGGGATTTAATAATTCAAGTCTATTGTAACCAATCGATTTTATCTCACTTTTATATTAGCATTGCAATTTAGTTTTGAGCATTTTTAATTGATTACAAGTAGTGTTAGCTTACAAAAATCAAAACAATTTAATTTGGCTACTCTTGTGTAATTATTTGGTAATTAATTGACGCGTTTAGTTTTAATTTGCAATCCCTGTGGAGACAAACTTGTATACTTATCACTTTATTACTTGTTTTGTGACTGTGTACACTTGCACATATTTGATTGAATATTATCACAACAGTAGTATTTGCATGTTGCTTGAATCTAGGTTTGAATGAATGTTTTGGGTAGTTTTAGGAATAGATTGCTCATTTTAGCCTTTGATTTTGTGAAAATTCACCTCACAGAAGCCCATCAGCAAAAAGTTGCCTGGTACTTCAACTCCAGCGTCAAGAACGCAAATTCAACGTAGGAGATTTAGTCATGCGAAGAGTATTCCCAGAAACTCGAGATGCCTTGGCAAGAGTACTAGGTCCAAGCTGGGAAGGCCCCTACCAAGTTACAGAAATAGTACCGTCTGGCACGTACAAGCTACTATGGTACGATAAAGATCTCCAACTAGTACCTATCCCCCATTACTGGAACGGGGAGCACGGGAAGAATTACTACCAATAAATATCACTTTTAAGTGGTCGTTGACTGATCGGCACAGGTACAAATTGCCCCTACCACTGACCAGCTCAAGTTAGCTATATTAATTATGCACAGGCATGATTTTCCCATTTATTGTAATAATTAGTATTTATGAATGTAAGCTACGATTGTAGTGACACAGCTTGTATGGTTAATTTTTAATCAATAAGACACGATTTTTGTCCATTTTTTACAAGGCTTAGTTTACAATGATTATCTTGCTAACTAGTGATGTATTACATGGATTGTCGGCAGTGTATGAAACTTTTAAAGGTTTTGGCAAACCCAGGTGGTCCCGAACAGGTTATTACGAGCAACACGGGTCAGCTAGCAAGTGACCAAAAGGATAACCCAAGAGTTATGAATCCTACTCGGTCACTTGGGGGGCACCATAGTCATACATGGGCAAACAAAGGAAAAAGCGCATAATTAAAAGGACTTAAAAACGTTAATTTTTATTAATGTTAAAGTGCTTGCGCATTGCTCGGTATGTACCAAGCAACAAAAAGAGCCATAAAACAACTTCTGTAGAAGGGGTTGAACAATTTTTGTTTACAACTCTGACAAAATTGTACACAAATTTTGTTTACAATTTCGAAAAAATTGAACAGCTCTGACAAACAGAGCCGCATAGCTCCAGAAAATAGTACCAAGCAATAATATAAAATAAGGTACGAGGAGATATACAGTCAAATCAAGAACCATTTCATAGATAAGTGTTAAGATTTATCGAGATTAAAGGCTGCTCAGCTCAACCATGTTGTCTTTACAAAAACAAAAGATTGCTCGAGATTAAAGGTTGCTCGGCTCAGCCATTTTTTGTCTTTACAAAAATAAAAGAAAAGCTAGAGATGTTAGGTACTTCAATGGTCTTGAGGGTGGTCAGTTGGTTGGTCTTGGGGATGGACGGCAGGTTGGTCTTGAGGCTGGACCATATGGGTCTCGAGACTGGTTGGCAGGGACAGAGGTGTCAACTGAAGCATTCAAATATGAGGGAAGAGAAGAATCCTTGGGGCCTGGTGTATTAACATGCTCCCCATATAATCTTGTTCGCCGACCGAGAAACTCGGATCCTGAACAACTGGAATCTATTCGGTAGACACAGTTTGGGCCTCGACACTTCTTGTTCTTTGATATGCTTTATTTGTTGGCCGGTGGTTCTCACTATTCATCATTTTATACTGGTGGGTATAATACAAAACGTATACACCAACCAGCATTGTTCGGTGCTCTCACATTTTCCTTTCCCCTTTTTTATTGTACACGTAGACCGTTGGGGAGATGATCACCGGGCTCATATTGACCTGTTGCAACAATCACCGTGAAAAGGTACAGACCAGCCTAAAAACCCCTCTGCAGTCGATGATTATGGCCCGTACAAAGAATATTACTCGTGCGGACGATGCAGAAAATCCCCATGTGGCTCAATATTCGATTGTCACAGGAAATCAAGAGGCACAACCCACTGATGAAGGGCCAATTAGATCTGGCCTGGAGGAAGACTCCGAGCAAGAATATTCCACAGAGATTTATACTGAGGCTATTTTAAACTCGCCTCAGGCGACAGAAGAGCCCCCATATACTCAGCTCCCACTAGCACCATCTCTGACAAGCAACTAAAGAATGTCAATGAGCATTTCAAACTTGGGAGTGCCACTATTCTCAAGCCCACAGCCCAGTAGAGGGTAGAGAATCCTGGATCCGGGTTTTGCGCTTAGAGCAGGTACCATATTACTGTTGGTGCTACTCTGCCCCTACTGCCATAATGTCAGAGTGTAGCAAACTATTTTGAGATTTTCCCTACCCAAATTAGTCCTAAAGGTATTAGGTTTATATCCGTCCTGTACAAATCTGAGGGTTGGCCGGTGCGCTTCGTGCATGACGTAAACTATCTATTTGACCTCAAGTCCAACCCCCACCAGAGCCCCTCAAGGTATTTTAATTTTATCCATAGGGATTCAGACATTTATTTGGCCGATACCAAATCCATTTCTAAGGTTGGGGAGTATGCCAACCAGTACTTTGTCACCACAGACATTGTTGCAAATCATCTTTCCTTTCAGCGCAATGGTCCTTTTATTTGTCCAGTGCCTACTAAAGAAATAGAGAAACGGGCTCAGAAGCTGGCCGCTATGGAACCGAGCCACAAAGACCTAGTCACCTTGACTGCTGAAGATAGGCTTGTAGGTACTGAACTCCATCCTAACCCTAAGGCAAAGGGTAAGAGCAATACACCCAGAAAACAGTCGCCCAACAAATTGCCACCTAGAAAAGAACCGCCAAGTAAGCAACCGCCCAGCCAAGTGTCGTCCAGCAAGAAACAGAAAAACACCATTGTACCTCTTGCAAGACTCTGCGTTGCACATCGCACCTGGAGTTCGTCTGGCATTTCTATAAAAGAGACCACTGAGTGCCCCTCAAGCTGATACTGCCCCCAAACACAGAAAGGGGAAAAAGATCCTGGTTTAGCGTATGGATCTTGACTCGTCATATAGTGATGAGGATACCCCACTTGGGGCCATTGGCTACTCAGAGAGAGCAGAAGAGGGTGATCTAACACTGCCTATTTACACTTATTTATAGTCTGCTTGTTTATTTCTGCATATTTCAACCCTGCTCGTTCTACTCTCTAACCTCTTGTTTTTGTTTTACAGATATGTCATCCGCTTTGTTTAAGAAGTTTGCTCAGAGACAAACTTGTAATTCTTATGGTGAGACTCCTTCAACTAAGTGCCAAAAAACTGATCCCCCTGCCGAGACCAGCAAGCAGGCAAAAAATGATACTTAGGGCAACTTTTTGCTGATGGGCTGCCAGGCACATGTTTGACTTTTCGTGTCTTTCTTCAATTTGGTCTAAGGATTCGACCAGCAATTGGTGGTTATGATCTTGGTCGTACGCCAAACTCCGGTGAGATGGGAGAGAGATCTCAACAGGCAGCATTGCTTCATACCCATATGCAAGTGCAAAGGGGTGTTATTCCAAAAATTTGCACATATGACGTGGCACTAAATTTGGACACATTGCATCATATTTTTGACACGTGGCATGGCATCCAACAGCCGATACAGGCTGGTCAGAATACACTTGACAAATGAATAACACTCACTACTCGGTACGCTCACCAGAAGGGTAGCTAGTCAATATGGCGAATAGACATACCTGCTTGGATGAAGACAGTTACACTCACCCTGTGCTTAACAGCCCTAAAAACTCAGTCAAGGCTCCTGAAGAATAGGACAACAACCACTTGCAAGAATGTAGGGATATTTCCCCATCAGTTATGCTCAGGCGCAACCCTTGGGTGAGAGGGACAATATAAATAAAAACTCTCCACCACAGTGGAAGGGGTTCATGAAAATAGCCTACCGTCTAGCACCAGAAACATGCCGAGCAATCTGGCTTAATATTTAGCAGCGATTCTTCCATACTGTATTGTCTTTTACACCTAGAAATCTACCTGTATTCACTGGTTATCTAGTGTAAACCCTTAAGATCAATACAAATCTAAGAGGAAGTAGGTCATTACCATTTTTTGGGGTCGAACCTCTATAATTCTAGTGTTGTTTGTCATTTCTTGTTCATAGTTATTAGGTTTTTGGCTTATTTATGGTTCATTGTGTTATATTATTTTATAATATAATGTAATATTATATTATATTATAATATAATGTTTTAGATTAAATAAATGTGACAAAGAGTGTCACATATTGTAACATATAATAGATAGTTACAATATTTAGATATATGAGATATATCCAAATAATGTAACATATTTGGTGTTACAAATTTGTAACTTCCAAATATTACCATTTATTGTGTAAATTTGGTGTTACACAATATTGAGATGAATTTCATAAAGCCATATGTGAAATAGTTGTTAGAGATATGATTTTAACCCCAATAATGTGTTTTGGGAGTTACAAAATCATTTGGGAGGGCTTGGAACCGTTTGGAAAAACAGCACATTTTTAAGTGCTGAAAATGGTCAATGGTCGCGGCCACAAGCCAAAAACGGACCAATTTTTCAGTTTTTTCAATCTTTGTTGAACGACTCAAAAAACTCAAATAACTCCCAAATCTCATTTTTAATTCCATATTAATCCAATTAAACATTGGTAACAGCCATGGGGGTTGGTGGAATTTGAAATTCAAAGGGTGTCTCTAAACTCTATAAATAGGAGCCTATAGCTCACTTGAAATACACAACATTTCTATCCATTAGAGCACTTGGCTAGAAACACCTTAAGGCTTGATAATTCCAGAAAGCATTTCCAATATCTGTGAGAGATCCCTTAGTGCTTGAGTTAGGGGGAAATAAGCTTATGGACAAAGGTTTCAAACCTTGTTCAAGTTGGTGATCCTCAACACTCTTCACTTTGGTTGTGTGAGTGAGAGTTTATTGTTTCTGTTCTTGTTCTTATTTTCTTCTATTGCTTTTCTTCTTGTTCTATTTACTTGTACTTTTGTTTAAGAGTTGTAATCCTTTTATTTCCTTTGTTCAAACACTTCTAGTTTATTTGTATCTTTTGTAATAAAGTTGTACTTTCTATTTCTATCATCTTACATCTCCTTCTCCTTTTATTTGTATTTTCAGTTATAGAGTTGTAACATTCTTTTTAATCAATCATTATTTATTTGTAATATATTGCATAGAGTTGTATTTTCTTACCATTTCCATTGAGGCAAAAATTATTTTTCCTAACACATTAATTGTCTAATTGAAAGCTTTCTAATTAATTAATTTAACTCCATGTTAGTTGACCAAACACCCAGTCCACATTTTGGTGCTTTCATTGAGAGCCCAAGGGTAACGCCCCAAATTCCCTAATATGGCTTAGTGCCAGGATTAGGAGGTCGGGAGGCAATAATTGAGTTGATTAGGTGTTTGTGTGTTATGAGCATGTTATTATGTGAATTTTATTATGATATGATTATGCTTTCATGTTTAAGTGTATTAAATATGCATGTGGGCCCGTTTCTTATTAGAAGACATTTTCATAATTTTTACCCATTGAGGGTATAATTGTAAATATGTGTGATATATGATTGCGACAATATTATTATGTGGATATATTTAAGTTACTCAGCACGAGGCGATCCTAGGGAGCTAGTTATCGGAAAAGTCACAACAGGGTAAAATACCTGGCTCGGAGTGAGCTTAGGGGTATTTTGGTAATTTGGTAAATTACTGGGGAATTATAGAGTAACGAGAATTAATTGATGAATATTGGTTTGATAGATTATTTGGGATTTATATGAGAAAATTTGATATTAGCAGGAATTATGCCAAATGACAATTTTCCCTTAGAGGTAATCTTTGAGGTTAAATAGGGCAAGGGGCATTGTGGTCATTTGACCACATGGGTTACCAATTAGCCAGCAACTGAAACTTAGGCTCGCTCACATTCAAGACTTTCCCTTGAGCTTTGGATCACTTTCGTTTGAGGAACACACAAGGAACTCCAAAGCTAGGCTAAGGAGTTGATTTTTTTGGTAGAGATTGAAGGGGGACTCTTGTGGATTAGCAGCTGGGTTTGGGACTTAAGGTTACTAGGGTCATCATCAACCTCAGGAAATTCAAAATTCAAAGGTGAGATTTCCCTATTTTAATATTCAAATGGTGTTCTTGAGTTCTTGTGATTTTTTTATTCTTAGTTTAAGGTTCTAAAGATGTTGTGATGGTTTGAATGGTGGGTTTTATTGCCTAGGCTTAGTATATAGTTTATGTGGCTGGAATTCAGTTGGAAACGTTGTGTTGAGTTTGATTTGAGGTCTGGAATTGGCTAGAAATTGTAGAGTTGCGATTTGGGGAAGAACACTTGTGTTCTGGGAAGATTTTTGAGTTCTGGCGACCTAGCGCGACCTCGCTAGGTCGGGCGCGACCGCGCTGGTGTCCCAGAAAGGGGGAAATTAGGTTCCAATTTAGGGGCTTGAGTTGAGGGGCGCAAACGCGCCAAGGGTAGATGCTACCGTGCCAATGGCCCAGAAGTCCCAATATTTATGTGGGCACGACCGCGCCAGGGGCCCCGAAATGATGAAATGCTTATTTTTAGGGCTAGGCCTGGGGGCTCGGGGAATCTGACTTGGGAGCCCACTTGAGGGCTCAAGGAACATTTCTAGCGCCCCGCTAACTGGGAACCATGGTTTTAAAAGTTAGAGTTCGGTTTGGAACTCGGGTTCTGGGGTTAAGTCCTGATGAACATATATTTGTGTTGTGACTAGGGTTTCCGCCAGGCTCGGGTCAGGATTAGCACTCAGGGTCGTTTCATTATTCGCACGAGGATCGAGGTAAGAAAACTGCACCCGATGCGTGAGATACATGATTAGGGCTAGGCCCCACTGTCAAGTGTATTATGATTAAGGCTCGGCCCAACTATTAAATGTAATATGATTAGGGCTCGGCCCAACTGTTAAATGTATTATGAATGGGGCTCGGTCCAATTGTTAAATGTAATATGATTAGGGCTCGGCCCAACTGTTAAATGTAATATGATTAGGGCTCGTCCCAACTATTAAATGTAATATAATTGGGGCTCGGGCCCAAACAATGAACATGATTATAATTATGCATGTGTATACCTGTATAAGTACATTGTAATGTGTTGTATCTGGATATGATAAAGGTATTATATGTATGTTTGTTCCCGACTGGGAGGCTTGGCTTATAAGTCAGAAGTCTGTCAACTGTAAGGCTCGACTTATGAGTCGAGGGGTTTATAAGGCCCGACTTATAAGTCGAGGGTTCATAAGGCTCGACTTATAAGTCGAGGAATCACAAGGCCCAACTTATAAGTCAAAGGTTCATAAGGCTCAACTTATAAGTGGATGGATCACAAGGCCTGACTTATGATTCGAGGAATCACAAGGCCCGACTTATAATTCGAAGGTTCATAAGGCTCGACTTATAAGTTGAGGGATCACAAGGCCTGACTTATAAGTCGAGATGTCACAAGGCTCGGCTTATAAATTGAGGGCTCATAAGGCTTGACTTATAAGTCAACTTATAAGTCGAGGGTTTGCAAGTCTCGACTTATCAGTCGTGATCAGCATTATGCACGTTGAGCACAGGCAGATATGGCTAGGCCACCCTGGGAGTGCATTATGCACTTGACTAGCTCAGATGCCATATGAATTAATTGGAGTGCAACACACACTTGTGTGACCCTGTGGTCCCTTACTGGTACAATGTGTGTGCATGGTTTTAGTTATTACTGTCATGCATGTTGTTATATTCTATTAGTAGGTTTTCTTGCTGAGTCTTTTGGCCAACGGGTGCTTTGTGGTGCAGGTAAGGGTAAGGAGGAGCTTGGCCAGCCATCAGTTGGAGAGCGTTAGGTACGGTGTGTACATATGCAATCTACTCGACCACCACGACCGAGGTATCGCATGGGGAACTAGGGTTGGACCTTGTTTTGCCGCTTAGGTCAGCTTGCTTTGTATTCCCTGAGTTATAAACAAATTTTTAAACTTGTATTTTGGGATCCCATGTAAAGATTAAAGTTTTCTTTTAATGGAAATGTTTATTCGTTGACTAAGATTTTTAATACATGAACCCTTAGTGGCTTAATCACATGTTTTAGTCCAAATGACTTTTTTAGCGAGTCTAGTACTATTTTTAAACACACTTGGTAATGGACCCTAATTAACAGGGCGTTACACCAAGACAATCATATTCGAAATCCATTGCTGCAAGGATGGTAGTCTCAACCAGAAGGTCAAGCCAAGAGCCTCCAGAGCCTGAAGCTAAAATCTCTCCCCCAGTTCCATCGATGAGCAATTTGAATGGGTAGCAAGGTGATTTGCTTCCTAGGAACCCATCTGGTGTCGGGGGCAAACCGTTGGGCCCACTGCACCAGGACGCGGAGCTACTACCTCTGATAGAATCACCCATGAAGGAACATCAGGTGGAGTTGCTACAAGGGGTATCGACCAGCCAAGACCAGGAGTTGGAGGTCTTGGATGGTATAAGCCCCACGTAGATATCGAAGGACTTGACCCCGAAATTGAGTAGATAAGGGAGGTCATGGGACAGATGCAAGATCAGCTTGCGACCTTGAATCAGGGGCGAGCTACTGCTCAAAAGACCCTTAATGAGGCTTTTGAAAAACAAAAAAGAGATTTCCAAGAATTGATGGATCGACATGCCCGGGAGGTGCAGGTCCGACAGGAATACATGGAGCGCCGAACAAGGGAGGCTGCTGATTCTATCTAGAATTATGTACAACATCCGTAGACTCAGGGTGTGTGGACTGCAGCTGGAACAACTGCCCACAACCAACAACGTCCTCCTATATTTGGTTTCGATGATGGAGTCATGAATGGACCATAGGCTTAGCCTCAGAATGGGAATCAGGGTCCGACCAGGAGTCACAGATCTGGTCAGGGCTCCCAAGCCAACAACAATAGGCGACCCTTAACTGCTGATGAGCAGGTCCTTCCAAGGCATTGCATGGGACAGGACCAAGTAGGAAACTTTCGGCCGAGATCTCAGGGCAGTGGCCGTGACAGAAATCCTAGTGCTGCAAGACGGGATGGAAACCCCTGAGCACCAATGCCGAATAGGAGTGGTCAACCCCAAAACCACCAGCAACAGCCTGGTCGGTACAAACAGCACCAAGAATTATAACCAAGATCCCAAAGGGAGGAGCTAGAAGTTAGTAGTGCATACAGACCCCATTATGCTGATGGGTATGACCATGATGAGGCAGCGAGCCAAGTTCACTAGCAAAATAATCAAGCCCAATAGAATAACCAGTGTCAGAGAGGTATCCATCCCGAAGGATCGTTGTCCCACAAGGGCAGGATATCCGAAACAACCAACCACCCCAAGGTGGAGGGTTTGAAGGAGTACCTTCAGTACCAGGCCGAGCAGACAGCCAGAATGTTGGGGGCAGGCCTTGGCCAAACTTCATTTTCATTCGAATGGGTCCCATGGGAGGTGAAGACCTTTGAAATAATCTTAATCGTAGCAGGGAAAATTGGGATTCGAACAACATAGCTCCGCCTGAGCCTACTTGGGACCCGAGAATGGATGAGGTCAGTAATGCAGCACAACCCCAGGTGTTGATCAGCTAGATATGATCTATGGCAGATGGCATTTGGCCGGCAACTCCAGCAAGGCTCGAGAGAGATACGCTGGCTCCCTTAGGCACGAGCAGGAAGAAGATGTACCGGCTATCTAGGAGCGTACTCCCAAACAGCCTCACTATGAGTGTGAGCCCATCACATTCAAGGAGGAAGACACAAGTCACGTACACCATCCGCATAATGACCCTTTGGTGGGAGAAGTGCAGATCGCCAACATGATTGTGGCCCGAACGAGGATTGACCATGGGTCGTTTGCCAACATCCTATTCAAGAGTACCCTGGAGAGGATGAATTTAAGCATCAGAGATCTGGAACCATGTGAGCAGTTGCTGTATGGGTTTACAGGGAATGGCATGGCCCCTGTAGGAAGCATAACGCTGCCCTTGACAGTAGGGACGACACCTAAGAGCAACACTATAATGGCTTTGTTCGTAGTAATCGACATCCCCTCTCCATACAATGCCATGATAGGCTGACCAGCCCTATATGACCTCCGAGCAGTCACTTCGGTCTTCCATCTGCTTGTCAAATTCCCAACCTGGGAAAGTATAGGATGTCTCAAGAGAAACCAACTGGTGGCCAGAGAATGTTATAATTCATCAGTAAAAAAGGCAGGGAAGGCAGTCTGTACCGCACAGCCTACAAAGCCTGGTCACTAGAAATAGGATGCAGCCCAAAACGGGGGGAGGATATAGACCCTCGTTTTGGGGATATTGATACAGGGGTGGGTGCAGTCGAAGAATTAGAAGAAGTCCCGCTTGACCCAGAGCACCCAATCAGGGTTGTCAAGGTAGGGAAAAAGTTTTCCGGGAACATATGATCCGCCTTGATCTAGTTCCTATGGAACAACCAAGATGTATTCGCCTAGTCCCATGATGATATGGTGGGGATCTGCCCTACCGTTATAAGCCATCCCCTCAACAGCGATACCGAACACTTCAAGCCCTTACAACAGAAAAGGAGGTTACTAGATCAAGCGAGGGCAAAGGCATTAAAGGAGGAGGTGGAGAAGCTTCGAAATAACAATTTCATTAGGGAAGCCTTCTACCCAATATGGGTATCCAATCTCGTATTGGTGCATAAGCCTAATAACAAGTGGAGGGTGTGCGTAGATTTCACAGATTTAAATAAAGCATGCCCAAAAGACTACTTCCCACTTCTGAGAATTGACCAACTGGTGGAAGCTACAGCTGGCCACAAAATCTTAACCTTTATGGATGCCTACGCAGGGTACAACCAGATAAGCATACATCCACCCGACCAGAAACACACTAGTTTTGGCACGGATGTACAGCTATACTACTATAGAGTCATGTCGTTCGGCCTCAAAAACACTGGAGCCACGCATCAACGGTTGGTAAACCGAATGTTCAAAGACCAGATAGGAAATAACATGGAGGTTTACGTGGATGATATGTTGGTGAAATCCAAAAAGGCTAGGGGGCACATTGAGGACTTAGAGGATTGCTTCAACATCTTGAGGTAGTATATAATGAAATTGACCCCCCCTGAAATGCTCCTTTGGTGTGGGGTTGGGAAATTCTTGGGGTTTATAGTGAACTCCAGGGGAATTGAATCAAACCCCGAGAAGATAAAGGTGTTGTTGGACATGCTCTCATCAGCCAGGATCAAGGATATGCAGAGCCTAACAGGACGCATAGCAGCACTAAGCAGATTTGTGTCCAAATCAACTGATAAATGTATTCTGTTTTTCAATATCCTTAAAGGTACAAAGAAATTTGAATGGACCAAGGAGTGCGAGTAATCCTTCCAAGCTCTAAAACAGTAGCTGGCACAACCCCCGATCCTTTCAAAACCTCTGGAGGGCGAAGAACTGTGCATATACCTAGCAGTAACTCAACATGTTGTCAGTGCAGTCCTGGTTAGAGAAGAAAACAAGATTTAACATCTAGTCTATTATGTGAGTAAAAGGTTGATCGAGGCTGAAAGCAGGTATCCTCTAATTGAAAAATTAACTTACTGCCTACTCTTGTCTTCCAGAAAACTTTGCCCTTACTTCCAAGCTCATCCCATAAAGGTTCTTACAGACCAACCGTTGTGCCAAGTCCTGCAAAAGTCGGACACCTCATGTCGGTTACTCAAATGGTCTATAGAGCTCGGGCAGTATGAAATAACCTACCAGCCCCGAACAACAATAAAAGGCCAGACTCTTGCAGATTTCGTAGCTAAATGTATCAGTATACTAGAACCAAGTGAAGTGGCCGAGTAGTCATCAAAGTCTGGACCACTGCCCAGTGCAGGTGCTGAGCAGAACACCGAGTACCCAGAATCCAACACTATTCATTCCACAGAAGAACCCCAAGTCTGGAAGCTACACGTTGATGGCTCATCTACTGACCAGTTGTCTAGGGTCGGTCTCTCACTAATCACACCTGAAGGGCAACGCTTCCATTGTGCATTTCATATTGAATTTGAGGCATCTAATAACGAAGTGGAGTATGAAGCATTAATCGCAGGCCTGAGATTATCTAAAAAAGTGAAAGTTGAATTCTTGGAGATATACAGTGATTCAAAGATGGTTGTTAATCATATCCTCGGAGAGTACACTGCTCTGAAAGAAAAAATGATGGCCTATCTTGGTAAGCTCAAGAAATACACATCTAACAGATACCAAGAGAGCAAAACACCACATCAGATGCACTGGCCAAATTGGCCAACGGTGTTGTGGTGGCAAGGCCAACTTGGTTCCTATTGAATACCTAGCCGAACCTAGTATCAACTTGCCAGAACCTAGATGACCCCGATTGTAGCTTATCTAGAGCAGGGAATCCTTCCCAACAGTCATAATGAATCCAGGAAACTGATGAGGAAAGTTGTTGGTACCTAATCCTGGATGGGGTTATGTACAGAAAAGGGTTCTCTATGCCATTTCTCAGGTGTGTTAACCAATCGGAATCAGGACGGTTGCTGGAGGAGGTACATGAAGGTTTATGTGGGAACCATGCAGGGGGCAAAGTTTATCTAATAAAATTTTAAGGCAAGGCTACTTCTGGCCAACTATAAATGAGGATTCCATGGCGTATGTTAAGAAATGTGACAAGTGTCAGAGGTTTGCCAAAATCCCCCGAGTAGCCCTAAACGAACTTACTCAAATGCTAAGTCTGTGGCCCTTTGCCATTTGGGGAATTGACCTTATTGGTCGATTGCCAAAAGGAAAGGAGGGAGTACAGTATGCAGTTATAGTAGTGGATTATTTCACCAATTGGACGGAGGCCGATCCACTGGCAACCATTACTTCTAAAAAAAGTACTCGACTTCGTGGTGAAAAATATAATTTGTAGGTTTGGTCTACCCCAGAAAATAGTGTCTAACAATGGCACGCAATTTGATAGCCATCTATTTACTGATTTCTGTCCTAGACACGACATCACAAAAAGCTTCTCAGCAGTCTCACACCCACAAGAAAACAGGCAGGTAGAAGTAGTTAAGAAGACTCACAAAGACACTATGAAGAAGCGTCTAGAAGAGGCTAAGCGAAACTGGCCAAAGAAACTACCTGAGGTACTCTGGTCATACAGGATTATTGAGCAAACAGCTACTGGTGATACCCCCTTTACACTCACATATGGGTATGAAGAAATGTTGCCAGTTGTGGTGACTCCCCCATCTCACAAGCGCGCGCGACATACAACCAAGGTCATAATCACCAGCTGCTAGCCGAATCCTTGGACCAAATTGAAGAAAGACGCAATAAAGTCCAGCATAAGTCAGGCTGCCCACCAGCTAAAAGTTGCACGGTACTTCAATTCTAGAGTTAAGGAACAAAAGTTTGACGTGGGAGACATAGTCCTGCTAAGAATATTCCCAGAAACTCGAGATGCCTTGGCAGGAGTACTAGGGCCAAGCTGGGAAGGCCCTTACCAGGTCACGGAGATAGTACCGCCCGGCACGTATAGGCTAGCACGGTATGACCAAGATCTCAAGTTAGTACCTGTCCCCCGTTACTGGAATGGGAAACTCCTAAGGAAGTACTACCAATAAAGTTTACTTTTAAGTGATCGCTGACTGGCTGGTACAGGCACGGATTGCCCCTACCACCGACCAGCCAAAGTTAGCTTTATTAATTATGCACAGGCACGATTTGCCCATTTATTGTAATAAATAATATTTATGAATGTAAGCTACAATGTAGCGACGCAGCTTGTATGGTTAATTTTTAATCAATAAGACATGATTTTGTCCATTCTTACAAGTATTACTTTATAATGATTATCTTGCTAACTAGTGATTTACTTTACGGATTGTTGGTAGTGTATGAAACATTTGTATGTTTTGGAAAACCCAAGTGGTCCCGAGCAGGTTATTACGAGCAGCTTTGGTCAATTAGTAAGTGACCAAGAGGATAAGCCAAGAGTTATGAATCATGCTTGGTCACTTGGGGGGCACCATAGTCATACATGGACAAGCAAAGGAAAAAGTGCGTAATTAAAAGGACTTAGAAACGTTAATCTTTATTAATGCTAAAGTGCTTGCGCGTTGCTCGATATATACCTGGCAATAAAAAGAGCCATAAAACAATCTCTGTAGATAGGGTTGAACAATTTATGTTTGCAACTCATTCGAAAAAATTGAATAGCTCCGGATATTAGAGCCGCACAACTCCAAAAAACAATATATGCCGAGAAGTAATAATGAATAAAGTATGAGCAGAGATATACTCAAATAGGAGGAATCTTATAGATATGTGTCAAATGCTCGAGATGAAAGGTTGCTCGGCTCAACCATGTTGTCTTTACAAAAGAAAAGTTCTAAGTACTCGAGATTAAAAGTTGCTCGGCTCATTTATGTTGTTTCAACAAAAAGAAAATAGTTTCACAAGAATAGAGACTACTTGGCTCAGCCACTTTGTTTGAGCATAAAGGAAATAAGTTCAAGAATATGAAACATTAAAAGCAAAACACAGATAGAGTTTGTTAAGAGCCCTGGATTTGTTGGTCAGGTTCAACGACAGGGGTTTCAGCTGGGAGGCTACTGAACTAGTCGGCAGGGGCTGGAGTCTCAGTTGAAGCACTCGAACCGAAGGGCAAGGCATCCTCTTCGAGGGCTATGATAATCAGCTCGGTGGGTGGCACAGTAGACTATAGCTCAAAGACTGGAGGCTGCTTGGTAAAGACAGTCGGGGCCTCATTCTTCTCCCACTCAGTACAGTAATGCATAAGCTCATCATAGCCTTCTCCCAAATAGCTAAATCCCACCACCTTGTTGCAAGCCCAGAAATCATAAAAGGTGCTCATACAAAGCTCTTAAAGGACCAGGGTTAGCCCAAGCCTGTGACAAGCTAGGGCCTGAAACTAAGACCCAACGGTGATTTCTAATTCTAATTAGTGGAAATTACATTTTATATGACTTTTTTTTTTATCAAGTTTACAAAAATATGACATTTTAAAAAAAATTATTTAATGGCTTTTTTTTTAAGAATTTTCAATTTTGTTGATTTAGTTTCGCATTTTTTTGTATAAAAGTTGGTTTATGCCATAGTTTTACTCTTAATCAAGTTTTATTAAATTAGAAAGGTATTTTTGTAATTTAATTATTAATTTTTAGCTTAATTGATTTTTTTATATTAATATTATATACCTATCTTTATATTAAATTTTACCGTGGTTGTTTTGCAAAGTTTTTTTTTTTTTTTTTGTAATATGAATTGTGTTTATTAGTTTTTTATTTATGTATTATAAACATTTTTTCCATTTTTTAGATTGTACGTTTTTTCCAAGTTTGGGTAAGGTAACCAGTTACTTGTGTTATCCCGTGTCTTCATATGATTTTTTTTTTCAAATCTGGATGTCTCCATCAGGTAACTAGTTACGATTTTTGGGGTAACCAGTTAGATATATTCTTTGATATTTTTTGGGTGATTTTTGTTAAAAGATAGGTCACCAATTACACCACATAAATTTTTTTAAGGGTAACTATTAGGATTTATGTCCTAAAAGCATGTGAAAATACATTTTATAGATTTAAATAAAAGTACAATTTTATTATATTTGAATGTTATTATTGTTTGAATAATTTGTATAAATATCAGAAAATTCCATAATCATTTATGAGAATATGATATTGTATTAGTACGAGAGAATTAAGATCATATATAATGAATAAAATAGTCAGCAACATATTAAAGTAAAGAATCTTTAATGAATGATTGCTATTACGATTTACTAAGCATATGATATGCAAGTAATCTAGATTCGGATTACTGATGTGGATAGACATCTTGGTAAAGGTGTTGTATATAATAGTGATTATATATGATAGGACCGATATGAATTAACTATTTTTATAAACAAACTGTTTGCCATATATATTTTAATTCATATCATAATAAATGATCATTTGTAGATCAATCTAAATTCTGAGTAATCATGAAATCTTGTTTATGTTTATTGGATCTTTTGATTCATTCGTTAAGGTCTCTTGACATAATGACGCTAGTGACTTTTGTTTTGGACATTCAGTATCATGAATGGTTGGGAACACGATTTTACAATAATGGAATTCATGTTTTCCTAACGGATCAAATATTGGTTCCCTTAAGTGTTAATTCTAGAACTAAATAGTTATTGAGCTCAAATCTATAATAGTGAATTAATGGTACTTGATAAGTTCATTTTTATTTATATATTTTGCAAGTTCTTTCGTATTTGGATGATGCTAATTTTGTGTTTTAAGAGATTTTAGCTTCATTTTTTAAGTTTTTGATATTTAAACTAAGTTGTGGTTTTTTTTTTTATAACACTGATATATTTGATGCAATTTTGGTTTAAGAATTTAATTGGTTACAAAAAGGAGTTGCAAGATGAAGTTGAGATGTAATTCTAATGTGTTTTGAAGTTTCTAAGCATATATGGTGATGTTGCGGTGAATGAAGCTTGAGTAGTGGCTTACAAAATCAAGTGAAGTGACATTTGGAGTGTTAGTTGCAGCTCAAAGAAGTGGTGGCTGCAACCTAATTACAAGGAATTAGGATTTTGGAAACAGTAGGTTTTGGCCGCGGTGAGTACTTCTTCAGGTAATGGCCTAAATCTGAATTTTTAAGAGAATACGTACACTAGTCGCGGCCACTACTTTTCCAGGCTGCGGCTCAAGGCTAAATCAGGCACTCAGGCTGCAGCAACCACTTTTCCAGGCCGCGGCCAGTCAACGCAGTTTCAGTTTTTTATGTTATTTTTAATTATATTTTTAAGAGGATTATAAAGGTTTTAGGGCTAATGTTTTCAGTAGTTTTTTAATTGCGAATTCTTGAGATTAGAAGAAGAGAGGAGAGGAGAGAACAACAATCTTTCCTACATCAAACTATATTTTTCTTCTTCTCTTTAAAACTCTTTAATTTCAATTATGATTATGTTATTGGTTAGGTTTGTGATTACGGAGTAATCTTCTTTTAGGCTAAGGGTTATTTCAAAACCCAAGACATGAATTCTTGATTTTCAATAATGAATGTTTTCTTTTGATTTTTTCCAATGTTAAATTGCTTCTATTCTTTTATGATTAATGTTATGAATAATGTGATATCTTGCTAGATGACTAACTAATTAGGATGTTTCATTATTCTACTATCATCTTAGAATTACTATTCACCTAATAGATTAGGGTTCTAAGTGTAATTGATAGTATTGTCATGGGTATTATTGATTATGATGAAGTTTAGAACCTAGGTTAAATGAATTATATGCTAAATTGATTTGTTGCTTAGATTAACCTATCTCCATGGAAATTAATTTTATTCCTAGGTTAAATATATTACATGCTTCATGGATCTATTGCTCGGTATAAATATTTAATTATTGAGCGCTTCACCTTGATTAATTGTAATTGGGAAATTGTGATAATTGACTGCTTCAGCGTTATCTACGAGGTTAATAATTTAATTGGGAAATCACAATAATGTTTATTATTATTGTTCTTGAATGATTGTGGATGGTGGAAAATGACTCTTAACTGTTTCTTGAAATCGTAATATCAACTCATTATTACTTTTATGTTTATGTTATTTAAATTTCAACTTGAGAAAAAATCTTTTCTTTAATTTTTGTTGTTAATTCTTGAATAATAATTTGAACGTAGTCTGCGTGGGTTCGACTCATATTTACCATTATACTGATATAATTGGTGATACTGAATACAAAATATTATTAAATTTGGTACGACATACGACACGCATCAATACTTAAGGAGCAAGAGGTAATTAGAAGGGTAAAACAGTAATTTTGACCAGCTATAATTAATGAACCAATAATGGATGACAGAATTACATATATTGATTACATCAATGGACTACAAGAGAAAACTCTATAAATATAACTCTATAAATACTTAGAGTGAAATTCCATATTTATAATGGAGTAATCATGGGATTAATAAATAAGGCTATTGAATTAAAGAGTTTAATTAATAATCTTGTTAATTGGAGCTTTGTATTATAGGTTCATGGTCCCCAAGTCGCCTCTATCCAAGGAAAATAGTCTGAGAGAGCCGAGGCGCGAGACTACCTCGTGTGAGCAAGGAAGAATTGTCCTCACCAATATCGAAAACAAAGTCTAAACATGAAGGGTGTGGAGCAATCTTGCAACATTTGCACCCAAAGACTGACGCAAGTGGCTAGACGCAGGGCTATGAAGGGCCAAGCCTTAGGCGATTTACAAGGACAAGACGTATACAAAAACACCACCGGGTCCCATTGACTGCCTTGGGTACATAACCTTTGAGTTCGTCTGTAGTCAATGACTTGTCCCATTAGGCATGATGTTCACATCCAAAAGCCTTCCCATAATGAAAACCAAACAACACCGCCCTCACATACAACAGTAGTACTAAAATACATGCCCATAAAATTCATGCATCATTTAATAAGCCTTACTCTTATCAACATAAATATCATGCTCTCTACTCTAGCATGCAGGTAAAGCATTCATTTCTCAAGTGAGCAAGCAAGCACATAATCTTATCAACATTCAAGGGTTAGGCCCTATCAGAATATCCCATGCTTCCTAATAAGGCATGCAGATAAGGCATTTATATCATATTTAAGCAATTAAACACATAACCACATAAATAGTTACCAACCCCTTAATCGAGCTTGTCTTTAGGGGTGAGTGTACATGCCCAGCCAGTCTTCAGGAACCCTTAACCTTGGCCCGTTCTGATACCAAGTTGTAATACCATAGATAGTCAAGACTGTTACACTGTGTGTTTAAATAGTGTTAAACTCGCTAAATGAGTCGTTTGGCCATAAACGTGTAACTAAACGTGGCTAACATCTTGGGGTTAAATTTGGATGAAATGAACAATCATTTTATTAAAACGTTAAGTTCGTACATGGGATCCCAAAATAAACATTTACAAAGTCATTTACAGTTCCAAAGGGGTAATTACAACTAAAAAGTTACAAATAGCCGACCTAAGCGGAAAAATAGGGTTGGACCCTAGTTCCTATGAAAGACCCCAGAAGTAGTGGTCGAGCAGTCACATATGTATACATCGCCACCAAAGCTTTCCAACTCATGGCTGGTCCAACTTCCTTTTTCCCTTACCTGCATCACATAGCACCCATGAGCCAAGGCTCAGCAAGGAAACTTAAACATGCTCATATGTAGTTAATAACATATCACAGAATCATAATAACCATGCCTAGCAGTAATAACCCTACTCATGCATGCATTCTATCCAGATAAGTGATTGCAGCGTCACACTGGGGTCCGTTGCCCTAAATAAATGATTAATGAGTCTTACCGGGGCCCAACCCTAGGATATGTGACTAATAAGTCACCACGGGTCCATTGCCCTATCCTCTGTAAAACCAACCTTGGAGTTGGCTCGCGTACCTGACGCTTAATTTTCCACGACAATTGGGTCAGACAAGCACATGATGCTCTCCTAATTATGCCTAACCACAACAATTTTGCACTCATCGCGCTATTGCCGCCTTGACTTATAAGTCAATGCTTTTCTCAATTAGATAATGCAAGCAGGCATACATTATATAGCAAATATCCACATACAGAGCATTCAACATGCTTAATCAAATAATCACAGGCATAATCATAATCATTCACATTTACAGAGGCCCAAGCCCTAATCAAGTCTATATTCAACAAACGGGCCAAGCCCTAATCACGTATACCTTTGGTCCAAGCGCAAGAAAATAAGCAAGCAAGCAAGCACGACCCCCGAGAATGATCCTCTCCCGAGCCCTAGCAGTAACTTAGTCACAACCCACAAATAACGTTTTCATTACCATTCGATTCCATAATTGGACCCCGGGACCAATCCCGTGCTCTCGGGACCTCCAATTCCCCCACACGGGGTGGTGAAATCGTCCCACAAGCCACTGGGCCTATGCCCTAAAAATAAAAAATCAAGGCCCCTGAAAATGGCCTAGTCCTGCGGCACCCAGCTAGCGCCCCCTGCCCTGGAACATTCCAGCTCCGCGATGCGAAAGAACAGCGTCGCGACGCCCTTACATGAACCCATAAAAACTGGGTTTTCCCACCATTTTCCTCGAGCCAAAACTCTCAAAATCTCACCCCCAAACTTGCACCAAGGTCCCCAAATGAGTCTAAAACTCTAAACAATACATCATAAGCAGTACAAACACCTCAAAAACCAAACCCAATCTCAAAACCCAACCATAGCCTACAATTTTGCTGAAACTTAAACCATAGCAAGAATTTACCAAGAAAACGGAGTGAACTTCTTACCTCAGTTGTTTAATTCAAGCTTTACGGTGCTCCTAACCAAATCCCCAGCTTCAAGCCTCAAATTTCCAAGCTAACTCCCTTCAAAATTCAAAACTTCACCCAAGGGATGTGAGGGAGAAAGAGTAACGAGAGGGAGAGAGAATGAGGTGCTGAGAGTGTTCTAAGCATTCTACTAGCTTCTGGATTAACTGAGTGTATCCCCTCCTTAGGCTATAAATGACCAAATTATCCATTAATTATTCTCTAATGCTTACAAGGGCAAATCTCATTTGCCACTTTTCCCCATTAATCATAATTAATGTCTCATAAATTCTTATTATCTCCAATATCCTCAAATAGTCACTAAATAATTTCTTATTACTCGATAAACTCCGGTAATATACTAAATTACCAAAATACCCCTAGGCTCACCCTGAGCCGGGTATTTAACCCCATTATGACTAAATTGCTAACTTGCATTGTGCTGAATAACCCAGTTATATCCACATAATAATGTGATCTCAACATATAATGCATATATATATTCAAATATGCCCTTAACGACCAAAATTACAAATACATGCATGTGGGCTTAATACACCTAGATTCCCTAAACATGCAAATACAATCATATTATAATATAACTCACATAATTCATATAGTCATGCATATTATCACGTAATAGTGCAATTAAATCAATTGTTTCCCTCCTGACCCCCTAATCAAGGCACTAAGCCTTATTAGGGAATTCGAGACGTTACAATATGTGTATTGGTGCCCAAGCCTCATGTTGTGGGGCTTATTTCCCAAAGACCCCTCAATATGGAGACTGGATTAAAGAAACTCATTCTGGCCTATTGAAGAGCTCATAAGTTCTCCAACACTTAGTAGAATACAAGGACACTTGGAGCAAAGGCATATCTTGGAGACAAGAACAACCATCATGTACGAGGCATACATACGGGCATGGAATGTACCAGCCTAAAGAGGTTAGAAGCGTGGCCTTGACATTCATATCAGACAAGTAATGGTGGTATGAAATAGTACAAAGAGTGGTGACACTACCTGCATGCCACTGACCATGTACCAGGACCGACACCACAACCTTCTACACCACTACAACCTATGTCACTACTCTGACAATGTACTCATGTACTATCTTGTCCCCTGGGACTACTATGTATCAGGAGCCATTAGAGCTTCACTATAAATAGACCTTCTTCACCCCTCAAGCAAAGGGGTTGAAAAAATCATTATATACTCAAAAAATTAAGCAATATGCAACTTTTTGCTCCATTGTTGTTTTGCACTTTTCTTCGTCAAGCTCTTTCTATATTCTTTTTGAGTTTTTTTCATACTAAGCTTTGAGTTTTCCGATCTAACGTCGTTAACGAGTTCTTCACCGTCAACAAATTTAAATTAAATAATTAATTGGTTATAAATAATTAGTTTTAATTTAATTAAATAAAGAATATTAAAATAGTTTTAATTATCTTTATATACCTGAAAAGAAGTAATTCTTTTCTAAGTCAATTGTTTCTAGGTTATCAAACTCTCTCAAAAGAAAAGAAACGATAGAATTTCTATACCTGAAATGCTAGAGGTTTCCATGGCATTTTCTCTTCTCAAATCTCTCTAGATCTCATGCGCTGAGTACATCTAGAGAGCCTAAAAATAAACATGTGAATCTTACGTACCAACATACGTCCTTGTGTGTTAGAGGAACGACTTGGAAGGCTAAGGTTTGAACTTTCATAAAGATAGGAAGATCGTTGATTTTTACTAAAAGACTCAAGAACACTTGAAAGGCTACGAGAGGTAATCTCTAAATCTTTGCATGTGTTAAATTAATATACGTATGATCGTGGCTGGTATTAATAATTTTTTTAAATCCCCTCTCTACCTTCTTCTGCGTATTTTGATCTTTTTCTATTTAATGGCAACAGTAACTAGTTACTTCAAATTATTTTTTTCCTGATATATCAAGGTAACTAGTTAATTTTTGTTTAATATTTTGTTTTTGGTGAGATTTTTAAAAGCAAAATAACATTTACAATCAAGATAACTTGTTACCCATCAGAGTAACTGGTTACTTGATACTATGGGTAACCGGTTACCATCTTATTTGCTCTTCATCAAGCTCCAAGCAATTTAACAGAGTTTTATGGAAACTATATTGACTGCTCCGGACGTGTGAATAGTTATTTGATAATCCTGGCTATTTGATGGAGCCTTCATTGATAGAAAAAAAATCTGGTGGATCAACTAAACTCAAACTTGAGTCATAAGCCTCCCAACAAAAAGACCTGGTCGTTTCCCCAATGCATGATAGAAGATGTACATCTTCTAAATACAACCCTTCAGAGGGTAAGCTATCGCTTCCTCTATAGCTAAAGTCCCTTTAATGTGTATGAAAGATATGTTCTCCACTTTTACCGCCAAAATCTGTATCTCCAAGGACATGTTAAAGATATGATATCAGATTTATTAGTATCTTGTCCACATTATTTTGAGAGAAGGAACTAATGGCATAAGCTGCTACTGACATATCCCTACCTGGTTGTGACATGGTTTCTGAGAGTCACAGTAATATTGATCTATTATTATTAGATTCGATACATTCTCCATTAACACATTTTGGAATGAAATCTTTGAAGCAAAACCACTACCACCTTGAAGAATACATGGAAAAAATATTAGAATCAACCATTATAAATTGCTCTAGGAGTGGGAGGGTGCCAGCATGGTTAAGAAACTTACCTGCCAAGTTTTAATCCTCGCCCGATTTTCAGTATTGGACAAGAAAAGCCCCATCTACTGTTACATCATGCACATATGACCATGACGTTGACTTTCCCAAGCTTCCAATACTAAGGATGTAGGTTAGAGTCAGTTAATGTGATTGTGATACACAATCTTGCATTATTAAAATAGAAGAGCCCCTTACCTAATCCCATGACCTGGGCCACGAGAAATATCACGTATCCTAATTCGTGAGGAATTACCAACAATGGAAATGCAGTCATCACCTGGACAAGTTAAATACCTATGAGAATTTTTGAGAGCCAATGTCAAACTCAAGAAATATAGTTCATCAGTGTGTTGCCATTGCCAAGGAGATGAAAAAGAGGAGTGGTTTCCATGAAAGCCATCTCAACAAGGCCTAATCTCAAAAGTTAAAATAAAGAACCATCTTATCTTGTGCCCATCTTTAGATAGCTTAAAAGTACTACTATTTATCATCAGAATCAAATTATTTAAGCAAATATTTAAAGTGACCAAGTGCAGTGATATTATATTTCACATTGTTTCTTTCTTCTTGTACAAAAAAAGTGATCAATTGTTCCATGAGTCTTACAAATCTTACACAAAAGAAAATGCATTGAAAACTATACGACACCCTTTAATGAATCTCAATTGATAACTTAAACATATTAACATTTCAGGCTCAATGGTAAAAAAAAATGCTACCAAATAACTTGTTCAAACAAGCAACTACTATTATTTATCAATATATAACACAATAGATTATTTATATACAATACTAGATAAACATATGTTTCCTCCAACAATTGATCAGACATGAGAATCAACAGTCACCAAACATTAATCACTTGAAGAATGAACCTCCAATTAAGTGATGCTTGAAAATAATATGAGATATGAAAAATACTAAAAAGTTAATCAAATAATATAAACTTGCCACACAGAGAGAGAGAGAGTGAGTGTTGAGGATTTAGTTAGTTAAACCTGTGTTTGGTTTGATTAGAAAAGTAATGCAATAATAATTGAAAATATGTGTTAGACTGCCATGAAGTCATCAACTCTACAAAATAGTTTCCCAATAATAAAACATCAATATCAAGCTACACCTGTACCAAGAGAATGGGTAATCAACAGCCAAACCTTACCATAGAACCATAGACAGAGTCATGCAAAAAACTTCAAATTCTATCCAAAGTGTTTAATTTAAATGAGGTTTCAATTTGGAGGTTAAAACCCATGCCAAGAAACTCAATGATTTGGAAATGACACAAAGGTCTCAAACCAGATTATTGAAAGAGCCACCAACATACCTCAAGACTTATAGTAGAGTAATCGACCCCGTTCACGAGCAGTGAGCGATAAGCTAACTTGAAATACGCAAAACAATGAGAATTTCCCTGAGCGAAGACCATCAACACCACACCTCCATTGACACCATAGATCTTGAGCTCTTCATCATCTACATTGTTATGCACATCCTGTGTGATCTAATTGAGGTTCTCTTTCAGTTTTGTTATCAAACTCCACATCGTTCGTTCTAAAAAAAACCTCTTACTGTTGAGATGCTCTCTGTATTTATATTATGGGTAGGTACTAACAATTAACAAGTGAAGTCACTAACAAGAATTTAGTTATTTTTTTTACATAATTAATAATTAATGGTACTATATTTAGATACTAACGTGTTTAAAAAATAAAATAAAAAGTTTACAATATTATATTTTAATAATAAATACATGTTAATTAAAATTTAGAAATATTAATTAAAAATTATAAATATAATCTTGATTTTAATCTAATAATTAATATTAAAATACACACTTATATATATATATATATATGCACAGAGTTCAGCCCAAACGCCTAGATTTGAGAGAAATCAAAGACTAAAGTGTTTGCGAGTGGAAATAAAAACTGAGATAATAATTTGTGAGTGTGTAATGAAATCAAAGAGAGAAAGAAAGAGAGAGAGAGCGAGAGAAGAAGAAACCAAATTCTCCACGTTGCCCTTGTTGATGCCGGACTCGACCGCCGAATCAAGGTCTCGACCCCTCATTCCCTTGACATTCTCGGAGCTTTGATTCCTTCGTCATCGGAAAAAAAACTCAGAGAGAGAGAAAGAAGAAAAGGCGAGGAAGAGAAAAAGGTCCTAGTGTTGGTCGAATTTGTCCTTTGTTTTCTGAACGAATTTTGGTTATATAAGGTTTGTTTATTGTTTTTTTTTTTTGTGTGTATGTTATTTAATTCCCATACATTTCGTATTTTTATTCAAAGTTTTCTCATAAAATTTGGGAAAAGTTTTCCCCATCTTTTTGTAAAATTGTAGTATAAAAATCAAATTTATGAAAAACTCTCAACTAATTAAAACAACACTATCGGCCAGGCCCATAAATGGTACGTGCAAGGCCTGACAACCCAACCCAATTAACACCGGAAATCGTGGCAACTTTCATATTTATAATGGAATATACTCATTTGGTACCATGTGTTTTTGCAAAGTATCATTTTGGTACTTTCTGTTTTCAATAATGCTCATATGGTACTCTGTATTTTAAAATCGTACATATTTGGTACCCTAAACTCAAATTTGATAAATAAAATTTTGTCAATATGATCAAACTGTTATCAGTTATATGTAATTATATAATTAAATTTAAATTTGTAACTTACATAATTGACAGCAGTTTGATTAAATTGACAAAATTTTATCTATCAAATCTAAGTTTAGGGTACCAAATATGTACGATTTTAAAATACAGGGTACCATATGAGCATTATTGAAAACAGAGGGTACCAAAATGATACTTTGCAAAAACATAGGGTACCAAATGAGTATATTCCCGATTTATAATGATAAATATATATTTGTCTTCGTAATCTCTTTTTTTCAACCTTTTTACTTTATATATAAATAATATAAATTTAGGGGAATTATCCGGTAGGGATTTCATTTTAAGCTTAGGGCTCTCAGTGTTCTTGATCTGTGTACAGTTTTCGGCGCAATTTTTTTTTATAACCGTGTATATTGTAGCTATTTAGAGCATCTGCAAATTTTCAGAAAATTCCGAATAGTTTACAGTACCGAAAACTAGGTTTAAACATGTTGATTTCCACGCGCATAAAAAAAATTAGTCACGCGTGAAATAACATGTTTGAACCTAGTTTCAGTATTGTAAACTATTCGGAATTTTCTAAAAAGTTGCAGGATGCTCTAAATAGTTACAATATACACGGTCATAAAAAAATCGGGCCGAGAACTATTCACGAGTTGATAACACTGAGAGCCCTACCGATAGAAAAATTGTCCTATAAATTTATCTGCACATATAATTGGTAAATAAAATTGAATAAAGGCACTTCAACGGATAAGATTTAAGTTGAGAGGTTACAAGCTGTTGAACCATTCTGACAGAGAATTTCTCAAATTGGTCAAAAAAAAAAAGAGATGGAAGATGTCTTGTAGTAAGACAAAGCTTGTAAAACCCAACCCAACCCAAAACACACACCAGCTCCTCTCCTCCAAGAAAGTGACATTTGATTCAATAATTATATTTCTTGGGGTTTAGTTAGTTTAGTCTTTTAGTCCTTCCTATAAATAAATAAATATATATATATACATATATTCTCCCACCATTAAAGTCACTCCAATCCAAACACTAAAATTTCCATGCACACGGCGGGAAGGAGAAAGAAGTTGTGAGGAAACAAACATCAACCAATCCAATCCCATTTCTCCTTTCCTTTTCTACTTTTCAACATATCCACAATTTTCCACTTACTCATATAATATTTATATATAAACTCTCTTTTTTTCTAAATGGTTGAGTTGGGAGACCCCACAATGATTGTCTTGCAACACCCACAAGATGCTAATTCTCTCATACACACACTATGCATATATATATATATATATGTGATATAATATTAAAAAACTAGTAATTAATTTAATGTAGTTTGACCGTGGAAACGTTCGACCTACATATGATGTTGTTTTATGATGACAATTTGCCATATTCTAAGGTGTTTTAATTTGACAAAACAAATAAAAGAACATTTCACTTTTGAGTGTGTCCGGTTTTGCTTTTGGCTAAGATGATTAGTTTGTATACTAAAGAAATGAAAAAGAAAGACTCCTCAATTAGTCAATTAAAAGAATATTCCAATAGTGCATAGAAGAAGCTCCAACTTACAATGCCTCCCTCAATAATAATAATAACTCCAATGAAAAGAAAAAATAAGAGCACATGGACAGTCAAAACAAATTAATGTAGGAAGCAAATCAAGTCCACAATGAAAAGTAAGGGTGCATGAAAGGTAGGGCAAATTAGAGAAATGTGGCCCTATTCTCTCCTTTGTTGCAAGGTCCCATTGGTCCCTTACTTTTTTCTTCTTTATGGGCAAAAGTACACAAATTCATAATATACAAGGTAAGTTTAGTTTAGGTGTTAGAAGACTTAATGGTATTTGATATGGGGTAAAGTAAAAGTAAGAATGAGAATTTAAAACTCTTTTTATATTTGGTTCAAATTTTAAAAAATAAAATTAATAATTTGTGTAGATCTCACATATATTTTAAAAATAAAGTAAACAATTTTATACATTAAAATTTAATATTTCATTCATTATAAATCCTTCTATAGTTTTTAAAACCGCTTCATTACTCAAAACAAACATTCATTGCAAAAATTTGAGAGGAAACGGATTGCAAGGTAGCTTGCCTTATAATAACTATATATGCTTGCACTTGCACATGAACCTTTGCCATTTCTCTTGAAATTTGGAAATGAAAATGACTTTGACATAGTCTAACTTTAGACTCTACTCTACAACTCTTTTATGACAGGTGGATCTTGGATTTTGTGAAAACTCAATCATTGCCTTTTGAGGTTTTCAAGTACTTACCTAAAGAATGTTAAAACAATCATTATATTTTATCCAGCTATATCTGTATCAGGACGAGGAATGAGTTTTTTACTATCGGTGGCAAAATTTTACCCATTTATGTTTACAAAACACCACCAACGACAATTAAAATCACTGTGCAAACCATACAAAGTTTAAGATTAATCATACACTAAGATCAAAATGCAACCATATTTGTAACAACTTAAGTTGCTAATAAGGTTTAAGATCCTGATTAGCGTGCTTGGAGGGCAATAAATGAAGTAATATGTTAATATATGAATTTAAATGAATATGTGACTAGGATGCATGTTTAGGTGGTATAAATATGCATGTGGGCCCTGTTTGCATAATAAGGGTAAATTGGTAATTTTAGCCCATTGAGGACATAAATGCGATAATTGTACTGTGTGATTTGTACCACGTGAGTGTGGTGATATCAGTGTGATGCACGTACCGAGACGGTCCTAGCGAGCTAGACAACTTAAAAGTCACAATGGGATTTTATACCCAGCTCGGGAGGAGACTAGGGGTATTTCGGGGATTTTGTAATTTAGTTCTTGAGAGATAATGGTAACTGGTAATTTGGTAACTTGTGTAACCTTAGGTAACTGCTGAGAGTAACAAGTTGTGATAGGAAAATGGTAGAATTGCAATAGAGATGAATTGACAAAAGTGACCTTGAGGTTTAGTTAGGAAGGGGTATTTATGGAAGGGTAGAATAGTCATTTGGCAGGATAGATAACTGTTAACCGAGTTTTTCGGCAACTATAATTATGAAAGATAAGAGAGCTTGAAAAGAAAAGATTTCAAAAATGCAAACAGGATTTTTACGTGGTTGGGGCATTAATGAGCCTTAGTCCACGAGTCTATATTATTAGAGCTTGAAGAAGCTTTTACAATGGAGTTTTCTCTATCTTTTTACAGAGTTTCTGTCTTCTCTTTTTTTTTGTGCCATCCAGAGAGAGTGGTGACAGTGCTCTGTGGCTTATATTTATAGGCCGATGGGAATATTGGATTTGGGCCGGATCAAGCCCAGGCCCATCGGGGAAAAAGGGTACAAGCGACCTCTGCAGTTGAGGCCCAACACAAAAAGATATAAACTACACGAAATTCAAACCAACTAAGGCCCAATAGGTTGGCCTTAGAAATAAGCCTCGCCCGACAAAACGGCGCTTTAGCTCTGACCACTTCGAGTCATGAGGCTGATTCAGGAAACAAGACCGGTCAGGGTACTTGGCTGCGCAGTCCTGACACATCAGTGCGCAATCACGAGGTGACCCTTTCTGCAGGCGAAAAGTGGGGGACAATGCCCACGTGAAATGAGGCAACTTCAAGATCCGGGACGCTTTTCCTTCGACCGGGGATGAGGTGATCCAAGTCCGTTTACCGTTGGCCCGCTCCATTTACCGTAGGCCCGGACCATACCAGGGTCCAGGACAGGGACAAGTAGGCCGCGATGGCCTGAGCGCTCTGGACATCGCCCGGCCCGTTCTTGCTGAGGACGAACCCGGAGGGACGTCCCGGACCCCTCCAATGGACCCAGTCTCGAGTCCCTGGTCCGTACCAGTCCCTTGGGCAATCTTCCAACCAAGGGACCATGGGCCGGGCCCACATGCTGAGCTGGCCCTCTGACACCGGGCCAAGGAGAAGGCCCAAAGCCCCTGCAGGAAATGGGGATAGCATTTACCCCCCAAGCCTCCGCCCGGGCTTGCCGAGAGGAGGGTTGCATCATCCTTGCGGCGCTCGTCAGGTTGCCTCCCCAGTTCCTGCCCGAGCTAGGAGGCTCGGCCAGAAGGCCATGGCATTGGCAGGTTGCTTAGCCCGGATCGTTTACCGTGATCCGGGGACGTTTACCTTTGGGCTGCTTTATGAAAACGACACACGTGTCGTCATGTGATTGCTGCAAGGGCCTTGAAGAGTCGCCTAGGCCTCCCAAGGGTCAATAGGCCTAGTCTAGGGTGTCAGTGCACGTCACGAGGCGTCACATCCGCACGGGGGGGGGGGGGGGGTCATCATTAATGTCCCTGAAACGAGGTGGACCGTAAGATGGGGCGTCTTTTGGCATCCGCCACTCCTGGGCCTTTGGATCTGAGACGTCGAGGATCCAGACCAAAAGGACTCATAAATGCCCCCTGCGCAATTCTTGATCGTCAGATGAAGAGCCACCTGACCGTTGGATCGTGGGCTAGAATTTGAGGGCTGGTATAAATACCCCCAGAGAACAACATTCGGCACTTTTCCATCTTCGAACCAGCTTAAGAAAACACGAACGCTGTGTGAGCTTTGCATGTCCGACCTCGCCGACGAAATACTCCGCCGCCTGCTAGTTCTGCGCCGCCGCCTGTTTCCCGGAACCCCAACTTTTGTTCTTCCACCTGACGGCGCTTCTCGGGCTTGTCCCGTCGACAAACTACCGCACCGGCTGCGCCACTTCAGGAACGAAGTTCTGCCCTCCTTACAGTGGGACAACCACCATCCTCAACGGCCGACACCATACAGTAAGTCCTTTTTAACTTTCTTGCCAACTTTGCGAACTTATGTTCTCTAGGTGTGTGTGCTTAGGGTCTGGGCTTTAGAAATTGCTAGGAAGGCTGCCTAGTTCGGGTTGCTCCGTATTCGGATGCTTCCCGAACAATGGGCGGGCCTTAGTAGCCTCCTCTCCCGATCAGGGTCTCGGGGCTTTTCGGGGTCCCGGGCCTGATCCGACGGGACCCCAAGCAGTCCTTAGGAGACTTCCTGTACCTTGACCGACTTTTTTGGGTTTAGGTACTGACTGCTTGGTCTTTCTTTCTTTGTCCCCAGATCGTCAGTCATGGCAACTGGCGTTACACTCCACCCTGAAGAAGAGGTCAATAGGGCCCCTGTCGTCGTTCCCGGATCCAGGACGCCCACAGGCAACAGGTGGGAAATGGACGTAACGGCCAACTCGTTCCGGAACTACCGGATGATGCTGCTCCTGGAGACGCGACTGGGTATCGAATCAACTCCGGGCCTCTTTCACAATCGCATGGCCAGGCTTGAGGAACGGGCGCATACGTCCGTGGAAGGATTCGGGGCCTGGAGCGCCGGTCATATCAGCGCGGGAGCTACGCTCCCGCTTCATGACTATTTCGTGCGGTTCCTGACGTATGTGGGGATCGCACTGTTTCAGCTGTTGTAGCAAGTGTACCGCCTGCTTGCTGGGTGGAAGGTGTTCTGTGTCGCGAAGGAGATCGCGGAGCCTACCCCTTCGGAAGTCTTGTACTTCTACAAGTTGGTGCCGCAGGTCAACGTAAAAAACAAGAGCCTGGACGGCTTTTACAGGCTGCAGCCGCGGAGCGGCTATCCTGCTCCTACCAGCACCTGGAGGCACCCCCCGGATGTCAGGCATTACTGGTTCATGACATCCGGGTTCCTTATTGACAAGAACCCCACACTGCTGCTGGACTTCCAGCGAGTGGGTAAGTATTCCTCTGGACCCTCTCTTTTATTCATCTTTTGCTCCCATCTCTTATCGTGTCTTCCGGGTCGTAGGGCCCTTCATTCAAACCCCCCTTACCGAGTTCCTCCTGGAAAGGAGGAGGTTCTACGCCAAGCTGACTGCGAAGGAGCTGGACGTTGGGGGCTACGTCGGGGATGACAACCTCCGGCTAGTCGGGTTGCTCGCTGCCACCCAGACCATTGTTATCCCGAACCTACGGGGCATCCCCTGCGAGAAGGATGCTGACGTCCGAGAACAGTTGGCCCTCGACCACATCGCCGAGGTGGTGAGAGCGGCGTGGGCTGATGTAGCCCAGCGTAAGAAGAACCAGCTTCCGACGGAAGCGGCCACCTCGGAAGAGCTGGAGGAGCTTTTCGAAGATGCCCTACCAAACGCCGGGACTCCCGGGGCTAGTGTATCGGGGCGAGGTAACTCCCCTTTAATCTTAACTTATGCTCCCCAAGTCGGGGACTTAGCTAGGGATAGGCTAGAGCCGCCGGGCCCCGCGTTTGGGGCTGATGGGGAGGTGAGGCCTTCATCTCCCGTCCCTGTAGGATCAGAGGTCCTAATGTTCCTATCCGGGTTCCTCCAGTACGGGGGGTTTCTAACGCCGGACGACGTAGGAGATCAGATACATTCATTCGCTTTAAGGGAATTGAGTCTCGCCTGGGGCTTAGATGAGGGTTCGTCCCGGGCTTGTTTTTTTTTACTGCTGTGTATTTTCCTCTGTCTGGCTTACCGTCCTAACTCCTTTTTCCTATACTTTTGCAGAGGATTCCGACATGTCTAACCCGGCCAGCGAGATGAGGAGACTCATCAAGGAACGGGCGGCCAAGAAGGCGGCCAGGAGGGCAAATGATGTGACGGGCACGGAGCCCCTCCCCACCAGTGAAGCACCCAGGACAATACCCAGTCCGGGCGAAGCTCTGGCCGTGGTTCCCTTCCAGGCCGTGGAGCCTGCTGCAGACGTCGCTTTTGACCAGCCCCCCGTGATTGATTTGGAGGCGGGCGAAGCCGTCAGCCGGAGCTCTGGGAAGAGGGGCCCGGAAGCAGACGTCGAGGAAGGCAACCTCGGGAAGAGGCCCCGGACGACGCGGGCGGGCTCAACTGAGTCGCACGGGGAGAGTCAGCTACCCGCGAAGGAAATCCCTGCACCGCCAGTCCTTCCCCTCCGCCCAACTCTTCCTGAGTAGGGGGAGTCCGCCTTGCGGGACGAGCAGTCCCGGCTGATCAACCGAACCTGGGAAAACGGCCGGTGCTAGAAGGACGACGCCTATAAGGCCCTGACAATCCGTCGTCAGGTCGAGTTCTCGGATCGTCCTGCCGAGTTCAGCGTTCCCCAGCCGATCGTGGACCGGCTAGCTGCCGAGGCGGGCTTCCGCCCCAAGTTGGGCCAGGACATCGCCCCCATGGCTGCTGATCTGCTGGATCAGGTTGGGAGCACTATGTCCAACCTTCAGCTGAAGAGGTACGCCATGATAGCCAACCCGGACGTGCTGTTCATCTCTCAGGCTCTCCGCCACCAGGCCACCGCGGTAACTTTCACCTTACTCATACTCCTTCCATCATTTGTTGGTGGTGGTTTCATTTTCTAACTTTTCTTTGCTCCAGGTTGATTTGCTGTCCCAGAGGAGTGCCGATCTGGTGGCCGAGCTTGCCATAAAGATGGAGACGGCCAAGCTGGAGCTGGAGGCGGCCGTGAACCAGAGGGAGGCCGTCAAGGAGACCCTTAGCCGGGAAACGGCCCACCTCCAGGAAGAAGTGGCCCGTCTGAAGGCGGAGCGCGAGGAGATTGGCCGCGCCAAGGTTGGGTTGGAAGAGGAGTTGTCCCGGAAGACAAAAGTTGCCGACGAAAGGGCGACACTCTTGGAGACGACCGCGGCACAGTCCGCCCTGGACAAGGAGGAGATCCTGGCCCTGAAAGCCCGAGTCTGTGAACTGGGCGACTCCCTGCTTCATGAGAAGGCGGCGCATGAGACGACCCGTCAGGAGAAGGAGGAGGCCGATAACTTACTGGATGTCACCTTTGATGAGGCCATCTATATGGCCTGGTGTAAGGATAAGAAGATGAACCTCCTGGTCTTCCCTGATCCTGAATCAAAGCGGGCCGAGTACGAAGCCAAAGAGAGGGAGGATGCGGATCTCCGGGCGGATGCGCTGTAGGCTCGAACCCCGGCCTTGTATTTTTGTTAGTGTTTTTGGCTTGTAATTAAATTTTAAAACACTGCTACTTTCTTTGGTTCTTACGAAAGTTTCCTTCCATTGTTCAGTAGAAATTTCGATTTGTTGCCGCGACTAACTGATTGCAGGGGTTTAGTTCTGGTTCCAACGGCCGGGACTAGACCCAACGACTGTCTCTAGTCTTGGCACCATCCAGGGCCCTCGGGACTTGGTTTAACCCGGAGTGCGGTTTTCCTTCAGTTTTTAGGCCCTGGCTTTGCCCTGGGGCAAACCGGATGCTTTCGTATCCCGGAGGTCAACCTGTCCGGGCTGGACGTCGTTCGTCCGGGGTGGGACCGGCCTTGGCTCGGTCCTCTTAATCATACCCACGGACGTCGTTCGTCCGGGGTGAGACCGGCCCTGGGCACGGTCCTCTTAATTTTATACCCCCGGACGTCGTTCGTCCTGGGCGGGACCGGCCTTGGGCTCGGTCCTCTTTATTTTATACCCCCGGACGTCGTTCGCCTGGGGCGGGACCGGCCTTGGGCTCGGTCCTCTTTATTTTATACCCCCGGACATCGTTCGTCCGGGGCGGGACCGGCCTTGGGCTCGGTCCTTTGTTATACCCCCGGACGTCGTTCGTCCGTGGTGGGACCGGCCTTGGCTCGGTCCTCTTCGTTGTACCCCCGGACGTCGTTTATCCGGGGTGGGACCGGCCTTGGGCACGGTCCTCTTAATTTTATACCCCCAGACATCGTTCGTCCGGGGCGGGACCGGCCTTGGGCTCAGTCCTCTTTATTTTATACCCCCGGACATCGTTCGTCCGGGGCGGGACCGGCCTTGGGCTCGGTCCTTTCTTATACCCCCGGACGTCGTTCGTCTGGGGTGGGACCGGCCTTGGCTCGGTCCTCTTCATTGTACCCTCGGACGTCGTTCGTCCGGGGTGGGACCGGCCCTGGGCACGGTCCTCTTAATTTTATACCTCCGGACATCGTTCGTCCGAGGCGGGACCGGCCTTGGGCTCGGTCCTTTGTTATACCCCCGGACGTCGTTCGTCCGAGGTGGGACCGGCCCTGGCTCGGTCCTCTTCGTTGTACCCCCGGACGTCGTTCGTCCGGGGTGGGACCGGCCCTGGGCACAGTCCTCTTAATTTTATACCCCCGGACATCGTTCGTCCGGGGCGGGACCGGCCTTGGGCTCGGTCCTCTTTATTTTGTTCCCCCGACATCATTCGTCCGGGGTGGGACCGGCCTTGGGCTCGGTCCTCGTATTTCGCTTGTGCCTGGGATGACACCCCCCGCAAGTGAGTGGAGACGCGTCTGGGGTCACTTGAGAAAGAAATTCGAAAGGAATTCGCCCTGAGGCGTACATTTTCATGGTGACAATAGCCCCTTATGACATTTTGCACACGTCATTTTCATTGTTCAAAAGGGAATTAGCCCTGAGGCGTACATTGCTTACAACGTAAACAATAAACTGGGACGAGTTCTAGGACTACTGGTAGTATTTTCGGAGATGCTCCGCGTTCCAGGCTCGCAGAACTTCCGAACCATCGAGCCGCTTCAAGCGGTACGTTCCGGGGCAAACCTCGTGCTGGATCTCATACGGCCCTTCCCAATTAGGGCCCAGAACCCCTACTCCCGGATCCTGAGTGGCAGGGAAGACCCTCCGTAGGACTAGATCGCCGGTTTCAAACTTACGGCTCTTGACTCTGGAGTTGAAATGCCGCGCGATCTTGCCCTGGTACATCTTCAACTGCACTTGCGACTCTTCCCGGATCTCCTCGATAAGATCCAGCGATTCCTGGAGTAAGGCGTGGTTCTGGGTGGGATCATATGTGTCGCGTCGATGGGATGGGACGGTCGTTTCAATTGGGATGACGGCTTCGCATCCATAAACCATTGAGTAGGGGGTGTGCCCGGTTGACGTCCTTTCGGTCGTCCGGTAGGCCCACAATACGCGGGGGAGTTCCTCGGGCCATTTTCTCTTACAGGCCTGGAGCTTTTTCTTCAGCGTCCCTTTTAGGATTTTGTTCACGGCTTCGGCCTGCCCGTTCGCCTGAGGTCTGGAAACTGCCGAGAAACTCTTCACTATACCGTGTCTTTTGCAAAAATCCGTGAAGTGGAGGCTGTCAAACTGCTTCCCGTTGTCGGACACGATTTTGTAGGGGAGGCCATACCGACACACTATGCTGTTGACGACGAAATCTAAGGCCTTCTTGGACAAGATCGTGTTCATGGGCTCTGCCTCAACCCATTTCGTGTAATAGTCCACGGCCACAATGGCATACTTCACCCCTCCCTTCCCGGTCGGGAGAGATCCCACAAGATCGATCCCCTACACTGCAAAGGGCCAGGGACTGTTCATCAAGGTTATCTCTGTCAGGGGGGCCCGAGGGATCCTCGCGTACCTCTGGCACTGCTCGCACTTGCGGACGTAGTCTATACAGTCTCTCTTCATGGTGGGCCAGAAGTATCCCTGGCGCAGGATCTTCTTGGACAGACTGGGCCCGGCCGTGTGGTCTCCGCAAAAGCCTTCGTGGACCCCGTGCATGATTGCACTCAGCTCAGTCCCGGACACGCACCTGAGGTAAGGCATAGATAGTCCCCGGTGATAGAGTTTCTCGTCCATCATGACGTACCGGTGGGCCTGGTACAGGAGCTTCCTGGCCGCGGCTCAATCGTTTGGAACTTCCCCGGTAGACAGATATCGGATCAACGGTCCCATCCAGGAAGTGGAGTGGTCGACGGTATGGACGGTGGGAGCCCTGATGCTCGGGACGGGGAGATGGTTGACGGGAACCAATCCGGTCAGTTCGGCCTCTGCGTCGGTTGCCAGCTTCGATAATGTATCCGCGAAAACATTTTGCTCGCGGGGGATCTGGCGGATGGAATGTGCTGTGAACGTTTGGAGCATTTCCCTCGTTTGGGTCACGTATGCCGCCATTCTCTCCCCCTTGGTCTGATACTCACCTGAGATTTGTCTGACGACTAGCTGGGAATCGCTGTAAATTTCCAGGTTCGCTGCTCCTACCTCGCGGGCCAGGCGCAAGCCGGCTAGGACAGCTTCGTGCTTCGCCTCGTTGTTCGACGCTTTGAACTGGAAACGGAGGGCGTTTTGTAGCTGGTGCCCCTGTGGTGACACCAGGATGATTCCAGCGCCAACCCCCTTCTCGTTCGAGGCCCCATCCACGAAGATTCTCCAAACGGGCGCCGCGGGTGCTTCGGGAATATTTTCTTCCGGGGAAATCCCGGAACATTCGACGATGAAATCGGCCAGGGCCTGTCCCTTGATGGACACCCGAGGCATGTAAGATATATCGAACTGGCTCAGCTCCATTGCCTACTTCAGGAGTCTCCCGGACGACTCGGGTTTCTGCAACACCTGTCGCAGGGGGTGGTTGGTTAAGACCTTTATGGCGTGAGCCTGGAAGTAAGGTCGGAGCTTCCGGGAGGCCATCAACAGGCAGAAGGTCAGCTTTTCGATCAACGGGTACCGAGACTCGGCGTCTAGTAACCGCTTGCTCACATAGTACACCGGAAGTTGTGTCCTTTCTTCCTCTCGCACCAACGCGGCGCTGATAGCGTGCTCGGTCACGGCCAGGTATAGATACAAAGGCTCCCCTTCTACCGGTTTCGCCAGGATGGGCGCTTTGGCCAGGTGTTCTTTCAGCTTCTGGAAGGCCTCTTCGCATTCGGGTGACCACTCGAATCGCTGGCTTCCCCTAAGGACGTTGAAAAAAGGGACGCACTTGTCCGTGGCCTTAGAAACGAAACGGCTCAGGGCGGCCACTCGCCCCGTCAGGCTTTGAACGTCCTTGTGCTTCCTGGGAAAAGCCATGTCAATCAGCACCTTGATTTTCTCCGGGTTGGCTTCAATTCCTCGGAAGCTCAATATGAAGCCCAGGAACTTCCCGGAAGCCACGCCGAAGGTGCACTTCTTAGGGTTCAGCCTCATCCCGTATTTCTGGATAACTGCGAAAGCCTCCGCCAAGTTGTCCGAATGTTCCCGGGACGTCTTGGACTTGACCAGCATATCGTCGATGTACACCTCCATGTTTCGCCCTAGCTGGGCCCGAAACATTCGATTGACGAGCCTCTGGTACGTTGCTCCGGCATTTTTGAGTCCAAAAGGCATGACTATATAGCAATAGATGCCCTTGTCGGTTTGGAAACTGGTGTGCTCCTGATCCACCACGTGCATGGAGATCTGGTTGTAGCCTGAGTAGGCGTCCATGAAACTTAAGATCTCGTAACCAGACGTAGCATCCACCATTTGGTCTATTCGGGGGAGCGGGAAACAGTCCTTTGGACACGCTTTGTTGAGGTCCGTGAAATCAATGCAAGTCCTCCAGGTCCCGTTAGGTTTCGGCACCAAGACCGGATTGGCCAGCCACACGGGATATACCGCTTCGCAGATGAAGTTGATAGAAGACAACTTCTCCACCTCCAGCTTGAGGGCCTCGGCCCTCTCCGTCCCCAAAGGCCTGCGCTTCTGGCGGACCGATGTTGCGTTCGGGTCGATACTTAACGCGTGGCAGATGATGTTGCGGTCGATCCCGGTCATGTCGGAGTGGGACCAGGCCAGGAGGTCCTGGTTTTTCTGCACTTGAGCGAGAATGGCAACCCGAATGTCTGCCGGCAGGCTCTTTCCTACCTGGACGGTCCTGGTCGGGTCAGTTTCGCTAATGCATACCTCTTCTATTTCGTCCATTGGCTCCAGGACGCGATCGTCTCCTATTCGCGGGTCCAGATCATCCTCTTCCTGGACTACTTGCTCAGCCGGAAGGAGGTCCGGCTCGACGAGCTCCTCCCGGACCATATATATGGGACGGGCAGAGACATGGTAACACTTTCGAGCGCTTTTTTGGTCTCCCCGGACAGTCCCTATTCCTCCGTTGCCGCACAGGAACTTCATGCAAAGATGGCGGATGGAGGTGATGGCCCCGAACTCGACCAGTGCGGGCCGCCCAAAGATGACGTTGTAAGCGGTTGGGAAATCCACCACAACAAAGGTGCAGAACTTGAACGAGTGCTGCAATTCATCCCCCAGCGTCACCGGCAGCTGGATCTTTCCCATGGGGAGAAGTGCATCTCTGTTGAAGCCGTAGATTTGGGTTGGGCAGGACGCCAGATCCGCCTCCGTCAGGCCAATGGCAGCAAAGGCGGGCTTGAACAACAAGTTGACGGAGCTTCCGTCATCCATCAACACGCGGGATACCAACTTGTTGGCAATTTGAGCATCTATGACCAGCGAGTCGTGGTGCGGAAAATGGACGTTGCGGGCGTCGTCCTCCGTGAACGTGATGGGGAGGTTCATCAGTTTAGGGCGCTGAGCCGGGGCCTGGACAAGGGCGCAAACTTCTTGGTCGTGGTCCAGCTCGCTCAGATAGCGCTTCTGGTCATTTTTCGAAGGTCCTCCTAGGTGGGGTCCGCCCGATATGGTCGCCACATGTCCGTCCACTCGAGGGGGTGCGGCTCCGAAAGAATAGGGCATTCCCGGACCGGGAGCCGGCACGGCGATGGTCCCCTGAGGGGCCTGCGCTGGAGGTCCCTGTGCATACCCTCCCTGGGGCGGGTATGCACGAGTCGTCACCGGCGCCGTGGATTGCCCGGGGCCTGCTGACATGCCCGGGACACCCACGGGCACTCTTACCCACTGGTGGAGGTGCCCCAGCTTGATGAGTTTTTCAATCTCATCTTTGAGCTGCCGACACTCGTCGGTGGTGTGGCCCACGTCTTTGTGGTAGGTGCACCGTTTGCTGGTGTCTCTAGGATTCCTTCCCCCCTTAAACATGGGGCTAGGCTTCCGGTAGTGGATCGCTCTCTCTGTCGCCAGGTAGATGTTTTCCCGGGTGTCCACCAAGTTGGTGTATTCCGAATATTGGGGCTCGTAGCCCCCTCTTCCCCTTTTTGGCCAACTCAGGCCGGTTTTGGCCTTTGCCCGATCGCTTCCCCCGGGAGGGGTTCACGCTTGCCTCGGTTACTCCCGTCTGCGATTGCTGGGCTACGACGGGAGTCATACTGTGGCCTGCCGGCGCGACGCCATTACCGGAGAAGTGCGTTGATTGGGCCGGGGCATACCCCGAAGCGGCAGGGCCGTATATCGTAAGGGTGTAACTGATGTCGGGCGTGACGGCCGTCCCCGGGACTATAGGGGGCGTGGCGTAGGACTGCGCAGGGAACTGTCCCGCACCTCCTGGAATCGTCTGAGGGATGGGGTGAGGAGCCGAGGGCCATCCGAAGGCTTGGATCTGAGCCTCCTCCCAGTTGATGAATCCTTGGGCCCTCCTGATGAATTCTTCCAAAGTGGCGGCTTTACTGCGCTGCATGTCGTCCCAAAGTGGGGACCCGGCCCGGATTCCAGACTGCAGTGCCACTAGGCGCTGTCCGTCATCGACCTTTGTCTTGGAGGCTTCTTCAGTAAAGCACTGGATGTAGGCTCTCAATGTCTCCGCGGGTAGTTGCTTAATATTGGCGAGGGCGCTGATTTGCATGTCCATCCTCATGGCGGCCACGAACTGCTTCCGAAATGCCGACTGTAGCTCGGACCATGATTGGATGGACCCCGGTTTAAGCCTTTTCCACCACTCTTCGGCGGGACCGCCCAACGTGATGGAGAAGCAGAGGCATTTGCCGTCGTTGCTGACGTGAGCCACGGTCATGAGTCGGTTGTACCGGGACAGATGATCCCTAGGATCTGTATTTCCAGTATAGGCAATGAGGCTCGGCCATCTTGAACCCCTTGGGTAGTACGGCGTCCAGGATGTGCCTCGCGCACGGCTCTTTATCCTCTTCGTCGGAGTCAGTGTCAACGCCTTCCTGCTTGCGGACCAAGCGATCAGTGACCTTTTTTAATGCGGCCATCTGCTCCATGAGCAGCTTGGCCGTGCTATCCTCCAGGGGGATTCTCTCGTTCCTCCTGTCGTTAATGTCTTTCCTGAGGTCACCGTCTCGAGGGAGGATTTTTTCCTTGTGGGCCCGCTCCTTCCGGGCATTCAGTCCATCGCGTAGGTCTACCCGGGAAGTGTCGTCCCCTGAACTGAGAGCATGACGATCCTCACGGCGAGACCGTTCTCGACGGTTCTTGTTGACCGAGGCACTTGGGTGCAAAGACCTTTCCCGCCCGTTCGGCCCTGGGGCGTGCCGGGGCTGCTCGTTCCGCGGCCGCGCTCCCTGCGGATCGATTGAGTGGCCTCGTCCTGGGACGGGGCGCACCTTCTCTTTCCTAGGCAACGGCCGTGAACGTGCCCCGGATTTCTCGACGGGGGTGGTCTTCTTCCGGGTCTTCCGTCGCTCCTTGTCCGGGATTTGCGGAGCCGTGTCCGGAAAAGGCTCTAGGGGACGGATCGGGCTGGCAGCCCTGGGGCCCCTGGCTTGCTCTTGGGGAGTGGGTTGTTGCGTTTCTGGAAGTGGCCAGCTGTGGGGTTGGCTGCTGGGCCCTGCGCGACCATCAGCGCTTGTAGGGCTCGTAGAGACTCTTGCACCCGGCGGTGTGCCTTCGCCTGCTCAGCCATCCTGGCTTCCTGATCCAGGATCTGCTGCCTTAGTCTAGTCACCTCCGAGTCCTGCTGATTGTCGCGAGGTATCCCGGGATCCGCGGCTTCATCGTGATACTCCCCCTCGTTTTCCTCCTCGTAGTAATCTTATTCGTTTTCTACTTCGTACTCTGCCCCACCCTTGTAGTCTTGCGACTCATCTTGGTGAGATGTCTGAGGAGGCACGTCCCTGGGCAGGTCCGGAGGAATGTGCTGAGAAGGCAGCGGGTCTCCGTTACCGTGCTCTGGATTGGTAGGGTCGAAGGTGGTGTGTCGTGTGTTCACCATCGTAGTAAAGGCCTGACGTTGGCGCTAGCCTCCTTCAACTCTCAATGAAAGCCCCAAACTGTTAACCGAGTTTTTCAGCAACTATAATTATGAAAGATAAGAGAGCTTAAAAAGAAAAGATTTCAAAAATGCAAACAGGATTTTTACGTGGTTGGGGCATTAATGAGCCTTAGTCCACGAGTCTATATTATTAGAGCTTGAAGAATCTTTTACAATGGAGTTTTCTCTATCTTTTTACAGAGTTTCTGTCTTCTCTTTTTTTTGTGCCATCCAGAGAGAGTGGTGGCAGTGCTCTGTGGCTTATATTTATAGGCCGATGGGAATATTGGATTTGGGCCGGATCAAGCCCAGGCCCATCGGGGAAAAAGGGTACAAGCGACCTCTGCAGTTGAGGCCCAACACAAAAAGATATAAACTACACGAAATTCAAACCAGCTAAGGCCCAATAGGTTGGCCTTAGAAATAAGCCTCACCCGACAAAACAGCGCTTTAGCTCTGACCACTTCGAGTCACGAGGCTGATTCAGGAAACAAGACCGGTCAGGGTACTTGGCTGCGCAGTCCTGACACATCAGTGCGCAATCCCGAGGTGACCCTTTCTGCATGCGAAAAGTGGGGGACAATGCCCACGCAAAATGAGGCAGCTTCAGGATCCGGGACGCTTTTCCTTCGACCGGGGGTGAGGTGATCCAGGTCCGTTTATCGTTGGCCCGCTCCATTTACCGTAGGCCCGGACCATACCAGGGTCCGGGACAGGGACGAGTAGGCCGCGATGGCCTGAGCGCTCTGGACATCGCCCGGCCCGTTCTTGCTGAGGACGAACCTGGAGGGACGTCCCGGACCCCTCCAATGGGCCCAGTCTCGAGTCCCTAGTCCGTACCAGTCCCCTTGGGCAATCTTCCAACCAAGGGACCATGGGCCGGGCCCACATGCTGAGCTAGCCCTCTGACAGCGGGCCAAGGCGAAGGCCCAAAGCCCCTGCAGGAAATGGGGATAACAATAACCATTAGCTGAAGGAAAAGGATCATACACGTTATTTCATTTGGGGCATGATTTGTTTATGCTGAAATTGGGAGAAACCTAAAGGAAAAGGGAAGAAAAGGAAGGAAGCTGAGTTTGGAACCTAGAGGAGAAATTAAGGTGGGTTGAAGTAGTTGAAGCCAAACAAGAGTCAAGATCAGCTCTGAGGTAAGAATTTCTTTTGTTTTATTGGGTTTTAAGCTTGATTTTAGAGAGTACGAGTGGAAATTTAAGGAATATCCATGGCTGGTTTTGTGAGAATTCAGCTTGTGGAATTAGAAGGCTTAGCTTGGAGCTGGAAGCAAGGGAGCTTAGGGTTGGATTCATCATTCAAGGTAAGAATTCTGTGCAATTATAAAGTTTGTTTCTGTTGTAAATTATGGAATTTTAAGTGTGGTTTAGGTTGGGTCTAAGCTTTTAACTTTCTGGTTTGAATTACTAAGGCATGGAACTAAAGTGTGATTTATGGGAGTGATTGTGTAATTGAGCTAGATTATGATGTTTATGGGTTGTTGAATGGTCTATGTGGGGTTTTGAATTGATTTTGGGGCTTAGGTATGAGTTTGGGATGATTTGGAGTGGTTTTGGCTCGGGGAAATGCAGGGGAAAAACCCAGATTTCTGGGTTCGCGAAGGAGCGCCGCGACCCTGTTCTTGGGCGCCGCGGCGCGAGGCTGATTCTGGGCAGGGAAGCTCTCTGACTTGCTGGGCGCCGTAGCCCTCTAGGGCAGCGCCGCGGTGCTAGGCCAATTTCAGAGCATGGGATTTTGCAATTTGAGCCTTTGCTCCGGGGGTTCGGGGGATGTCTTCGGTGTATTGCTTTAGGGATTTGGGGGTTCCGAGAGTGTGGGATTGGTCCCGGGAAGTGGTTTTGGATTGGTTAGTGATAAAGGATGTTTCATATGTGTTGTGCCTAGGTCATTGGAGAGGCTCGGGGTAGAGGACCGTGCTCGCGGCTTTGGGGCATCGAAAGCTCGGGATACAGGGAAGAGAACTATAGCACCCGTGTTGCAGGGCTTGGGCCCATTGAATTGTTGCAGAGCGCGACCCTAGATTGTATTATTGCTAGGTTATAGCTCTAAATGTACTATTATATGTTTGATTGTTGAATGCGAATGCTATATGTGACTATAGTTGAAAGAATGGTGAATGGCCGAGAACGACAATGGGGCCGAGGATACCACTTAGCACATGGAGTGCTCGTGGTTAGGGTGAGACCCCAGTGGATACATGGGATATCCATACGGTGTAGACCGCGACCCCAGGTTTTGGTAACGCTTCTGGGACGGCATGGCCGTATATGTGTTAGATTATATGGACTGTCTGACTAGATTTGAGATATCTGCTGTAGTGACTGTATGTTATACATATGTTATGTACTGTTTGAGTTTTCTTGCTGGGCTTCGGCTCACACGTGCTCTGTGTTGCAGGTAAGGGCAAAGAGAAAGTCAACCAGCCATGAGTACGGAGGGCATGGGGGCGACGCATACATGTTCGGTCTGCCCGACTGTCTTGGTTGGGAATATTTTTGAGAAAGGCTGTATTAACCCTAGTTTTGATGGTTAATTACTTATAATCTTGCTTTGAGTTGTAAATATTTTATAAACTGAGTTATGGGATCCCGATTGTTAAACTCTTAAACTTTTAATGAAATAGAGTAACTTTTTAAAGATTACAGCCTAGACTTTCACTTAATCACACTTTTGTTTTAAAAACCTCGTTTAGCGAGTTGGTTGCACATTTTAACCTCACTTAGTAACGGCTTTAAGGTAGTAGGGCGTTACAATATTTACAAATGCAGTAAAAATTATAATTAATGTTTGTAAGTTTGAGTAGGGCTTCAAATTTTTCTATTTATTAATCATAATTGTTTTTTTTCAATTATTAAGCATTAAAAAATCATGTATGTATAGGTGTTTGACAAAATAATTTTTGTAGTGACTTTATACAATTTTTTTTTTTTTTTGTAATTCTGAAAAAAAAAAGAATTCTGGACATATTTAATAGAATTCATTCGATATTTTATTTATATAATTATTTTGTAAAGTTTTTGAAATAAAATATTATTTTGTAAAATAACATTAAAAGAACTTTTTTTTATAATTTATTTATATACACAGATATTGAATTTTGGGTAAATAGCACTTGAGGTCTCCAATTCATACTAATAGTATCATTTAAATCCTCATTTTAAATTTTGTAGCACATAGACCTTCATTTTCTTGTAAATGCTACAATTTAGTCCCTATACCCTATTTACTAATATAGTGAATGAAAAAAAATGGTGAATCATAAGATTATAATTTTTTTATAGATAAACTTCAATTCTTTACGTTTGATTAAGATTCAAACAGTTTATTTCACGCACGTGAAATAGTTGTTTGAACAATATTTTTAGTACAATAAATTATTTATAATTTCTTAAAATCTCCATTATATAAAAAATTTGAGGTTATACTTTTTTTATATACCAAAAATAGAAACGTACAGTAATACTTAAAAAATTCTCTAAACTATTAAGATTTGAAAAAAAAAATTATGATAATAAAATGACTGAAAAACAAAACAAACAAATGATATATTATACAAATAAAAAAAAAATACCATAATTATTATTTTTCTTTTAAATATAATATTTTTAAAATGATAAATAAGGTGTAGGGCATTTAGGGACTATTGGTATAAAAGAAGTAACTCACGTGTTATTTACCCTAGAATCTCAAACCTGATCTACCAAGTTACTTTCCAATAATTTCGAAATTTATAAAAACAAACTCTTTACATATTAATTTTTTAATGCCGATTTAGCATGATGTATGCCTTCTTTAATTCACCTATGGGTTAAATCACTATAAGATAAAACTAATGAGGTTTATTTAGGAGGAGAAATTAAAAAAAAAAAACAAAAAACCAACAAAGTTAATCTCCATCATCAACCAAACCCCAATAATTAATGCAAAGCTCGAGAGGTGTTGGTTGTCCATTTCTCCTTTTGTCATTATTTGATTGCTCTTTTTGTAGGATTGATTACCCATGTGGGGCTGTGGTGATAGCCCTTAAGTAAGAGTAATGTCTCAATAAAAACAAACTACCAACTCCCACTATGTTTAACTTTTTTGACAAAATAACCCCTTTATTACTTCGGTCATGTCGCATCCATTAAATTACATAAAAATAATAATAATCTTTCTCATTCGAATGACAAATGTACTCCAAAGTCGCATTATTTGAAAGAAACATTATAAGCATGTAGGATTCCTAGAGAACTTATATTTATATATATGTGAAAGAATTTTGTTACCTTCGATCATTTCAAATTATCTTTTAACTATTTTTGTAACTTAACGTGTAATCAAGACTGCTACAGTGTATATTTTGAAAAAGTACAAGACTTGTTAATAAATTTGTTTGGACATAATTGTGATTCTAAAGTCAACTAATAGATTAGGATTAAAATTTTTTGATCATAAACGGTTAATTTTCATTAAAATAAACTGTTAATGCGGTTTTTCGCCAACAGTGAATTAAGAAAATAACAATGTTGAATTAGTGCTTAATGGTAAACCGAAGTAAGAAAATAACTCTCCAGAACACTGGTCTTTTTACATGGTTCAATGGTTAAAATCCACATAGTTTACGAGTCTATATTATTACTGTTTTTCTCTCTCTATTTTGACAGAGTTTCAGTATTACAGAATAATCATTCCCTTTCCTGTCCAATATTCTCAATATTTATAGAGAAATTCCTTAGACAGGTTTTGGTAATCGCGTGAGTCAATCATGGATTTGTGTATTTATTATATTTAATATGAAATATTCTCATTTATACTAGGATATGATATGATCATGAAATAAATAGACTCCTAATATCTGGGACATTAAATATCACAGGCTGCCCATAAACAATCGTATAAAGTATCCGGGTCTTCAGGGATTCGCGGATACACCATATCTTCAAATTACCACGAGCTGGATATACCATCGAGCTCGTACTGAGGAGGTTGTACCTTATAAATATTATAAGCTTGCGCTTATCAATTTATGCATCCCTAGCTCGTATAACCATCATGAAAATCGTGTTGTCTATATGGAAAATACATGGACTCCTTGGCTATTTCTTCCATGCATTTATTTTCCAGCTGTACACGATCTGAGTGAAAGACCCATGCTGAAATTAGGATACACATTTGCCCCCCAAGTCCCTGCTCATGGTTTATGACGTCACCTTCTTACCTACACAGTAGGGACTTTTAGACTTCTATAGTAATAAACCATGCCTGCCCACTACTCGAGTAGTGGACACGTGGAACACTACAATTGGCGCCTGTTCGGGTTTCGAGGACTGCAATAATTGTCTTGTCAACTTTTTTCCGCCGTTTTGTCTTTTGAAACATAGCCCTTGGATCTTGTACTGACCAAATCGGATGGCTCAAATTGATCTATGTTGTTTACATATAAATAGGATAGACAATTACCACAGTTCATCACCTTTTTATTCGAAAACTTTCTCTATCTTCTCTCTTCTATGTTTTCAAATATTTTTATTTCTCAGAGAAAAGAAATCCCAAAAACTTTTTATTGCAAGATCTCTCCGACACCCAGTTGTTTAATTACTCAGGAGTGAGTCTTCTAGGCCTTGCGAAATCTACCTGTTCTACCGACGAACACACTGTAAGTCTTATCGTTTCAAATAAACTCTTTCTTTACTAATTTTTGTGTTTTATTTACCATGCTCATCTATGCTTTGCCGAAGTTAATATTAGAATATTTTCTCGATGTTTTTGGCACATAGGCTTCAATTTTAGGTTTATTGAGAAGGTTTAGAATATCTCCTAAAACTATGACATTCACAAAACTGGGTATTTTCTTGGGTAGATTTGGGTAACTTATGGAAAATTTTAGGAAATACCCATTCAGGATATAGAAGATGAAAGGTTAGGGTTCAAAAATCAGATTGCTTGGGGAACACGTTTCTTGGGTGGTTTTTCTCTAAACCGCCCCCCAAGGACAGTAGTGGCCGGATTTTCTGACACACGGATCCTTAAATGTCAGGGGTATGTTGGGAAACCGAGGTGCGTAGCGTAGGGTAGCACGTGGGATCACCAACGGGCTGAGACTAACTCAGCTCGTATATCATATATATCATTCTCCCTCGTACATCCGTGTCATAACCTTTACAAAATCTTAGATCACCTACTAAGTGACTTGTCATTCTTGTTCATTAGGTGATCTAATGCCACCCAAGAAGAGCGTACCTAAGAAGAATGCACATGGATCGTCTGCTCAACAAACCAACAAGGAAAAAGAGATTTCCTCCAAATCTCCTCTTCCTCACTTCGGCCCTGTGGTGGAGAAGGAGATCGTGATTGACCCCAACGCGTTCTTCGAGGCAGAGACTGTAACGCCCTACTACCTTAGAGCTGCTACTAAGTGAGTTTAAAATGTGCAATTAACTCGCTCAGCGAGGTTTTTAGAACAAAAGTGTGATTAAACAAGAAGACAAGGCTGTAATCTTTAAAAGTACTCAATTTCACTAAAAGTTCCAAGAGTATAACCTAGCAATGATACAATCTAGGGCCGCGCCCTGCAACAATACTATGGGCCTAAGCCCTGCTCTACGGGTGCTACAGTTTTCTTACCTGTATCCCGAGCTTTCCGATGCACCAAGATCACAAGCACGGTCCTCTATCACGAGCCTCTCCGAAATCCTAGTCACAACACATATAAAACACTTTTAATACTAACAAATCCCAAAACCACTTCCCGGGACCAATCCCGTACTCTCGGGACCCCCTAATTCCCTAAAGCAATGCATTGGAGCCATTCCCCAAGTCCCCGGGCAAAAGCCCTAAAAACACAATATTTGGCTATCAAAAATGGCCTAGGGCCGCGGCACTCCCATCAAGGGCCGCGGCGCCCAGAAGCCTCCCCTAATCCTGAAGCAAGCCTGCGCCACGGCACCAAAGAACAGGGCCGCGGCGCCCCTACGCGAACCCAGATTTCTGGGTTTTCTCCTGCATTTTCCCCGAGCCAAAACAACTCCAATTCAACCCAAACAAGTACCTAAGCACCAAAATCAATTTAAAACCCCAAATGAACCCTTTAACAACCTATAAACATCAAAAACAAACTCAATTACACAATCACACTCAAAATCCATTCTTGAGTTTCAAATTCCTGAAACTTAAACCATGGCTTCCAAGACTTAAACCAGAGCTTGAAAACTATAAATCATGCCTCTAAAATCTTAAACCACATCAGATAGGAAAATTAAACATGCTAAGGATTCTTACCTCAATCAAAACTCAGCTTGAACTCCTCTCAATTCCAGCTTCCAACCTCTTTCCTCTTAATTATCCTAATTGAATTTCCAAGTAAAACCAGCTATATTTCCTTTAGGTTTCCACACTCAATCTCTGAAAATCAACCTTGAACTCAAGCAATAACAGAACATAATCCTTACCTCTGAGTAGTCCTAGCTTAAATTTGACCTTGGTTGTCTCCAATCCCTCTTGAATTTCCTCCTAGGTCTCCCAACTTCAGCCCCTTCTTCTTTTCCCCTTTCCTTTTGATTTTCTTCCAACTTCAGCATGAACCAACATATGAATAAGTGTAATACGTATTCCCTTTTCCTTCAACTCAAACTTATCTATCCTTAGCCAATTGACCATTCTACCCTTCCCTAGAGATTCTCTCCTAACTAAACCTCAAGGGCACTCTTGTCCTTTCACCTATATACAATTCTACCATTTCTTCCATCTAAACTTGTTACTCTCAGCAGTTACTAATGGTTACCCAGGTTACTCAATCACTACTAACCATTAACCACAAACTCTCAAATTCACAAAATTCCCAAAGTACCCCTAGGCTCCTCCCGAGCCGGGTATAAAATCCCGTTGTGACTTTTAAATTAACTAGCTCCCTAGAACCGTCTCGGCACGTGCATCACATTAATATCACCACACTCACGTGGTACAAATCACATAATACAATTATCACATTTATGCCCCTAGCGAGCTAAAATTACCAATTTACCCCTAGCATACAAACGGGGTCCGCATGCATATTTATACCACCTAAACATGCATTCTAATCACATATTCATTCAAATTCATATATTATCACATTAATTCACTTATTGCCCTCCAGGCACGCTAATCAAGGTCCTAAACCTTATTAGCAACTTGGGGTGTTACAGAGACGATCATCTCCAAGATCACAAACCAAGGAATGGTCAATAAAATAATGCTAAGCCACAATATAGAGGTCGGGTCTGGGGTCCTCATTGCCCGACCTCCGTTCGAAGGGGAACGGAGCTGCGCGCCCCTCCAGGATGACTTCACGGCCTGGAGTGACGAGCACTTAAAGGTGGGGGCCTTCCTTCCCCTAGATAAATATTTTGTTGACTTCCTCAACTACGTGAAATTGGTACCATTTCAGCTCCCCCCAAATTCATACCAACTTCTGGCGGAGCTGAAATACCTCTTTTTAAAGCACGTGTGGGAAGTCCTCACTCCAGTAGATATCCTCTATTTCTTCTACCTTAAGGCCAACCCGGAGCAAAGAGGGCGAGGTGATGGATTCTACTACATCACCAGATTCCCGAACTCAGCCTCGGTCATCGAGCTCCCCAGTCACCCCAACGACTACAAGGATCAATTCTTTATGTCGAATGGGTTCTGCAACTGTGAGCATTGATACTTCAACCGTCCTCATAAGTCTTCTTTCTTTTCTCAGCTCGCGAAGTCATTCTCTTTTTTTTAATAGACATAATACTTGTGTTTATACTAATTAAGTTTACCATTTTTTGTGCAGCCATATTCGCGAGGACGGAGAAGTCTGCGACCCTTGGGGTTCAGTATGACACATTGTCTGGGCTCCTGCCCCGCGAGAAGGATTATCACCAGCTCGTGAATGACGTCACGATGATGGCATGTAAATTGATCAGTGAAGGCCAGACTTTGGCGTTAAGAAGGACACGGGCTACCCTTTCGGTAGTCCACGAGCTCCCGCCTTCCCAAGAAGGAGACTCTGAGGCCGGTGAAGGCGAGGAACAAGAAGAATATGAAATGCCTCTTGTGCGAAAGAGGCAGGCTCCCGAGGCTGCTCGGGGTCCTGACCTAGAACGAGCTGCATCGGGGGCAGCAACCGGGCCCTCCGGCCAAGGTAACCCATACCCTTATAGGGAATTAGATAGGGTTGTCGCTGACTTTAGGCTAGTTAGATTTAATCCAAACCAGCTTGTCCACTGCCACCCTAACAATCCAGATCGTAACATAACCCTGCTCTAGTGCGTGGACCATTTAGTGTTGCGCCATGATATGGGTTACCCTAAGGGCACTGTTGTTGTAGAAAATACCTCAACCTTTAGGTCAGCAATTTTTTAGGAGTATGAGACCAATCTCAGGTCGTGGCCTTCTTTGCTCCAGGGCACCTTTGCCCCTAGATTTAGGCAATACTTAGAGGAGTCCAGCCCCGAAATAGAACCTGAGCCCAAACCTCCTATAATCCAAGAAATTTTAGACTTAGATTCCCCATATTCTCCAGTAGTCCCAAGGCCGGAGGTCGTGATAATAGACTCCTCACCCAGCCCAGAGGGTAGGACTTTTATTTATTTCTTTTATGTAAATTTTCTAACATTACTTGTGTATTAACTCCCTTCTTATTCTTTTTAGACGAAGAAATGGAATGGATCCGGAGCTCCTGACCTTCATACAGCTTTCCAGGGCGGAAAGTCCAGCTCGGGTCCTGTCGTGAAGAGGCCCTGATTTACAAAGAAAACCCCTCCTGTGGCAGGAAACACCTCCAAATCCCCTGCTAAGGGGAAAGGCATGAGCTCCACAACTTCGGCATCTACCGTGACGGAGAAAAGGATTCCTCCTCCTCAGTTTGCGCCTACTCAGGATCAAGTAATACAAGCTAATCCCCCAGCTCCTCCTGTCCCCGCCACAACAGTGCGCATCCTAGTCGATCACTTGGAGAAGATCCCCGATGCCTTTCGAGGGATCCTCTACGAGACAGCGAGCCACATGGTGGGGCACGCTTATAAAGTCAACTCGAGAGACCTAAGGACGATAGAAGAGTGGAGCCTGGAGAACATCATGGAGTCAGCCTTGGGGATGAACCTCACAGTAAGATATCATTCCTTAGGAAAAAAAATTTCTTTTCATCTTGCCAAAGTATACATCTAACTTGTCTCTTTACTTTGCAGTCTGCCCTGGCTTAGTACCGCAGTATAGCCCGAGCTAGGGCTAGAAATGATGAACTCCAAGCTGAGCTCCAAACCGCAAAGGCCGCCCTGATCTCTGCTCAAGAAAGCGAGCAAGCTGCTAAAGCTGCCTTTGTGGCTGCTCAAAAGAGCGAGTACGATGCAAAGTTTGCCCTTGCGTTGTCTCAAGAAAGCGAGCAAGACGCAAAGACAACCTTGGATGCTCTCCAGGTCGAGGTTGCTGAGGCCAAAGCAAAGCAGTTAGAGGCCAAGGCTGTTGTTAAGGAAGAGAAAGCGGCCTCACTGTCCTCCATGGAAGACATGTTGTATCATTGCTGGGCATTTAACCAAGATGGAAACTTCTCTTTCATGGCTCCCAAGCTGTGGGATCCATACCTTGAGAAATTCAAAGCCCAGATCTTGCAAGAGTCGTTGGAGACAAAGGATGTTTCCACTGCGAGCTAGGAGGAGATTGAGGAGGTCACGTCTTCAGAACGCCCTGGAGGGGCTTGCTGAAGCCTTCTTCTTTTCTTTTCTTTTTTATTATATATGTTTGTAAACAATTTCTCTTGGGCTTAGTTCGAGGATTTTTTTCCTCGAGACAACTTGACTTTTAATTCATATATCTAACTTTTAATCTATTTATCTTTTCATTGATTATCTCTCATGCTTATGCTTTCTTATACTTGCACATTCGAGATTTTAGGAATCAATTTTTAGATCGGGGTAGATATTTTGAGTTCAAATTTACTGTGTCGATTTATATCATACCTGTTAAGTGTCAGGCCTTGGACCTGGTTATATCCATGATTTTAAATATTTTAAACTTAGTTTGTGTTAGGTTTATTGACATCTCGAGCTTCTAAAAAAAAGCCATCGAATATTCAATTTTGCTAACTTCTAAGTTTTGTATCTGGTTGTATCCAGGATTTTAAATGATTTGAACTTAGTTCGTGCTAGGTTTATTGTCACACTGAGCTCTTAAAAAGCCGTCGAATAATCAATTTTCCAAGCTTCTATGTTTTTGACCTGGTTGTATCCATGATAGTTTTATACCTGGTTGTATCCAGGATTTTAAGTAGATCCACCTCGGGTCATATGCCCCCCAAGTAACCAGAATGTAAATACTTTCTTGGTTGCTTTTACAAACATCAATACACGAGCTAATTGATAAATAACCTTATAAAGAAAACTTATTTAAAAGCACGCTAACAAGAAAAATTATATAATAATCCCCCATTATTTAATTAAATGGCTTTTATAACTAAGCCTTACATAAGTGGTTGGTAATACTACTGGTAATACTTCTTCAAGTGCATGGTGTTCCAGGTCCGTGGGACGCTTCTCCACTAAGTCAAGCTAATTTGAAAGTTCCCTCAAGCAAAACTTCCACGATCTGATAAGGTCATTCACAGTTCGGGCCTAAAGCGCCATCCTTAGGATCCTTGTTTGCCAAAAAGACCCTTTGGAGAACTAGGTCACCCAATCCAAAACTATGTCTTTTGACCTTAGAATTAAAATAAGGAGTGATTTTATGTTGATAGTGCGCAAGCTGTAACTGTGAATCCTCTCGCTTTTCATCGATTAGGTCGAGAGGTGCATTAAGTAACTCATCATTTCGCTCCTGGCTGAATGTCCTTAGTTTGTGCGTGGCTACCTTTGCTTCGATGGGAAGGACAGCCTCACTTCCGAAGGTCAAGGAGAAAGGAGTATGTCCCGTGGAAGTCCTGTGGGAAGTTCGGTAAGCCCAAAGTACTTGTGGGAGATGCTCGGGCCAAACTCCTTTGGCCTCATCTAACATTTTCTTAAGGCTCGCCTTTAGGGTCTTATTCACGGCCTCAACCTGTCCATTGACCTGTGGATATGGTACCAAAGAAATTTTTTTAATAACGCCGTGCTTTTCACAGAAGTTGGTGAAGAGATCACTGTCATACTGGGTTCCATTATCTGAAACAATCTTTTAGGAAGCCCGAATCGACATACAATGCTTTTCACCACAAAGTCCAGGACTCTCTTTGAAGTGATGGTTGCTAACGGCTTGGCCTCTACCCACTTTGTGAAATAATCAATTTCCACCACTGCGTAATGAACTCCTCCTTTTCCCATGGGTAAGGAACCTATTAAGTCAATTCCTCATACTGCAAATGGCCACGGGGATGAGATCATCGTCAACTCAACTGGAGCAGCTTGGGCAACTGTGGTGAAGCGCTGACATTTGTCGCATTTCTGAACATGGGAGATGGAATCTTTTGTTAAAGTGGGCCAAAAATAACATTGCCTTAATATTTTCAAGGCTAGGTTTTGCCCCCCAGCATGATCTCCACAAAAGCCTTCATGCACCTCTTGCAGAATGGTTTTAGCCTCCTCAGGCATAGTGATGCACACGGGGCGGGGAATTGGCGGGGAGTGCTCCCCCCATCCCCATCCCCATTTATATTTCTAATCCCCGTCCCCATCCCCGCCCCATCCCCGCTTATTCCCCGTCGGGGATGGGGTGGGGAATCCCCTATTGGGGCGAGGAATCCCCACGAGGAACCCATTTATTTAAAAAATAAATTTTGAATTAAAATTTTAAAATAAAAATCGTAAATTATATGTAAATTAAAATAATGCACAATATTTATTATTTAAAATATTAAACACTATCCTAAATAAAATTTAAAATATTAAAAAAGTTATTACTATACTACAAAAACACATAAAGAAAGATATAAAATACATATAAAATATTACAAAAATATATAAAAATTTAAACGAGCCCCGTCGGGGCGGGGAGTGCTATCCCCGTCCCCGCCCCATTTAATATTCGGGGATTGAAAGTTATCCTCGTCCCCGCCCCGTTCCCTATTTAGACGGGGATTCCCCGCCCTGTTAGGGGCGGATCCCCGCGGGGCCCCGTCCCCATGGGGAAAATATGCATCCCTGCTCAGGCATAACACACCGTAGAAGAGGTAGTGAATGACCACGTCGATATAACGTTCCATCTACTATCACATATCTTGGAGCTTGATAGAGTATCTTTCTTGCATCCTTTCTTTCCTCGAGTATCCTTCCTGTTGTAGGGTATTCCACTATGGGGGTCATCCAGGTCGGCCTTGTGTCAATCATCTTGATCTCTACCATTTTTTCTGCCACGCTTGGATTCTCCAAGAATTGTTAGGAAAATATTGTTTTGCCTCAATGGAAATGATTATAATATTACAACTCTATGCAATAATATTACAAGTAAGTATATATTGATTAAATAAGGTTACAACTCTATAACTGAAAATACAAATAAACTAAAGAAAGGAAGAAGATGATGATGAAGGAGAGAATAGTGAGAATACAACTCTAAGCAGAAGATTACAAGTAAAATAAAGTGTTTAGACCAAATGAAAAGATTACAACTCTTAAACAAAATATACAAGTAAATAGAACAAAAGAATAAGAAGAAAAGCAATAGAATAAAAAGAAGAACAGAAACACAATCAAACTCTCACTTACACAACCTAAGTGAAGAGGATTGGGGATCACCAACTTGAACAAGGTTTAAAATATTTGTCCAAAAGCTTATTTCCCCCTAACTCAAGCACTAAGGGATCTCTCTCAGATATTGGAAAAGCTTTCTGGAATTATCAAGCCTCAAGGTGTTTCTAGCCAAGTGCTCTAGTGGATAGAAAAGTTGTGTCTTACAAGTGAGCTATAGGCTCCTATTTATAGAGTTTAAAGACACCCTTTGAATTTCAAATTCCACCAACCCCCATGGATGTTACCAATGTTTAATTGGATTAATATGGAATTAAAAAAGAGATTTGGGAGTTATTTGGGTTTTTGAGCCGTTCAACAAATATTGAAAAAACTGAAAATTGGTCAGTTTTTTGGCCTGTGGCCGCAGCCAGAGACATTGGTGGCCGCAGCCACTGGTCTCTGTCCCACAGGCCGCGGCCACTGAATGTTGGTGGCCACGGCCACTGACCAATTTCAGCACAAAAAATTGTGTTTTTTTTCCAAACGGTTCCAAACCCTCCCAAATGATTTTGTAACTCCCAAAACACATCATTGAGGTTAAAATCATATCTCTAACAGCCATATCACATATGGCTTTATGAAATTCATCTCAATATTGTGTAACAACAATTTTACACAATAAAGGGTAATATTTGGAAGTTACAAATTTGTAACACCAAATATGTTACATTATTTGGATATATCTCATATATCTAAATATTGTAACTCTCTATTATATGTTACAATATGTGACGCACTTTGTCACATTTATTTAATCTAAAATATTATATTATAATATAATATAATTTTACATTATATTATAAAATAATATAACAAGAATTCCACTAGTACTACGTTCAAAGTCTCAGCTTCCTTGGTGGTGGCCAGCCTTGCCAAAGCGTCAGCATTTGTGTTTTGTTCACGAGGGATCTGTTCGACAGTACCGTACTCAAATTCGGATAGCTCTCTCTTCACCTTAGCTAGATAAGTCGCCATCTTGGTACCACGTGCTTGATATTCCCCCAACACTTGATTGACCACGAGCTGGGAATCGCTATAACACTGAACGACCCTTGCTTTCAATTCCTTTGCCACTCTAAGCCTGGCTAACAAAGCCTCATACTCAATTTCGTTGTTTGATGCTTCGAATTCGAATCTCAGCGTTGTATGGAATCGATGCCCCTCTGAAGAGGTCAATATGATCCCAGCTCCGGATCCATTCTTGTTAGATGAGCCGTCCACGAATATTCTCCACAACTCCTGCACCGGCTCCTTCAAAAGCTCCTCTTGAAATCCGGTGCATTCAACCAAAAAATTAGCAAGGGCCTAACTCTTGATCAAGGTCTGTGGTGTGTACAGTATCTCGAACTGGCTGAGTTCTACTGCCCATTTTAAAAGACGTCCCAACGCTTCAAGTTTTTGCAATACTTGCCTTAGAGGTTGGTCGGTCATGACGTGGATTGAATGAGACTGAAAGTATGGTCTAAGCTTCCAGAATGCTATCTTTTCTATCAGTGGATACCGTGATTCAGCCCCAAGAAGTCTTTTGCTTATATAGTATACCGGTTTTTTAGCACGGTCTTCTTCTCGAACTAACACAGCACGGGCTGCATTTTCTGTCGCGGCCAAATATAGGAACAGGGGCTCTTCAGATATAGGCTTAGACAATAGTGGGGGTTCAGCCAAATGCATCTTTAGGGCGAGGAATGCCTACTCGCACTCCTCAGTCCATTCAAATTTCTTATTTCCTCTGACCAAGTTGTAAAAGGGCAAACACTTGTCAGTGGACATTGAATTAAATCGGTGTAGCGCCGCCACTTTTCCAATCAAGCTCTGAACTTCTTTACGTGAGCTGGGCGAAGGAATCTCTAATAATGACCTGATTTTCTCTGGGTTCGCCTCTATCGCCCTTGTATTGACTATGAATCCCAGAAACATTCTCGACACTACTCCAAAAGTACATTTCTGGGGATTTAGCCTCATATTGTATTTCCTCAAGATTTCAAAACATTCATTTAGATCGGAAACATGGTTATCAGTAGTCTTGGATTTGACTAGCATATCGTCGACATACACTTCCATATTTTTCCTAATCTGATCAACGAACATTCTGTTGACTAACCGTTAGTAGGTAGCCCCGACGTTCTTCAGCCCAAAGGGCATAACTTTATAACAGTATACATTCGTTGGAGTCATAAAGCTAGTATGCTCCTGGTCCACAGGATTCATCATGATCTGGTTATATCCAGAGTACGCATCCATAAAGGACATGAGCTTGTGTCCGCGGTGGCGTCTACTAACTGATCAATTCTCAGCAATGGGAAGCAATCCTTAGGATAAGCTTTATTCAGGTCGGAGAAATTGATGCAGGTCCGCCACTTTCCATTTGGCTTCGGTACCAGGACAGGATTCGTGACCCAGCTTGGGTATTTTGCTTCATGAATGAACCCGCACTTTAATAACTGAGCTACTTCTTCTTCCAATGCCTCAGCTCAGACTGTTCCCAAACGCCTATATTTTTGGGATTTCACAGGCACACTTTTATCCAAGTTTAGGGTGTGCATGATCAAACTCGGGCTTATCCCCACCATGTCTTCATGAGACCAGGCGAAAACATCTATATTCCCTTGTAGAAATTTAACCAACTCCTTTTTCCTATCATCGCCAAGATTTTTCCCAATCTTAATGACTCTTGAAGCGTCTTTGGGATCTATATTTACCTCCTCGAGCTCCTCAATAGCTTGGAGCTCTGACCTGTCCTCACCCATTCGTTGATCGATATCATTACTTGGGACGATGCCTCTATCCTTTGTTTCTTGAGGTTCTTCCGTCCCAGAGGCAACTTCCACTTCCTGGGACTCCTCACCTCTGTCACTTATGGCCATCGCTTGCTGCCCGGGTTGTGATTGTCCCTTCATGGAAATGCTGTAGCATTCCCTGACAACGAGTTGATCACCTCTGACAGTGCATATTCCCGCAAATGAGGGGAATTTGATTGCCAGGTGGCAGATAGAGGTTATGGCTTTGAACGCCATCAACGCAGGTCAGCCTAAAATTGCAATGTATGCGGCTGGACAATCGATGACCACGAACTCGAGAAGCTTGGAGATAGTTCGTGGACCTTCACCCAATGTTACCACTAACTCGATTGTTTCGATAGCTGTCGACCCTTCACCAGAAAACCCATATAGAATCATGGAGGTTGCCTTCAAATTGGCTACAGACAATCCCATTTTTTCTAAGGTGGACCTAAAGAGTAGATTCACAAAACTTCCATTATCTACTAGTGTCCTCCTAACTCTCCGGTTGGCGAGCTGAATAGTTATGACCAGAGGATCATTATGTGGGAACTGGACATGGCTGGCATCTTCCTTTGTAAAACTGATTAGTTGTTTTTCCAATCGTTGCTGCTTTGACAATCGTTGCTCTGGGACAAACTCTACTCCGTTATGGGATTTTAGCTCGTTGATATACCTCTTCTGGGCACCTCTGTTCGTGCCTGCCAAATGAGGTCCTCCCGAAATGGTGGCTATATCTCCTCATGTTATCGGAGGAGGATTTTCCTGATTCATCTGAGCTCCGGTATGATTCATTGGCGCCTCTGGAGCTGGCAGAGTGTTTTGTCCAGTGGGCTGACTGGGAGTTGTTCGATTCCGGGCGTTCTGAGCCAAAGGTCCTGTCCTGATGAGAGTCTCGATCTCATCCTTCAGGTGTCTGCAGTCATCAGTATTATGACTGATATTATTGTGGAATCTATAGAATTTTGAAGGATTTCTCTTTGCCCTTTGATTCTTTAACGGTTTTGGTTTCTTCCACGGAAGGCGAGCAGAATTTTCCAAGAAGATGCGTTCTCTAGTATCCATGAGATTGGTATGCGTTGTGTAGACCAGTTTAAATTTCTCCACGGACTTGTTTTTCTTTGCTCCATTCTGGTCACCCTCACCATTTCCCTTTCTCTTATTATTTCCCCCTTGGTTATTCTGGGCAACGGTTTGAGTCGTAGTTGCTACATCCGTTACCGCTCCAACGGGCTGGACAGGGACTTGGATGGTTCCTGCGATGGTAGCTCGCGCCTCTTCTAGGTTAACCCACCTTTGAGCTCGGTTCAAGAACTCATCAACAGTGCTAACTCCTTTCCTCTGTAGCTCTTGCCACAAGTCGCCTCCAACAAGGATTCCTATCCTCATTGCCATAAGCTTAGAACTCTCGTCGGCATCTCTAGCTCGCGCAGCAACATTGGCAAACCTACTTAGGTATGCTTTCAACAGTTCACCGAGCTGTTGCTTTACGTTTTCCAGAGAGTTAGCATTAATCCTTACTGCTTGAGAAGCCCTAATTGCTATCTTGAAATCAGCGAAAAAGCTCTTCCATGAGCGAATTGAATGCCTCTTGTACTGTTTGAACCACTGCCTAGCTAGCCCAATCAGAGTCGAGGGGAATATTAAGCATCTCAACTAGGGTCCGATGTTGTGGACATCATCATGGTGATGAACATCCCCAAGTGGTAAGAAAAATCTCCATCTCCGTCAAACTTTGACAAATGTGGCATCCTGAAACCCTGTGGATATGCAGTCGCCGCAATATTCGAGGCGAAAAGCTCGAGCTCATCCTTTGAATCACACTCATCTTTCTCTTTTTCCGATAGGAGCCTTTTCATTAGCTCCTCCATCTGGGCTAACCTTTCGAGGGTTTGGTCCCTGGTTCCTTGGTTATTCTGGGGCTTTTCAATAGCTCCCATCCTATCGTACACGTTCGGCGGGTTGTTGTCCCTCCAAGTTCGGGCTTTGTTTTGTGGGACATTCCCGTTATCCCGTACTTCGGAAGGACCTCCCCCGTGACGAGTGTGACTAACTCCCTCATTTCTGGCTGAATTTATTCTTTGTGAATTTAGGCGATCTCGCAGAGCAGGCTGTGGATCGAATCGAGGACTCTTAGCTGAACTCAAGTGATTTCTCAGATCGCCTTCGGACCTGCCACTTCGATAGCTTTCAATCCAATAACTCCCATTAGCGAAGCTCACTACTCGCGGTTGAGGCTGAGGATCTGGATCATTGAAACGTGTCCACGGGACATAAGTAGGGGTAGACGAAGGAGGATTTCTCCTGTTGTCCCCATAAGCAGGAATGTCCCGTGCAGATGGAGGAGAATTTCTCCTACTGTCCCCATAAGCAGGAATGTCTCGTGCATAAAGAGGTGGTGTCGGATGTCTTATGGGTGATAGGGGATGCTTGATTGGCGAGGCAATTCTTGTCCCATCAGGGCGAACTAAATTAGCCCGCGATCGCTCCACCCCACCCTTTCTAGCTCTTTTTGTCTGGCGATCCGATTGTGATGCAGGAGGATTGGATGAAACATTTTGTCTCTGTGAACCTGCTCCGGCCCCTCCTCGTGGGTTGCCATGGGTATTTCCAGGCGCGTGCGGTGATGGTATTGAACTTGGGGTTGCAGTTCTAATCGATCGACTAACTTGTCGATGACCCCGGGGAGGGCCACTAGGTTGAGCAATTTGGCGATCTAGCGTTGTGGGCACAAAACTTGGGGTGGAAATTCTGACTGACTAACTTGGCTTGGATCGGTTATTCCTGTGGGACTTATGAGACCCACTTTGCCTCTTTTTGACATTAACGTCGGTTGCAAGAGGGGGTAACCGAGTCAAAACCTCCTCGATTTGCCTATTTTCCCTAGCAAGATGGCTTCTTAACTGCGTGTTTTCCATTTCCACCACAGTTAAGTAGTCTGGATTTAGATTCGGGGGCAATGACGCTGAACTCCTAGTATCGCCATGGTCCACCAGTTACTTTCCCGGTCATTGTTGAACTTTAGGGCCATGCTCATTTGGAACAGCGGTATGGTGGGCCCCCTGCCCACCAAGCTGCTCCATCTCATTGTCGTGCATCGAGCGAGTGACCACCATGATGATATTTGATTGGAATTTTGATGAAAGCACTAATCTCAACTCTCAATGAAAGCACCAAACTGTTAACGCAGTTTTTCACCAACAGTGAATTAAGAAAATAACAAGGTTGAATTAGTGCTTGATGGTAAACCGAAGTAAGAAAATAACTCTCAAGAACACTGGTCTTTTTATGTGGTTCAGTGGTTAAAATCCACCTAGTCCACGAGTCTATATTATTACTGCTTTTCTCACTCTATTTTGACAGAGTTTCGGTATTATAGAATACTCGTCCCCTTTCTTGTCCAATATTCTCAGTATTTATAGAGAAATTCCTTGGACAGGTTTGGGTAACCGCGTGAGTCAATCACGGATTTGCGTATTTATTACATTTAATATGAAATATTCCCATTTATACTAGGATATGATCTGATCATGAAATAAATAGACTCATAATATATGGGGCATTAAATATCACAGGATGGCCATAAACGATCGTATAAAGTATCCGGGTCTTCAGGGATCCGCGGATACGCCATATCTTCAAATTACCCCGAGCTAGATATACCGTCGAGCTTGTACTGAGGAGGTCGTGCCTTATAAATATTATAAGCTTGCACTTATCAATTTATGCATCCCTAGCTCGTACAACCATCATGAAAATCGTGTTGTCTATATGGAAAATACATGGACTCCTTGGCTATTTCTTCCATGCATTTATTTGCCAGCTGTACACGATCTGAGTAAAAGACCCGTGCTGAAATTAGGATACACACAAACATTTGGTACATGGGATTCCAAAAACAGGGTGTAAGCGAGAAATACAACTCCCAAAAGTTGATACAACAAAAGCCAGTCTAATGGAAAAACACAATTTAGAGCTCTATTCCTATAACTTTTCCCTCGACCGTGGCGGTCGAGCAGTTGATGATGTACACTTCGCCCCCAGAGCTCTCTAACTCATAGTTGGTCCAGTTTCCCCTTGCCTTTACCTACACCACGTAGCACCCGTGAGCCAAGACCCAACAAGAAAACCATAAACTGCAAACACATATAGAAGTAGTAGCAATTAATCAACTTTAATCCATTTACTTCAATTATTCAACAGAGTATAAGCATTAAGCTAAACAATGGTAAACATGTATTCTCAAGCATACATCTCAATCAGTAATACAAGTGTTCAAGTGTCGGTGCCCTTAGGCTGAGCCCTTTATTTATTCAGCTGACCCCGGCTCGCTCAGGCCGAGTCCTCTGATTACTTAGCTGACCCCGGCTCACACTGGCCGAGTCGCGTCTGATACGCTTATCATCAGCCCCAACACCCTTAGGTCGTACTTTCATATTCCACATAATAGATATATAACCCACATAACGCATATATTCAATTACAAGGAATCTCAGTCCCAATGACAACCATATGGGTGCAGTTTTCTTACCTCGAATCCCGAGCGATAAGTAAAGAGTGGTCCCGAGCACGATCCTCAGTCCTGAGCCTTAACGATAATCCTGAATCGATAGCTTGAATCCCCCAGGTAAACTTTTTCCACTTCTAGCCTTAATTCCTCAGGTTTTTCCCAGCCCAACCTCAGCTCTATTCCCAGCTTGGTCTCCTTCAATTCTTCAAATTTACTTAGGTTATAGAGAGAGTGAGAGTGAGAACGTGTGGGAGAAGAGAGAGAGATGATTCTGTGTGTTGCTGATACATTCCTAAGAATTTTCTGTGTATATCCTTAACCCAAAAAGACTATTTTCCCCTTGAACTTACTCAGCCCTCTAATGGTTTCTAAGGGTAAAACAATCATTTTCCCAGTCCTCACTAATTCCTCAAGTGTTCCTAACATTTACCGATTAATCCCGTCGTGTCCAATTATTTACCAAATACTTATTCATTACTCAATAAATCCCAAAACATTCTCTAAATTCCCAAAATACCCTAGGCTCCCCCGAGTCAGGTATTTAAACCCCGTTGTGACTATTTCGCTAATCCGCTCACTAGGATCGTCTCGAGTCATATACTGCAAATATATCCACATAATAATGTGATCTCAACCATTTATTACATTTATGCCCTTAAGGGACCAAAATTACAAATATGCCCTTATAAACAATAAATGACCCACATGCATATCTAATACTCATAAACATGCATATAATATATTCACATAATCACATTAATCTGCATGCCACATAGTCATGAATTTAACCAATTAAATACACACATATCCAATTATTCCCTCCCGACACGCTATTCCAGGTACTAAAATCTATTAGCATTTTTGGGTCGTTACAACTATCCCCTCCTACTGAGAATTTCGTCCTCAAAATTTACCTTATAACTCAGGATACTAATCCTACATAGTTGACTCAAGCTCCTAGGTCGCTTCCTCGACCTTGCTATTTCTTCATAATACTTCGACTAGAGTAATTGTCTTGTTCCTCATAACCTTATCCTTCCTATCTAGGACCTGCACCGGTCGCTCCTTATACGATAAATCGGTCTGTAATTTCAGGTCCTCATATCTCAACACATGAGTCGTATCTGAGACGTATTTCCAAAGCATAGAGATGTGGAATACGTCGTGAACTCCTGATAGCGATGGTGGCAAGGCCAATCTGTAGGCTACCTGCCCGATCCTCTCCAGGATCTCAAAAGGTCCTATGAATCTAGGGCTCAGCTTGCCCTTTTTCCAAAACCTCCTCACCCCTCGCAATGGTGAAACTCGTATAAACACAGGATCCTTACGTGGAACTCCACGTCCCTATGCTTAGGATCAGCGTAGCTTTTTTTTCTGCTCTGCGAAGCGAGCATTCGAGCTCATATCTTCTCAATAGCTTCACTGGTCTTCTGAACCATTTCCGGTCCCAAATACTTTCTCTCACCCGTCTCATCCCAATGTATGGACGATCTACATCTCCTTCCATACCATATCTCGTATGGAGCAACTCCAATGGTTGATTGATAACTGTTGTTGTACGACAACTCAATCAACGGAAGGTATTTACTCCAAGACCCCTCGAAGTTCAACAGACACACTCTAAGCATGTCTTCCAATACCTGAATTGTCCTCTCAGACTGTCCATCTGTCTAAGGATGAAAGGCTATACTAAACTTTAACTGAGTCCCCATAGCCTTCTGCAAACCACCCCAAAACTTGGAAGTAAATATGGGATCCCGGTCCAATACTATAGATTTAGGAACCCCATGGAGACGTACAATCTCCCTCTTGTACAACTCAGCGTACTGATCCATAGAATAGGTTGTTCTCACTGGTAGAAAGTGAGATGACTTGGTGTATCTGTCTACTATCACCCACACCGAGTCATGTAGCCCCACTATCCTGGGTAAACCTCCCACAAAATCCATGGTAATGTCTTCCCATTTCCACTCGCGAATACCTAAAGGTTGTAGCAACCTCGCTAGTTGCTGATGTTCAGCCTTCACTTGACAGGTTAAACACTTTGCCACATATTCAACTACGCCATTCTATATCCCAGACCACCAATATAAAGTTCGTAGATCCTGATACATCTTCGTGGTGCCTGGATGGAATGAGTATGGTGTAGTATGGGACTTGTCAAGTATCTCTCATCTGATACCCATATCCATCGGAACACAGATCCGATCCTTATACCGTAGTAAACCTATCTCTGAAATGGAATAATCCTTAGCCACTCCAGCTAGGACATTCCCTCAAACCTCCTGCAATTGTGTATCACCCATCTGGACCTCTCTGGAATGGTCGACTGTAAGGTAATATTGGCCAACCGGCCCACAACTAGCTCTATCCTCGCTCTATCCATCTCCTCTATCAACTCCTTTGATATCTGTTTATAGCTAAATAACTGTCCTAGGCCCTTCTGGCTCAACGCATTTGCCACTACATTGGCTTTCCCCAGGTGGTAAAGGATATCACAATCATAGTCCTTCACCAATTCTAGCCAACGTCTCTGTCTCATGTTCAAGTCCTTCTGGGTGAAGAAATACTTCAAGCTCTTATGATTGGTGTATATCTCGCACTTTCTCCATACAAGTAATGTCGCCAAACTTTCAGTGCGGATACCACCGCTGCCAACTCCAGATCATGGGTAGGATACTACTTGTAACGACCCAAAATCACTAATAAGGCTTAAGGGCCTTGATTAGCGTGCCGGGAGGGCATAATTGGTTTATGTGTGATTTAATGATTAAATGCATGATTATATGATTATGTGAATATGTGAAATGCATGTTTATGAGTATTAAATATGCATGTGGGTCATGTTTAGCTTATAAGGGAATATTTGTAATTTTGGCCCGTTGAGGGCATAAATATGATTATAGGAAATAAATTGTTGAGACCACATTATTATGTGGATATATTTGCAGAACATGGCTCGAGACGGTCTTAGTGAGCGGATTGGCGAAATAGTCACGACGGGGATTTATACCCGGCTCGGGGGAGCCTAGGGTATTTTTGAGAATTTAGAAAATATATTGGGGATTATTAGACATTGGATAAATAATTGAAAGTTAATTGGAAGATGGTATTAATTGGTAAATGCTAGGAGCACTTGAGGAATTAGCAGGAATTGGGAGAAATGACCATTATACCCTTAGATTGATTAATGGATTAAGTGTTATGTGGGAGGGCAAATTGGTCTTTTCTATAAAGGGATATATTCAAATTTACTTAGGATTAAAACAGAATGAAGTAGAACCTCCCTGCCCCTTCTCTCTCATGTGCTCATCTCTCTCACTCTTCCCTTGTTGAATCTTGAAGCTAAGGACCTAAAG